>NC_067491.1:45117800-45815300 GCF_947179515.1 Apodemus sylvaticus
CTTAGTGTCATAATAAACTCCTAAACACCCTGTCTAGGAAGAACTTAATGGGGATGAAATTCAGGAAATACTAAACCAACGGACTTTTCCCTTCTCCCTGATTTAGGTCACCTTGCATGTCAATGTCCCTTTCTATCAAATAATGTATCAGGTAAAACTAGATGCTTCTGGCAACAAGGCTTGCTCTACATTGATCCCTAACACAAAACAGATACATCAAGACTCTCCTTAAAAGAATGTTGTGTCCACAATGGGACTTTGGGGGCAGTAGTTCAGAAATAGTTCACAGACAGCTCTAAATACGGGAAGCAGAGACAAGCACCTCTCAGATCTCCTCCCATTGAAGAGACAGGAGGCAAAAGCAAAAATGCATTCAGATTTCAGTAGCCCTTTGGAAGATGAGCAGAGATAGCTGAAAAGGAAAGACAGGACACAGACCTGTTCAGCATTCCAGAGTCATTAACTTAACTCCTGATATGGTTGACTCAAAGTCCTAACACAGATTCCAAGTCACCTAGTTAGGATTTTGAACATTTCCCTCCTCACATTTAGTTGCCTCAAGTGTTTCAACCCCTTCCCTCCAAATGCCACCATACACGAGGTCCATATCCTGTCTCCTCAACTGTTGGGCCCCGCCAGTGCCTTTGCTCTTCTAGACTTCCCTGATACATACTGTTAGTTTCAATACTCAAGAAAATTACTTAAAGCACCCTTTAATGGAGTATAACCATTTGGCAAATAACTTGGCGATCTCGGTCTACAAAGATTTACAACTTCATATGCTGTTTATTATGTTTCATAATAATTGAAAACTCCATGATGCATATTGGTGGTATGGCACAGAGCTGGTGCCATGAGAGCCCAAAACAAAACAAATCAATATTATAATGCGCTGAAAGCAGACTTTTACAATCTCAGAGGAAATATTATAAAGGGTGTTTCTACAGCAGAACACTAAATTTGCAGTCATTTGTTGAATATTGCATATTAATGTAGAGACCATTCGAAACAAGATGATGTTTATCACATTATGTCCCGTGTATTCACAGCATTTACCAGTGGGTGGAAAATCACAGCAATTCATGAGTTTAAAGGATCCTAGACTCTAAATAAATGTGCCTTTGAGCAGCAGGTGCAATAATAATTTCTACAGTTTTACTCTTGCGAGTGTGTGCCGCTGGGACCATGACCTCAAGAATGATTCGGGGAAGGCTGGAAGAGGGTACCAAACAGAGGATCAACACAAACTAAAGTCAGTGTGTCCACTGACCCCATGCATGTGGACCATGACCATCCCATGGAAGAGATTTACAGTAATGTGTTTTGCAAATTTTCACCAATTAATACTTTTTGTAGTAACCACAGTAGTAACATTCTACATAAAACAGATCTTAAAACTGACTTCTTGGTGATCACCCTGACCCTGTACATCTGTTTCCTTACACTGAACTCTGTCCATTCCTGTGAGATGTTGAAAAAATTAGTGAATATTAAATGCTCTGATCTAGAAACACTGTGCAATGCCTCCTGTATTTTTAAGTTCTTTCAAGTAACATATTTTTTCTTCATTCTATCTGATATCTTCTACAGTATTAGATTGTGCTGTGTCGCCAAATACATTTCAAAACCAATTAAACCATTCATATGTGGCCATAAATATATAACTGAACCACTGAAACCTGTCATTCTGATTTTATTGTATGATGACTGGCTATTATTCAAATAACTTTTCAGGCAAAATTCCAGAGGAATTTCATGAGAATTATAAAATTTCCTTTGAGATACTATCTTTGTTAAAGAAGGTATCATATTTGATTAAGTGCTTTAGCATTGAATTGAGATAAATTAATGTTCTTTATCACCCCAAAATCTCAGAGACAGATGTTTTGCTTTCTTTCCAGGATAAAGAAAAAAGGAAGGGGCCAGGATATTTTAATGATCAAAGTAACCATGACAACAGTTTTCAGACTCATTACAAGTGTTATTTTCATACACACTCTGTTGGTTAAAATAATAATCTATTCTTGTAAACAAAATCTGTTTCTAGTGAAACTTCCTTTCATGGTGTAACAAAATTCTTAAAATTATTCATCAATCCAGTAGCAAGTAACATTCAGGAACAATTATTTTTTCCTATAAATACCACAATGTCACAAGCTCTTGAGAAACCAGAAATTACCTCCAAACCCCAAAACACTTAGGACTGTTATATTGGTAGCTACTAAAGTCATTTTTCAATACTGTTTTCTTTTGTGTAAAAGGTGGGAATAGTTCTCAGCTTCTCCATTCTGGCACATATTTGGTGGGGATCCTCCCTCAGGAAGGAAGAGGCACCCTTTACACTTGAAGTCACAAGATGCCATCCCTAATCAGATCCAAGGGATCTAATATTCCTGTATAAACAGAACACAGACTCCCTACCTAAAACTAAAGTGGCAGTGGGGGGCATCTCTGACTCTTTTGCCTGCTCTTGGAACCCTTTCCCTCCTGCTGGGTTGCTATGAGGATTTCTGCATAGTCTTAATGTATCTTATTGTGCAGTGTTTGGTTGATATCCCAGAGAGGCCTGTTCTATTCTGAAGAAATGGGGAGAAGGAGTGGATCTGGGAGAGAGAGAAGTGTGTGTGTCTGGGAGGGTGATGATGAATAGGAGGAGTAGAGGGAGAGAAAACTGTTATCAAAATATATTCTATGCAGAGTGAGCAAACGACAGAGAGAGAGAGAGAGAGAGAGAGAGAGAGACTTCTTTCTCTAAAAACAAAACCCAAAACCTCCAAGCAGTGAAACAATGTTTCTCTCCATGCTATATATTATTGATACTATTTGAAACTTTAAATTACTTTTACACATTGATTTGGGTTTTGTCATATGACTTTTCAAAAACAGAACAAAGAATATTTATTGTTATTTAGACTGATATTCAAATGGACTGAAAAGTGGATCAAAGTTCCAAAGCCCCTGTATGAAAAGGAGAGCATGCTCTTTTATTTAAGTTGACAACTGTTCTTCATCTTAAGGTGACGGTGATCAACACCTTCCCTATCTGTATGATCTCAGCTTTGTTCATTTTAGAGCATCTATACAATTATAACTATCTTAAGGATTATGCTATATCATCATGAGGATTATGCAGCAGGTTACATGTGTATATGAGCAATGCCAACACAGTGGCTTGGTTCCTTTCTGTGGCACTGCAAGGTGATTATGTGGTCCTATCATGGCTAAGCAGGGCAGAAGGAAAGTGACCATTAGTGGCCAGGGCATTTGTCACTATTTGCCTAAAACCCAACTGTATAATACCTAACATCTGAATAGTGTCTGGAAATAAAACCAAAAGTAAAAGTCTTTGTATTTTCATTTTATCCTTTTCCAGAATTTAAACTATTGCCTATAACACAGACCATCAAAAGATGACGCTGAGAATGACAAGGAAAAGATAAAGGTGAAGGTAATGGTCACGATGGTGATCACAAAGAAAAAATCATGGTGGACTCTGGTGGTTTGAATATACTTGGCACAGGGAGGGGCACTATGAGGAGGTATGGCCTTGTTGGAGTAGGTGTGTCACTGTGGGGGTGGGCTTTGAGTGTCCACCTAGCTGCCTGCAGATGACAGTCCTCTTCTGGCTGCTGTTGGATCAAGATGTAGAACTCAGTTCCTTCAACCAGGACCATGTCTGCTTGTATGCTGCCATGTTCCCGCCTTGACAATAATGGACCAAACCTCCAAAATTGTAAGCCAGCCCCAATTAAATGTTTTCTTTTGTCATGGTGTATCTTCGGGGCAACAGAAACACTAAGACCTAGAATATGAGGACTCTCATGAAATCAACTGATATTACAACTATTAAAGAAAACAATAACTTTAGTTGTTAGAGGCCACTGATAATTTTGGCCAGAAGTTTTGGTACAGAAGCCTAGTGGGGAATTTGATTTTAAAGTATCTAAAACCATCTCATTAAATAAAAAGGTAGGTATCAAAGAAGAGCCAATATGCTCTGCAAGAAAACTAAATGATGATAAATAATTTACTAAAAATAATTAAAATTCTTCTTGTGAATATTACTAAATACTAGCATATTAATAAAAGATTAATAGACTTTTACAAACAATCCCCAGTTAAAACAACTCAAGCATCAAGAAGTAATTATAAAACATGAATTACTAAGCTAGCAGTACAGTTTGATATTTAGTTTCACCCATTAACTTAAGCAAGCAAGTATCTTGCTTCAAAGGAGCCTTCAAGAAGTGCATCAGGAGTATTAAGATGTGACAACAGTATTTAAATTCCATAAAAACGTATTACAAGGAAAATGCATACCTCGACATTTCCTTCACAGTAAAGAAAAGCATCTATAATAACTGACCTTTCTTTCACCATTTTCAGCCAAGTGCCTATAACACATCATTTATGCTAATACCCAACCAGTGTAATGCAAGCCATTTATCTCCATCCTGTGGAAGGCAGCGCTGCCCAGGTATAAATGCCACAGCTCATGCCTGACCCTTAAGAGCTTGTGATTCTGGGCAGTTGTTTAAACTGAATCTCATTTTCCTCTTATGTAAAGGGTGAGCATTTCTCTATTTCCTAGAGTTGTTAGGGGACTTCAATGAATAAAGGTCTGTGAAATGCTTAAATAGCTAATTGTGTTAGCTGGTTTTGTGTGTCAACTTGACACAAGCTAAGGCCACCACAGAGAAAGAGGTCTCAATTGGGAAAATGCCCCCATGAGATCCAGCAGCAAGGCATTTTCTCAATTAGTGATCAATTGGGTGGGGCCCAGACCATGGTGGGCATTGTCATCACTGGGCTGGTGGTCCTGGATTCTGCAAGAAAGCAGGCTGAACAAGCCAGGGGAAGCAAGCCTGTAAGCAGAACTCCTCCATAGTCTCTGCACCATCTCCCACCTCCAAGTTCTAGTGCACTGGTTGAGGTCCTGTCCTGACTTCCTCCAATGATAGATTGTAATTTGGAAGGGTAAGCAAAATAAACCCTTTCCTCCCCAACTTGCTTTTAGGTCATGGTATTTCATCTCAGCAGTAGAAACCCTAGGACACCAATTGACTCTGATTACTACAGACAAAAGGAAAGTATTGGTGTGCATGCATGCGGGAAACTAAGACATTTGCATACTGCTGGGAAGAATCGAAAAATGGAGAATGTTTTGAAATTTCTCTGAAAACTGGAAAATGAACTACCACATTATCTAGCAATTCCACTTTACATTATTTATTCCAGAGAAATAAATTAATACATCCATGGACTCTGCAGTAATAAGCATAATGGCCAAGAAATGCAAACAACCCAAATGACCACTGATAGGTCATTGAAAATATGATGCACGGGCACATGAACATGCACACGTGACCATGCCCATAGGAACATGCCCACGGGAAATCCCACTCAGCATTTATAAGGAAATCTTGCATTGTAGCAGCATGGATGAACTTTAAGGCATGTATGTGAAATAACCCAATCACAGAGGGGAAAAAAACCTACATGGTCCCACTTACATATGGAATCCAAATTAATTGAATCCAGAAGTAGAAAAATGGTTGTCATAAACTTGGGGAAATGGAGAGTTGCCACCCAAGCAAAAATATGAGGCTTTAACTGTGTACGGTATGAAAGTCCTAGATCTCTGCTGTATGACATTGTACCTGGGGTTAACAATGTCCAGTGTTTTAAGAGTATACAGCACACAAGACGAAAGTTAAAAGAATCAGAGTTAAGAAACAGCACAGTCTGGATCCAAATTCTAACCTTCTAAGATTCAGTAAATTTTAATGTCTTAACATCCATTCTAAATTAGGAAAAACAACACAGTTCCTGGTGGCCACGGACTCTTAGGCAGGCCTAGGCAGAAATGATAGCACCATCGCTTAGGTGGATCTTATTTTATTAATATCTAGCTTATAACATAATTTGATGAAACAGAATCAACTCTGTGAGACCATGAGGGAAGACTATAGAGTTAAGACTACAGAGCTAAGATTGATTATTTGCTTTTACTAGAAACACTTGAGATTCTTAAACTTATGACATTGTAGCTCCACCACAAGGTGTTACTATTTACACAAGGAACATGTTACTATTTTACACAAGGAACATGTTACTATTTTGTTCCCTTATTGCAAAAGATACACTATTGAAAATATATTCTGGGGTTATTAGAAGCCTATGATAAGAATATACATAGCTGCTTATATATATATATATATCATGTATCATATATTTTATATATATCATGTATCATATATATTATGTATATTATATACAATATGTATTATATATTATATATAAATGTATCATATATATGATACATTTTAATGAAAAACTAATAAGATTGTTATTTCATTCAAATGCTCAAGTACAAAAAATATGTTCTTCCAGAAATAGAGAAGCCTGTCAATATTATTATACATAAATTACAAAATTAATTAAAAACAAAAATAATTATTCAGTGTGACAGACTGTCACTGCCACAGAAAACTAAACTGTCCAAGATCCACTCAGATTTCTATTAAAGCAGTGATTGTCAAATTCCTAATATAGTTCTTCATGTTGTGGTGACCCCTCCCAGCCATAAAATTATTTTCACTGCTACTTCATAACTGTAACTTTGCCAATGTTACGAATCAGATTGCAAACATCTGTGTTTTCTGATGGTCTTAGGTGACCACTAAGAAAGAGTCATTCAAAACTGGTGTATTAAAGGAACAGACAGCTTTTTTTTAAAGAAGTACATCAGGATGCCAGGCAGTGGTGGCGCACGCCTGTAATCCCAGCACTCTGGGAGGCAGAGGCAGGAGGATTTCTGAGTTCGAGGACAGCCTGGTCTACAGAATGAGTTTCAGGACAGCCAGGGCTATACAGAGAAACCCTGTCTCAAAAAAAAGAAAAAGAAAAAAAGAAATACATCAGAAATAAAAAATGTACATCAGAAATACATCAGAAATAATAAATGCTTTAAGACTGGAAATTTATAAAAACTTAGACAACATTCATGTGATTGGACATAGCATGTGACATACATCTTTTATAATCTTAACATCCACAAGCATTTAATTCTCAATTCTACCATTAAATGAATCAATAAGGGGATTCTTTCCTTAGCTTTCTAAATTGAAGCCTCAGTTTTTATAAGGATCAGTGATCAAAGTGGCTATTTAGTAGCCAATATAACTTCAGCTCAGAGAGACTATGACCCCTATAAAATGTAAGGCACTGCGAAGCCAATTATTACATAATTTGAAATCTGCTCATAAAGTGATTTAGTGTTTTTTGCTATTAAGACATCTATATTTTATTTTAACAGTACATGAGTTGGACTCTTAGCGCTGTGTAATGTATCACTAATTATACCAGGCAATATATAGCTATTCCTGCAAACTTTGGGATTCTAAGCCCACTCTACAACAGTGGTTCTTAACCTTCATAATGCTGCAAGCACTTAATATATTTTCTCATATTGTGGTGACCCCCAACTATAAAATTATTGTTGTTGTTACTTCATAACTCTAATCTCGCTACTGTTATAAATCAAATGTAAACATCTATGTTTCCTGGTGGTCGTAGGGGACCGCTGTGAAAGGGCCATTTGACCCCAAAGGGATTACAATACAAAGGCTGAGAAGCACTGACCTAAAGGCTCAATGGAAGGACTTTTCGTTTCTTCTTCACATTTTGTGACACCAATATTTCTTGGGGTTCCTAGGCTTGAAGCTTCATAACCCCAAACTCTGCCTCCATTATTACTTGGTCATTTTCCTGTGCATGTCTCTGTGTCTTTTCTTGTTGACATGAAGGTCCATGCCACATTGTAACGGAAGCTCACAGTGGTCAAGTATATCTATACCTTCAGTGCTTAGAACTGCAAAAGTTTATTGTTAAATGAAGCCGTATTTGTTGTTATAATTCTCATGAATTTGGAAAGGGAGTAGTATTATTCAGTGCACTGTAGTAGTGTTATATTTATTTGTAAGCCTTAATATTTAAAGTATATATCAGCCTTAAAGATATGTGATTTCATAATTATGTTTTCAAAAGGAGTCTATATCTAATACAAATATGCACATTAGATATTTACCTAAATTATCAATTTTTCTAATGGAAAAAAAATTACCAAAGTGAAAATCCAGCCTATAAAAAGGTCAGTATCACCTTGTCTTTCTAAAGCTGACAATGTAGATTAATCATTAAGTAACATCATTAATTTTGATGTTAGCCTAGGGAAAAGTGAGAGAAGGAATCATCTGTGGGCTGTGTGCACCCACCTAGGGATTAGAGAACATTGGTGAGAAAGAGCAGACTTTTTCCTTCTGGACTCTCTCCTACCCTGGAGTGGAACAGCTGAGTCATTATGATGAACTTCAAATTTTAAGCAACCACAGACTCTCTTATAAAAGCGACTGCAATTTTATACTTCTGCCAATAATAAATGGGTACTGTAACCTTTCTGTACCTTTGCCAACACTTGGTATTGTCTTTTTTATTATATCCATTAAAGTTACATTATAATTATAGTTCGCATTCCCCTAGTGACTAACAATGTACCAGGTAGTCTGCTTGGTACAGATCTAACAAACTGAACAATACAAAATCTCTGTCCTTAAAGCAATATCAATACTATTATGAATCAGCTCATTGTAGAAAATATAAGACTAATTATGTTTCATTTAACAGTCTAGCACTGCCAATAGTTTAGCTAAGCACACCAAGAGCCCTTCTTTACATAGTTACTGTCATGGATTGATACTAAAGAGGAAAAAAAGTCAAGAAAACCTACTGGCTAAAAATTACCCTTGTGGTGTGATGCCTTTCAGTATCTATAAATAAATAAAATTTAAAACAAAATACATGTTTTGTGTATAATAGATGGCACATGTGTTTGGATCAGTGAAATTCATAACTCTTAACTCTTGGTAAATGAATTACAGATAACTATGAAAGCATTAAGGATTACTGCAGCAGATATCTAAATCATATATTTTACTAAGTGGCTTTAAAAAATCTGAATATACTTTCTATGAGCAGAGAGTTTTGTTGAGATTAAACCAAACAAAGCCCAAGGGTGTATTCCAGTCTTTGATTTATCAAGTGTTTCTTCAATATACTTCAGATCTTTAAAGCAATCATGTAAGACATTCTCTTGGTGACTTCATTGTCTTTGAAAGGCTTCTACAATGATAGAGAGTGTAAAGGAACTCTGTATTTAAGTTCCCTCTAGGGGAAGAATGACCACTATTATTTTTAGAAGAATTTCCACAAAGATGATTTCAGCACAATAGATTTTTCCAGTGAATGATATCAATCATTTCACAAGCTTTTCAAAAAATGCCAAGTGTGTCCTGAAAAATGAGGATGAGCCAGATAATAGGATATGCTGTAATCAGCAAGCCTGAATACTCCTGTTTGATAAAACTGAAACTTCTTTATCTCTCAGTTTCTGTGATTGCAAAGTCATACAAATGGGTTGCATGCATGAATAAGTTTCCTTTAACCATTTGTTAAAGAAACTTGATTAAAGAAAACTGTTTAGTCTTTCAGATAGTCTACTTGCAAACTCCATATCAAGTCAAACTAGTACAAAAAAAATAGAACTTTTCGAATTATATACAAAGTCAAAGAATATTCTGAAGTGCCCATCAAGAAGAGGAGATACTGAATCTTACATCTGTAAGAACCCCATTATAGACATGATATTGGACTACCCTCTCAGACTTCATCATAGAAGTTTCTTTTGCTGTGAACAGTAGCTAATGCAGAAACTCAACACTAATCAAAGTGCAGACACAGGGGGTGTTCAGACACAATAAAACACCTACACCAATCTCTCCCCAATCTTAACTGGGAGGCCTTTGACAGTTGATGCTTTCTGCGGAAGGGACAGCAGGTTGTCTGTGAGGGTATAGCCCCCAGTAGGTTGACCAGTTGACCATGCTCCAGTGGATGGGCCTACACACATGAGCATATGCATAACTCCATGAGTTATATAGAGAGAGACAGAGACAGACATACAGACATACAGACAGACAGACAGACAGAAAGACAGACAGAGAGATGATAGGTTGATCATGCTCCAGTAGATGGGCTCATCTGGGGTAGTATGAAGATGCAGATATATCTTGGAGAAGTTGGGAAGAAATTGGAATGAATACAATCATAACATACTGAATACATTTCTTGATAAGTCTTCCTGAATTATTGATGTTCCTGAATAAAGATGAAAGGACTGACATGATTCCACACTGTAGAGATAAAAATGTTACATTGTATTTTTAAAAGATGAAAGAAAACAAGACTGGGATTTTTAGGAATAAAAGACTAACATGTTATCCAGGCCTATGGTAAAACTCACTTTTAGTCATTTATCTATTATACACACACACACACACTTATATATATTACTTAAACACAAGCAATCACCCTCATATTGGGTGGCATTTCCTTGAAAAGAATTCCCCTTTCCTTCCAAAAGCTTCTAGTTTAGTGAAGAGAACACTATAAAGGTAGTGTGTTCAAAGAGCAAGCAGCTAACACTTGCTGGGTATCTACTTCTTACCAGATATAATCTGAACATATATCATCTCAGTCCAAGCCTCACAAGGAGCAGGGGGCTTATGATTACCATTTTATAGATAAGGCTTAGAGATCTAACTCATACACTATCATTCCAACCATCTCTTAACTGAACCAAGTGGCCTGGGTCCCTAATCAGCAGCTAACATGCCTCTTGTACCACAACCATAAATACAGGACACACTGCAAACTGAATACAAAAGGCTTACAGCAGGCATGCCAGGACACCATGCTGGCTTGCCTGAGTCAGAAAGAGTTTCACAGATTACCTCTGAAAATAAGCAGACAGTTGCTTGCTTCCATAAAGATGTTTCCATACAGAAAACAATGAAGAAACATTCTGGGTTATGGGCAAACGGGTTACAACACTAAAAGTTCTGGGGAAATAAGAAGGGGAACACTTGTATCAGTTTCCAATCACTGCTGTAACAAGTTAGGACAGACCTGCTGGCATACAGCAATAGAAGTAATCCTCTCCCATCTCTGGAGGGTAGCCTTCTAAAATCAATATCACTCAGCACAAATCAAGGTGTCCATGGACTTGTTCCTTCAGAAGATATGAGAAGTTCATTCCTTGATTCTTTTAGAATCTCATGAATGTCAGCATCTCTCAGCTTCTGATTTATTACTCCAGTTTTCAAACCTATCACCTTGGAGTTTGCCTGGGAATATAGACATCTGCCTATGATTCCCTTTTCTAAGGATACAGATGACTACAAATGAAGGCCCACCTAGATAACACAGTGACATCTCATCTACAGATCCCTCATTACAGTTGCAAATAGATCTTTTCCAAATAGCACAACAGTGTTCAGCCTTCAGGGATTAGGTCCTGGTAGGGATTAGGGATTAGGGATTAGGAGACTGGTTTTCAGTCTAGCTCATGAGCCATAGAGGAGTCTATGGACATCACCAAGAGGTAACAGCTGAAGGTAATGGGGGGTGATCAGGAGATGGCAACTGCCTTGGTTAAGAAGTAGTATTGATATTAGTCTGAACATGATGAGTAAAATTAGAAGGTGTTGATTTGCAGTATGACACTCCACAGTCATGTTACCTCCACAGCAAATATTGAAGAGAAATTATAGGAGGGAAGAGACTGTTAAGCTTCTTAAAAGCTCTGGGATAAAGAGAAGGATAGGGAAGATGGGAGGCCACCCATTATAAGGACAGTGACAATTGATGAGAGAGAGCATGGCAAGAAATTTAGGGAAGCTCCTTAATTTCTATTTGGGGGCAAGTGGGTAAATGATAAGGAGGTAACTGTGGCTGGGAACACTGACTAAAGTCCCCAAAGTTAAGAGAGAAAAGCTCCAAAGTTGGGATTTTGTAAAGAGATGGAATCTTGCAGACCAGGGCCAATACATACCCCAGGCTAGAACTAACCCCACAGCGAACTTTCCTTGCCCATCCCAGCCTTTGACCTTCTAAGAAGGAAATCATTTGAGAATGTAAAAACAAACATTATCTTGTACCAATCTGAAGCCTAAGAATGTCACCAGATTGTACCCAAGGTCACCTTGCTGCAAAGGTACCTGCTCAGTGGTCCCACTAGGGTGCTTTAAATATGCCTTGATGCATGACTTTCATTGCTCTGTAACTAAGAAGGTCTCATGGACCCCCTTCCTTAGTGGTGCATTATATCAGAAGTAACCTGAATCTATTTCTGGGCATGGTCAGTCATTATTTTTCTCTATAATAAGTTATCTCAGATTCCCTTTGAGGGAAGAGTCATGGTGTATGCGTGTGTGTGTGTGTGTGTGTGTGTGCACATGCGTGTGCGTGTGCGTGTGTGTGTGTGTGTGTGTGTGTGTGTGTGTGTGTGTGTTCAGCAGGAAATCGCAGAATACTCTTGTAGGTGGGAGAGATAAGCTTTACCTCAGACCTGTTGATAGGGAATTATCTAAGTGTCCCCAGGCTGAGATGCTGAGGGATGGTCCTGTATGTAAATATGGAGGACAAAATAAGAAACTTAAGACGTATACATCTCAACATGGAAACTCCAATTCACATTTGTGGATCTTTAGCTATGAATACACTGAAGATATCAAGTAAGTTAATACCAGCAACTGCTTCCATTACATATGTGAACATTTCAAGGAAGTCCTTCTAGAATGTTCACATCATTTGGATGCTTCTACCTGGTCACTGACAAATTGCAGTCACCTAGACTATATCTAACTAGTTCATTTTCCTTAGATATTGTGTGCACCAATCTATTAAAATCATATAAAATGGAGTATTCACTGTTCTATTAGTCTGATTATATACATTGAGGGACCCAATACTAAGGAACTCATAAATGTTGAAGAAAACTTCCAATGCCCAAAGGCTTTGAAGGAGAAAAAAAGTAATTTATATAAATCCATCTACAGGAGATTTTATAGGAAATGAAAAAAATTATCTTAGCCAGTGGTCCTTAGAACGTTTCCATCCTGCAACTGTCTAAACTCTACATCATTCTTTTGCAAAAACCACATCACATACGCAAAGTGATTTGGGGCTGCTAAGAGGAGAGATTATCATCCCTCTGATAGCACGAGGTACATTCAATAAATGTTGAAAAAGGGAACACCAGGCAGAGGCTGGAGAACAAAAAAGCTACAGGGAGACTGCGGGTCCCGAGGGTTTGACAAGCAGGTGCTTCTGTGGCCAACACATCACTATTCATAGTTGTGTGTTCTGAGCCACAGAGTCCTTCTCCAGGAAACAAAGCCTCAGCCATTAGTCCCAGGAGCTATCAATCACTCCTCCTAAGACGCAGTTAGCTCAAGAGGGAATTCAAAACTTAACTGAGTCAAAAATTGCTTGTAAGCAGGTTCCCCCTAATCTAATCGAAAGGAAAACTTGAGAGAAACCAACAGTATTCTGTGTTTCTTCAATTTTTTTTCTCTGCCTGTATCTTCAGAGCTATTTTTATCTTTTTTTTTTATTATTATTTTTCAAGTACAAAGTCTGTCAGTCCAATGTCACACAGTTCTGCATTGCTTTTTGTACAACACTCAAACTCCTGCCTACGGTCTCACATCACTTCCTACCTGGAGAGCCTTTCCTTTATTCTCTCTGTCCTCAGTTTTTGGCTTGGGGCCTACCTAACTCATGGAAACCAGATGAAACTGGGCCAGATCATAGTCATGGAGTCTCTTCAATACTCCAGCTGTTATTTCTACAGTAGGCCTAGCAGCCTTTGAGGATGTTACCCTTCCTCATGTTAGCTTTGAGTCCCCTGGTAGCACCAGAAATGCAAACATCCACTTTGGCACTTCTTAGGGTTTTTAATTACCATAAAATTACCATTTTAATGATCATGTAAAAAGCTAGAGGTATCTGGCCTTTGTTTAAAAGCTACTTATTCTGGATCAGAAAAAAAAAAAAAATGGGATCTGCATTCTAACTCTGGCCCTGGGTGGAGGCCTGATGTTCTAAACTACCCCAGGCTTTCAATACTATTGCTGCCTCAATTATAAGTCCTGATCCTGGGCCTGCAAAGATAGAGCACTTGCTGCTTTTAACCAGAAGGGCCTGGTTTCAGTTCCCAGCACCCACGTGGGGACACACAGCCAGTTAATATTACTCCAGTACCAGGGGATCTCTGACACTCTCCCTGGCCTCCACAGGCCCTGCATGTAGGTATGTTAAAGCTCACTTCTTTTTAAAACCAGATATTTAAGCATAGAGTTAATACAGCTGGTCCTATCAATCACTAGGTTCACAAATCCACCCCTGTTCCCTTCCCCCACCATACATAAACTCACTGGTAGGTCTAAAGAGAGGGAAGAACTAATTATACCCTTAAAGGATCATGCATGTATCAGTTTCTCATACAGCACTGCTAAGCCTGCCAGCTCTTCTGGGTCCTAATTCGGGCAAGTGCGAACTCTAAACCACCAAGTATGAACTCAGAAAAGAACTTTTAACTGCTTTCTATCTCTAATCCTTCAGATACTTGGGAGAGCCTAAACTGTTTCCCCAAACACTCTGGGTGTCCTCCCTTTTCTCTAAAACTGCCCCATCCTACTATCTCTACCATACTTTATCCTGCCAGCTTCAGGGAATAATAACTCTTTTGAGTGATTTTAGAGCTTACCTGTCAACCCACCAGAAGTGCCACAACCTCCTTGTTTATTACATTAAACACCACCAAATCTACTTGAAGCCTCTGTGATAAGACAGCAGGTGCTAATGCACTCGAGTCAGAGGGGAATAAGCTTTAGACTCCCCCCACCTCATATAAAAGTTATATATCTGTATTGCAATGAAGTATCCATAGGATTATCTTAAATTCCCATTTAAAAAATAACAGTGATTTTATGAAGGCATTAGAGACAGCATCCTCAATGAGGTTGCACATGACTCGACTGAATTCATAAGGAAGATTTGTGTGACCAGAGGACTCATGGGATAAAATGAAGATGTGTGTCAGAAACTTAGTATTTAAAATAAGACTAATGAGGTATTGATCTTTGATTTTCATATCAAATCATTATTCCTACAATTACTCACTTCAATTTTCATACACGAGGAACTCTCATTGAAATTTTCTGAATGTCTATATTAACTGTGTTTCCCTGGCAAGAGCATACTATAGCATTTATAAATCAGGCTTCACAAGGTTACAGAAGATGATTAGAGGAAAAATGTCTATTAAAAAATACCAGCACTATTTAGTTGGGTTTGAGGAGTGTGTTCTAAACAACTTTTCAGAAGCTCGAAATACATTTGTCAAATGCATGGGTAGATGGTGAATAAAAGGGCCAAATCTGATTCTCAAATGTGATGGCTGTCACTCAAATGAAGGCACGGTGTACTCTGATTGGCATAGTTTTGCTTTTATTTCATTCTATTGCCAAACAGTGGCCTATGGCTTCTTGAGTATCAATATCCCCTTCCCACACCTACGTACACACATGTACAGACTCTATCATATACTGGGTATGGTTCTAGACCTTTCCTGTTTTTAACTCACATTATATCCCTAACAACTTCCTGAAGGATTACAGCTACTGAAACTGAAGGACAGTTCAGTTTCAGTAGCTGTAAACTAAACTAAAGGAACCTGTCCAAGGTCACACAGCCTGTAAGAAACAAGCTCAGCCTAAGAGACAGCTTTAGCACTAAATACATGCCAGACGTGAAGCCTCATTCTTTGTTTGATCACCTAATTTCAATATGATATTTTAACGTTATTTTTAAGATTAGATCAGTGGTAAGATTTTTTTTCCCATTCTTCCTTGTATCACATGTCAGCACATAGAGCTAATGCAGCTGGTCCTATCAATCACTACGATCATGAATCCACCCCTGTTCCCTTCCCCCACCATACATAATTCACCAGTGGGTCTAAGGAGAGGGAAGAACTAATTACACCCTTAAGAGATCATATACGTATCAGTTTCCCACACAGCATTAATCCCGCATGAGTCTCCAATGTGTTGAGAATCAACTCTGCTCCATCTGAAAAGGTAAGCGGTTATTCTCACCTTTTGTATTTCTTCTACTCCTCTGGCCTAGGCTGTTAAGCATCTGTGGGTAGCAAAGAAGGTCCTAGAGAAAGGTCAAGACTCTAGCTCACCCACTGAGTGCACAGCAAGAACAAGGAAAGCAAAGAAAGCCTTCGAGGATTAGACTGGCCAGGTGTTGGGAAGCCCTGCAGAAAGCGGATGGAAACACCTTCCGGATGTATCCTCTGCTCAGTGTCTGTGGTGCAGTTTGAATGGAAGCAATTTCTCTGTGGCCTAACTACCAACTTTCCCAATGTTAACTGTCCGCCATCCGACACTCACCTCCATGTGAATTATCTGGGTTGTATGGAAGGCACTGTCCCCTCAAGAATGCCTGCTACCTTCTTATCACCGAATAGAATCCACCTGTGGACGGTCTCAGCTTTTGTAAACCCTCATGTTTCCCTGGCAGACAGCGGCATGTCTATGACGTCAATCCTATCGGCTCTCTCTGCTACGTATGCCAAAGTACAAGGCACATTCAAACTTCTCATTGCACTTCTTCCTTCTCTTTCTTCTTCTCATCACAAGCCAGCAGCAACCATTTCAGGTGTTTCAGAATGCACAAAATGGAAAGTGTGTGTGTGTGTGTGTGTGTGTGTGTGATACATGTGCAAATGCATACACGCATGCAGGCCACAGGTTCACGTCAGCCATCTTCCCGTATTTCCCCCACCTAGCTTTTTAAGACATGGTTTGACACTGAAGACATAATTTGCCTCCTTTCATACCACTTTAAGGGTAACAGTACAGCCCATGTAAATGCACATACATAGGTACATAGGTATGTCTGAAGAAAGATGGAAGTAGTCACAGGAATGAGCGTCTAGCGGGGTCACTCATCATTGACAGTGGAGAGTAAGGGAGAGTAAGCTGAGCTCAGTGACAGCAAGGAAAGAGAGAGACTGGTAGAGTTGAATGCTAGAACCATGAGGGACGCTGTTTCCATGGTTACTTAGACCTTAAAGAGTCATCCAAAAAAGACCTTCCTATGGCCACTTGGCTCTATGATCTTCTCTATGATGTGACAGACAACTTTTTTCTTAGCCCTAAGAGGAATGTTTCAAAATTAAAGTCTATCTAAATTCTTTCTGCAACGTATTTCATTACTTTGTTATAATGACTACATGGTGGTATGTATACTTCTATATCAACACAAAATGATGAGTTTAGCTGGAGGCAGGGACGGGAGGAAAACATTAAGAAACGAAATATATTTGGGACACTTCTTAGTTATAGCATGTTACTAAACTACAAAACAATTTACAAATAAATTACAAGCTTCATTATCATAAAAACAAACCATGCCTTTTTCCAGCATATTTTAGGTAGCTGTCTGTCCACTTGTTGCAATGAAAAATGGTACATCAAGGATATGTGAGATTCTGTAATTTTCCCTTCACACTCAAGTGACAATGACAAATGGCTCCAGTCCCCGCCTTGTATTCCCATCATGACCACATGTTTGAAAAATCAATACATCACTTGTGGCCAGGAATTCGAAATGCAGCCTACGACATTGGCATTTTTCTCTCCCTTCCTGCTTCACTTCTGTTTTCCCCTCCTGTTCCCTCCCAACAGCTGGATTCTGTCCCCACTCAAACTCAGTAAGAAGCAGCTCGTTGGGAATTTTTTGAATAGATTTTCTAGTAAGTCAAGCTCCCAGGCATGAGGTTACAGACTGGCATGCCTCAGGGCTGGGGTACAACTACCCCGAGAAGCTGAGGATGGGCAGAGATCAGGAAAATGAAGAAGACAAATGAGAAGGAGAAGATCAGAGCCAGGTCCTGGTAAGTGCTGTATTGCAGGCTCACGTGGTAGGGCCCATTATCTGTCCGAGGCCCAGCAAAAACGGAAAGAAGAAAGCGTGGGCGTCAATCATCCTGTTATGGTTGCATCTTCCTTTCAGAATAAGTTACAGGCTGGCCGTTAGCAAGGCATCAAATACTAAGGGTTACGGCTTTCTTTCCTGAAGTGAGGCTTGTCTTAATTGCACCCAGGTTCGGATATGCCTGGTGAGTTGAACCAAATGAGGCTGGTCAAAAATCTGAGGGGTAGAGGGTGGGGAGAGGACCCGTTGGAGTTCATTTAAATGTAGCTATAACTTTGCTGCCATGGTGAAGATAAAATCTATACAGAGAGTAGTAAAATATGTGTTGACGAAAGTAAAACACAACATATTCTAGCATTGCACACCAGATTGAGATGCTATATGTTTTTATTTTGAGGTTATTGTGTATCAATGTTTTTAATAATAGTTACTTGAGTATCAATGTTTTTTAATGATACAGTGACTTGATAGGGTAGTAAGTACAGAAAAAGAGAAAGAGGGAAAAAATGAATACATACCTTAGCTATAACAAGGGCCATCCTGGTCTGGGCAAACTCAAACTGTCAAAAAGGACTTGATATATGTCCGTTTAAAAAACAGGAGAACACTGGAATTATTCTCCTTTCTCGGGTAAGAAAACTGGCTCAGAGAAGTTGGCTGCATTACTAGAAAGTGAGTAATGAACAACAGAGTACCTCTCTCCCTATGGTGACGCCAAAGAACAACCTTGGGATTCAACACACACGGTCCAAGGGCATCACGCGTGCAATGCACGCGGCCAAACGGGCCGCAGACGAGAGCACCTCTCAGAACTAGAGACCTCCTAATCTAAAAATACGAGCAAAACAAATGGCTTTCAAAAGGAGAGGTAACCCTACATGTCAAAAATCCTCTTGGCTATCAAGAGAAATGAAACTGTTTCTGGCCGAGGAAGATTAAGTTCGGCTTTCAGAAGGAGGCAGCTTTTGAGCTGGGCTTGTTAACATCTGCGGTTGCGCAGCAGCAGGGCTTGCGGCTGACAGGCATTTGGAAGAAGTTGCCATCTCAGGGCCTCTGACTCTACAGGATTTCCAATAGGCTTCAGTCTCTGAGAAAGCAGTGGCATTAGCACCTAACTGGTATCTGTAGAACGACGTAATCGTACTTTCCGCTTAAAGGGTTTAGGACGGGCGTGGTACTCTGGGAGTCCGATCCCAGCTAGGAACGTTCTACTGTGATTTTGTGGGCTATTGTTGACCTTTATGGAGTGCCTGGTACATCTGGACACTATGTTAAGCATGTAGTACACGGAGTGGGTCATGTTTCCCTCTGGGAGAAAAGTGCTAGCACGATGCCAATTTCAAAAATGATGAAATTAAGACTTGAAGCTATTGGCCTCTGAGGTCCTACAGCTTATACTGAGGAAAGCTGCGAGTCTGAAGAATGTGCTTTTATTTCTGGAGATAGTGGTTCTGGAGGTAATGGAACAAGGTTGTATGACTTCTAAACAATAGGTATACTGGTATATAGTCTCAAAGGAAACAAAATAATAAAGTAACAATAGTCACCGTTTCTTGGGGCCCTACTATGGGCCTGACTTTATTATGTGTGATTTAAGCACATTCTTTAATTTTCATGTCAATGCTTAAGATAAGCATAAAATCTTTTTTTGAAGATAAATAAAAGCAATAGACAGAGCTGAGAGAAATATATGGTTGAGAAAGGGCACATATTTAGTACCTTAGAAGGCAAGGTTTTAAAACTTAAATCTTTCTGTAACGCTCACTGTATAACCCTCTTCCCATTTCTTTACACTGTAAGGGTGCTTCTGTAGTCCATAAAACCAAACCACATTTTAAAATGAAAGCAGAAACCGGGTGTGGTGAACACCCATAATCTCTGCACTCCAGAAGCTGAGGTAGAAGAAATCAAGACTTCAAAGCCCTTGCTGGCTACAGAAAGAGAGAAAGAGAGCATATTCCCCAAAATCAAAGGGTCGGATAAAGGAGCTGATGTTCAACCACTGGAAATACAACAGCCACAGTGCAAATCAAAGAACAATTACTATGTGAATTAAATTGCACGGAGCTAGAAACATGACTCTGGGGACTTACGCTTTGTGAAGGACAGAGTTCAGTTCCTAGCACCTACGATGGCTTACAACCACCTGCAACTCCAGCTCCAGGAGATCTGATGTCCTCTTTCATCCTACATAGGCAATGCACACACATGGTATGTGTCTGCACAGACACATACATACACACACATGCATATTAATATTATTATATACATATTTATTCCATTTCAAAAAGGAACATATGGGGGGGGGGTAAAAGGAAAATTAATGGCCAAAGTAGCTTGTAAGTCAACCTAAGGAGAATCCTTTAGAGTCCAGCCCCATCTGTGTGTTTCATAAAGGTCAGCATATGTTTGCACGTAGGAAAATGTTTCCTGTCTCTAGTTTAGGAATCCAAATGCTTCCTTTCCCTACCCCACCCTCTCTCTTTAGATCCTAGCTTTAAGGATTTCCACCATTACAACATTCTCAAAAGCCTTTCAGGTCTACAATGTATACCACATACATTGTGTGATAGTCTTCATTCTAGGTTATGTTGAGGTGTATGAGAAGACCACATGATATGTCCAATATCTTCAAAGATCTATGTGATTTTTGTTTTTGTGTTAGGTGGTGTCTTATCTTACTGAAGCAGTAGAAGAAAATTATCTAGGCACATCTTTGGCCCTCTCTCCATTATATCCTTTCTTGACAACAAATCTCTGAATATTAGTCTCTTCAAATCTGGAGATCTTAAGCATATCACAGCCATAAATGCCAGGTTCCTTTTCAGTTCAAAGTTCTCTGCCTAGTTTATATTTTTTTTTGTACTGCTTCAGATTGTACCCAAGGTCATCTTGCTGACCTCTTAGTCTCTTCAGAGAATGCCCATGGTCAAGAACATAGCAGATCTGAAGCTGAGTTAGAAGAGACAACGTCCAGTCTTCAAGGGACCCAGATAAGCCACAGGTACTTACAGTTTTGCCTATCATTGGAGGGATTTTTTTAAAAACCCACAATGCAACATGCTTCCAAACATCTCTGCTGATGTCAAAATGTGTGTGGGAAGTCATAGTTACTGGAAGTGGTTGCTTCCAAAAGAAAGGCCACCTGTACATTTTAGTTTATCCCTTACTTCATAAGTTCACTGTGGATAGAAAGAAGACTATCTATCAAATATCTAGCGCTGTAACCAGCCAACCATCCAAGTTCCTCACTTGCCTGTCACCTGTAAGACACTATCCACCTATATTTTCCGCTGCTCCATTAGTGTCTCTCTTCTGTTTTGGAAGATATACTTTTCATTGCTTCCAAGAACTTACAAAAGCACCTTTAACATCCACAAGTCTATCGACATCCTGTCTGTTGTGATTCATATATTCTACAAGTTACGTTTTCTCTAAAACTTTCCTCGGTTTCTTCTGACTGCTAACCTGTAGAGCTTTTAAATTCATGTTTCTATAAGCATTCTACTTAGACCCATTTGGGTCTTCTCTAAGAAATATGGATTTTTCTCTGTGATATCTTAATCTGCAGAATGTTTGATCCTTAACTGTTTCTGTTCTAGACAACCTAGGCTTGAACAAACGCCTTCCAATTCTTCTAGAACCTTACCCAATGTCCAGGCTCTAATCCACAGCTATGTGAGAGAGGGGGACATTTTCATAGCACTATTCCCACTTGCAGGCACCAAATCTGTAATTGTTTCCTAAAACAGCCATTGCAAATGACCACACACTTAAGTAGATTAACAAAATGTTAATGTATTCTTTTAACAGTCCTCAAAATCAACCATCCAACTGTTCTCACTGGACTAATTTCAAGGTGTTAGCCAGATGAATTCCTTCCAGACCTGGTTCTTAACCCTCCTCATGCCCTGACCTCTTACTACAGTTCCTCATGCTGTGGTGACCCCCCAACCATAAAGTTATTTTCACTGCTCCTTCATAACTGTAATTTTGTTACTGATATTAATCATAACATAATTAACACTGATTTCCAATGGTCTTTGGTGACTCATATGAAAGGGTCATCCCCCCCCATGGGGTCGTGACCTCCAGGTTGAGAACCACTGCTCTACAGGTTAATCCACTTTCTGTTTCTCTAATACTTGGAAGTTGCCTTTACTTAGTCAATGATTACATCACTCTGAATCCTCCCAGCATCATATATCCTCTGACTTTGGTCCTCCTACCTTCCTCCATGAAGACCTCTATGATTATGCTGAACTTCAATTCAAGATGTTAAGCTGTTGGGCTGGAGAGATGGCTCAGCCATTAAAGGCTAGGCTCACAAGATGCTAAGCTGCCCATCTATGTATGCCTTTGTTGCATAAGTGACATTATGAACATTTGTGAAGGTTGCAAAAGTGACATCTTTGATAAAAATTGTTCTACAACAGTCATCCTTATTATTTATGGGTGTATATGAAAATGTTTAACTCATATAATCAAGTCAAATTTTAAGAATATGCCCCCATATCCTACCCATCTCATAGAAGTAACATCTTATCGTGCTTTCTACCTGGTAAGCATTGATTCCATTAAAAGTTTCAGTAAAAAGAGTTTAGCAACAGAAAAGGATCCTGTTATATTACTCAACTAGACAGTTTTCATGGCTATTGCTCAAATAGTCCCTTGACTCATGATTATTATTCAAAGGGTCTTATCATATTCCAGGTTTATTACACTAGGGATAAAAGTTAAACCTCTCTGGCAAAAGTGTAACTATTCTGAGCTGATATCGAAAGGATCAAGTCAATTTTAAGGATAAAAAAATATGAAACTCAGAGAATTTAAATGATTAACCCAATGACACAGATTCTGATGTAGATGAGAGCATAATTTTGTGGATATCTAATGACCAGATACATGGAAATCGGCTCTGAAAAAGAGACAGAGACAGAGACATGAAGACAGAGAAACAGACCTGGAGACAGAGAGAGAGAGAGAGAGAGAGAGAGAGAGAGAGAGAGAGAGAGAGAGAGAGAGAGAGAGAGAGAGAGCACACTCTGCCTTTACATGAAAAGATTCTTACTCTCAGAAAGGTACAGGCAGATTATTATTTAGCTATCTGAGTTTCTTAAACATGAACATAAATGCTAATAGGGTAATTTCCTCAAAAGCTTCAGGATCTTCAGGTAAACTTAATCAGATACATAAAAATACAGATGCATTTGTCAGAGTGCTACCCGTGATCAGGCCCAGTGAAAAATCCTCTATTGTCTTTGGTAAAATTATTGGTTTATAAAATCTACATATCTATAAGGTCTACAAGTGATCTGTTTCTGATTTCCCTACAGACAAGATTTCTAACTTGGTGCTCTCATAAAACCCCAAGATAAATATTCTCATATTTGTTCACGGCAGAAGCTATTTTAAGAGGATCAGTATTTCTACAGACAATACTCAATGCTATTATTCAGTTGTTCCTGTAAAGAAAAAAGAAGAAGCACTTTGATGTTTCAAGATGTCAATTTATTCAATATATATTAGACTCTTTGTTCTTGTTCAGGATAAAATAAATAACATAAAGTTCAAGTAGAAACTGGGATTCAAAGACCTTGGAAAGCTCAGTAAGAATAATTGTTCATATGTGAATAAGCCCCTCACAAAGTAAAAGCAAAAAACTCATATGATCAGAAATACCCATACATTTCAACATGGAAGAAATTGTTTGTGTTCACTTGTAAAAGCAAAGTTTCAATAATGATGGTTATTGGAATGCATTGTGTGCTATCATGAACACTACCATGTCAACAGAAATGTGACAGCTATTTAATTGATAAGATCTAAGCTAGCTAGCAATGTTCCTCAGATTTAAAAAAAAAAAAAACCTGACAGTTGGTAAACAATGCAGAACAAATATGATATTCAAGTATATTTTCACTACATAGTCAGGACACAGGTATCTACATAAAATCTTCAAAGTATCAGCAATTCAGTGGCAAGTCAAAACAGAAAATTATATTGGTTGTAAGAAAATACATTGCTCATATTAGCTTTATTTTTCCAAGTATTATTCTTTCTTATTGGATATTTCCTTTATTTACTTTTCAAATGCTTTCCCCTTTACAGGCCTCCCCTTTGGAAACCCCCTATCTCATCCCCCCTCCCCCTGCCTGTATGAGGGTGCTCTCCCACCCACTCAATCCTGACCTCCCTCCCTGGCATTCCCCTACAGTGGGGCATTGAACACCCTCAGACCCAAGGGCCTCTCCTCCCACTGATGTCCAACAAGGCCATCCTCTGCCACATATGTGGCCAGCACATTTGACTGCAGTACTATCTTTTTAACAAAAATAGAAACTATCAAGATGAAAACAAAAAACCATATCAATGCAAGATAAACATCCCACTGAATATAAGTGTATATCCACAGAGATGTGGATGATTTCATGTAAGTTCAATTATATTTATATTACTAATTGGAAATCTGTTTGTTATTTTGATGAAAAGTTCATCAATAATAAGGAGCTGAGTAATAATTTCTATAGCTTCATATATTCCATAACTGAGTATTCCAAATATCTTCCATTGAGTATAGAAACCTTGTTTATCATGCTAATCTGTGGCTATTCTATAAAAACGTTAATAAACCGCTGTTCACCAAAATCTCCAGTTCTCTCTAAAGAGACACTTTTAGTATGGCTACATAAGAGTGTTGGTTAAAAGAATAAATAGAATACATACATTTTAAACCAAGAGAAACTGTTTTTATGAAAACAGAAAGCCTATCAAACTCTTCTGAAAAGACACGCACTTTGTATTAAGACGTCCAGATAGATATATACTGGGCTGAGTTTGCTAGGCTGTGTACAGGTGCTGAGGTAGGATAGGCTACAGGGAACTATATGAATGATGTAAAAAAGACAATGTCCCCAGCCAATGAAGGGGCCACTTGATGACAGAGTCAGAGGATGTGTGACAAGTAAAGATCACAATTGAGAGGGGGATAGATGCAGGGCCTGTACAATCGGATGCTAGTGTCAGAGGAGAGAGGAAAAGACCATGGTTAGCATCTGAAATTTTGGAATCAGAGTGCAGACCTATTAGGAAGCCGGTGTTTTAGGCTCCAATACTGGTTGTCCTACTTGAATACTTGCATGTGCATATCCTACCAATGAGGGAGTTGTGACATCTGCAATGGCCTTATGTGCCCCCGTGCCTCATGTACTGGGCAGAACACTGCCTAGATTCAAGGTGCTGACTGTGTGCATTGCTCAGAGCCTGACTGTGTACACTGCTGAGCACTTGATCAACATTTCCCAGAAGGTCCTCAGTCATCCAGAGACAGAAAAGCTGGCTGCAGAAGTCAACCAACTGCCTACTTGCCAGAGAGGCCAAAGAAGCAGAATCCCCAGGAAGTATGTTTACACCTCTGGGTAGAACCTGTAACAGAACAGTAGAGAAATACAACTGCTGCATGTGAGGACTTGGCCAGATATAGCCATGCCATGCTAGAAAGAGATAAGTATGCATGCATCTTAGAGCTTAACCAAGCTCTTTCTCTTGAAGTCCAAACAGACAATAATCTATCAAAACAGTTCCAACGATGTTTGCTGCTGGCCACGTTCCTATCTGAAACTGTGTCCTTCTACAGATACAAGGTCTCAATGGAAAACCCTTGTTTACTATCCTGAAATCACCAGGGAAACATTACAGGCACCCTGGCCAGGATTTGAGGAAGAGATCAAGGGCCCAAGGGAAGAATCAAGGGATTTGAGGAAGATTAAGGGAAGAAGTCTTTTTATAGACTAGAAGATGAAACCATTGGACTTTGAGGAGCAGATGAGGGTCCTGGTGAGCCTTGAAGGCTGAACATCCTACACTTAGATCTGGACAGGCATGGTATTTGGAAAGGCTCATGGTGAAATGACTCACCATTTGCAAGTAATAACATTAGAGACATTTCTATCATTTCATAATATCTGTGAAATACCTACAACATAGTGTACACTGCTAGAAGGGTAGCAATCGCTGTGGTTACCAGTGATTCAAAGAGACCCTTTGAGCTAGAGAAAGGACCAAAGGAGCTGAAGAAGCTTGCAATCCCATATGAGGAATAACAGGGGTCTAGAGAAGGGGAAATCATTTCAAATGTAAATAAAAAATTTATCGAATAAAAAAAAAAAAACCAATATGATCTAACCAGTATCACCAGAGCTCCCAACGACTAAACCACCAACCAAAGAGTACACAAGGAGGGACCCATAACTCCAGCTGCAGTTTTTAACACTATTGCTCTGTAGTACTCCTTGAGGTCTGGGATACTGATTTCCCCAGAATATGTAGTAGAGGATGGCCTTGTTGGACATCAAAGGGAGGAGAGGCCCTTGGTCCGAGATGTCTAGATGCCCAGTAAAGGGAAATGCCAGGACAAGGAAGCGGGAGGGGATAGGTTGATGAGCAGAGGGTATGGGATAGGAGGTTATCTGGAGGGGAAACCAGGAAAGGGGATAACATTTGAAATGTAAATATAAAAAATATCTAATAAAAATAAATAATAAAAATTAAAATAAAAAAAGAGAAACTTTGAAATTATCATATTTTCTAGGAAGAGTTTCCATGGATTCACTTCTAATTCACTGAACAAGCTTATCTTATTTGTTCTACATAAAACTTCTAATGACTGGAAATCTCAGTATTTCCTAGGGACTTTGATCACCTGATGTTATTCGGCATTCTGAGCCTTCATGAGTTTAAGAGAAAATCGTTTCCAGAGATGTCAGTCCAGTTATCAAAACAAAAATAAAATTCCATACAATTCATTCACAGGCATGAACTCAAAAGGCGTCCATCACTAAGCCTGTTCGTTCTGTTTTTAGTATTGGAGCAAGGAAAAATTAAATCTAAAATATGAAGTATTAAGTCAGTTCAAAGCCTAGACAAAAACTGGGAATTAGGTCTATGTTCTCATTTTATAAATCAAAATATTACTCAGTCTTAAGAACACTTTAGGATTAGATATGAGTATCCTGGATACTGGATGGGCCTGTATTCTTTCCATAACAGTTATGATTGGCAAGCTAAATACTATGTTTTAAACATAAAAGATATTTGATACATGTTAGTTAGACTCAATTAAATCGATAGTAATATGAAATACAAGATGCACTGTATACAATGTTTACAGATCTGGGCATGTAAAATCTCCAAAGCATCACATTAATGACACGAAGCACAATGGAACCCATAGCAGACTATATAAAAAAAAATGGTCATTCATTAAGCTCAGTCTGTATATATTGACTTTAATGGTCCCCAAAATAAGCCAGAAAAGTGAAAAATAGCTTCTAAAAGTGAAAAATGTTTTGCAGGGTTGGATGCTTTCATTTTGAAAAGTCCAAGGTTATATAACTGAGAAAATATGTCTAATCATAGATTACTTTGGGCAAAGTACCTAAAATGGAAAGAAATTAAACACCTTAATATTTTTATAGTAAAAAAAAATGTTTCAAGCGGTATTCTTGTATGTGGTTTCATTTCCACATATTTAATTTGATACTGATGACCTCCCTTAAAAGTTTGGAAGCAACCATACTGTCAGCCCCCTGAGGGTAGGGACCCAGAGCTCCTTGCAGAGCAGGCCCTGAATCCATTCCTGAGTAGATGGATAAGATCCCTTGTGTTCTCTATTTATTTTCTAAGGCTTCATTAGATATACTGACTTCCTGACTCAGTATCTTTTCAGAGTTTAGATTCCTTTGGTGATAAGTATTATTTCCAGCTTCTGAACAGAAATCAGGGAGCTGATCACAACCTTGTGTTAGATCCCAAAGTGTCCTTAAAGTTCCAAAGTAATTCATGTCCTCTCCCCTCTTTGAAAAAAAGCTGAGAGATACTGAATAAATTAAGGATAAATTATTTTAAAATATTTAAAATATGTTTTACTTTTAGACGGCTAAATCATATGCTTGGAAAATCCTCTGTAATGAAATAAAAGCAGCTGGCTTGAAGATGATGCAATCTCTAAATATTTAAGACACACATAGGACCAGTGAGATGGCTTAGCAAATACTGTGCAAGCCCACCAGCTTAGAGTTCTATCCTGGAATCTATACAAAGGTGTAAGGAAAGAACCAGTTCCCTGAAGTTGTTCTTTAACCTTCCCACATGCACAATGGTACATGCACACACACATACTAACAATGAATGTGATTTTAAATAGATGTGTGTATATTAATTGTAAAACTACACAAGTCCCTTTACATACTTTTTGAAATAAAAATCTATAAACATATATGGCTCATTTATATGTACACATATGCTTGTTAAAGGAGAACCCATGGATAATGGTATCCAGATACACAAAATGTATGTTTTCAAGAACTTATATGAGGAGAGCAATAGTAAGAGTCTCATTTTCAGGTTGCAGTATTAAATCCAATTTTAAAAATACTATATCATAAGTAAATTTGTATATTTAATATAGCAACAATTAAAATCCAAAAAGAATACCTTTTAAGCTTGGCATAGTAATTATAAAATATAAAAGTTCAAAAGCAAACAAGCAAGCCAGGGAATAGTTTTAATATAATAACACAGGTTAATAATATCAACACTTAGCCATGCAGTTTATATATTAGAAAAGCAGAAACAAATGAGATTTTAGATGTAAGTCCAAACCATAAGGATGAAGTATAATAAGAGGAATATATTATTGCTCAACGACAGTTATAGGAAAACTAGGTATTAACAAGTGAAATCCAATATAGAGCTGTATCTGTAATTGAAGATAAAAGTAATTCTAAAAGCAATAAATTAAAGGAAAAATAGCTCTGAAAAGTTTAATGAATTTTATATTAAAAACTGCATAATATACTTGTGCATGTGCATACAAATTAAGACAACAGAAAAATTAAAGATTAAGAACACTTTATGATAAATCTAACTACTGAAATATTAATATCTAGAATATCTAAGAAATTTATTCAAGCAATACTGGTCTTCTCAGACAAATTATCAAAGAAAACCCAGCAATTAAAAATTGCAAATCAGAAGAAAGTTACTATCAATACTTTAAAAATAAATTACTTAGAGCAATCATTAGTCAAGTGTTGGGTGGCCAGATACAGTGATACTAATGATTTGGATGGCAGAGTGTTACAGTGACAGCTCTGATATTTTATTTTGATCTAAGAGTCATACTTTTTATGATGTATAACACAAATAATTAAAAAAAACAGTTTGACAAAGTCTTGAACATCATTAAAATGGGTGAAGATATTCATTATTATAAAACTATTAACAAGATTAGGTTATCCATAAGACAAAACTTATGCTTTGCCCTTCCCTCTGTATTCATATAAATATGGATATAGATTTGTATACTGTGCATTAAGACCCTAAGTGAAGACATGTCCACTGGTCCACCCACTATTCTGACACCAACAAGAACTTTGCTGCTATAATCCACAGATATTGAATACCAATGAACAGATCTTCCTTCTTCACAGAACTCACAGTTCATTGTTTCTTAATAGCAAATTATATAAAGATTAGGGCAGATATTACAAAAGTCCTACAGAGAAAAATGTAAATATTATATATCAAATATTTGAGTACATATATATTTAAATATTATATATCATATAATATATATGAATATATTATATACTACATTATTCATATACATGAATATCCTATGTAGTTTTTCATAAAAATTCTTATTGGCGTTTGGAGGGTTATGATCAAACTTCCTGTGACATGACCATAAGAAAAGGAATGGTTTCTAGACCCAGGTGCAAATCAGAAGAACTGTGTTCATGATACCTGTTTCTAGACAACGTGGCTCTGATCTGGCCTAGATTACTTTTCTACCCATTTTCAATATAGTGAACCTTATTTAACATTATCTTCATCTGTCTGAAGTCTACCTCATCTTATATAAAAACATTTGTATTGCAGCTTCAAATTTCCTAACTCTATCATTTCATTTCTAAACCTTAGGAAGAACCCACAATATAATAAAGCTATTTAGCTCTGAAATATTTGTAAACAGTATAATCAGTATTTTAGTGTTCTGTTCTCATTTTTAAAAATTCTCAGTGGAACATAGGATACAGTCATATTATTCAATAATGCTTCCATTGTGCTAAAAAATTAGGTATTACTACTGATGCTTTTAAACAACTTACATATAGACTCCTCTAACTATAGCTTTAGGTCATATCTTAATATTCTTTTAAATGGCATATTTATGGATCATAAATATTAAATATTTATAAATAGGAAAAACTTTCAGTATAAACACCAAAATTTTGAAACATAACAAACATGAAAATTCACTGTATTCTGCACCAAGGCACACAGGAAGCTAAAGAAGAAGGAAAATAAAGCCTTATAAATGGAGCAAAGGATCAAAGACATTTCTGAATGGAAAAGATGAAGCAAATAAATATGCGACCACCATACAGTCTTGTGTTACCTTAAAAAAAAAAGTGAAGTGTTACCTGTGCAAGCATGGGAAAGCCAAGGTTCCTACATCCGTTACAAGGAGTGAGCGCCTCCCAGAGTCCTGTGGGTCCACAAGAGTTCGGATCCTCCTCGTCGTCTTCCACTTCTCCTGGTGACAAATTTATTGTAGATGAAGTTCTCTGAAATTAAATTTATATTATACCAATATATTATACCAATGTTGTTCATATATTGTAACATCAATCAAAGCACATAACTGACTCACTGGTGCATGGTTAACGGGCCAGCTGACATCTAGCCTTAGTGACCTGGTACATGGTTAACGGGCCAGCTGACATCTAGCCTTAGTGACCTAGCTGTGCCATCTCGCCAGGCCAAAGATTTGCCTAATTCAATTTTAAGTTGAGAGCAAAGAAAGTAGGTGAGAAAGATGTAAATGAATAAAGTTTGTACTGGAGAATAATGACTCATGAAAATATGTAAACAGCAATGAATGAGCGAAATTTTATGGTTTATCAAGACCTTAAGTTTAGTTATAGAACTTAGGGAAATGTAGCAAGGAGGCCGATATGATATATTTGAATGAAATAGGAATTACTGTAAGAAATGCTTTAAGGGGACCACTAAAAGTAAACCCCACAAACTCTTTATGATAGGCCTGACAGGGGTCAATAATACTTTTAAAATTCCACAAGTAGATTACATGCCAACCATACAAACTTACTTTCACTGTGTCCCAAATCCCACCAAAGTGACTGTACCAGGTTTATTAAAATTCACACACTATGAGACAAAGGCAGTGAGGGGAACAGAAGGAAGCAAACGAACGGCGTCAAGAACATGTGTGGACAATGGCGGGTAACTTTTGTGTAGCAGACAGAGAGGTATTAGCTGACAGATGAGAACCTTAAAGGAAAATGGTTGTGTGATTGAATAACAAGAGAGACAGACTACTCATGAAACTGTGAGGAAATGGTCACAGAAAGACAACCCCAAACGAGTCCACTAACAAAATACTTCTTAATGTTTCAACTATGGATAAATAATGGTCATCATATATTCAAAGAAAGTCTCTAATAAAACAAACATTTTTAAATTACTTTTTCCTCGGGTGGATAGATGATATCTATAAAACAAGAACAGAATAATACCACCAAATACATAGATTCATACATAAATAAACACATGTGTACATACAATATTTATATACATACATACATACATACATACATACATACATACATACATACATAACATGCACTGCAGTGGAAGAACTAGAAAATACATCAGGAAATACCATAACAGAAAAAAAGAGATAGTAGTTAAGAAAACTGAGGGAGTTTTTTTTAAACCCAAAACTTTAACAAGAATTCTATAATCATGAGAAAGAGAATATAAATGAGAAGTTCAAGGAAATGATACAAAGAAACTTTTCAGGAACTAAAGAAAATGTCTATTACTAAAGGCCCCACCAAATGCTTAGTGGACTGGATTCTAAAAATACATATGGATAAACTGTTTTAAAAGGACAAGAAATGCTAGCATGGATGTGGTAAAGGGGACCACATATTCACTGTTAGTGGGAGTCCCAACAGATGTAGCCACTATGAAAATCTTTGTAGAAGTACCTCAAAACGTTAGATTCAGATGTAGCACAAGATCCAGCTGGTTCACTCTTGAGCATATACCCAAAGGACTCTGTACCTTGCTGAGAGACATATTTGTTTATCCATATTCATTGCTGTTTTATTACAAAAGTCAGGACATGGAAACAGTCTAGAAGACTGTTCATTTGTCCATTCATTCATTCATTCATTCATGTATCATAGATGCTAGCTTGAATCTTTAGATATTTGTGTTTCGTTTGAGACACCCACAGAGGTCAGTCAGGGGCCCTGAGGGAATTTTTAAGGGAATGGAGATAGAACAGAGTGGCAGAAAGGGGGAAGAATGGATAATGGAACATTTAGGACTAACTGGGGTGTGGGATGGGAGGGCAGGGTAGAGAGGGAACATTACAGGCTTCCATCCTAGTGCTATGCCTGCTTACAAAGAAGAAAATTAGTCATCATTGTTTCCCAGCTGTGAACCCTGTGAGCTGAATCTGTTAAGATACACTCACTGGTGCAATATTGGCATGAAGGTAATGGAGGTAACCATGCATTCTCCGATGTCTTTAGGACCTCCACCACAAGATGGAAGCAATACTTAGCACCATTATCAGGACTAGGAACCTGTGGCTAAGACAAGTCATAGGCCATAGGGAAGAAGCTGACATGCCTCTAAATGGACACTGCAGTTAACCAACTTCTGATGATGTAGTACTTTACCTATAGCACCTCTCTCAAATCTCATTAGAGATGCTTCTTTTTGCTATAGATGGAAATTAACATAGAGACTCACAATGTATTAACATGAAGGCAACAACAAACTGCAGAGTTCTTAGCTGTAAATGAAATTCTTATAACATATACCACCCTCCCAGGAAAACATTTTCTAGACTACAGGGCAGTTGCACATATGATTGGGACAGCATGCAAAACCCCCGAAAAGGCCTGAATCAGGCAAAATCTAAGCCTGGAGCAGGAAGGTAGACATTAAGCCCTGCCTGCCCTTAGTTGAAGAGTTACTGGCAACTAACAGCTGCTGGGTATGTCATTTTCTTTAAGCATGTGGTGCCTGGTAAGGTGACCACCCGCCTGTGGGCACCTACCTCCAAGCATATTATGGGTAGCAAAAATTAGACTCAATGGGATTTTTGTTTTTGTTTTGTTTTCCAAGGTGTTGGATATGTAGGGAAGGGAGTGGATCTGGGAGGAGATGGGGGTAGGATAAATGTGAACAAAATGTAATGTATTAAATTCTCACAGAATTTATACAACTATTCTTTCAGAAAAATTTAAGTTAAAAATTAAACTTTGTAAAAGGTCTTCAGAAGACAGTGCTCCACGCAATACTGACAGATCACAATTATTAGGGTTAGAAAGGCATTTGATTATAAAATTAAAGACGTTCTTTCCTTCCCATTATAAATAAAATTGATTTTTCTACACCCACATTTTAGCTTTCCCTTTATCAACTGCCAACAACTAGAAAACAATGCAATTAAACAGTCCTTTAATTAATTAGTTGTCATCTCACATTCTACTGAAAACTTACTACGTGGTCTGTAGCATCATGGGATCACTCTGTGTTAATTATTCTTGTTCACAAACCAACTTTTAAGGTGAACATTATTTGCCCTTGCTTTATAAACAAGGAAACCAAGGCACAGAAAACTTGAGTAAAACCCAAGGCCACAAAAATTTCCAGTGGCAGAAAAAAAGAGTTTAAACCCAGACTGTCAGACTAAAGACCTTCCTTAGCTGCAGTATTACAAGAGCTCTCATATTGTACATATTCCTTTAAACAGCAATAAATTGAATAAGTAAACTATTGCACTGCACTTTAAACAAAATATGCATATTTTAATGCTTGTATGACATGATGATATCCCTGGGAACATTTTTCCATTTGCAACGACCAATTAAATTTTCTGCAATTTGGTCCACATCAACCCATAGTTGCATGAATACATATTTGCTAAATAAGCAATAGGAAGTGTTAATCACACCAACTTTTTTATTCTGAAGGTCCTTTATCTTGTGAAGTCTAAAACATTAATCTAACGGATGGAACTAGAAGAAAATTATCCTGAGGGAACTCAGAGCCAGAAAGACAAATATAGTATGGACTGTTTATTCCTGGATGTTAGCTTTTAAGTCATTAATAAGGAAGCCACAAACCATATAACTGCAGAGATGAGGTACCGAGTAATGCACTATGAGGGAGGGATGAATCTCCCAAGGAGGGGGAAAGACAATACATAGTTATGAATGGATGAAGGGAGAGACTAGAATGAGAGAATCAATGGGAGGGGAGATGCAAGAGAGTGGGCAAGGAAGAGAATACAGGGAGGGACAGTTAAAACTAAGAGCCATTTGAGGGTCAAATGGAAATCTATTACACAAGACGCTTCCTACAACGTATACATATAGAGAGGTGTACTAAATAAAAGTGTCAAATAACAGAGGAGCCAGAACCCCAACAGGACATCCCTGATCACTAAATGAAGCTGCCAACATTGGTAATGGGTTACATCCAATTGAGTTGTTGGCCAAAGGGTTCCCATGGGAACCCCCAAACAATCTAAGATATCACCAAGGCTATTGGTGGCTCTCCACAAGCTGATGGCAAAGCCCTATTACTGAAGATAACACACACAGAACTCATTGAAAATGGAGAAGACAAAGCTGGCACCTACTTAAAGCCATCACCACCAAAAACTAGCATTCATGGAGCTGGAAGGTACTCTGCCTTCTACCAAAAGAATAAAATGTAAACACAACCCAGATACAAACCCTTCATAGAGTGACCTGCCTGAAAGATATGCTGGCTCACTGGTGTCACAAAGCTTGTGAGAGTGACAAACTAATATGTGATTTGAATTAAAACCCCTTCCATAAAATGGAATATGAGTTCCAACTCAGTGCTTCTTGGGTGGGCAAGAACTTGGGACTAAATAGGCCAAAAACCTAGAGGAATACCAAATTCGACTGTTACACTAAGGAATACAGCAATGAAAAGATCCCTAATGACATCCTGCTACAATAATAGATCCATGCCTTGCTCAGTCATCATCAGAGAAGTTGCCTCCTACAGTAGATGAGAACAAATATGGAGATTGACAACCAGACAATGTGCAGAAAGTGAGAGATGTTGGAACACTCAACCCTAAAAGTGACATTTCCATCAAATTCTCAAGGCTCAGCATTCTGGGAAGAGATGGAAGACCAAGGAATGGAGGTTTCCTAGACACACCAGGGCTGACACATATATGAACTCACAGAGACTGCGGCAGCAAGAACACAGTCTAAAATGTCTATGCCAGATGGGGTCCCAGAACTGAGAAAAGTGCACACATCCATTACAGGATGAACAGGGAAGCAAGTAGTGATCAAATACACCAAGTCAAGAGTGTCATTGGGGAAACAAACTAGTCTCAAGGGTAGACCCTGTGCCCAGCAGTAGTTGGGCAACACAAATGAACTCAACAGCACCTTGAGGGATTCTCTGTTTCATAATGGTAAGGATTATTTTTCTCTGTTACAGGTCCTTTGCATACATATTATGGAGTTCAGTTTGGGGATTTTATGAGATTCCTGAGTGCGCAAACATGTGTCTCTGTATCCGTATGCAGATCTTGTGTTTTTAATTTGGCTTCTTCTTGTTTGATTGGCTTGTCATTTCCCAATTCATTTTGTTTTGCGTTATCTTATTTTATCTCATTATTAATCTTTAGATGGCTGTTGGTTTTCTGTCAAGGAAGAGATTGGGTGTGGCCCTGGATGGGAGGGTAAGTGTAGAGGAGCTGGAAGAAGTACGGGGAAGCGAACCTGCAATCAGAGTACACTACATGAAAAAAAATCCACTTTAAATAAAATAAAAATAACTTTAATCAAATAAGAACTTGTACATATTATATCCTTGTTGCACACAAAAATATATTTAAAATTTTCAAAGGCATCTCATTCGCCCATTCATAACTAGTTTCTTGGTTTGGCCATCAGCAGGAACGCTGCTTAGCACACAAAATGTTGCATGCTCAGCTAAAATCCATCAATTTTCATAGTTCAATATTTCACTTCATTAGTTCTGCTAATGGTTCTACAGCTAATATATTCAATTATGCAGTTAACTTCTTCCCTATATATCTTCTCTTTTAAAAAAAATCTGTTTGTACCATATCCCCGTTCATAAATCTCCAAGTATTTCCCACTAAACAATGAACAATATGCAAATTATTCAATTAATGTTAAAGGTTCTGTGATCAAATTATTCTTTAGACTTTTTACTCAGAGCTGGAGTTAAATTTAAAGTTCCTGTTTGCTGAACAAGTGTTCTTCCATGAAACTATCACTTCCAGACCCTATTTTCAACTTTAAAAAAATAACAAAGCATGAATCCTTGGGTCCTTTGTAGAAAGGGAAAAAAATACCCACAGAAGGAGGTACAAAGGCAAAAGGTTGATCAGAGTCTGAGGGAAAGACCATCCAGAGACTACCCCACCTGGGGATGCATCCTATATACAGTTATAAATCCCAGACACTATTATGGATGCCCACAGTGCTGGCTGACTGGAGTCGGATATAGCTATCACCTGGGAGGCTCTACTAGTGCATGAGAAATACAGAGGAGGGCACTCTCAGCCAGCCATTGAAATGAGCACAGGGTCCCCAATGGAGGAGCTAGAGAAAGGACCCAAGGAGCTGAAGGGGTTTGCAGTGCCATAGGAGGAACAGTATGAGTCACCCAGAACTCCCAGCGCTCCCAGGGACAAAACCATCAACCAAAAAGGACACATGGTGTTACCCATGGCTCCAGACACATCTGCAGCAGATGATGGTCTTGTTAGACACTGTCTAACAAGGGAGGAGAGTCCCTTGGTCCTGGAAAGACTTGATGCTGTAGTGTAGAAGAATACCAGGACAGGGAAGTGGGAGAGGGTTGATTGGGGAAGGAGAGATGGCTTACAGGATTTTGGGGGTAGGGGGAAACTAGGAAAGGGGACAACATTTGAAATGTAAATATATATATATATATATATAATAAATATATATATATATATACCTAATTTAAAAAATTGTATTGCTTATTCCATTTGTTATTTGCTATTTGTTAGTGATTTAGCATTTCTAAATTATTTTTTATTACTTTTATTTTTTTACAGTCCAGCTGTTGCCCCCCTCATGGTGCCCCCTCTCACAGCTCCTCATCCTGTTCTTCTCCCTTGTTTCCCAGAGGATATTATCCCTCAACAAGGCCTCCCTACTTTCTGGGGTCTCAAGTTTCTCAAGGGTTAAGGTTAGGCCTGTCTTCTCCCACTGAGGCCAGACCCAGCAGTCCTCTGCTATATATGTGTTGGGAGCCTCTGACCAGCTCATGTATGCTGCCTGGTTGGTGGCTCAGTGTCTGAGAAATCTCAGAGGTCCAAATTAGTTGAGACTGCTGGTCTTCCTAGAGAGCCGCTCTCCTCCTCATCTGCTTCCAGCCTTTCCCTAATACAACCACAGGGGTCCCCAACTTCAGTAGGTTCCTCAGAAAATTGGAATTAGATCTACCTGAAGACACAGCTATACCACTCTTGGGAATATACCCAAACGATGCCCCCACCACACCACAGGGAGACACGTTCCACTGTGTTCATAGTGGTCTTATTTGTGATAGCCAGAAGCTGGAAACAACCTAGATGCCCCTCAATGGAAGAATGGATACAGAAAATGTGGTTCATTTACATAATGGAATACTCTTAAGCTATTAAGAATGAGGACATCATAGGTTTTGCAGGCTAATGGATGGAACTAGAAAATATCATCCCGAGTGAGGTAACTCAGACCCAAAAGAACATGTATGGTATGAACTTAATAATAAGTGGATATTAGCCAAAAAAGTACAGAATACCTCGGCTACAATCCTCAGAACTCAAGAAGGTTAATACACAAAAAATTATTTGTTTTTTTAGTCTTCTTCTTGGTTTATATTTCTATGCAGCATATTTTGATCATTTTCCCCACAACCAAAGTTTTCCCAGATCCTTCCCACCTCTCTACCCATACAATTTTAAGGCTTCACTAGGTGCCAAGGCTAGCCTTGAATTCAAGTTATAAATAGCTGGGATTACAAACCTGTGGTATTGAAACCCTCCTTTTGCCTTTTCATTTATTTCATTATGTTCAATCCAGACTACAGTCAAGTAGAATTATTTAGCCTTACATAATCATGTTCCACAGTTTTACCCACCCCTTCTACTTTACTTCTCTATTCAGTACATAATGAGGGTCAAAAATGTAGCTTCTGTAAGCAGACCATCCTAGATTCAAATTCAAACTGCACATTTTCAAATCTGACCAATCTCAGCCTTGTTTGCCTCACTTACACAATGAAAACGTAACACTCAGCAGTTCTTTTTCTTCCTAATCAAATGAGATGATAGATACAGAGTGATTGACTATTTCAATAAATACTATTATTTTAGCGGGTATTATAACTCTATGGAGTCAAGTACAGTTCAGATTTTGCCCTTTATGTGAAAGTTTCCCAGATTTCTCACAAGCGTAAAGTACATCACTCTGTTCTCTACGTCTACCATTGCTTACACAAACATGCTATGGCATTCCACACAGACCTTGAAGTAAAGAATAGCACAGTGCCAAAAAGCCTTGGCTGCTTTGAAGTCAAACAAGAACACACTAAGTCCTAGCTCTGCACCTTCTAAGACAAAGCAGCTTTGAATAAATGCTTAATCTCATTAATCCTCAGTCTCCTTACCTGCCAAAGAAGGTGTAATAATAATTCCTACTTTTGTAGGGCTCTTATCAGGATAGAATTACTTCCATCACTGCCATGTAAAATAGTCATTATTGATAGTTTTACTAGCACAATCGCAAAAGGGTTGGGACTGCACACAGAATGCTTCAGCATTTACACACACATACAAGTGTGTCTAACTTCCCTGCTCAGTTTTAATCTATTTGAAAGAAAATACAGCCTTATTCATCTTCATATCATGTACAATGTGTTGTCTATAATAAACTTACTAAGTGTCCATTAAATAAAGTATTGGGTGAATGAACTCTTATTTTAATTTTACTACATAGAAATCACATAATTGTATCACAAATATCATGATTGAAATTTCAGTTTTATTTTATAGTAATCATTACAAATGGCTATAACAGAAGTATAGAAAATTGGTGGTTTAGCACTGCCCTCTAAAGTCAGAATAGAAATCTGCAATGTAAAACTTATTTTGAAAGAAATGTTTTTATAATTCTTTTAGAATTTGATATAATATCTTGATCTTATTCAGTCCAACTCCTCCCAGAATCACATCCTCCTCCCTATCTGTGCACCTGGAGTCCTCCTTTTAAAAGAAATGGGTCTATATAGCAGCAAATATCCTAATCCTTTGGTTCTTGCAGTCTTCCACACGTGTTCTGATATGTTCCATGAGTATTAGTGTGGGGGTTGTCAATGTACTAATTGGGGATGGGCAGCCTATGCTAATTGACCTATGCATTTCGACCAGGTGCAACTTTGAGGAACAATCCTCATCTGCTGCAAATGCAGCTTCTTTGATGAGGGGTGACAGCTACACTTATCTGTGGACATAAGAATAAGTACTTAGCATATTTAGCATTGGTTATTCTGGTTTAGTAATGTAGAAGGTATTCCTCTAGGTTCCAGGACCTTACCAACCTCAAGGACTTGGCTAGGTTTATAGTGTCAGGCATGAATTTCCTCCTATTGAATGGACAGGGCTATCTGAGTTGAATAAAAGGTATTTGGAAAGCCTTTTATCAAAATAAATATAATCATGCATATGCACATAAGTGTGTGGAAAAGAAACTTCACGAACACACTTAAACTTGGAAGGATGTCTTTGTTTCAAATGCCTTTTAAACTTTTTACTGAATAACTGTAGTTGTAAAGGTCCAGAAGGTGAAAATTCCACAGGAAAAGAGACCTTTATTTATATAGTCTAAACTTGTTCTCCTTATTGTTTATTATATGATAATTATATGGTGTCTATTTGATTTTATTAAACGACAGTTTCATGCCAACCCCTTGTGTTCTATTCAGATTGTCATCAAAAATCCTAGAAGAGAAAAACCATTAAATGGCAACTTTCCTCTTCTCCTCCATCAATATTTCTCTTCTGTAAAGAGAAAAAAATCTTAAATGTTCTGAGAACATTTTAGAGAGATTTAACTTGGCTTGGTTTTCACTAAGGCTTAGAACATAAGGCAAAATTTATAATTTGAAGACAAAGATTCTGTTTACTAAAAAAATCCTTAAATCAGATGATTGGTTGAATGGCAGGTGCTTTTCATCAACAACAGAATTTCATTTCTTTTCGTGGGCTTTGTTCATTGGTGCTTCAAATTCCTGTACAATTATTATGCAAAGCATAATACCTTATATTACCTTAGGGTGGCTCTTCTCTCCAAAGTTGCATAATCTTATTACGCAGGAGATTTCACATGAAATTGTTATTATTCATCAATTCAAAAGAGGGCAGGAGTTATATAATAGCATGGCAGGCCAAAACACTGAGTATTTGCGTATAGTTTTCTTAAAAATTTATTCTGGATGGCAACCTACAACACCCTTTAACCTGACCACTATGTGTGAATGCCTAGGCTAGAATCATCCACCTACTATAAATATAACTTTTATTTGCAGATGTAATTGTAGTCTCAGAGGCTTACTGCTGAATAAGCTCACACTTTACAGCACTTTCTGAACTCTGGCTGGCTGGTTCAACTCAGTTGTTCTGACTCAAACTCCTCTCCAAGCTGATTCAAAGTGGTTTCTCTCAGTTTCTGACTGAATTGTTCTGCTTAGCTTTAAACTACCTCTGGCAATCTGTTCTAATCATCTGGCTCCTTCACATCCTATAACTCGTCTGTCTTCACCTGCAATCTGTCTCTATATAAAAAGTCCCAGTAAAACTGCCTCCTCTGACCTGCAAGGAACTGCATGGAGTGAACTCACTGAACTGAATCAAATTGTTCCCTGTACTGCTCTTAAGTAGCCCCTTTCCTGTCTGTTCCTATGAGAGTTGAGTGTATCCTATCTCTGACCCACTATGTCAAATCTTTCTCTGATTCATCACTTTGTCTGCCCCTCAGTTAACGGTCACTTTCCAACATGGCCGCTTCCTTCTATAAGCTAACCTTATTTTCATTGTTTGGGATTAAAGGTGTGCACTAAGGGCATGTCTACATTCTAGCAAGATCCTACTGTAATCCAGAGCATGTCTGCAATCTGGCCAGATCACACAGACCTATAAGGTCTTTGGATGTGATTCCTTGCCAGGGCAACCATATTGCTGGGTTAAAATTCCTCGACCTACACTACATTTTAACATAACCAATTATGTACATGGCCAGGTTAGTGACATCCACAAAAGCTATAATAATTATGTGTTCTGAAACACATAATGGGTCCCAGATTCATCTAAAATGAGCCATGAATCCTTAACCACAATTAAATCTGCAAGAAACAAAAACAGAAGAAAATCAGGTCCATATGCTCAGATGTTCATTGGGATGACATCCTAGCAACCATGAGGCAAATGATATTGCTGTGTTTTTTGATTACTCAAACTTGAGGGTTTCAAGTGCCAACTGTATTTCACACTTACTAGCAACTTCTTCATCTGCAGTAACTATAAAAGAATAAATTAGGAAAAGCAATTCTCTTTATTTAAAATGATCAGTTTCAACATATTTAATCCCTACCAGCTATTTATATAGTTGAGCTCCTTTACAAAGCCACTTGGGAAATTTAAAAACTGTACTTCCTTTCCTATTTAATTTGAATACAATGAATTTGTATGCTGATATTATCTCTCAAAACTTTATTCATGTTTCTGACTTTGACTTGATAAATAATTTGTTTATTTCAAACAGTGAGAGATCAGATTTACATGTAACATACAAAAGCCAATATCAAAACTGCTAAGGTTATTTTAGGAACTTAAGTGAAGCTAAGTTTGGCTAGTAAGACAGTACAGGAGGGGAAATATGCTATTTTTGGAAGCAAAACTATCCTTCACGACAGACTATTTCATTTGAGTAAATATAATCTCATTAAAGATTTATTTTATTCCTAAAATGAACTGTACTATGGCATTATTCACATCTACAAACATGCTGTTGGTTTTAAACATATAATCTTGTTTAGTCTAAATAATCCAGCTATGGAATACCCCCATTGTCTCTGCCCATATTCTTCTACATAAAGCCCCAAGAATCTTTCCTCTGCTACTCTGATAGGTTTGTCTTTTTTAAAACCTTGCAAAAATAAAATCATAAGATACACATTCTGTGTAAACCTTTTTCCTTCAGCATAACTTTAGATTAATCTCTACATTTTTATATATCAGTAGGAATTTAGCTATTGTTTATTAACCACCACTACCACTGCCACTGTTACCATCATTGTCATCGTAATCATCACCACTGTTTTTGCGGTGCTAGAAATTGAACCCAAGGACCTCATGCCAGCTGGACAATCACTACCTACATCTCCAACCCAACCTTTAGTGCTTTGTAATACAAAATAGTATTTCAGCAAATGAATGGCAAATTTTACTTACAGAATCAGCTATTGGGTGTTTGTGTTGCTTTCAGCGTGGGGCCACCATGAAGTAAGTTGTCAGGAACAATCATAAAATATATGTATTCACTTGTTTCTCTTGAGTAAAATGTCCAAGACGCAAGGCCATATGGTAAATATATATTAAACTTTCCAGGAAACTACCAAACTAGTTTTCGAAATGTATGCTTTGACATTCCTACCAGCTGTGTATGAGATTCTACATCCTTGGCAATGGTGAATTTTATCCTTTTAGCCATCTTCATGTGCAAACATTGTATGGTGCTTTCAACTTGAGATTCTGGTGTTAGTGGATGTTTAATGTCTCCTATTATGTTTGGAGAACATTCACTTGCCTGAATCAGAGGAAACTGTTAAGTCATGTGCATGGATCTACTGATCTACTTGACTCTTCACTGTAGAGTTATATGAATGAATATCTATTACCCTTGTGTTCTTTGAGTATCAGCAGAGAACTCTGGTTTGTTCACACCTGCAGATATCCCCCTATGCTTTTCTTCTGACGGATTAAGAATTTTACTCTTGTGCTGTGATCTCTGATTCGCACTGAGCTTGTTACCATGTTTTGCATATTTAAGACCTGGGACTCATTTTACTTTTCTTATATGGGTTGAAATTGTTCCAGCCCCATTAGGTCCAGATTTATTTGTTTCCCAGTGAACATTTTTAATTTTGATTCGTATGTATGTATGTATGATGTGTTTCTGTGCGTGTGTTGTGGGGTGTCTGCTGGCACATACATGCTCTTGCACCTCTTCTTGCCTCTTCCGTGGTCTCTGCTGCTCATCACTGCCTCTAAGCTTCCAGGGACTCTTTTGTCTCTGCCTCCCATCTCACCATAGCAGCACGTGGGTGAGAGATGACACGTGGGTGAGAGAAGACACTTGGGTGAGAGATTACACGTGGTGAGAGAAGACACATGGGTGAGAGATTACATGTAGATGAGAGATTACACGTGGGTGAGAGAAGACACGTGGGTGAGAGATGACACGTGGGTGAGAGAAGACATGTGGGTGAGAGATGACACGTGAGTGAGAGAAGACACGTGGGTGAGAGATGACACGTGGGTGAGAGATTACACGTGGGCGAGAGATTACACGTGGGTGAGACTTTGCTCAGCCTTTGCAGGTTCTCAGGATTCAAACTCTGGTCCTCAAGCTTGCAGAGTGAATGCTTTAACTACTGAGAAATCTCCCCAACTCCCTGCAAGGCTTGTTTGCTTGTTTTTAAATTGACTAACCAGCACTCTTCTCATAAGCAAGAGGACTGGAGCATGGCTCCCAGTTATGGTGGTGAACAAAGCTAGTCCTTCTGAAATATACTTACAAGTGTTGCATAATCATTTGTTATTGATGCCTGGCCGATTTGTTACTATTTAAGCATTTTTGATAATGTGTTTGTGAATGCTACTGATCCAGAATTCTTTGTCGGATAGGGGGACTTTATGTAACAGCACAGTAATAGCAGCATCATAAATTATGTTGGAAAAAACCCTCAACTTTTATTTTCTAAAAGATTTTTTTAACCACTGAAACATCTAAACTTGAAGTATCTTATCCATTTTTAAACTTGGTTAAAAGATAAGACTGTATATCATAATTGAAAAGAAAGTAGAGTCTAGTTATAAATCAGTATTTTAAAGTTAATATACATACATATATTCAGATTCTATCTTTATTAAGTTGTTTTCATAATCGGTAAAAGAAAGGGGAATAGGGGAATGATATAATTACATTTTAATTTAATTATCATTAACTAATTATATTATTAAATATAATTATATATTTAATCAATAATTAAAATTAGTTATTAATATATTAATCATTAATTAAAATATTCATTTATCCCTTACTCTAGAGGTAGCTTAGACTCATGACTAAGATTTAAACTTTCTGAATGGATCAACATGATTATACCAATGGGCTGATGGTAATGATAATTCTTGATACTTCTTGATAATTCTTGATACTCTTGGAATTTTTATAACATTCTCCTAGTATTGCTTTTTCCAATGAAGTTTTTCTTTTCCTGTCTTCATGAATAGACATTGTTCTATGACTGTGGAGGTTAATATTCTGTTACAATTAAAAACCAATTTCAGGCTCTCCCTCTCTACATTCCTCTCTCCCTGTCTCTTCCTCCCTGTCTACCTCCCTCCCTCTCTCCCTCCTATATGTTCTACTGTCTGAAAACTATAGCTGGATTAATTAACCTGCCCAAAACCCTACTCTCTGTATGTACAACTTAGTGGGATTATATAACTCCATCTCTATTTTCCTCCCCCTTACATTCTTATAGGATAGTATAACTATGCAGAAAACAGGAGTATCTAGTGAGTCTGTCAACTTTCCTTTGATAATGAATTTTTTGTTTTTTCAATGTTCTGGTAGTTTACATAAGGAGTTGTTCTATGCCATTATCAATGTATATAAATCTCACATTAATTGTTTTTAAATAAGACACATATTAATTACATCTGTGTCTCTGGTGTATAACTCTCTTCATTGCTTGCTTCCTGCTGGCTGGGTCACGCCAATTTTTTTTTCTATTTTGAACAAATCCTTTAAATACGTTAATATTCACTTTCTTCTTATTGAAAGTCCACATTTACCACTTGGAATTAGTCATTTCCTGTCTTACTCATGCTCTTGCCAACTTCCCAATTTCTAGAAAATTAGTCACCCCTCACATAGTATTTGTTGTTATTTTTATACTAATGAAGGCACATGCTAAAAAAAAATCCTGAACTTGAAAGCTGGTGTATCTCTGACTCGTTTGCCTGCTCTTGGGACTCTTTTCCTCCTGTTGGGTTGCTGTGTTCAGCTAATATGAGAGTTTTCACCTTGTCTTATTGTATCTTCTTTTGTCTTGTTTGGCTGTTGTCTCTTGGAGGGCTCCTCTTTTCTGAAGGAAAATGGAGGAAGAGTGGAGCTGGGGGAGAAGGAAGGTGGGGGAAACTGGGAGGAGTGGAGGGAGGGGAAACCATGGTCAGGATGGATTGTGAAAGAAGAATTTACTTTCAACAACAAAACCAGAAAGTAAACGAGAAAAAGAAACAGTAAATGAAAACTTCCTCCTGTATAAATATTAGTAGCAAAAAAAGGTATCAAATTAACCTGAACTTACTAAGAACATAAATTCACTATCACTTAGGAGGAATATATTTAAAATTACATTATTTATATCTACTACCTCAAAAATAATGATGCAAATTTCTTAAAATTTTAATTGATCAAAAAGATGTAAACAAATAGCTATATTGTAAAAGCATACATGTATCTCATTCTGTAAGAAGGAATCTAAATACACACTGCTCAACTTATCTGTTTGGTGTTTACACTTAATCTAGATACAGTGTGAAGCCACAGATGATGGGAGACTCAAGCGTGGTACTGCTTGTGAACGACTGTCTGCTACTGAGAGAGGAGAGGATAAGAAGAAGAAAGGCACCATGAGTCTCAGAAACGAGATCTGGCCAGAATAGAACTGACAATAAAGAAACTCTAAAGAATCTGCTGGTTAAAGACAAGATGTAAGACAAATCTTAGGACATGCATCCATTTCTTCCCAAATTTCTTAGCTCTCTGAATAAATCTGTTTAAAGATTCAGCTCCTGGTTTTGCCTATGTGTCTGTCCAGTCTCGTGGACTCAAGTACAAAACTATTGTTTACAAATTTAGGGTGAAAGTAGAGAAAAAAAATATCTCAGGACCCCTGAATATGGTGTACAAAAGGACATAGCTAGACAGTAAAACCATACACAATTTTTAAAGTAATTAGAGATGCAATAGGTGCTGGAAGAATGAATAGAGAACAGATATTTCCAATGATGGAGAATGAAGGAGAAAAGACAATGCTCTTGCAATTGACTATCAATCCCTCAGGGTATGAGAGTTCTATGCAAAGATTAGGAAAATGTGAATGAAGCCAAACAGGCACATAAGCAAAGCAGTATGAAGGTAATGGCTGTCTAACAAACTCTCCCATAAAGGAAATCAAGATGGAGAAAGACTATATCAGGGCTCTGCTGTAAGAAGATGCTTTAAAAGATGTCCAACACAAGCTAAGACACAGTTTGTACCTGTAGTTGTACTTACTGTAATAAGAAACCAGAAAGCACCAGAATTGAGTACAAAGCAGTCATGAAAAATCCTCTCTCTGAATTCCCTATGTAGGGGTGGTCTAGACAACTGGTCTACCATTTTGAACTATTCTAGATAGTACATGAAGCATATTTCATGTATATGAGAATAGGAACAATACTATCTATTATTTGTATAGGCTACAGTTATGGGAAATTAGTATATACATATTCTTTATAGGGCAACTCTTATTTCTCCTTCTTTATTGCTTCCATTTAGACAACTGTAAAATAAAAGTGCTCTTGGTTGTGTATGTGTAAATACGTATGTGTACATGTGCATGTGTGTTCTGTACTGAAAAATAGCAAAGACTTGATATGTTTAACAAGCTACATCAAGATCTTCAATAATCCCATAATAAAATTAATATTGCAAGATACCAATCTATTGTGTAACAATATATTCTTTGTCATTCCCATCTTCATATGATATTTTTATTCATCTTGGAGGAAATGGCTATTCATTTATATAAACATACAATTTAGAGCAACCAAGTATACAACTGAAATTTATATGTGTTAACTAAACTACAAGAAGTTAGCAAAAGCTGAGGAAGCATTTTACACTAAAAAGCATATGAACACAAGTTAGACATTAAATCTGTTAGGTCAGCAGGAAAGTGGCGACTCCAGGCTATAACAACACTAAAGAGATATAATAAGAAAATAAATTGAAGATTTCGAGCAGTCTGTTTTAATATTAATGTTGCCAAGGGTAGGTTGGGGGCACAGAACTGCTACAGAACTGAGAAGCAGATGGTTTACACTGACGATTTGATACTTTTGGGTGACTTCCACTACTCCCATTATTGGCTAGAGGAAATGGCACGTTAAGGATGGCCATCAATTTCTTTCTGAAATGAGGAAACATATTTTACTGCAAGCATTAACAAAACAGACCTAAAGATAGATATGAATATCACTATTTCCTCAGTCCATATGCAAAGACAAACCATGCTAACCCAGAATGCAGTGCTCATGTAAAGATGAAATCCATAAACAAAACTAGAGCCTGGATAACAATTTGATTTAATCATTACTCAGGAAATTAATATGAGCAGAGATAGACAATATTTGAAAATATTTAAATACACTATGACTCATTCACGGAAAGAAAATTGGAAGACTCTTTTAGAACACATTTGATATTAGTTCAGAAATTCTATCTCTGCAAAAAGTATTTTGCTGATCTTGTTTATTTCATAAAATAATCTGGTGACTTTGGTTTCCAGTGGGGAAAAAATCTGAGTTATTATAAAGGATGTATGAGGCTACTAATGTGAAACACATTTAAGTGTTAATATGCAAAGAACTAATATAAAATGAATAAAAGTTATGTGTCCTGTAAGAAACTACCCAGTTCAATGGTCTTAGTTTATTATAATATTTATGTTCCATTTACTGTATTATAGGTAATTTTCCAACCTGAAAGTGTCTTCAACTATGTTATTCATCACTATGGACATTGTGGTGTGAACACTGGGAAAGAGGAAACAGGTCTGGGTGTAGGCTTATGATGTACAACTTCTGGGTCAGTCTTTATATCAAGGTCCATCACTGAGCTAGCTGATTTTAAGTAAGTAAATGGTAACCTGCTCTTGGGGTTAACAACTTGGGAAGTAGGAGGACTCTGTCTTATGTTTGTGCTACCATTATCTGAACCATTGTGTGGCATGTACAACGTTTAAGTAGTCAAGTTATGGATTTACCATGTTTTCTATGTTCAGGAGCATTCAATAAATGCATTTTGATTGAAATATTTTACTAATTTACAGTATCCAAAGGAAACAACTGATCATATTTCTAAACCCTCCAAAATCAAATCTTTAATTAGCAAGTAGATTAACGCCGCTAGGTAGTTTTAAATTGTCTGGGCTTTCCTGCAACAACAATAACAATGAAGAGTAAGTGGAAAAGAGCCTTGCAGATGCAACAGGATAAGGCAAAAAACACGGCACTACCCTTCAGCCTGTGTGGCATTTTCACTATATACCAGAATGTAATGAAATATTCCTGAAGCAACCCAAACATTTTAATTGCAATACCTAAGCCATATCCTGTCTCCCCCAAGACATCCAACACATGCTTGGGAAGTCACCTGTCTGAGATACGTAAGTGCAAAGTGCCTAGGACCAAGATAGCAGACGTTTCTGATCTAACGTATTTATTGTTGAGTCATTTCCCACTCTCCAAACTAGACTTTTCTAATAGTCAATCATTTCATCTCATAGAAAAGAAAGTTTTCTGCTCCTTAGCTATATAGTTCCATTATCTGACAATCACTTTGAAGTATATATAACTCTTTCCAAAACCAAGCTATTTCAAATGGATCTGACCTTATATTACTAAATCTGTCACATTTGGAACATAATTTTGTTTAAAATCAAAGCCTTTTTCTTTTTGTTTCTTTTTTAAAGATTTGTTTATTTTATGTATATGAGCAGCACACTGTAGCTATCTTCAGACATATCAGATGAGGTCACTGGATTCCATTACAGGTGTTTGTGAGCGTTCTATTCCCAACAAAGCCTCTTTCTTGATCACCCTGCATCTAACAACTGGTAAGTTACATCTAAGCACCTCTTTAACAGGTCAAACCTGAGGGCCACTGAGCCTCCAGACTCCCAACAAGACTGGTCAGGCAGATGGACCATCTGGTAGCTTCTCCAATCAAGTCTGAATCCATCACTGTCAGGATTTGGCAAAGCTGTCTCCTAACTCCATCCTTCCTAGGGTAATTTCCCTAGCCCCCGGTGTCTTTATAGCTAACTTTATGTCTTTATAGTTGTTCTTCATGCATGACTTATTAATCAATGATGCTAAATTTTTTTCTGGAACATTAAATAATAATCATAAGCAAGGAATGTTAAGAAACTGCTAGAGTCAAAACAAAGACACAAGAAAACTGGTTGAAATAAGATAGTAAGTATAGATTAAAACATTTTTTTGGAAGTCTCTAAGAGCCGAAGTGATATTACAGAAAATGGAGCTCGCATTTGGGTAAGCAACTGAGGGGAGCTGAGTAATCTCATTCCATGCCAAGAACAATGTATGAAAATCCCCTCCCCTCTCCCTCACTGTACGTGTGTGTCTGTCTGTCTGCCTTCTGTCTCATCTGACGTGTAAAAGGAAATAAAATAATGGTCTCCGAGCTGGAGAGCTGTCCAGAGATAGGATGCTGAGTTCAGCCATAATAATATAATAATATAATCATAATAATAATCAAAACCTCAACAGCCATAATAATAATATAATCATAATAATCAAAACCTCAACAGATTCTCTAAGTTGTGAGAACCTAAATCAGATTCTAAATTGATATAGCTGATGATATTCAAATGATAAATTCTTCTAAATTAAAATCTAAAATAATGAATCAATGCTAGTTGGACCTGATGAGAAAGATGGTAAAAAAAAAAATCTATTAGAAACATGATGAAACAGTGGTGAGTGAAAGCACTTTAAAGGTTATGAAAAGGCTTGTGTTGTGTGTCTGGTGGTAAGGACTTCTCCAGCATGTGCAAAGCCTGGCTTCCGTCTCTAGTACAGGACAAACGGGCCCTGGCTACACGCGGCTAACGTAGGTGAAGGCAGGCGTTCTCTTCAGCCACAGAGTGAGTGCACGCCTAGAATACATGGAACCCTGTCTCAACGAATGAGGGAAGTCAGGAACAAGAAGGGAAGTACTGCAGAAAGAAAAACACTAAATAAAAAAGGCATCCGTGGAAGAGAGGAGGAAATAGGGTGTCACAGGGCTGTGAATATGAGCAAAACACAGTAATACAAATGTATGAATGCCAATGTGATAAAAATGAATAAAAAAGAAAACCACCACACTAACTTATAAGAAAAATAACAGAAGAAACACTAATAGTCCAATTACACTAAATATTACTTCAGTATTACCAAAATCCTAGTTACTCGTCTGTACTACATAAAAAGAATACATGAGAGAAAGCATCAAAGGAAAAAAAAAATCTCTGGAGAAAGAGAGATTAGCCAATAAACTATTGTTAGACATAATTTTAAGGGACTGGGGAAAATTAACTTCTTTAAAATTCTCCTTACATACTATAGCACATTAGTGATTAGTCTTTATAATGGGAAAGAAATAAGCAATTGCATTTAAAGAAGTTTCTAATGAAAATAACAGTAAATGTAATACAAAAAAAAGTTATTTAGAGACTTTACCACATAAGACTTTAAAATCAAAAGTGGAATGAGTTTGGGGTAATGATACCTATAAAAATGTTTTAAGGGATTCTTTAATAATAAGTTTCTGAAATATTCAGAAGGGCTTTAGAAGTGAATTTTAGCTTCTTCCTTTTGTTCTCTTACCTCTTGCTTGGCTCAGTCCATGCCTAGACCCTGCACTGAGGTATGACCACTGTAGCCAGGTACCATGATAAAACTGACAAGAACATCAGTTACTCTCAAAACTTCTGTTCTCATTAAGGCTGCTCTTGCAAGTAACAAATAACATAGCCTAAATAATACATAAACTGGTAAGGACTTATGGCAGAGGCAGGGGAGAAGAGAAATGTGATTGCTAAATTTAAAACTATAGGAGTTGCAAGTAATTTCTGAATGTTTTTTCCATATAGTGTTAAATTAAATCCTCTCCTGGAACTGCTAGAACTTTCAACCAAAATCAAATCTGCTGCTGGGAAGACTGTTGAGTAGCAGCTCACTCCCACCAGTGATCAAAGTGACCCAGCCAGAACTCCAGCTGCTTCTGTTATTTGGAATAAAATTTCCAGTTTTAAAAAATAGATACAGCCAAGGAAAAGTTCATCTAAAAGTATTCCATTCTATCTTGGCAAAAATGGTCAGACTTGAAACACAAGGAAGCAGTTGCTATATTGTATTAGGCTTTCTGTGATACTCCTTACCAGAAGCACGAAGAAAGGAGGGACCTCACTAGTACTGGGGTGTTAAGACTATGACTATGGAAGAGGAGGGTCTGCACTCCACTCTCCATTCTTTCTTCCTTCCTAAATGGCTGTGAACAACTCCAGTCCAACTGTGAAGGGTGAAGAGGAACCTAACACTTGAGATCTCATTCCTAAAGCAAAAAGCTAATATTCTTCCCTGGTAGTCATTGGTGCATTGGTGTCTTAGTCAATGTTCAATTGTTGTAAAGAGACACCATGACCAAGGCAACTCTTATGAAAGAAAGGATCTAATTAAGGCTGGTTTACAGTTTTAAAGGCTTAGTCCATTTTCATCCATAGCACACATGGCAATATGAGCTACATCTTGATCCAGAAAGGGAGAGGGAGAGGGGAAGGGGAAGACAGACAGACAGACAGACAGACAGACAGACAGACAGACAGACAGACAAAGAGACACCACTGGGGCTAGCTTGGGCTTTTAAAAAACTCAAAGCCCAACCCCACTGACAACCTCCTTCAACACCTCTTACTGGCACTAATCCTTTCAAATAGTGCCTCTCCCTGGTGATTAAACATTCAGTTATATGAAGTCCATTCTTATTCAAACCACACAACTGCTCAGGAGCCTCTTCTAGGCTCCCTTCTCTGTGGTAGTAAATAGAATAAATACCACAGGTTTCTGGATACCCTTAGCAATGATAGAAAAGTCTCTCACCTGGTCACAGACAAAGGACGTGCAGTGATGGGGGAATATGATACATTCTTGATTATAAAAGACATAAAGAACTATTCATTTCAGAGTAAAAAGTACTCTGATGTTAAACCTTGACCTTTTAATTACCTTTCTGTTTTAAATTATGACTTCCCAAGAGATTCTTAAAACCTAAGCATCAAGATTGAAGGAGCTCCTACCAAAAACCATGAAGAGGCAGGAAACAACAAACAAGTCACTTCTAGGTGCTGTGAAAGCTGAAAAGGAGGTGACTTGGCTGACAATCTTAGCAGAGGTAAAAATAATGGAGCACACAGGAGAAAAATGAGGAGAAATAGACTGTGGTATGAAATTAGAATATGTAAATACACTCTCTCCAACTAAAATAAAGTATAATTGATTCTTTAAATTCAGCTAAGAAAAAGTCAACAGGGAGCAAGCAATTTAGTGTTTCAGGATATAGCATAAGCAGCTTTAGATAAAAGAGAGAGAGAGAGAGAGAGAGAGATAACAAGAGAGAACAAGAACCTTATAGAGGTGGTATTTTTAATCTCATTAAGGGCCTGCAATCAGAATGTAAAAGCCAAAGAAGCAATAAAAGAATAATTTCTTAATCTTAATTTATGCTCAAATTAAAAGGGCTTGCTTACTCTTAAAAATGAGTGAATTTAAGCAATACAAAGAGGAAGAAAACTTAATAAGCTTTTGCTCTGAGATTAAAGCAAACATCATCCTAGTATCTAGATGTGGGCTATGCGGGGGCAGATAGATATTCTTAAGGAACCAAGTTAGCAACAAGCTTCTCAATTTTAGCATCGGATGCTAAAAGATAGTGGCCCAACTATCAGAAATGATGAAAGAAAAGAACCATGACCAAAAAATCCAATTTTCTATGAAGATACTCCTTAAATGTTGGAGAAAAGAATACTCACAGAAGTGAGGCGGTCATTTATTTTTTTAAAAGTATGCATTTTAACCACTTTGCACACAATATGAAAAGTTAACCAGTTTATTTGCACTGGTTTAAGCCATTTTTGTACTGTGACTATGTATAATTTTATAACATATATAATTTTACTTTAATACTATGCAATTTATGTTCTAGACCATACAATATACTGTAACCATTTTTGCTTAAGTAATTAAATAACTTTAAAGGCACTATAACACAACGAGAGCAATTGGACCCTTTTGCCATATAATAGGTAAATATTGGGATAGGACTTACTCAAAATCAGTCCATTTTAAAATTCAGTCTACTTTAAACTTAATACTTCCTTCTACATGATTATTTCTTTCAATTCAAGAAATTTTACAGCTAGCCATTATTGGTAATAACTAATAAAACTATGGTACATTTATTAAACATTATAAGGAAAAGCATGATAAGGGGCTGGAAATGCTACCAGTGGAAGAGCATTTCCAGGGCATGTGTGATGCCCTGGATACAGTTCTATCACCAATGGGCTGGAGAGATGGCTCATCGGTTAAGAGCACTGACTGCTCTTCCAGAGGTCCTGAGTTCAAATCCCAGCAACCATAGGGTGGCTCACAACCATCGGTAATGGGATTTGATGCACTCTTCTGGTATGTGTCTGAAGTATACTCATATAAATAAAAATAAATAAATAATATTTAAAAAGCAATTCTATCACCAAAAAGAAAGGAAGGGTAACAAAAAACTGTGATTATTATTGAAACAAATATAAATGCAAACAGAACATATCTTGAGGCACATAAAGTAAGAACAGAAGACACTAACTCTGGTAATGAATAATGAATACAGCTAAAATTAAGTAATATATTGGGACCTTTAAAAGAATCTACTTGGACTCCACAAGAGACAAATTTAAAGGTGATTTTATCAGTTTTACAACTCAGGTTTTGCACATGCTAGTCAAGTACTCCGAAGCTAAGTCCCATCCCAACACTATTTTTCATAATTTATTAATTAATGAACATGCATGATAGATTTACCAAGAGGAAAAAATCAAAGTTCATTAGGAGGCTCTCTATAAAACTGATAGCATACCATTTCTAAGCTATATATTTCATAAGAAACAATTCACTTTGTGTCTGTCCTCTTAGCTTCAAAAGTCCTAGAAACTGAATTAATCAAGACACTAAGATACTATTAAAAGGACTGACAGATACTTGTGTCACTTAAAAAACAAAGTTGTATTGTGAACAACAGATCACAGGGCAACTTCATCACTGCTGATATCCTGAAGGGTTCTTCAAAACTAAATGCTCTTGTCTACTACACACCTAAGCTCAATGGGATAGGTAGGCCTTTGCTTGTATGCTACAAACCTATACATCCTGCTACTGCATAAATACTACAGGCAAGTATAACATAATGGTAATTACTGATATAGATAAACATACCTAAATGTACAAAATATAGTCTGAAAGATAAAAATGGTACGTGTGCCACTAGGTGGTTCAATGAGTGTCATTATTGTACATTATTGTAGACCCCAAAGCACTGTGAACTTAGGCTACATCAAATGTATTTTTAAATTCCTTAATAATAAATTCACATTTTCTTACTCTTTCATTCTTTATAAACCTTTTAACATTTTAATTTCTTAATATTTTCATAACACATGTATTAAAACACATGCTGAACAACCATAGAGAAAATTCTTTATATCCTAATTCTTTAATTTTTGTTTAAATATGTTTATTAATAATTAACATATAAACACAAACAGGTTTGTTGATAGTAGCATTGTCAACAAATATATGGTCAGTGTGCTATACTCAATTGTTATGGTGCATGTTTATCTATCAACAGAACAGAATAGAACCCAGAAATAGCCCAGAAAAGCAAAAGTTAAACTGGGGTGGGGAAGTAGGAGTTAGGGAAAAAGGAAAAAAATTAATAGCAAAGACTTCTTGAAAATGCCACATGGGAAAGAAAAAAAAAAATGGCCCTACTAGACACCCAAGACTAACAAATGAAAACCCAGTGTTGGGTTTGACTTAGGTCTTCTGTAGTTATTAGCCAGTGAGGTCAAACAGACCCCAAACATTATAAGATACTGCCATTGTGGTCTCCAGGAAGTGCAGGGGACCTGGTGTGCGCCCAGAGGCAGGCTGGGAGCTCACAGCACAGCTCGTTCCCTGTGGCACAGAGCTTAGGCTTCAGTCCTGAGGCCTCTGGCAGTAGCCCTAGGACCTCTCCGCTTCCGGATCCAGATCGGCCTGAGCAGCAGTGCCACCTCTACAGGTCCTGAAAGAGGCAGGTGGGGCTTCCGGGCGGCCAGCAGGAGAGATCAGTGTGCTCTGGTGAATCCAGCAGGCCCCAGTGGGAGCCTTCAGGTGTCTGCTTCGGGGTCTGAACAGCCTGGGCCACAGCACTCGGTCTCCAGGAAGTGCGGGGGGGGGGGGGGGGGGGGGGGGGGAGGGGGGGGCGGTGGGACCTGGTGTGCGCCCAGAGGCAGTCTGGGAGCTCACAGCACAGCTCGTTCCCTGTGGCACAGAGCTTAGGCTTCAGTCCTGAGGCCTCTGGCAGTAGCCCTGGGACCTCTACGCTTCCAGATCCAGATCAGCCTGAGCAGCAACACCACATCTCCAGGTCCTGAAAGAGGCAAGTGGGGCTTCCAGGCAGCCAGCGGGGAGAAGTCAGTGTGCTCCAGTGAATCCAGCAGGCCCCAGCAGGAGCCTTCAGGTGTCTGCTTCGGGGTCTGAACAGCCTGGACAACAACACCCTGTCTCCAGGCAGTGCAGGAGGTAAGCTGTGCACCAGAGGCTACCTGGGAAGGGGCAGCTTGCACTGGTGAGTCCAGCATTGACAACACCAACTAACACCAGTGAGAACTAGATGGCAAAAGGCAGACGCAGGAACATCACTAACAGAAATCAAGGCAATATGGCAACATCTGAACCCAATTCTCCTTTACCAGCATGTCCTGGATACCCCATCACACCAGTAAAACAAGATTTGGATTTAAAAATCACTGGTCATGATGCTGGTACAGGAACACATGAAGGACATACTTAAAGAAATTCAGGAGAAAATGGATCAAAAGTTAGAAGCCCTTGCAAGGGAAACACAAAAATCATTGAAAGAAATCCAGGAGAATACAAAAGCCAATAATGAGGAAACGCAAAAAACACTTAAAGAAATACAGGAGAACTTTGGTCAACAGGCTGCAGTCATGAAAGAGGAAACACAAAAATCTCTTAAAGAATTACAGGAAAGCACAAACAAGCAAGTGAAGGAGCTAAGCAAAACAATCCAGGATCTAAAATCAGAAGTAGAAACAACTAAGAAAACTCAAAGGGAGACAACTTTGGAGATAGAAAGCCTTGGGAAGAAATCAGTGGACATAGATGCAAATATCAACAAGAGAATACAAGAGATAGAGGAAAGAATCTCAGACGCTGAAGATACCATAGAAACCATGGACTCAACAGTTAAAGAAAATGCAAAATGCAAAAAGCTTGTAACCCAAAATATCCAGGAAATCCAGGACACAATGAGAAGACCAAACCTAAGGATTATAGGCATAGATGAGAGTGAAGATTTACAGCTTAAAGGGCCAGCAAATATTTTCAATAAAATTATGGAAGAAAACTTCCCTAACCTAAAGAGAGAGATGCCCATGAATATACAAGAAGCCTACAGAACTCCAAACAGACTGGACCAGAACAGAAATACTTCCCGTCACATAATAATCAAAACACCAAATGTTCTAAACAAAGAAAGAATATTAAAGGCAGAAGGAGAAAAAGGCCAAGTAACATATAAAGGAAGACCTATCAGAATCACAGCAGACTTTTCACCTGAGACTATGAAGGCTAGAAGATCCTGGGCTGTTCTCATGCAGACTCTAAGAGAACATAAATGCCAACCAAAACTACTATATCCAGCAAAACTCTCAATCACCATAGATGGAGAAACTAAGATATTCCATGACAAAACCAAGTTTACCCAATATCTATCCACAAACCCGGCCCTAAAAAGGATAATAGGAGGACAACACCAATACAAGGAGGGAAACTTCACCCTGGAAAAAGCAAGATAGTAACCTTTCATCAAACCCAAAAGAAGTTAAGCAATCAAATTTAAAAAATAACGTCAAAAATGACAGGAAGTAACAATCACTATTCCTTAATATCTCTTAACATCAATGGACTCAATGCCCCAATAAAAAGACATAGACTAACTGACTGGATACGTAAACAGGACCCTACATTTTGCTGCTTACAGGAAACACACCTAAGAGTCAAAGACAAACACTACCTTAGAGTGAAAGGCTGGAAGACAATTTTACAAGCAAATGGACTCAGGAAACAAGCTGGAGTAGCCATTTTAATATCAGATAAAATTGACTTTCAACCCAAAGTCATCAAAAGAGACTCTGAGGGACACTTCTTGCTGGTCAAAGGAAAAATACAACAAGAAGAACTCTCAATCCTGAACATCTATGCTCCAAATGCAAGGGCACCCTCATTCGTAAAAGAAACTTTATTAAAGCTCAAAGCACACATTGCACCTAACACAATAATTGTGGGTGACTTCAACACTGCACTTTCCTCAATGGACCGATCAGGAAAACAGAAACTAAACAGGGACATAATGAAACTAATTGAAGCTTTGGACCAATTAGATTTAACAGATATATATAGAACATTCTATCCTAAAGCAAAAGAATATACCTTGTTCTCAGCACCTCATGGTACCTTCTCCAAAATCGACCATATAATTGGTCACAAGACAGACCTCAACAAATATAAGAAGATTGAACTAATCCCATGCCTCCTATCAGATCACTATGGAGTAAAAGTGGTCTTCAATAACAACAAAAACAACAGAAAACCCACATACACGTGGAAACTGAACAATATTCTACTCAATGATACCTTGGTCAAGGAAGAAATAAAGAAAGAAATTAAAGACTTTTTAGAATACAATGAAAATGAAGACACAACATACCCAAATCTATGGGACACAATGAAAGCAGTGCTAAGAGGAAAACTCATAGCCCTGAGTGCCTCCAAAAAGAAAATGGAGAGAGCATACATTACCAGCTTAATGACACACCTGAAAGCCCTGGAACAAAAAGAAGCTATTTCACCCAGGAGGAGTAGAAGGCAGGAAATCATCAAACTCAGGGCTGAAATCAATCAAGTAGAAACAAAGAGAACCATACAAAAAATCAACAAAACCAGGAGCTGGTTCTTTGAGAAAATCAACAAGATAGAAAAACCCTTAGCCAGACTAACCAAAGGGCACAGAGAAAGTATCCAAATTAACAAACTTAGAAATGAAAAGGTGTACAGAGCCATATTGGGGCAGTCCTGCACTTGGTCAGAGTTTGACTATGGTCAAGGTTAACTCCTCCCAGATAGCCAGGATCCTGCTCCACCTAGGGTGGAGTGCTCGAAGTAAAGGTTAAGTTCATTGTTCCTCCAGGTCTAGGAATTCCTGAATTAAGCAGGTGACCCACCCAGCTGCAGGAGCAGTCAAGACGAGGACCTCCAAGAGAAGCTAGACAACTTCCACCGGAACTCAGCCTGGAGTCTGGGGGGAAGGGTTTGCCCAAACTGTTAAAAGGTCTGGCGCCATTAAAGTTTCCGGCTTTGATCAGTGAATATTGTCTTAGCCGTACTTCTTTTCGCCCCTCTTCCCTATTTATTCCTCAGCTTCTGTTCCAGAAACCCACTTCGTAATAGCTGCAGGCAGCTATAGAACCCTACAAAAAGGGAGATATAACGACGGAAACTAAGGAAATCCAAAAAATCATCAGATCCTACTACAAGAGCCTGTACTCAACACAACTGGAGAATCTGGAGGAAATGGACAATTTCCTTGACAGATACCAAATACCAAAATTAAATCAGGACCAAATAGATCATCTAAACAGTCCCATAATGCCTAAAGAAATTGAAGGAGTCATAGAAAGTCTTCCAACCAAAAAAAGCACAGGACCAGATGGTTTCAGTGCAGAATTCTACCAGACCTTCAAAGAAGAGTTAACACCAATACTCTTCAAATTATTCCACAAAATAGAAACAGAAGGAACACTACCCAATTCCTTCTATGAAGCCACAATTACGCTGATACCAAAACCACACAAAGATCCAACAAAGAAAGAGAACTTCAGACCAATTTCCCTTATGAACATCGATGCAAAAATACTCAATAAAATTCTTGCCAACCGAATCCAAGAACACATCAAAACGATCATCCACCATGATCAAGTAGCTTTATCCCGGGAATGCAGGGTTGGTTCAATATACGGAAATCTATCAATGCAATCCACTGCATAAACAAACTCAAAGAAAAAAACCACATGGTCATTTCATTGGATGCTGAAAAAGCATTTGACAAAATTCAGCATCCTTTCATGCTTAAAGTCTTGGAAAGAACAGGAATTCAAGGCCCATACCTAAACATAGTACAAGCAATATATAGCAAACCGGTAGCCAGCATCAAACTAAATGGAGAGAAACTTGAAGCAATCTCACTAAAATCAGGGACTAGACAGGGCTGCCCCCTTTCTCCTTATCTTTTCAATATTATACTTGAGGTTCTAGCGCACAGAGTTAGAAAGAGCAATTTTCAAATTCATCTGGAATAACAAAAAACCCAGGATAGCTAAAACTATTCTCAGCAACAAAAGAAATTCTGGGGGAATCAGTATCCCTGACCTCAAGCAATACTACAGAGCAATAGTGTTAAAAACTGCATGGTATTGGTACAGTGACAGGCAGGAGGATCAATGGAACAGGATTGAAGATCCAGAAATGAACCCACACACCTATGGCCACTTGATCCTCGACAAAGAGGCTGAAAACATCCAATGGAAAAAAGATAGCCTTTTCAACAAATGGTGCTGGTTCAACTGGAGGTCAGCATGCAGAAGAATGCGAATTGATCCATCCTTGTCTCCTTGTACTAAGCTCAAATCCAAATGGATCAAGGACCTCCACATAAAGCCAGACACTCTGAAGTTATTAGAAAAGAAACTGGGGAAGACCCTTGAGGATATCGGTACAGGGAGAACGTTTCTGAACAGAACACCAACAGCGTATGCTCTAAGAGCAAGAATTGACAAATGGGACCTCATAAAATTGCAAAGTTTCTGTAAGGCAAAGGACACCATCAAGAGGACAAATCGGCAACCAACAAATTGGGAAAAGATCTTCACCAATCCTACATCAGATAGAGGGCTAATATCCAATATATATAAAGAACTCAAGAAGTTAGACTCCAGAAAACCAAACAACCCTATTAAAAAAATGGGGTACAGAGTTAAACAAAGAATTCTCACCTGAAGAACTTCGGATGGCGGAGAAGCATCTTAAAAAATGCTCAACTTCATTAGTCATTAGGGAAATGCAAATCAAAACAACCCTGAGATTTCACCTTACACCAGTCAGACTGGCTAAGATTAAAAATTCAGGAGACAGCAGGTGTTGGAGAGGGTGTGGAGAAAGAGGAACACTCCTCCACTGCTGGTGGGGTTGCAAATTGGTACAACCACTCTGGAAATCAGTCTGGCGGTTCCTCCGAAAACTGGGCACCTCACTTCCAGAAGATCCTGCTATACCACTCCTGGGCATATACCCAGAGGATTCCCCACCATGTAATAAGGATACATGCTCTACTATGTTCATAGCAGCCCTATTTATAATTGCCAGATGCTGGAAAGAACCCAGGTATCCCTCAACAGAAGAGTGGATGCAAAAAATGTGGTATATCTACACAATGGAGTACTATTCAGCCATTAGAAACAATGAATTCATGAAATTCTTAGGCAAATGGATGGACCTAAAGAACATCATACTAAGTGAGTTAACCCAGACTCAAAAGATGAATCATGGTATGCACTCACTAATAAGTGGATATTAACCTAGAAACCTGGATTACCCAAAACATAACCTACACATCAAATGAGGTACAAGAAGAAAGGAAGAGTGGTCCCTTGTTCTGGAAAGACTCAATGAAGCAGTATTCAGCAAAACCAGAATGGGGAAGTGGGAAGGGGTGGGTGGGAGGACAGGGGGAGAGAAGGGGGCTTACGGGACTTTCTGGGAGTGGGGGGGCTAGGAAAGGGGAAATCGTTTGAAATGTAAATAAAAAATATATCGAAAAAAAAAAAGATACTGCCATTGTGCTTGGTTAGCCTACAGAACTTGATAGTTATAGTCTACTGGTAAAGACATCACATTTTTTAATCATATAATGTGCCGAGAATGAGCTGATATAGAGATGAAAGCTTTATCCGGAATGGCTAGCTTTCATACATGCTAGAAGAGGCTAGGCACACTACTGGAGAGAAAAAGCAAACATCAATACCAAGCTATGGACCCTTTGAGCTACGATAGTAAATGTCCTAGGAAATCATGCCCATCGGTGCAACAGGGCATGGACATAATAAATTTAACTAAACCCTTTCTGATTGGACCTGAGTACAACTCTACAATATAAAATCCATACCTGGCTCCATTACTGAGCTAAAGAACTTGTGGCTATACAGGTCATATGCCTTAGGGAAGATCCTACTACTACCATGTGGCTAAGTGAATACAGTATTAAACTGATTCCTATTGATTTATTGTTATAAGTTATACATATAACATATAAGTTATATGTTATTGTTATACCATAGACCATTGCATCCCTCAACACTCATCTTGGAAGCTTCTGTTTGCAGTACCTAAAACTGGTCAAGGTGCAGGGATCATTATGGGAAAAGGAATTCAAGCTGAGAGGGTAGATAACTACAGGAAAACATTACCTTCTAGACACAGCAAAACTGCTGCACTTACAAACTCACAGTGGTTGCAACAGCATGTACAAAACCAATGCAAGGTGAGCCAGATCAAACACAAGGAAAGAGACAGGAGTTGGGCACACAATCTAATTCCCCAAGTCATGGAGCCATTAGCAAATTTTAGCAGCTGGGGAAGAGAGGGAGTTTTCTCCAAGAGTGTAATTTCTTGGAAAGTCAAAGTCAACCATTCTCCAACAGAAGGCCACACCTTCAGCATTATTTGGTAGCACAAATTGGTCTTGAAGGTTGTCTTTTAATGACAGAGTTGGGTAGGCAGGAAGAGGGTGGGTTGAAGAAGAGCTCTGGAATGGGAAGGTGAACATGACTGAAACACAAAGTAGGAAACTCAAAGAACTAATCAAAATGATTATATCTGGATAATGAAAAAAACTAAAAGAAATCTAAAAGATCAACAATCGTGAAGGATTCTAGGGAAAAAAGAGAGAGATTAAAAATGGCACAAGAGACTTTTAGAAAAGGCAGACCTATTCTGAGAGATGCATTAATGGTGATAAAAGGATAACTGGGATTTTGTCAAAAACCATAGAGCAAAACAACAGGTGAATCCTGGTGCAAACCATTTACTTTAACAAATGTGTTGATCTTAATGCAAGATATTAAATATGGAAAAGTTGGGGTGGAGAGGGGACATTTGAATGTGTTCTCTATTCCTGTCTATGCAGGCAGGCTCCTCCAGCATGCATGTGAAGAGCCTGAGAGTCAATGCTGGGTGTCTTCCTCTGTGGCTTTTCACATTGTTTTTTGAGACAGCACCTCTCAATGAATCTGGTGCTTGTCACGCTGGCTATGCTGGTAATCCAGCAAGTACCCTGGATCTGCCTTTCCCCTCCAACCTGAAACTAGGGTAACTGAAACAAGTCAAGGCTCCTTGCTTTATCTTTCCTTTCCCTTTTTAAATTTTTATTCATTTTTTTACTTAAAAAAAGTGAATTCTAAGGGTCAGAACCCAATTCCACAGGTTTGTTAGAGCAAGTTCATTATACAGCAACCAATGAGCCATCATTTCAGCCTTCAATAGTCTATATTTGCATCACTTTTTCCTGTTAAACTAAACTTGCTCTGAAAATAGTGTACTTTTTATACCTATATTTAGATGTGAATATACACATAGAATATATCTTATTCAAAAGAGGGTAGAAGTAACTGGTAGACCAGAAAGTGTACTGAGTAGCCTCTTTATAGGGGGTATACAGAAACAATGGAGAAAATGAGAAAGAAGTCCAGTTCTCTCAGTGTGTTTGTTATAGTTTTGACTTTGAAGCATATTAGTGTTGCATACAGCATAAATACAAAACTAAATAATTCAGAATATGATCAAATGTCTCTCAAGTATATATTTTTAAAACATGAACAAATTATATATCAAATACATGTTTAACATAAGAAAATAAAAATTGAGAACTTCGTATTGCTTCTACACTCAGTGAGGACAAAACACAGACACACACACACACACACACACACACACACAAACGCAGTTAAATATTGAATATCCCTTGACAGATTTGATGTTGGTGGAATAAGACCTTGAATGACCCTGTGCACACACATGCTTGGTGGCATATGACCTTAAATGAGCATGTGCACACACATGCATGCATATATATATATATATATATATATATATATATATATATATATATATATATATGTATATATATATACATATATACACACACACACACACATGAGCATTAGACTTGTTTAGATGGGTAGTTGATACTTTGGGAAATAAGGGTGTCCACTATGGGAGAAAAGACATAGAAATGTAGATTAGTAGATGAAGGTCCAGAACGTTGTAAGTATAATGAAGAAACCATAGGGATCCACATGGATGCATGGGTTTTGCTTCTCGTTTTGACTGTTGTTACTGTTCTAATGCCTCCTAGTTCCTCTACTACAAGGCTCGCTTGCAACACCACAGTCCTCTACTGTATATTTAAGCTTATGAACTTAACACTCTACCACCCACAGATGAGCTAAGATTCTCTCCTTCAGAAATCCTTCTTTTCCCCACTTGTAACCTGAGAGATGCTGACTCCCACATCAGTTTCAACTAAATGTGACCTCATCTAGATAAACCAAACAACCCCCCATTCCCTACTTAAAAGGTACTATGATGGTTCCCTCCTACTCGCTAGATTCCTGATAGACATGCTCTGCTCAGGGGAGCAGTTGTTTCATCACACTAGCTAGGCTGTTTTCCGAATTTGGGTCCCTCCCTCCACACCCCTGGCCTTTCACTATTCTTTTTACACTGTCAACCAAGCTTGCTTATTATTCAGATTTTATTAATTCACATATTTGTTTGATATATTCACGATCAGGGTTTATCTTAATGACAGTGCGTGTTTTGTAGGCACAAGACCTTTGGTCCAATCCTAGCAGTGTGCCCCTCTAGCCCCCCGCCAATCAAAAAAAGGGCAGGAAAAAGAAATCAAGTTCTAGAAATACATCAATGGCCTCCCACCCCATCTTGCCATAAACACACATGTGCTAAGACAGGCTTACTGTAAACCAGCACATTCGCCTCATATTCCATGCCCTTCTATGAGTTTTCCACTAATTAATAGTGGAAAACTCATAGAAGGGCATGGAATATGAGTTCCTTAACTTCTCCTTCCTTTTCCCCCATCCCTTCTCCTCCTCCTCTTCTTCTCCCTCCTCTTCTTCCTGTTCCTCCTCATCCTTCTCCTCCTTCTTCTTCTCTACCCTATTCATGAGTTGACTTTTCGGTGACAGTGATTCTTTTGGTACTTTCATTATTTCTATAATCCCTATATTCAAGAATCCCTGTGTTCCTTGTTTTGTTCAGCCTCGCCTCTTCAATTCTACCTTTTTTCAACCCACATAGCCCTGCAGAGTGAGAAAATACAGTTTTCACTAGCTTAGCTGCTGCTCTAACAAGCATGCCCTTAAAAAAGACTTGATGATGACCATGATGATGATCACAATGGTTGCACAATAAGTAAGCACAGAACAAAGATAATACCCTTGACAAGTGTTGAAGGGCAGAGTCTTCTATCGCTGCTGTTTTAAATATTCAGCAAGTTCTTGCCAAATCCCATTACTTGTTAAAAAGATGCAAAAAAAAATTAAAAACTCCTACTTTGGAGGAGAGAACATGTATTCATCAAGTCAAGCAACTGAAACACAGAGAGCGAAATGAGGTAATTTTGATAAAGTCATTCCATTTTAATTTCAGCACACAGGTGCTGGTGTTGATAAACGTAACCTGAAGGTTTAATTCAGTGAAACCTTTCCCTCCAAGCAAGTTTTAAAAGTAAGCTGTTTGCTTTCCCTGAATACCATTATTCTAACCCCAGAAGCAGTCTTTAAATATGAATATCCTTAAAATAAAGCTAAAGGCTCTCATTTTCCCAGTCCTCTTGTGTAAATATGGCTAACATAATCAAACTTTTCAGAGTTTAGGGGTTAAATTGTCTGAAAAAATAACTTTATTCTTGAATATAGTTATGAGATTTTAAAGTTTCTACAAAAGATAACTTTTAATCTAGCAAAGTATTTTAACTTCCTGTGCTATGTCTTCTTCTGAAGGAGCATCTTACAAAAGTATGTATTGATAGGGCAGCTGCTGCTCAGTATAGGACTTGGAAAGCACTTGGGGTGTTTCTATGATACTACTACTACTACCAACACAGGGTCTACCATTTCTAAACAGAAGCTAAGTTCAGAGCCTCCTTGGAGAATTCTTCTTCCGTGATTGCTATTGAGTGGCTCCGTTCACTGGCTTTAAACAGAAAGCTGATATTAATAACTTCAGAGTTCCCCTCCATCTCAAACAGTGCTTATCTCTTCCTTGCAATATCTTGAGAAGAAGGCAAGAGACTCACAGATGCTATTATCATAATGGTTTTCTACAATTGGGAACTTGATGATCACATGGCCTGAACCCCAAGAAATGACATATTGCAGCTTAATTTTTGTCACCACATTATCTGGAATAGAGAACCTGACTGACTGGATTCCTGACCCACTTGTCTATTCCATGCTTTCGAATGCCCTGGTCATGTCTTCACCTCCACATACCAGTGAAAATACTTTGAGGTGGAAAAAAAATGTGACTGAAAAAGTGAAAATCTAACTCAAGCATGTTTAATCATAATCCAGAACTCGGGGCAGTTTTAAACAATAGGCTTTAGGCAATCCTCAGTCCAAAGAAAGTCGAGGCTCTGCTGCTATCAAGACTGATTCTTAGAGCACATCTGTAGCTCCGCAGGTCACAGAACATAACCAACCCAACATACTTAGCTATTAAAATCAGTCTTCTCTAGGTTACCACTTTGAAATATTTATGACAGATTTGACCTGCAAACAGTCTACTACAGAAAAGATATGGGGATTATCTTGGCTTTCAAAGGAGTTTCTTGGGGCACAAGACTCTCAGTGCTGGAACGTGGGTCCAACCAGGGCAATCCAGGAAGTTGGTCATCCTAGGTCAAGTATATGGTTGAGTTCTTCATACACAGGAGAGTAGGAAGGAGGGTAGTATGGAGTCCCTGTGACTACACAGACAAGGCCATTGATGTCTAACTGGAAAGTGGTAGATGACTATGGGCACTTGACTTCTTTAGGAATAATTCCATCAATACATATAGTTTATTTCTCTACCCTTGATTATGGTTACTTTTGTGGCAAAAGCTATGCTGGGCTGGTCCCAAATCTATGCTTCTTTGATGCTTTTATACATACATGCCTTCAATGTCCTAAGAACTGAGGCTGCTATAGGAACCAATCTAGGTAACCTGCTAGACAGTACAGGTTTTGTGAGGGTAATGCTATACATCACTACAGCTAAGCGGAGGCCATGATTAATATGACAGTCCCAGGAAGCACCCATTAGTTGCCATCAAACGAACAAGACCAGCCAAGATTAGCCAGGCCGGCTCACACCAGCACCACGCTGCTGGTCCCAACTTCGACGGAATGACCAGTGATGGACTTTAAGTCTGTGGTTGCTTTAAACCACAAAGTTTAGGGTGGGATGTTATAGACTAAAAGATAACTAGATGAGTTATTAGCCTGTGAGATTACAATTGATTCATTTTGACAAGAAAGACAGCACCATCCCTAATATGTTCAGGATGCTGAAATTGCTGTTAAAACAAGCTGAATTAACTAGCTAATTTCTATTGCTCTTCTGGATATCAACTGTGTGGGCTTCGTATTCTTGAAAGGCTTCACCTTGTTTCAAGACTCACATCTTCCCATATGAAATCTATTCTGTTCCATATATCTAAATCCTGTTCTTTCATTTAAATTCAGCTCAGTCATCACCTATGTAAGTACTTCTGGGCCCCTCTCTTCTCTCCTGAAGATTAATCATTTGTTGATTTGCTCTTTATTCTCAGAATGCATTTTCCCATAATTCTATTTTATAACTATTTCTCTACAAACATGTCCTTGTGATATCATAAGATTATGATCAGTCACATCTTTTTGTTGCTAGTACCCATCATAATCCTGGTACTCTTTACACTTGACCTTAGCCTAAATGCGAAGAGGCAATACCTGGTATAGTTTAAATGAACGTTGCAGCTTTAAAAATAAAATATAAATCAAAACTTTGATAAATTAAATAATAAATCTCATAAGGGAATATATGGATTTGGTTTTGAACAAAGGAAATCAGATCCTTGTTATTTCTGTGAACATTCTCTGAACAGCACCCATTACATTTGGCATATTTATATTAGCACTTAAATCACAATACTAGAATTTTTAAAAAGCAGCAATGTAATTTTGGCCTTTTAAAAAAGTTAATTCCAAGCCTGACTTTTCTGTGGGCCCAGAGTTTATAACGTGCTCATAAACGGAAGCTAAATAACATAAAAATAGATGTGCAAATAGGAACAGAAAGGATGGAGAGACTCATTCCTGGTTATCTGACTGGTGGGTTGGGGGTTGGGACAAATACAGAGGCAAAGCAAGTTCTCTTTGAATAGCATGGGAAGAATGACTTGGCTTTCTCTCTGCACCAACAGATGGAGGCTTTCCCCTACACAGTTTCTGAGCACTCGAGGCGGAAGGATGATTGGAACAAGAATGGTATTTTGTTGAGAATGAAAACTAGATGTGCCAGGCATGGTGCCACAAACCTGTGATCACAGCACCTGAGATGGTAACACGGGAGCATCACGTGCTGGAAGCAAGCCTTGGCTACACAGCAAGACTTTGTCCAAATAAAATAAAATAAAACTATAAAATAAAATAAAATACTACAGCAAACCTAGTGACATGAGTATCCCCAGGGGGAATACTTTTCTCAAAACATATCTAGACTTGTTTCCTTGATGCACTGGAGCATACATACACACGAAAAATAGGGGAGATTACTAATATATAGATAATAGATAAATGTTAGAGAGATGGATATAGATAAATGATTGATACATACATATATATATACATAGATGATATATAGATAATAGAAGATAGGTAGGTAGGTAGGTAGGTAGGTAGATAGATAGAGAGACAGACAGACAGCATCAAATTAAAGAGTAAAATTAGACTACTGACTTGCCTCCTCTCATCAGAAGAGGCTCTCCACAATGGAATCATCATTCCATGCTCAAATAATAAAAGTAAGATCTAAGACATCATCTTATAACTCTAGCTAAGCCTCTAGACAAGTGGGAATGTCTGATAGTTCTTCAAATTATATATAAAAAAAAATCTTCCTAGGCTTTATTAAGAAAACTATGGCAGATTGAATATGTGCATCTCTTCTCTCTGCCTCAAGTTCCATTGGCTCTATAGTTGTGCAGACAGAAGCACTCAGGCAAGCATAACCCAAGGGAAAGCTACAGTAACAACATTTCTCAAAGTCGCATGTGACAAGTGAATAAGTAGACATAAGAACCAGGTCTACAGCAGCCCGTGGAAAAAGCCGAGGACACTCACTTCCTGACACTGCAGAAGAGGAATGCACTTCCTTCACAGTGGGTGGAAGCAGTCCAAGATGAAAACGTGAACAATCTAAGAGTGTTTAGTAAGTATTCATATCCCCATGCATTTTCAGACTCTGTACCCTGATGACTGCCCCTTCCTTGGTCAAGTAAGGAACTGTGGATTGACTCATCCAGAGGGTGAATTAGTCCCCAATAGTTTAGAGTAGAGGGCTGGAGTGAAAACAGAATGACATGAAAGCGATATCATATTGCCCCATGACATCCATGTGTGGGGTCTCCTTCTGTAATTAGCTTTAGGGCTTTCTCATTAGGAGCTCAAAAGAAAGATTTCTAACACATGACAAGGCCAAAAAATAAAAGTCTAAATAAATTAGTATTAAGCTCACAATGATAGGGATGTCCAGAAGATACTATGCAGACTGCTTTACATTCCTTGAAGGGAATTATTTCCAAGCCTATAACTTCACACTCAGCCTAACTGTCAAACAAAGACAGAAAGAGAGGACATCTTTTAGAATTTACTGGCACAGGCACAGCATAAAACAACAGGTGTGTGATAAAGGAAGCTGATATCAAAGAGAGGTGATAAAGAGAGTTCCCAGACACGGGAGTAGAAAGCAACCAGTCACACTCTGAAAAAATGAAAAAAAAACTCAGACAAGATCCCTCAGATATGAAACTCACAGAATGAACAACAGAGAGATATGACATGTTGACAAAGGAACTTGTATTCACACAGAAATAACAATCACAATAAAGAAAAAGACAATTTAAACTCTAGAGAAAACAAACAAAAGACATGGTGATGTAACAGAAAAGAAATCAGAACTTAGTATATGTAATAGTATATGAATCACCAAATGCAAACAAATACAGAACACTGATCTGACCAATCTAGGAAATGACTGTATTGGAGAGATGCGATAGGAACCTGTGTGTATTTACTTATGGGTGTTAGGGGGTAAATCTCATCTTCTCTTCCTCATGGAATTTCCACAGATAGTATCTAAAGTTGAAAGACTAAGAAGAGAGTTATTTGAGAGCAAAAAGATATATCCCTGGAGGAGATCAGAAACTGGGGATGAAAAAAATATTAGCGGATGAGAGAAAGATAAGCAAGGGAGTATTCCAGAAATACGCAATGATTTTAATCAAAGCTTCTAAAACTTGATGGTTTAGCCAAACCAAGAGACAAAACACATTCTAATAATAGTAAGCATGGTGGAAAGGGTTTAAGAAATCCCACCTGGCTTGGGCGGATTGAACCGACTACCTCAACAAAATGTGAGCAAGCGAATAATCACGGCAGGAAGTGACAGGAAGTTAGCAGCTGTGAATCCCAGGTTTCACAGTGACTTGTTTTGAGGCTGATCTTCTGTTTCTAACATGAGGATGTCTGCCTTCACCCTGTCACAGAGCTACTGTGAGAAAAAAAAGGAATTTCAGTGAAAGGTCTTTCTGCATAAAGCTATCTCAAAAAACAGCAGAGATTTTCACCCTATAAGCAATTATTGAGTCCCTACCATCTGCTGGACATAGTTCAGAGTGATATTCATTTTTTTATGGTGTTATATAACTTATCCAAATTTGAAGTATTAATTCTTACCCTAACTATTCTTGAGTTAAGTTTTAAAATTGGTGACAGGGGAGGGGGATAGCGATTCCTTTCACTTGCTTCTGTTTTAGGAATCTGTGACACACTAAAATAACCCCTCCCCTAATTATTCTTGCCATCTGGAATTTATGCCCTGTGTAATCTTTCCCCTGAGTATAAGCAGCGCTTGAGACATACTTGTAAGTAACCCAATTTGACAAACATGATGGACGGGAAATCCAAGACCACAATGGGTAAGACCGGTACTTAAACAAATAGATAATCTCTGTTGATTCACTCCTTCCGTGGCTGCCACAGGAAGAGGTTTGAAGAAAAGTCTCCCAGCTGAGACTATGATTCAAAGAACTGAGAGCCATCAGCAAGCAGCAGAGACTCCCCAGACAACAGAAACAACCTGACAAGTAACCAAACCCTGTCTACAGGAGCTTGGCAGTGGATCCAGGTCAAGCCACAACTGTGGCTGGCAGGACTCAAGTCTAGATTTGTGGTAAGCAAGACTGTGAGGAAGAGGACGGTTTATGTTACCAAATCTACGAACCAGTTAAGTCTCCCGCAGGCTCTTGAGTGTTGTCACTCTGTTGTCACAGAGGCACAATCCTAACTAAAATCCCAGCCCTCCGCCTGTTGTTATCAAGTCCCCTGAATTAAACCCTGTGTACCACACTATTAGCATGTCAACCTTAGATGGCTTCATTCAGGATCGTCATCCAGAAACCATCAAGGTCTCTCTTCAAGATACTAAAGAATTTCAACAATCTACTATTGTTAGCAGTGTCAATCAAATGTCACCCACCGGATAAAGTAATAGGCACTTCATATTTTATAAGATCATGAAGGATAATGCAGAATGGAAGTTTTCTATTTAATAACACCGTAAAGTAAGAAAAAGAATGGAGATATTTTTTAAAACCTTTCTGAAAGTATACATTTTAATTCTAACACATTAAATGCTTAACAAACTCTGGGTTCTAAGTAAATGGAAAGAAATATTTTTTTTTTTTGCATTTAATCCAGAATTTTAAAAGATGGCCTATGGTTGACTAAGGCAATAGCACTGTTAAAAGGTGTGACCTCCTTGGAGTAGATGTGTGACAGTAGGGTTGGGCTTTGAGGACCTCCTTGTGGCTATATGCTAGACAGCCTTCACCTGTTTGCATGCAGAAGACCCAGCTCCTTCTCACAGCTCCTCCAATGCCTCCATCTTAGACTCTGCTCTACTCTCAATGATGACAATGGACTGAACCTTGGAACATGTCAGTTAGCCCCAATTAAATGTTGTCTCTTATAAGAAAAAAAATGACCGATGGGCAGTGAAGCACACAGATAAGACTTATTGTATTGAAGAAAAAGGCAGAGGTATTGAGAAACACAGGAGTAAGCAAATGTGACTCAGCAATCAGGTATCACCAGCCACCCCACTCTCCTCCTCCTCAGCTCCACAGAACTCCTGGCTTTATAACCACTGTATCGTTGGACAGAAATACAGCTACTGTTTGTTTAGGTGTCCTACCACACTGCCTCTGAGCAGTGTGCATGTGTGGGAAGGCCTTGAAAAGAGGCTCCACACATAGCTGTGACTCATTCACCTGAAGAACAGTGAGCAGAGCAGGCAGTTGCTGAGGCAGACTGTCACTTAGAAAACTCCTGTAAGCGATGCGGAGGTTAACGTGGGGTGTCTGCACCTGTCAGCTCCAAGAGTTTGCAGCTGCCACAGTTGGCAAGGCTGAAACTTGACAACAGCAGCCATGCTGTCTCAATGGTTTTGTAAAAAAGCTGGTTGACAAGTGATTGGGTGTGACAGGACACATATATGTCGAGGTCTCACTGCAGATCATGAATAGTGCTAGACAAATCACCAAACAAGTGTGGGTTTTGTTTTTGATGTTTTTTTCTTTTTTTTAGCACCCCATTAAGAACTAAAGCCCATGTGATTTTTCAACAGATGCCCTCTGGGTTTTGTGTTGGTTTTGACGGTGCTCAAAATTATTAGCAACTTACCAACATAACTTCATTATTTTATAGATCTGAAGGCCAGAATCGATACACTTGTTTCAGGAAGCTGACATCAAGGTGTCAGAAAGACTGCTTCTTCCAGAGCAGTGGGTTCTCAACCTTCCTAATGCCGTGGCCCTTTAATGCAATTCCTCATGTGTGGGAATCCCCAACCTTAAAGTTGTTTTCATTGCTACTCCATAACTGAAATTGTGTCACTGTTATGAATTGTAATGTAAATATCTGATATGCAACCCTCAAAGGGGATGGATACAACCCACAGGCTGAGGGCCACTGCTCTATAGGTTCCTATGGAAATCCATCCCTTCCTTTTTCCAGGCCTAAAGACAATCAGACTCCATTACTACTTCTGGCTGTGGCGCCTTCCTCAATCTCTAAAGCAAACAGTTCAGCACAGTGCAGTTTCTGCTACTGATTACAACTACAGCCAAACCATTCAACGTAAAATCCTCTGTATCTCAAAATCCTTAACAAATAATATTTACAAATTCTTTTTGATACATAAAGCAAATTTCAATCTCCAGGAATTGGATCTAGTTAGCTATAGTTGCCAGCATTCATCCTATCACAGAGGACATCTCATATATAGTTCACAAGGAAATTGTGCCAAGGGACTTATTATACATATATAAGACCATCTAAAACACAATAGTAATTGGTTATCTTGGGAACTTTCAAAATCATTCTTCTTAGTAAAACCAATGTGAAAAAGGTAAAGGGGAAATTCAGTCAATACGATATGTGAGTATTGCATAGACTCATGCAATTCTGTGCATAGGAGAGGATGGAGGCACATGATGCTCAAGTGTATAAATTTATCAAGGGATTGTGTCAAAGTCAACCAAACACACTTGACAGATTCCAATGATACCAGGAAGCAGCACTTATGGAACAGTTCACACTGTAATAATCTTGGGTATTAAAAAGTACAGTAGGAAACATCAGGAAACTTTAATACAAAACACTGAGTAGGATCTGCAGCAAACACTGCAGGTATGTGGGATACGCAAAGGAGAATGCTAATTTTTATTAAATGGCTAGTAGGCAGCAGGCACAAAGTACAGCCTTACAAGCTTTAATATTAATTCACTAAAGTATCACAACAATGGATGGTGGACACATTAAACGAAGAGGAAAATAAAGCCCAAGGGCAATTGGATAACTTTCTCCCTATTTTCCAGCTAACAAAGAATATAGCAAAATTCTGGCTTATGTATGTTACAATCTGAAGATCAGAATGGGTTCTGCAGCATACTATAACATATACAAAGAAGTCAAGAAAACAATGATTTTTTTTTTCCAGAAGAGCTTTGGAGGAAGAGAAGAATGAAAGAAAGGGAAAGTAATATTAACACACATCCTGTCAGCTAATAACAGCAACAGTTCATAGTGACTGTGTGATCATGTGCAGGGACATATACTGATGACATCACAGCACACAGCTTTAAATGAGCAAACAATGTTTCACACCTCCAGGTTCCCATTTTACTGTTCAGACCCTTTCCCACTTACCCACCAAAGAAATCCATAGTCTCTCCTTTCCCATAAAGTAGGCTCTATGTGGGCTAAAGAGATGTCTCAGCCAATCAGTGTACTTGCTGCTCTTGCAAAGGACCTGAGTTCAATTCCCAGCACTCACATGGTGGCTCACAACAAACTATAACTCCAATTCCAGGGGATCTGACATCTTCTTAGGTACCGGACTTGTACATGATACACATAGAGACTACATGTAGAGAAGACACTTATACACATAAAATAAATATACAAAAAAACTATATCTTTAGCTGAACTAAGATCAGGTATATGACTCTTCCAGAATATAGTTCATTCCTCTTTCTTCCTATGGTATTTAGTTTGTAAAACTGGTCAACACAGGCCAAGCCTTTACAGAGAAATTCCTTAAGACCTATCATGAAAAGAACTAAAAGGTGAGTTTTCTTTTCTGCTTCTTTGTTTGATGATCGAGTAACATAAGCAGTATCCCTCATCAGGAAGGGTCCTTCTAGATCATACATAAACAACAATGAAGGATATACCTCCAGCACTTTTAGGCCACATCAGATGACAACTGAAACATAATACAAACTTCTTCTAAAGCACCTTCTTGATTCTGCATGCACATATGTGTGTGTGCACATGCACATACATATATATGTGTATACACACACACACACACACACACAACTTTAGACCCATACATACTGAAAGCAGCCCGACATGGCTGTTTCAGGAATATCCACATTCATCAGGTTTGCCCATAAGCAATTAAAGCCCACATACTTGAGACTAGCTGATTAATCCACATCTTCTACCCATATCCTTCCACTGTAATTCAGATTTTGTTTTTGGTCATGTCTTTTTTCATAACCTCCACACTCCTGAAATCTTTGGAAATCCACTGGAAATCAACTAATAAGGCCCTTCTTCCTCAGCTCTTACACTCCATGATTCATTCTGTGGCATCTATATGCAACTTCCTCAGTCTGTTTGTCCAACTCTGGTTATATTTGCATGTATGAACTGGAGAGGATCAGCTAAGAAAAGAACCAGCATCATTACAATGCAATCACTTTATGAATGGAAATGTGCTGTGTGCCGGCATTATTTTTATCTTTACTTGAAAAGTACATATTGATTCATTTAATTATAAAATATAAACTTTAGGAACTGGGAGATGGTTCTGTGGGTCAAAGGGCTTGCAGGAAAGTATGAGGGACTGAGTTTGAGTCCCCAGCACCCACGTTAAAGCCAGATGCACAGCACTCGAATATATTTAATATATCTCAGTACTGTTGCCATTGTATAGAAGCAACAGGAGAATCCTGGGGCTCATGAGCCAGATAGACTGACTTACGCAGCTGAAAAAAAAGATAAGACTGACGTGAGGTTGTCAAGATTGTCCCTTGACCTACACACACTCATACACACACACATATTTGGTGGTGGCAGAGATGACAATTAAACAATCATTTCTATCCACATCTATTAAAGACTTTAAATAAACAATCCTCTTGTTTAAATAGCCAACTTTAAAAATAGGGTAATTAAATGAATCTATAACATAACACTTCTGTGGAAACTGGCCATGACGTATATATGTATGATTATGTTTAACCGGAGAAGATGCCAATTCTCTAAAAATCAGTCAATAGGTTCATAAATTGTTTTTTCCCTGTCCCTGTTGTTAGGTTTTCTGAGGCACAATTGACATGTTGTGACATCACATGAAGACAGGAGGAGCAAGATTTGGAAGCATACTCCTGTAATCTCAGTATTTGAGAAACTGAGGCATGAGGATATCTGATCCAAGGCCAGCGTGGACTTCCCAAATGAACCCTGTCTCAAAAACCCAGACTATATATGCAAACTGCTCAATTAGATAAACACAATTGCCACACCAACACCAGTAGATTCTGTGTGACAAATTCCACAGACTGAGGCATTTTTACTCCAAAGGGGAGAAAGTCTCCTGGGAATGACTGTGGAACTCTCTAGTTGGAGGATAATTCTGAGCCATCTCAAAGCAGTTTATTTACTCTAAATTTCCTCTTTTCCCCTTTCACAAGGCGATCCTAAGAGCCCAGGCTGATAATCCATTCTTTGAAGTAGACTCACTGACCACAAACTCTTTTTTAAGAGTTTGCCTCATAGTCATTCACATAATTACAACCTTCCAACAATATGCAAGTTTATATGGCTATGTATATGTATATGAGGGTGGCTCTGACACTGTGGTACGGAAAGCATTGATTAAGTCGAGAAGTTTTTACAAGGTAAAAGCTAAACGTTAGATAAGAACTACTCACAAAAACTCATTAAGACCCAGGGGGTATAAGAAACTTTAAACTGTCTTTGAAGGTTTACTGTTAACTACAAGTCACTGTATGCTAATCAGAAAGATTGATGTTATCTATAAATTGATCCTCTAAATCTGTTACATGGGAAACATTATACCTGATTGATTTTGCATTTCCTTGTGCCAAATGGTTATGATAATTGTGCCTGCCTCACTGGCTACATCTTTTGAAATGGTAATCCCAACTCTTAGTGTATAAAGATCCTTACTTTAGAGCTCCTAAATACATTCAGATTCAAGCTGTGGTTGTTTTTGTCTGTCATCTCCCTGAACCTGTGCCTTTTCCTGAAATCCAAAGTCCCCCCTTCGGTCTGAATCCCCCTGGCTGGGACCATCCATGGCACACAATCATATGTAAACATAATACAATATATCACTACAACCAACATATCAAATCTATCAACAGAGGCAACATCATGCCATGGTTGTACTATCCCATTTCCTTCTCTTCCGGGCCCTGTCCTAACCCTCAAGACAGACAAACTTTGACACTTTGTCACCACAGAGTAATTTCCATTTTATAGAATTTCAGGTTGGTGAAATTGTGCAGTATAAGCTCAACTTTGAATATTTTTCTCTCAAAAAAAGTATTCTGAGCTTGTCATGAATTCATTCCTTTTTGCTGTTGAAAAGAACACTGAAGCTTACTGATCCAATTCAAGTCTTGTGACTGAGTATTAACCTTCTGGAGATGTGCACCTTCATCAGAACCTGTAAACGTTTACCTTGAGTGGCAAAAATAGACGTATGTACACATGATTAAGTTAAAGATCCTGAGACAAAAAGATCATTCTGATCTCTATGACACTCGGATATGTTCACAGAGTCTTTCTAAGTGGACTGTAGAAAGGTCAGAATCCAACATGTTAAGAAGAAAAGAACCCCAGGCATCCCAGTCTGACCTAACACACCAATTCAATACAAAATGTTATCCACACTTCATCCCCTCTAACATCCCTAATGTTATTATCCAAACTATCCAGAGATGTTGCTCTTGGTAAAATGTGTTTTAAAACAAATTATCTTTCTATCTGTGGATGGGTAAAGCTAGAAAACATGATAATGGTCCCCAAAAAGTACAATACTGGCAGAGGTATAGGAGGGTAAATATGGAATTTCTCATTTGAAAGGGGAGAAGAACAGAAGGAAAGAGGAGTCACTAGTCCTAAGAAATCATGAAATCAAATAGTCCACATTGTTGGGGTTTTGTCTAAGCTCCACCCCACACTTACCTGGCAATAGCCAGGTATGCACCGCCCCAGAGATCTGGCCCACTATAAGAGGGGCTACTTGCTCCTCCTCTCCCTCTTTGCTCTCTGCTCTCCCACACTCTCTCACCTCTCTGCCCCTGGGGCTCTTCCCCCCTCCACATGGTCATGGCCGGCCTCCACTCTCTCTCTATTCATTCATTCTCATTCATTCTCATTCATTCATTCATTCTCTCTCTCTCTCTCTCTCTCTCTCTCTCTCTCTCTCTCTCTCTCTCTCTCTCTCTCTCCCACTAACTCCCATCCCCTACTCTGAATAAACTCTATTCTATACCATGTCTGTGTGTGTGTGGTCCCTCAGGGACAGAGGTGCCCAGGCAAGGGCCCGCCTGGACACCTTCCCCCACGCCGCCTAACCACACTCCCCTAACCCCCTATACTCCCCCCTTTTAAGCCCTTTCATCTTGGTGCTGAAAGTCCTTTCACACATTCCATTAGAACTTAAGACACAAGGATAATTCTTTATGGCTCTGCCCTATTAGGTGTGATCTCTGACCCAGGTTTCCTTTTTTCATAAAGGATAGTATGTAGCTGAGTGGTTTAACTAGCCCAGTTCTTGCCTATGGAAGATATTTGATAAACATAAGTGTTTTCTCTTTCTTCTTTCTGTCTCTCAGTCCAAGCTTCTGCTACGCCTACTGAATGCTCCCAAGAATTCAATAGGTTCAACTTGTCCATTGAACAAGTAGCTCTTCAAACATATGCAGGATGATCCCACCTATTCCTGGCTTCTGTTGTGATGCAGGAGGGGTAGGCACCCAAGATATACATACTTCAACTCTTCACATAGCTCTCTGTGGCTGAAAGATTGGCCTTTATTAGAAGGTCACCAGTAGTCCTAGCCAAGGCTGTGCAACCACATGTGTGGCTTTCTCCCCAATGTACACCTTTCCTGTAGTTTTCAAATCTTCTGAATCCTGGGGAGAAATAAGTTCTCTGATCATGTAGTCCCAGTTCCTCTTTGCTTAATGATCTTTTTCTTGAACTAGTTCTTTCTCCTGTCATCTAACAATAAAAATACCAAACCATAGCTTTATTCTTTTGTTTCAAAAAGCCCAACTATTCAGCCACATTCATAGGTCATAGGTTCTGATCATACACACTACACATTCTCCCACTACAAAACAAAACAAATAAAAAAAAACAAACAAAAGTCCTTCACTTACCCTACAACACAGCCTTTGACATTCACATTCAATAGTCATTGATTCTCTAAGACAACACAAGTCTTCTTTATCATGGATTTCATTTTCCCCTTAGCCTTTGCAGCTGGAGCCTTTACTGGCCACGTTTACATTAACAATCTATTTGTAGAAATTTAGTCTTCATAAAAACAAACATTTTGCCTCCAAAAATTAATCCCTATGGTCACAGTTCAGTGCTACCTTACATAGTTTTTGATATTTGTTAGATTCAAAGTTGATTTCCAGATATCAGAGCTTTGATTAGTTTCTCATTTAGGCATTATTAAATAATGAATGACTTAAAACATTATCAACATACCGTATCATTACACAGATTATAATACAGAAAAGGAATTTGAAATGCACCCATGAAAACCATGAGTCTGACAAGTCTTCCTAGGCTAAAATGAATGCGTCAGATTTTCTTTCCTCCAGGCTGCTTTTGAAAAGAACTCATTCCTTGACATTTCTAGCTTCAACAGGCTGCCCACATTCTAAGGCTCATGGCAACACCACTCAGGTACCTGCTTCTGCAAAGCCTTGTCTTTCACTCCCTCTGCTCAGTCATTGTATTACCCTCCATATAAGTACCACCAGCTAACCAGCTATGCCACCAGAGCTCCTATGCGACCCTTGATGACTCTGATTCTCCTATCCCTTTTCATGAGGGCCTTTTTGAGTACACTTGCCCCACAGAGGTAACAGGCAGTAACTTTCCCTTCTCCAAAGGTTTAACCACACTTGTGACAACACTCCTGCTCTATATGCTATAGCATAGTCTCAAATTCTAGGAACCAAAATACAGACATCGTTATGCGGAAACTATAAGCACAATTCAAAATTTCTGTTCATCTTTGTATTTAAGATATTGTTTCCTGAATATAAAAGTCTGGACTGGGCTGGTGGTATAGGTTGGTGGTTGAAGACTAGCCTTGCATGAGCAACACTGGATCCTAGAATTAGAAGAAAGAGAAAAGCTTAGATCAATAGCTAAGGCTGGTTTTAGAGTTTATGGGCATCCATTGGTTTGCACAAACGGTGAGAAGAACGGGCATGTAGTCTGTGACCTACCCCTGCTTTCATGGAAACCCTAGGTATTTTTCTCATCTTTGCATATTTTTAATGATCTCACGCTTTTTGAATTTAGACTATGACATACTTTGTGGTATTTTTACTTTTTTTTCTGATTCATGTTTATTCATCGCCATGGATCACTGGTTTAACTGTTACCAGATTTGGGGAGATGCTGGCTATTATTCACCTCATTATTATTTATCCTATGCCTTACCACAATATCAGTTACGTCTTCTACCATTTCTTCAGCACTCTATTCAGAAATTAAAAAAGACACATTCTACTCGAATGCCCATGTAGTGTTTATCAAAATAGGCATGAAGCAGCTTTATAAAACGAATTTTCTTCCCAACTTTGACTTTCAGCAACTTTATAACTTATAACATCTGCTTAGAAAGCATATTGGGTTGATTATATGAGGAGTTCGTTGTACTTTCTAGATGTACAGAGTACTGTGTTTTAATACCTTTGAGAACTTCTCAGACGGCCATCTTCAAATATTTCTCTGCTCCTTTCTTTGGGTATTCGCATTACAACTGTGCCTTGTGCCTCGTATATAACAACCTGCACTTCTCTACACACCTATTTCTTTCTCTGTGTTTATTTTCCCACTGACACTCAAACTGATTCATTTCTATCCTATCTTCAAATGATTTGGTTCTTTTCCTTTGACAAATCAAACTGGCCGTTGAGACCCCAGAAGTGAAATTTTCATTTTAAGTTAGCATTACACTTTTCAAAGCCAGGCATTCTATGTATGTATTTTTTACCTTTCCTCAGGCTTTATTGACAGCCCTCATTATCAAAACCTGCCACACTCAAGTCTTTCCTTCTTTGGTTATACTTTAAGTTTTGAATGTGTCTATAATAGCTGCTTTGAAGTATTGGCTAATCTGAAAGAAATATGACCATTCTCAGACAGTTTATTTTGTCTGCTTCTTATGTTGTGTGGGTCAGCATATCCTGTGTCTTTGCTCTTCCTGTAACGTTTTCCCCTAGGAACCAGACATTTTAGATCATTCATTGGAGTAACTCCGAGTGAATAAGCCCTGCCTGTTCCTGCTTACAAGGCAGCTGGATGATTTTAGCGACTCTGCTTCCCTGCAAGCCTCTGGTGATGTTGCTCAGCGGGTTGCTACTTTACATGAGCATCCCCTGCCACTCTCTTAGGACGGTGGTTAGGACAAGACTTTGCCACTGTCTTTGAGCAGGCACAGCTTGTAAGCTACACGAATTGCTGGCTGCTTGTTGTATTACTTTCAACAGCGCCTGGGTTCCTGAACTGTTCTGTAGACTAATCAGATAAATTTCAGTTCCCTTGAAGAAGGAATTGCCTAGGACCATGTCCGAAATTTGTTCTGACCTCAGGTGGCTTCTCTAATACCTTAGTTTCTCCTCATGCTAAGTCTCTGAGTCGCGATGCTATAATTATGACAAAAGACAGTGGATTACATTCACTTTAGTAGCTGAATGCCCAATGGGAACTAGATAGGGTAAATAGGGAATCATATTACAACAGGCCAAGGAAGAGCCAATGGAGGCTTCCAGGATTCTCACCAGTGTGATACCCGAGACTGACCTTGCAAAGTATAAATGGGGACTAGATGGACACTCACTTGGAAGTCTGCCTCATCATCAGATCACTGGGCTATGATGAATTAAAGCTAATGCTGAGGCTCTATGGTAGGACAGCCCTCTACTGAAAGCTGATGGGGAGCCATGGGGTGGGGTCAGTGTTCTTGCTGAGCTGGTCTGGAATGGCGTTCCCATCTTGAGGAGCTGGGAATGGGTACAGGAAGAGAAAGTATCAGTTGGAGGTTTCAGTGGTCTGACAGAAATGAATGTTTTCTTGATCCAATGTCTTTTCATTTAATTATCACTTAAAAATTCTCAGGGACACTCTCAGACACTGCAAATGGTGCTGGGCTCTGCCCAGCACTGGTTCTATTGGGAATCAGATCTACTAAGCTTCTCATGCGTTCTCCTGACATAAGCCCCCTCCAGTCAACTGATTAATAAAGGTGGGAAGGCAGCTCGATAAATTGACATTTTCTCAGAACTGAAGAATAAGTATGGAAAGAAATGAAACTCCACCTTTTCTTATACCATCTACACATCAAGTCAAAATGGATCATAGCCTATAATATAAAGCTATATAAGTTCTAGAATAAAATACAGGAGAACTCTTTGCAACTCCAACTCTGGAAAATAAGCAAATATTTCCTAGGACACAAAATCAGTCTCTCTCACTCTCTGGCTCTCTCGCTTTCTCGCTTGTTCTCTCTCCTTCTCTCTCTCCCTCTCCCTGTCCTTGTCTTTCTCCCCCCCTCTTAAATGCATGTGTAGTATACACACACACACATACACACAGAGAGAGACACATATGAATATTATATTGAACTTCAAAAAATTTTAAGGTTTGGCTTTAAAATATATTGCTATCAAAGTTACAAAGCAAGCCATAGAGTGTGAAAATAACTTTATGCACCATAAATCTGATAAGGAGCTCATTTTTAATATATATATTCTTTTAATTGAATAGAATATATACAATCTAATTAAAAACAAAATAAGTTGGAACAGGAATTTCACCAAAAAAAACCCATACGGATAAAAAATAAGTAAATAAAATTATATTCAATAGTTAATTTTCAAAAAAAACACAAAATCACAATGAGAATCCCATTAGACACTAGACACCCATTAGAGTGGCTAAACTTTAAACGATCAATGATATTACAACAAAGGCATGAAACAACTGAAATACTTGAGAATTTCTTATTTCAAAGAAATATGGCCATTTTGGAAATTAGTTTTACAATTCTTCAAAAAGTTAAACGTAGAATTAATATTCCATGCATCCATTCCAGTCCTACACTTACCCAAGATAAATAAAAACACAAAGACTTGCATGCAAACATTCATAGCTTTATTAATTTGGCCCAAACCTAGAAACAACCCAAATATCCATTAACAAATGAATGGGTAAACATGTTGTGGTATGTCCATACAATGGAATACTACTCAGTAATAAAGAAGGATAAATATCCTCACTGAGAGAAGCCAGGAACAAAAACAACTGTACAATTTTATTTATATAAAATTCTTGAAGACAAAATTATAGTCATAGTAAATGAATCTGTGATTGGGTAGATATGAAAAAGAAATGGAGTATTTGCAGGAACTTCCTGGAGGAGGTATGTGGACTCCTCTAGAAAATGATAAAAATATTCTATAATTCTAGTTTTAGTTTTGTACATATAAATATATTTTATATATATACATACATTATATATAAAACTTTATATACCACTATATAATACATATATCTACATATTACTATATATTACTATACATTTGTCAGTTTCAATTAACTATGCATAACTCATAGCTTATTTTATGTAAAATATACCTCAGTAAAACTTTTTGAAAGGCAATAGAAGAAAAATATTCAATAGCTATAGAGTAGAAGAATATCTTCAGATACACTCGGCCAGATATACTAAGTCAAACACTAGATAGCAAAGAGTCTAAAATTAGGTTATATGTCAATTCAACATGTTCTTTGTCACTATTTTCATTAAATTATAAAATAGGTGTCTCTGATGCTAAATTTTTGAAAGTGATATTTTAAAACTATCCTATGGGCTGGGAAGATGGCATTTTGGTTAAGAATACTGCCTATTGTTCCAGAGAACGGGGGTTCGGATTGCAGGACCCACATGGCAACTCAGAACTGTCTGTAACTCCACTTCCAGGATCTGGGACCATCATGTAGACACACATGCAGGCAAAATGCAATACCCATGAAATAAAAATAAATTATTAAAAAAAAACAATCATGCTTTTAAACCAGGACATCATTTGAGTGAGGATATTTGAGATTATGTGTGCACTGACATGTTATATCTAACAAAACTACGGTGACCTGAGACGGATCTCAGTCATGTGCATTCTTTGGGTCAGAGTTTATGTTCCATCTCCACTGCCTTCACACTGAACCATCTGACTTGCTTTGGCCAATGAAACAGCATCATACAAGAGGTTTGCATAGTTGTGGGTATGCCGGAATGACTTGACTTGCACCAGAATACCTACAACCCATGTGTAGTTCCTCAGACTGGACCAGAGAACAAGGCATGAGGAGCAAACCTGAACCTGCCTCAAAGACTGAGCCACAGATAAGTCACTTTTAAATAAGAAAATTAAAAGCTTGCTGTGATACACAATGGGATTGATAGATGTTTGTTGTCTGCAACACCCTTTTGGGAAGAGTTGGTGAACATACAGCTAACATTTGTAGAGAAAATATTTAATAGTACCAAGCTAAAAGCTTTATGTGCGCCATTTCTTTAATAGCCACAGTGACATTTCAGGGGTAACTACAGAAACACACTTCTAAAATCCATGATGATGGAGCTGAAGATAGGGTAACTGCACTGCCTAGCATCTCTCTGTTATTAAGTGACCAAGAGAGCTCAACCCCGTGATGTTTAATTATACAGAGTACCCACTGTCTTCCTTCACTGTGTTCTACTGGCTAAATGGAGGATTCAATCAGTGTCCCTAAATCAATATTTTTGAAAGAAACTCTACCTCACACACTGATTCTCCAAATCTGAGCAATAGGACCAAATCCAGGGACAGCAATGGTTGACAAGACACCCTGAAGTGCTAAGATCTTGCAGTTGGGTTGCTAGGTATTGATGCACATGTGCCAATTCTATATACTCCTTTTCTTTCCTGCATCTAATCTACCAATCCTTGTAACTGCATCCAAACAATCACCAATGCATTTCAACTTCTGGGCCCTCAGTGGCTGAAACACCAGGCTGTCATGACTCACAAAGTTATGGCTAAAATACCGAAGACCCTCAGTGAGGCTCTGCGGAATGTTTTTATTTGTGCTGATTCCATTTTGTAATTCCCCAACTGTTCCAAACTCTAGTCACTAACTTAAGTGCTCATTTTAGTATCAGTCCTCCCAGGGGATCTGTCTCCAACTTCACAGAAAATGAATATTCCATAGGGTATTAAATTCTCAGCTTTCCTCTTCCTCCTTACACCTATCTTTACCTCTCATTACCCGTCAGCTCTCCTGTCTCGGTGACTAATCCCACCTCCATATCCTGGCTTCTCTTCCTTCCTTCCTGTACCTTACCTCTATCCATTTAACATCAGCCCCTTTTCTCTCTATCAGAAAACCTACACACTCACTCCTCCCACATCTCAAACCACTTTCCTCCAATCGCGACAGCCCCACAAACAATCAACCTCTCTCGATTTCACTACTAAACTTCTTGACAAAGTTTAAAAGCAGCCTATTTGAGCTATTTTCAAACTCTTGCCTCCAATCCGTTCCTTAACATACTATCATCAAGTTTTGCTTTCTGTAAACTTTTTCGAAGTTTTTCTCTCAAGTGAGTTTCCAGAATGGTCAAGAGTCTCCTCTCGGCTACTGAGAGACCAAGTCCGTGTAATACATACTCTAGCTCGACAGCCCACCCCACACCTCACTGGTCCTCACTATTCTCTGCTATAGCTCTTGGTACCCCATTCAGCCACTCCATGCAAAATTATTTTCTCTCTCCTCCACCACACTGAGCTTCTTAATATCTTCAATATTTTACCCTAGCCCTTGCTTGGGCTCACTTTAATCCTTCCCAGTTGGTCTATTCCAAAAGTCTGCCAACTTATTTTCTGGCAAACAAGTCTAGCACACATTCCATCCACCCTTGACTCTCCCCATAATAATAATTAAAATGCAAATTCCATCAACTACTTCTTCTCTTCTTCCTCCTACATCTTTCCCTGATGCTTAAAATACTCAGTGGGGATTCAAATGGTTATTCACTGTATAGAAAATGAGGCACACTGTGATACTAGGGAGTACAGAGTGTTTCTGGGACCCTCCAGTGCCTCGTCTTATCACCAGCCTACAACAATTCCCCCCCCCCATCATCTTTATAGTAATACAAACTTGTATACCCTCCCAGAACACATTGCCATTAGATGCACTGCTGCTTGGAGTTATACTGCTTTTCCAGTGTGAGATTCCCAGCCATACCTGGTCAACCCTATTTCCTGCTGGTGGAAACCTCACCTCTTCCAGTACTTCTAACTAAGCACCATCCTCCTGAGTATAGCTTTTGCGTTCTCGTTCTCTCTCTCTCTCTCTCTCTCTCTCTCTCTCTCTCTCTCTCTCCCATGCCTATTTTGATTTTACTTTATTTTAATCTATCTGCTCATCTCTGGATGGAGACATTTGCTTTATGCATTTGACTCAATCTATCAAATGTCAAGCTTCTAGAGAACTAGATTTTTATAACCTGTACACCTCCATTGATCAGTATCACATCTAAAATATAGCTTGTTTTTCCTGAGTCCTCTTCTTGTTCTTTTTCAAGGCCATCTTTGCTGTCTGTTGCCTTCCTACATGATTCTTTCCAGCTCCCTTCAACTTCTTGTCAGTGTTCCAGATCTTTGTTTTTTCTCTTTTACTCAATTGCCCTGGGCAATATTTGCCATTCAGATACATTTAGTCATATCCAATTTCCAACTATTGGTTGACAATTTATAAATTTCAACCTGTAACCCACTGCTTCTATACTAACTATAAGGGCATAGATAATGTATAACTAGTAATGGTATAGAAAAGTATAGCTTATTTACTGCAAGGTGCTAACACACCAATGACAGAAGTAAATACATGTTATAACATATTCATTTAATCATGACAACAGCCCTAAACTAGGTACAATTATTCTTTCCTTAGGACGCACAAAGGCACGGAATATAAGTGATTCCCTGGTATTATGTATCTCTAAGATCCTGAGGCTGAGACTATGCCAGTATCAATGAAAGCCCATTGCACAAAATGCTCACTATTGCTTGCCAGACTCCTCAGTTCAACAGGCTCAATGCTTATTTCATTATTTTCAAACTCAAATAAAACTGCTTCTATTACTCTCAGTCTATGATGTTCTTATTACCAGCAATGCTACAGAAGCTTCCAAATGATATTTAATTCCATCATCCAGCTTCCCCATGGTCACTTAGTCACTTAGCCACACTCTGTATCTAGAAGTTTCTTGAATCTCTGCCTCTTTAACACAGTATATCCTTATTTGTCTCACTATTGTCCAGTGTTTCTGTCCAAGATGACTCAAGATCTCTGTTACTGACTGCTTGCTTTATAAATAAAGCCCTAATATATAAGACAGCTGAATATTTACAATTATCTTGTTATCTCCAAAGATGTCAATTACTATGATTATTAAAACAACCCTTAATGTGACATTCTCACGTGAAAAGAAATCAAAGAACTTCTGCCAAGGAACTCAACTTTAGAATAAAGTATAAACAGGACTTAACCAAAGGAAGGACTATCCCAGAGCAAGATTCACTAGTTCAGAAGTAACTTGTCCAGAAAACAAGCAGAGACCCATAACTCAGATTTTTGGGTTGAGGCTACATGAAGGCCAACTCTGAGGAACTAGACTCTAACATGGTACTAAGGCTGAGAGCCCAGGCAGTCACAAGATGCCAACTCTCTGGTCCTCTGAGCTGCTCATATGAATTCCTCTGCATAAACTAAGACCACTTTCTCCTAGACTTCAAGGGTTGGGCACTACAACCCCATACAGTATGGAATGGATATTTATTTATCTTAGCATCTGTCTCTAAAATTTCTTTTTCCACACTTTTCCATTTCTTCATTAAACTTCAAAGACTTTTAAAGCTAAAGATGCTGTCTAAATAATTTTACAATAGTTTAATAAATTCCGGATCACTGTGACCTTTTGTATGACTTTTGAAGACTATCAAATTTTCCTGGGCCTTCACCTGAAACTTCAATTTTAATATTTGTTTATATTAATGCTCTAGGTCAATTTTTTGTGTTTGATTTGGAGGAGAACTGGGAGGGCATTACTCAAAGGTAAGACCAATGTTTTCAAAAAAAAAAAAACTGTTTAAATCCATCTCAAGTAGCCTGGCTAATTCAAATCCTGACCCCAATTTAGAAACAAATTAAACATCATAAGCCTCAATTTTCTATTAATAAAAGGTAAGTAGGTACTGGTAGGACTCCTAAATTTTAAATGAAATTGCTTCGTTTCCTCTCCTATAAGACAAGTAATGGCTAACTGCCCTGCCTGCTTCCTTCTGTCATACCTCAGAGCATCCTATAAGTTTCACCCTCCTTCTGCCCCTGCCAGGCCTCAAGCCTCACATGTCCTGTTTTCTCTCTATGATATTTATCAAAAATCTACCATATTTTTTACATTTTTATCTTCTTCCTATTTCCCTTTCTAATGAAGTTCCACGAATACTGATACGTAAGTACTTGACTCGTTAATAATTAAGGGATGTTATTTTGATAATTATATGTTGTCAATATATACTATATCACAATAATTATGCTATATATAAATACATACCCATATAAATCAAATAGCACTTTATGGGACCAGGAATCAGAGCTAGCAGCACGATTCCTCCTCCCGGCTTGTACCCAGCATGCTAGCTAATACAGTAGCTGGACGGAAAAACCCTTCCCTACGTAAAAGCACAACCCAAGATCTAAAGTTAAAGATCAATGTAAGAATAAGAGAAACAATGTTCCACAAGATCAAGTTAGTTTAAGAAAAAAATAATAAAAGAATGGAGTGAACTGATAAATATGTGCCCCAAGGCAGGTTACAGAGGACACTATTGCAGTGAACTGGAGAGAAGCCCAGGAAATAGAAATGAGAAAGACTAAATGTAACCTAAAGAGACAATTACAAGAACATATAGAGGGAAACTGTAAAGCAGGGTTTGGGTGAAACAAGCGAATCACGGAGGTAAAATACATTTGTTACATCACTTAGAAGAGTAAATAATGGAAGAATATAAAAATGTGCTTTTATGTTACATACTATCAGATTTTCAGTTTATAGAGCTATGTACATGCAAGAATTAAGCGAAGAACAGAATACATTGGATTAGAAACTAATGGTTAGAAAGTATGGAAGTATGCCCACTGTGAGCTTGCAGCTACAAACATGATGCTCAGGTGAGGCTGTGTCTGACAATGGACCTGGAGATCTTTGACTGATAAATTCTGGATCACTGTGACCTTTTGTATGACTTTTGAAGACTACCAAATTTTCCTGGGCCTTCACCTGAAACTTCAATTTTAATATTTGTTTATATTAATGCTCTAGGTCAATTTTTTGTGTGTGTGTGTTTGATTTGGAAGAGAACTGGGAGGGCATTACTCAAAGGTAAGACCAATGTTTTCCAAAAAAAAAAAAAAAAAAAAAAAAAAAAACTGTTTGAATCCATTCCAGAGGTTGTTGGAATCACAAAAGTAGAAGGCCTGTTGTAAGTTTACAGGACACATTCAGAGAAGAATTTGACAAAAAAGAGGGGTGTGTGCAGTAAGAAATAAGGGGAAGAAAAACTTCCTGACGAAAGTGTCTTGAAAAATTAACAATGGAGAACTTAATCCAGTTAAACAAGACCCAGGGAGAGGTTCCACTACTCATATTCCTGCATGTTCAGTATCTGCGAAGTGAGGTTCTCTCTCTTTCTCCAAGGATATCTGGCCTTTGCTTTACTCAATCCTTGTAAGTAAGTGATTCTGGCTACCTCCCCAGTATATGTTGGTCATTCATTTTCAGTCTTCAAGACTCAATTCAAAATTTTCCTCGTTTCCATCTGCGCCCAGGAGCTGACCCTGTGCCACAGCCCTCTGAGCCCCAATCCCACCCAGAGAAAACTTGTCCCCAAGGAGTGTTGACACACCCAAGCTCACAGGTGAGACCACCAGTATCGCCCCAATAACTGGTCCAAGTGGGACCTGCCCGGGGCCCAGTAGACTCAGGAACCACAGTGCAGCAGGGGACAGGATACTTCCGGTTTCCATCTGTGCCTGGGAGCTGACCCTGTGTCAAAGCCTCCATAACCCAATTCCGCCCAGAGAAAACTTGTGCCCCAGGACGGTGGACATACCCAGGCTCACAGGATTACAGGTTCACATGGGGGACAAGCTCCAACCAGAGACAGCAAGGCCAGCTAACACCAGCGATAACCAGATGATGAGGGGCAACCTCAAGAACATAAGGAACAGAAAACCAATTCTACTTGTCATTATCAGAACCCAGTTCTCCCACCCAAATTTTTTTCTCCAACACCCCACCATATTATTTCACTTTTTATTTTTACAGAATAACATTTTGTTATTTATAGAAAAGAAAAAGAGACCCTTTAAAAAACACACACAACCAACCAAAATGCAGAATTGTAGAATCCAGTCCCAACAGATATATCTACAAAAGGCTTCCAAACCCAAGGTCTAGGCAACATTGTGGAAGAATGCATAAAAACATTGTAAGAGGCAGCGGATCAGGGCCTTAGGTGTGAAACTACGTCTCCTGCTAATAGCAGAAGCTGTACCATAAGTTCTTACCTTTGTAAGACATTTACACTGTAAACATTGTAAGAGCCAGCAGATGGGGCCTTAGGTATGAAACAATACAATATTTAAGATGCATTCCCAATGGTTCTGACAAATATGGTTAAAGACAAAAACTGGTTACTTATGAAGTAATAAAATTATGAGAGTGGTAAAATAACCTTGAGTTTTTATTACAAAATTAAGGAAGCAAGCTTTCGGTGCTGAGCCTAGGAGAGAGTAAACTGCCTTAGCCCTCAACCAAAGGCTTAACTCATCCCTCTCGGCTCAGGGAACACTACAGAAGAGGAAGCAGACAAACTGAAATACTGGAAAGATAGGGAGATGACCCAGATGGAACATGGCTTTCTCTAGGCAATCAACCACCAGTGCAAGCATAAACAATTTAACAACTATGCAATCATAAACATCTTCACGACTGCAATGGGTCAGCACAAGAATATGTCATCAATAGCCAGACAAGGACTGGGGAAGGGCTGGGGGATCGTTATCACTTACTGAACTGTTTCATAGGAAAAGATTCAGAAGAGGGGGAGTCATTGCCTTTTGCCATGTGTCCACTGGTGACTAACAATTATACCTCAATCCAACCCAACGGTCACATAGATGTCTCTGTTTAAACTATATGGGTCACATCAAAAGTCACGAATCTGGGACAGGGATATGTAGGAAGGAGGGGGATTGACAGGAGTAGGAAGAGAAAGAAAGTAACGAGAATGCATTATATGCATATATAAAATTGTCAAAGAACTAAGTTAGTGATTTTTTTAAGTTAGGGAAACCAGAAGTTATGTGACAGACAGGAAAAAGTTACATTTTAAAAGTCACATATTTATCAAAACAACCCCATTTCATATGCATTTCAAGTTACAAAAGGCAATTGATCAAATTAAATAGTTTGATTTAAATAGTCTAAGAAAAGTATGTATTAACTAATAATAAAGATACTTCAATAACTACAATAAAGTACGTGTCATAAAGCAAGGTTCTTCAAACAGCGTCCAGCACTTACGTGCACTTGGCTACAACATTCAGTCATTTTCAGGATGAACTGTGGAGCTCGTGCTGGTTTGAAGGGGGAAAGTTACCAACATAGACTAAACGAATTAAAAACCTGACATTGTAACTAAACCCAGGGAACAACATAACAAGGCCTGTGGCAAAGATGGGGTATGATAGGTTCTTAATCTATTACGTTGTTCACTAAATTAATTTAAAAAAAAATCAAACCAGCTGACACTCAGCATTCCCATTTTCTGGTTGCTTTTCCAGTCATGACATTGAAGCCTACTTTCCATCATGACTTTACTCAGAACCTTGTCCTTTTCCAAGCAATGGTTATCAATGCCTTCCTGTTATTTGCCTAGAAGCCCTGGTAACAAATTCTCTTGACCTCATCACACTCTGCTTCCTCTAGGTGCTTTCCTTAACTTACAGCCTGTCGGGCAGAAACTGCCTTAATTATTCAGATTATGTCTGACTTCGGCAGCCCCTTCTTGAAAAACACTCAATTATAGCAAATGATGTTGACTTGAGTCTCTCTAAAAAGCAGGCCTTTGTTGTTATTGAAAGCCTACGTATATTATAAGAACACGCTCTGTCTCCTGTACAACAAACTTAAAGGCTAACTTAGTTCACTGTCAGGAAGGAGAGGAAAAGATTTAGACAGTAAGCCTGCCTCCTACACACATGTTCCTCTGATATAGAACTCTCGTGTATCTAGGAAGTACATTTGGGCTGAAGAACTTCAGTCTCCTATAAAGTTTTCCTTCGGTTTCTATTCCCACAAGTCTCTCATAGTAGGTAAAACATTTGCCACTCACATAAAGAATTACTGACTGGAGTAACAACACTAGAAATGACGCTTATATTGAATAAATGCCGTTTTAGAAATATAATTAGCATGCGTAGACAAATAATATTTACTCCTTAAAGAGAGGGACATGAAGGTGGCACGAGCCGTGCTGCTGAGTTTGGCCAACTGGGTTTAGCTTGTCTCTCTAACAGGCTGCTTTCTCACTGGGACACTGCAGCATTGTGACAGGAGTCATTGGCAGGAAGTATTAAGTGTGTCTAATGTTCAGAAATATTAGATAACTCAAGCCATAAGGAGCTAACCGATCAAAGACAGGCAGTACTGATGTTACGGAACACGCGGCAGTAAAATACAACAAAGCAGCTAATAAGCCCTGCATGGACTTGTCTCGGGTTCTTGTTTGTCTGATCTGAGGTTACATTATTTTTCTCAGACATCATTACCAAGACACAGAATGCCACTAAGCCGCCCGTAAATGATGTTAATTAGTGGTAATGCAGTGAGCATTCTATTCACGTGGCTTTTCATTTATCAAAGAAGTCAAGGCTCACCAGGCTTGCCATTTACAGGCAAGTATAAATGGTAGATTCAATTTTCTATTCTATATGGTAAAGCAAGGGCTAAGAGCATTTTTTTTTATTATTCGATATAATTTATTTACATTTCAAATGATTTCCCCTCTTCTAGCCCCCCCACTCCCCGGAAGTCCCGCAAGCCCCCTTCTCTTCCCCTGTCCTCCCACCCACCCCTTCCCACTTCCCCGTTCTGGTTTTGCTGAATACTGTTTCACTGAGTCTTTCCAGACCAGGGGCCACTCCTCCTTTCTTCTTGTACCTCATTTGATGTGTGGATTATGTTTTGGGTATTCCAGTTTTCTAGGTTAATAACCACTTATTAGTGAGTGCATACCATGATTCACCTTTTGAGTCTGGGTTACCTCACTTAGTATGATATTCTCTAGCTCCATCCATTTGCCTAAGAATTTCATGAATTTATTGTTTCTAATGGCTGAATAGTACTCCATTGTGTAGATATACCACATTTTTTGCATCCACTCTTCTGTTGAGGGATACCTGGGTTCTTTCCAGCATCTGGCAATTACAAATAGGGCTGCTATGAACATAGTAGAACATGTATCCTTATTACATTGTGGGGAGTCTTCTGGGTATATGCCCAGGAGTGGTATAGCAGGATCTTCTGGAAGTAAGGTGCCCAGTTTTCTGAGGAACTGCCAGACTGATTTCCAGAGTGGTTGTACCAATTTGCAACCCCACCAGCAGTGGAGGAGTGTTCCTCTTTCTCCACACCCTCTCCAACACCTGCTGTCTCCTGAATTTTTAATCTTAGCCATTCTGACTGGTGTAAGATGAAATCTTAGGGTTGTTTTGATTTGCATTTCCCTAATGACTAATGAAGTTGAGCATTTTTTAAGATGCTTCTCCACCATCCGAAGTTCTTCAGGTGAGAATTCTTTGTTTAACTCTGTACCCCATTTTTTAATAGGGTTGTTTGGTTTTCTGGAGTCTAACTTCTTGAGTTCTTTATATATATTGGATATTAGCCCTCTATCTGATGTAGGATTGGTGAAGATCTTTTCCCAATTTGTTGGTTGCCGATTTGTCCTCTTGATGGTGTCCTTTGCCTTACAGAAACTTTGTAATTTTATGAGGTCCCATTTGTCAATTCTTGCTCTTAGCGCATACGCTATTGGTGTTCTGTTCAGAAACTTTCTCCCTGTACCGATGTCCTCAAGGGTCTTCCCCAGTTTTTTTTCTATTAGCTTCAGAGTGTCTGGCTTTATGTGGAGGTCCTTGATCCATTTGGATTTGAGCTTAGTACAAGGAGACAAGGATGGATCAATTCGCATTCTTCTGCATGCTGACCTCCAGTTGAACCAGCACCATTTGTTGAAAAGGCTATCTTTTTTCCATTGGATGTTTTCAGCCTCTTTGTCGAGGATCAAGTGGCCATAGGTGTGTGGGTTCATTTCTGGATCTTCAATCCTGTTCCATTGATCCTCCTGCCTGTCACTGTACCAATACCATGCAGTTTTTAACACTATTGCTCTGTAGTATTGCTTGAGGTCAGGGATACTGATTCCCCCAGATTTCCTTTTGTTGCTGAGAATAGTTTTAGCTATCCTGGGTTTTTTGTTGTTCCAGATGAATTTGATAATTGCTCTTTCTAACTCTGTGAAGAATTGAGTTGGGATTTTGATGGGTATTGCATTGAATCTGTATAGTACTTTAGGCAAAATGGCCATTTTAACTATATTGATTCTACCGATCCATGAACATGGGAGGTTTTCCCATTTTTTGAGGTCTTCTTCCATTTCCTTCTTCAGAGTCTTGAAGTTCTTGTCATACAGATCTTTCACATGTTTGGTAAGAGTCACCCCAAGATACTTTATACTGTTTGTGGCTATTGTGAAGGGGGTCATTTCCCTAATTTCTTTCTCAGCCTGCTTATCCTTTGAGTATAGGAAGGCCACTGATTTGCTTGAGTTGACTTTATAACCTGCCACTTTGCTGAAGTTGTTTATCAGCTGTAGGAGCTCTCTAGTGGAGTTCTTTGGGTCACTTAGGTAGACGATCATGTCGTCTGCAAATAATGATAGTTTGACTTCCTCCTTTCCAATTTGTATCCCTTTGACCTCCTTATGTTGTCGAATTGCCCGAGCTAGTACCTCAAGTACAATATTGAAAAGATAAGGAGAAAGGGGGCAGCCTTGTCTGGTCCCTGATTTCAGTGGGATTGCTTCAAGTTTCTCTCCATTTAGTTTGATGCTGGCTACCGGTTTGCTGTATATTGCTTTTACTATGTTTAGGTATGGGCCTTGAATTCCTGTTCTCTCCAAGACTTTAAGCATGAAGGGATGCTGAATTTTGTCAAATGCTTTTTCAGCATCCAATGAAATGACCATGTGGTTTTTTTCTTTGAGTTTGTTTATGTAGTGGATTGTATTGATGGATTTCCGTATATTGAACCAACCCTGCATTCCCGGGATAAAGCCTACTTGATCATGGTGGATGATCGTTTTGATGTGTTCTTGGATTCGGTTGGCAAGAATTTTATTGAGTATTTTTGCATCGATGTTCATAAGGGAAATTGGTCTGAAGTTCTCTTTCTTTGTTGGATCTTTGTGTGGCTTTGGTATCAGCGTAATTGTGGCTTCGTAGAAGGAATTGGGTAGTGTTCCTTCTGTTTCTATTTTGTGGAATAGTTTGAAGAGTATTGGTGTTAACTCTTCTTTGAAGGTCTGGTAGAATTCTGCACTGAAGCCATCTGGTCCTGTGCTTTTTTTGGTTGGAAGACTTTCTATGACTCCTTCTATTTCTTTAGGCATTATGGGACTGTTTAGATGGTCTAGTTGGTCCTGATTTAATTTTGGTATTTGGTATCTGTCAAGGAAATTGTCCATTTCCTCCAGATTCTCCAGTTGTGTTGAGTATAGGCTCTTGTAGTAGGATCTGATGATTTTTTGGATTTCCTCAGTTTCCGTTGTTATATCTCCCTTTTCATTTCTAAGTTTGTTAATTTGGATACTTTCTCTGTGCCCTTTGGTCATTCTGGCTAAGGGTTTATCTATCTTGTTGATTTTCTCAAAGAACCAGCTCCTGGTTTTGTCGATTTTTTTGTATGGTTCTCTTTGTTTCTACTTGATTGATTTCGGCCCTGAGTTTGATGATTTCCTGCCTTCTACTCCTCCTGGGCGAAATAGCTTCTTTTTGTTCCAGGGCTTTCAGGTGTGTCATTAAGCTGGTAATGTATGCTCTCTCCATTTTCTTTTTGGAGGCACTCAGGGCTATGAGTTTTCCTCTTAGCACTGCTTTCATTGTGTCCCATAGATTTGGGTATGTTGTGTTTTCATTTTCATTGTGTTCTAAAAAGTCTTTAATTTCTTTCTTTATTTCTTCCTTGACCAAGGTATCATTGAGTAGAGTATTGTTCAGTTTCCACGTGTATGTGGGCTTTCTGTTGTTTCTGTTGCTATTGAAGACCACTTTTACTCCATAGTGATCAGATAGGAGGCATGGGATTAATTCGATCTTCTTATATTTGTTGAGGTCTGTCTTGTGACCAATTATATGGTCGATTTTGGAGAAGGTACCATGAGGTGCTGAGAAAAAGGTATATTCTTTTGTTTTAGGATAGAATGTTCTATATATATCTGTTAAATCTAATTGGTCCAAAGCTTCAATTAGTTTCATTGTGTCCCTGTTTAGTTTCTGTTTTCCTGATCGGTCCATTGAGGAAAGTGCAGTGTTGAAGTCACACACAATTATTGTGTTAGGTGCAATGTGTGCTTTTAGTTTTAATAAAGTTTCCTTTACGAAAGAGGGTGCCCTTGCATTTGGGGCATAGATGTTCAGGATTGACAGTTCTTCTTTTTGTATTTTTCCTTTGACCAGCAAGAAGTGTCCCTCAGGGTCTCTTTTGATGACTCTGGGTTGAAAGTCAATTTTATCTGATATTAAAATGGCTACTCCAGCTTGTTTCCTGAGACCATTTGCTTGTAAAATTGTCTTCCAGCCTTTTACTCTAAGGTAGTGTTTGTCTTTGACCCTGAGGTGTGTTTCCTGTAAGCAGCAAAATGTAGGGTCCTGTTTACGTATCCATTCAGTTAGTCTGTGTCTTTTTATTGGGGCATTAAGTCCATTGATGTTAAGAGATATTAAGGAATAGTGATTGTTACTTCCTATCATTTTTGACGTTATTTTTTAAATTTGAATGCTTAACTTCTTTTGGGTTTGATGGAAGGTTACTATCTTGCTTTTTCCAGGGTGAAGTTTCCCTCCTTGTATTGGTGTTGTCCTCCTATTATCCTTTTTAGGGCCGGGTTTGTGGATAGATATTGGGTAAACTTGGTTTTGTCATGAAATATCTTAGTTTCTCCATCTATGGTGATTGAGAGTTTTGCTGGATATAGTAGTTTTGGTTGGCATTTGTGTTCTCTTAGAGTCTGCATGAGATCTGCCCAGGACCTTCTAGCCTTCATAGTCTCAGGTGAAAAGTCTGCTGTGATTCTGATAGGTCTTCCTTTATATGTTACTTGGCCTTTTTCTCTTACTGCCTTTAGTATTCTTTGTTTAGAACATTTGGTGTTTTGATTATTATGTGACGGGAAGTATTTCTGTTCTGGTCCAGTCTGTTTGGAGTTCTGTAGGCTTCTTGTATATTCATGGGCATCTCTCTCTTTAGGTTAGGGAAGTTTTCTTCCATAATTTTATTGAAGATATTTGCTGGCCCTTTAAGTTGTAAATCTTCACTCTCATCTATGCCTATAATCCTTAGGTTTGGTCTTCTCATTGTGTCCTGGATTTCCTGGATATTTTGGGTTACAAGCTTTTTGCATTTTGCATTTTCTTTAACTGTTGAGTCCATGGTTTCTATGGAATCTTCAGCATCTGAGATTCTTTCTTCTATCTCTTGTATTCTGTTGTTGATATTTGTATCTCTGTCCCCTGATTTCTTCCCAAGGCTTTCTATCTCCAAAGTTGTCTCTCTTTGAGTTTTCTTAGTTGTTTCTACTTCTGATTTTAGATCCTGGATGGTTTTGCTTAGCTCCTTCACTTGCATGTTTGTGTTTTCCTGTAATTCTTTAAGAGATTTTTGTGTTTCCTCTTTCATGAGCTCAGCCTGTTGACCAAAGTTCTCCTGTATTTCTTTAAGAGATTTTTGTGTTTCGTCTTTCATGACCTCAGCCTGTTGAGCAAAGTTCTCCTGTATTTCTTTAAGTGTTTTTTGCATTTCCTCCTTGTTGGCTTTTGTATTCTCCTGGATTTCTTTCAATGATTTTTGTGTTTCCCTTGCAAGGGCTTCTAACTTTTGATCCATTTTCTCCTGAATTTCTTTATGTATGACCTTCATGTGTTCCTGTACCAGCATCATGACCAGTGATTTTAAATCCAAATCTTGTTTTACTGGTGTGATGGGGTATCCAGGACATGTTGGTAGAGGATAATTGGGTTCAGATGTTGCCATATTGCCTTGATTTCTGTTAGTGACGTTCCTGCGTTTGCCTTTTGCCATCTAGATCTCACTGGTGTTAGTTTATCTTGTCAGTGCTGGACTCACCAGTGCAAGCTGCCCCTTCCCAGTTGGCCTCTGGTGCACAGCTTACCTCCTGCACTGCTTGTAGACAGTGTGCTGCTGCCAAGGCTGTTCAGATCCCAAAGCAGGCACCCGAAGGCTCCCGCTGGGGCCCGCTGGATTCACTGGAGCACACTGACTTCTCCCAGCTGGCCGCCCGGAAGCCCAGCTAGCCACTTGCAGGACTTGGAGATGTAATGCTGCCGCCCAGACTGATCTGGATCCGGAAGCGGAGAGAGTAGAGCTAAGGGCTTCTGCCTGAGGCCTTGCCCCAGATTGTGTCTGTGGAGCAGATGGAGCCCGTGTGCACTCCCAGGGAGTGCCGACAGTGTATGCTACTGTTACCTCCCCTGTGTTCTCACTCCGCTGGGCAGCCGATCTGCCAACCAGGCTGTCGCACACAAGGTTAGCCTGGCCGCCCAGTCCCTGAGTCCAGGCAAAAGCCTGGGAGGCCAAGGTCCGAGCAAAGTTCCCCTAGGGCTATGACTGTTAATTGGGTTTGCCAGGTGACTAGGATGGCGGGCGTGCGCGCCCGCGCTCCCTGAAAGCGCCGGAAGAGTCTGCTTTGCTAACAATCACCTGGGCGGGTTGACTCACAGATGGCCCACCAAGCCGCCCAGTTCTTGGGGTCAGTCCTGTGCCTTTTGGGGCCTGGACCCCCGCTTTGTTAGCCTTAGGCTATGCCTGTTACAGGTCTGCCCGCCTGAGCTCTCTGTCGTCCTGCAGGCAAAATGGCGGCGGCGCGCTCGCAGGCCTCAGTCTGTCCGATTCCTGGAGTACGGAACCAAGATGGATGCTCCTCTCCTGACTGGTGGGAGGCCGAGTTCTGAAGTGGCCTCCGTGCAGGAAAGGCGCCGCACAACTGCAGCTGCTTGCTGCCCGGCTGGTCAGCGAAGGTCAGTGGTCGTGGGCGCAGGGCCTAACTGGTCCCTGTGACACCTTGGTTCCACTGCTGATGGCCCTTCAGCTGGAGCAGCCACTGCTGCCGCTGCTGCCGCCGCCGCCCTTAATCGGCTAAGAGCATTTTAAATAGTTAATTGAAAGTAGGAAGTCTAAACATCAAATTTTCAAATAAACAAAACATTTTATGTTTTTATTAGGAAAATTCATAAAACATCTGTCATTTTAGTCTCTTGAAAATCTAAAGTGTCAGGAATAATTTCTCATTTAAAACAAAAACTCATTTTTAATAACTATACAAACTTTATAATATAAAATTTAACTACTGATCTAAGATATGCAATTACTAATTGATTTGTAAAATTGGACAAAAATTGGACATATTTATTGCATATTTATGATATTTTTCATTTTCTTTATTCTTTTCTCATATAATATGGCCTGACTGCAGCCCCTTTCCCCTCCCAGTCTCCCCCACTATCCCTCTCTCTGAGAAGCACTGATCCTCTGTGTATTTTATTACATTATGTAATGTTTGAAACAGGAGAAGCATGGATTTCCTGAAACATGTATCTTTTTTGTGGTGAAAACATTCAAAATAACGTCACCATTTTCTAAAAAGCACACAGTATTGCTAACTAAGTGCCCATTGTCCTACATGGACACAGCAATGCTAAGTATCCACTGATCAATCTGTCCTGATCACTTCCTCTCAATTTCTATTGGATTAACTTTTCTTTTTTAAAGATCCCACACATGAGCAGGATTAGTGGCTATCGATCTTTCTGTACCTAGCTTAAATTTTAAAGTGTAATCTAAAAAGAGTAATGTGACTTCTTCCTGAAGACCTGATGGTGCTTCACCATCAGGAAGGAACCACACAGAACCATATTTATGAACTATGAATGTTTAGAAATATATGCTCTCTAACACACCTGATAATTCCCTTTCTGCCATTAGTTTAAAGGGCTTAGGAATCTGCACACAAGCTTGCAGAGCTCACATGCAACACCAGGATTCAAAGCAGGGTCTTAACTGAGGGTGGTGGTGCTCACATTTAATCCCAGCACTCAGAAAGTACTGTGGCTTCAAGACCAGCTTGGTCAATATAGCAAGTTATTGACCAATCAGGAATACACAGTGGGACACTTTGTCAAAGAAAAAGAGAGAGGACAAGGAGGCATCAGGATTTTGAGACTAGCTTATTCTTTGAAATCACAATATCAATGATTGAATTGATAGGATTTATTTTCCCTAGATGTTTGAATAAGAAGCCAGTTCTATATACTGCTAGATACCTCTGTATTCTGCCAACATCAAATCATGACATTGATTAAACTAAATGAATATTTCCAACCAACACATATTTTCTTTATCTTCCATCCATATTCATACCACTTTAAAAAGGACCACTATGTTAATCATCTCATCACTAACAAGTTCAAGCAAAAATTAACTTCCCCCAATATCACCAATAACTTCCCAGTATTAACTCCAAATAGTTTTCAATGATTTTGCTGACAACAATAAATCATTTTCTTCCCCAACATACGTTTAATTGGCTTTTGTTTTATTAACAAGAATTTTCTACTTCTTCTTACTTTTGTGTCTATCAAGTTACTATCCTAAGTATAAATATTACAGTGGGATCTTAACACATCCAAAATGTAAGTAGACAGAAGAGAAACCATAATCAGGATATATTACATAATAGATAGATAGATGGATAGATGGATAGATGGATGGACAGACGGACGGACAGACAGACAGACAGACAGACAGACAGACAGGAAAATATATAGATAGGAAAACAGATAGATAGATAGATAGATAGATAGATAGATAGATAGATAGATAGATACATACATACATACATACATATATATATATACATGAGGAGAGAGAGGGAGGGAGGGAGAAAGAAAGAGACAGAGAGAGAGAGGGAAGGAGGAAGGAAGGGAGGGAGGGAAGGAAAGTTCTATTAATTAAATCTAAGCAAATACCTGCAATTCTCCTGCATACCACTGATCACACCATTTCATGCTCTTGCCTAGACTTACTGATAAGCTACAGTGTCAGTGATGGTAAGGACATCAGACTTGTACATACCACACACACATACACACACATAAAACACATACACACACAAACACAAACACACAACATAACACATAAAACACACACACACAACATATACACAGCACATACAAAACATACAAACACAACACAACACACATAAAACATATACACACAACATATATATAACACACACAGCACAACACATACAAAACATACAACACATACACAAAACATACACAAACACAATACACACAAAACATACACATACATACACACAAACACAGACATACACACAACATACAAAAGACACACACAACACAAACATACCACATAACACAACACACACACAAACATATACACACAAACACACATACACACAACATAGACATACACACTACACAAAACATACACATATAAAACATACTCATAAACACACACAAACACATACATACCCATACAAACACATGTGTAAACACACACACTGTCACACACAAATACACACAAACACACACACACACACGTTTACAATATACTGGTCATATAGACTTTTGGGAGGGAGGAACACCAATGAAAAGATACTTAAACAAATATAAAAACAGTGCACACCTCATTTCTGTGAACATCCTTCTTCCTGAGTCCTCATTTGGTATTCTGCTTATATCTCCCATAAAAGGTGTGAAGGAGTCAATGAAAACATTCAAGTTTCAGCTAAAGCTGCGAATAAAGCTTAAGTTCAATCCACTGATTTAGAAAATCATGCTGGCTTTATGCTGTTGGCACCTTAAGGGCTATAACTGAGAGAGGACAGAGATGTTCTTGTGAAGTATAGCAGAATGGAGGAGAAAAAAGACAGAAGACCAAAAGTTAAGTGTAGCTGAGGGAGTCATTCTTTAATTTAAAATATAATTACTGAAACCTTACCACTTGGAGAAGATAAGAACATTACAATGCTGTTTGTGGATTCCTCCCACAATCTTTACAGAGTTTTATTTGGACGTGGCTGGAACAGGAAAGAGGAAGATGAGACAGAAAGGATTAAGAAAGACCCAGAACTCCGCGTGGTAACTAAGACCTATCATTGACACACAAGTCGTATGAAACAAGTCCCCAGAACTGACTACCTATGAGACTGATGCTCAAAACTATTCTACTGCAGGATGCACAGAATCCTATGGCAGAAAACACATCCTAAGAAACTTCTTACAAATAATCCACCCCCAGGCACTGATTCCGAAGGCTGAAGTGAGAAAGCCTTTCTAAAATCACTGTTCCCGATGAGAGGTAGCGGACAACAAGAAAGAAAGGTTTGTTTTCATGGAAGCCACGAGAAGCCAAGAGAGATGGGAAAGTCAGCCAAAATGTGGGGGAGCATTTTGATGACACAGAGAAAAAGACACATAAATGAATGACTAGATCACACATAAATAATGAGTTATCGTTTGTTCCTCTGTGACGGGAACCGCTGTGAGGTGCTTTTAATGACTAGCTTTATTTTCAGAATAAACCTGCAAGCTGTTGTTACGAATGCCGCTTTCAGGTTTCAGAAAATCAAGCTGAAGACAAGGGAAATCTTTATGTAAAGAATTTAGATTCAAGCACTAGTCTCTTTGAACTCAAGTGCTTGTTTTCTGTGTTATGAATGCAACACCTGGTCATAAACACATTTTATTAGAGAAGTCAGGATGAGCCTTAATATGGGCGCTCACAGAGGAGATACGGAAGTAGCTCTGTCAGAGTGAGCTTGCAGAATCAAGGCCAGAGGGGGCATCCTTATGAAGGCTAGAACTTACGTTCCACAATGAAGCCTGAACTACAGGCACAGGAACAACCTGACACATCTATTCTGACAGCAGGTGGTGTGCACTTCCCTGACACACACTGCTTTCTGGTTCACTCTCTTTTGCTCACCCTACAACCTCTCATTTCTGCCACTATTATCATCTTGGTTCCTTATCTTCTGAATAGATTAAGAATTTGATTCTCATCATTAATTAGTTGACAGTGTGAACTGGAAGCTAGCAACGAAATCGAACTGTTGGGAGAGCAGAAAACAGTGGTTGATGATCCCATCTACGTCTACACCTATGGACATTCATAGGGGAGTCACCTAAGACTCTGAAACCAACACAGATATTTACATTACAAGTCACAACAGCAGCAAATTGCAGTTATGTAACAATAAAAAGAATTTTGTGGTGGGGGGGGTCACCACAACATAAGGAACTGTATTAAAGGGTTGCAGCGTTAGCAAGGCTGAAAGTTAGCAAGGTTGAAAACTACAGGTGTAGACAATCAAATCTTTTGAGATTCTAAAAAATACACATGATGTATGTTATAGTTGTGCAGCTTGGTCTTCATGTGGAACTCCTTACAGTGGGGGCAGGGCTGTCTCTGACTCTGCTGTCTGCCTTTGGGATACTTTCCTCCTTCTGGGTTACTTTATCTAGCCTTAATAGGAGAGGATGTGGCTAGTCACAGTACAACTTAATATGCTAGGTCTGGTTGATATCCATGGGATGCCTGCCCTTTTTCTGAAGAGAAAGCAGGGAGGGACAGGGTAAAAAAGATGGAGGGGAACAACAGTCTAGATATAATATTAATTATTTTTAAAAACGCATATGGTAAGAACTCCAGTAAAGCTACTGATGATAACAGTTACCTTCTTTTGGTTTGGTTTGGGTTGGTTTGGGTTTTGATCTTTTGGTTTTTCCAAGACAAGGTTTCTCTGTGTAGCCCTGGCTGTCCTGGAACTCATTCTGTAGACCAGGCTGGCCTCGAACTCAAAGATCCACCAGCCTCTACCTCCTAAGTGCTGGGATTAAAAGCATGTACCATGACTATCACCAAGCCAAAGGGAGTTACTTTTAAAATCCAAGCCTGAGATTGAACCATGCCACATAGTTCCTTTTTTCCGTTCACTATTATTGATTTCAATTCTATCACAGTCAATCAATGCCAAGTCTTCAGCTGTTATTTGCTGAGTGAATTCCCACATTCTTTAGCCATGGATTAAATGCTCTCATGATAATATGTGTTAGAAGCGTGAGCAGTTTCATTAGTTTCTCTGGGCCGCTAGTCTACTCTTCTTTTGAAATTAATTTACTCGTCAAGGTGGAAGTCATTTCCCTGGACAGAGCAGCAAGTAATTCTCACAGTGAGCTTGGGCTCCGTGCAGATGTCTTTCTATGTCAGGCAGGAAAATGAGATCTTTTCATAATGGCGAGTTGTCTGAGACCTTCATTCCAAAACCGCACTAAGAAATCCCCAATGTGCACCTTGAAATCGAATTACAAATAGGATGTGTTACAGAAAATGAACGAAGTGATTGTGAAAAGTAGCTTAGAGCGGTCAAAAATTAATATAGCCATAACCTAAAAAGGTGCAGTTAGGAAAAGGTTCAATTACTACTAAACTCTCAAGAAAATATTATAATTATAATAAGTGCAGAAAATATTGGTTTTTTTTTCAGGAACATCATAATAGCTGAGTTATTCTATGAGAAAGCTTAAAACCAAGTCATAGACAAGAAAGAAGAAATCTGTCAATAAAAACTGGCAGCAACTATACAAGTTAACTTTGAAACCTTCATAAAAATTGAAATACAAAAATTTAAAGTACTTTGGGAAGTTCTACTGCCTTACTAGAGTGTCCATGATATAGATGTTTTGAACAAGAGTTGGCATGGTGCCTCCTTCCTGAAGTCCCAGCACATGGAAGGGTAGGTAGGGAGATTGTTATGAGTTTTGGACTAGCCTAGGCTACAGAATGAGAAGAAACATATACACAAGGATATAATGAGATATATTTAAATGTGAAAAAATTGCTCAAATGGATGCTGACTAGCTAAAAAGCACTTTAAAAACAGCACAGGAGAGTAGAAAATATTTCATAATGCACCGAGGAGTTTTAAATTAGCAATATAAATAATGAAACATATTTTTATATTCTTACAGCAAGTTATGTGTTGTTGAGAATTGAATAAAGCACTTATAACATAAGGTTCATTGAGTTATATGTAATTACATAAAATATGACAGGACCCATGATATTGATATTATACTGTGAAGAAGTCAATGATGTAATTTAACTTAATATTAAGTTTTACTTTTAAAACAAACTTGTGAGCTATACGTTATTCAAAAAAAAATAAAACAACAAATTAGATTCTACTCCTAAATTTATACCAAAATCAGATATCAAACATACTTCTTCATAACTATAACAGGCGCAATTCAACAAATATTTACTAAGTATGTATGTGTCTATGCTAAAAACACACATATGGATTAATAATTTTCCAGTGTCTAAGCAGCTAAGCAAAGCCAAAACAGAAGATTCATGTATTAACCATATAAAGATGATTATAGAATTTACATAATAAAAAATAAAGCATAATAATATTTGATTCAAATGTAGAACTAAATATAAAAGGCTCATAAAAGGTATTACTAAGAATGGTTTCAATAAGTGAGATGGTGTGTAAAATAATTATATATAGATAAAGCTGTGTGAACATAGAAGACAAGTATCAATCAGTGTTGCTGAAACACTGCACTATTATATTATATTATATTATATTATATTATATTATATTATATTTATTATAGGAGATCAGCTGGAAATGCATACAGTAGCTAAAACTGCCAGGCCGTAAAAGGTTGGTGATGCATTTTGCGGTAAGTTTGAGGGGAATGCTTGGCCCCAGTGCTCCTTAAGTCCTGTTCAATGGGCATTGAGCATTCAGGAAATGTGGGAGACCATGGGGGAATGAGCCAGATGAGAAGCTTTTGCAATAACTGAGGTAGGAGGTGTGGAAAGTCTGAGGCCAGGAAGTTGACAGGATTGATGACAAGCTGAGGTCAGGCCAGTGTTGAATATACTAGGGAAAGATGGAAATCATCCAATGGGTAGTCATAAGCTAGCAGTACACTGGCCAAAAGTTTTGCATGAACTAGTCACCCAAATTGAACCTCCCTCATCTTGTATTCATGCTCTTGGCATTTCAGTAACTGAATTATAGGACATATTAACCCTCACTGGATTTCACACCTTTGTTTTAAGCTAGGAATTTCAGTATTAAGTGTGTAGTTCTCATATGCACCATTCCTACAATGTACAGACCTGCTTGTAACCAACATGTTTTCCACAGCAAAATACTACGTGTGACCCAAGAATGGAACATTTGAGATATTGATAGAGAAACCTCTCTACAAACACATGAAATAACCATTCAAAAGTCTGAACCAAATTGGTCAAAGTCTATAAAACATAGAGATCTGGATGGGATATTTTTAACAACACAAGAGATGGTAAAACAGTTCTTTATATAGCTGATAGAAGATAATGATATTTTCTGATAAAGAAATTACCTTTTGGAAATATGAAGTCATTCTCTGCTCATAAACCAACACAGCAGCTTAGAAAGCCAAGGCCAGAGTGCAGCAGTGGCTGGTCCAGCTAAAGGACCATCAGCAGTGGAACCAAGGCGACACAGGGTCCGGTTAGGCCCTGAGCCCACGACCACTGACCTTCGCTGACCAGCCGGGCGGCAAGCAGCTGCAGTTGGGTGGCGCCTTTCCTGCATGGAAGCCACTTCAGAACCCGGCCTCCCACCAGTCAGGAGAGGTGCATCCATCTTGATTTCGGACGCCAGGGATCGGACAGACTGAGGTACACAAACATAATCCGAGGCCAACACCGCGGTGGTCTGAGCCCGATGGGCGTTGGCCTGCACCCAGGCCCTGGGCTGGTCGGGGGGCCATCGGGGTGCCAACCCAGCCAGGAGGTTTTTTGCCCAGGCCTGCGCGCGCGCTGCCATTTTGCCTGCAGGACGACAGAGAGCTCTGGCGGGCAGACCTGTAACAGGCATAGCCTGAGACTAACAAAGCGGGGGTCTAGGCCCCAAAAGGCACAGGACTGACCCCAAGAACTGGGCGGCTTGGTGGACCATCTGTGAGTCAACCCGCCCAGGAAGTTGTTAGCACAGCAGACTCTCCCTGGGCTTTCAGGGAGCGCGGGTGCGCACGCCCACCATCCTAGTCACCTGGCGGACCCAATTAACAGTTATAGCCCTAGGGGAACTTTGCTCGGACCTTGGCCTCCCAGGCTTTTGCCTGGACTCAGGGACTGGGCGGCCAGGCTAACCTTGTGTGCGCCAGCCCAGTTGGAGGATCGGCTGCCCAGCGGAGTGAGCTGAACACAGGGGAGGTCACAAGAGCATACACCGTCGGCACTCCCTGGGGGTGCACACGGGCTCCATCTGGTCCACAGACACAATCTGGGGCAAGGCCTCAGGAGGAAGCCCTCAGCTCTACTCTCTCCGCTTCCGGATCCAGATCAGCCTAGGCGGCAGCACCACATCTCCAAGTCCTGCAAGAGGCTAGCTGGGCTTCCCGGCAGCCAGCTGGGAGAGGTCAGTGTGCTCCAGTGAATCCAGCGGGCCCCAGTGGGAGCCTTCTGGTGCCTGCTTTGGGATCTGAACAGCCTGGGCAGCAGCACCCTGTCTACAAGCAGTGCAGGAGGTAAGCTGTGCACCAGAGGCCAACTGGGAAGGGGCAGCTTGCACTGGTGAGTCCAGCACTGACAGGACAAACTAACACCAGTGAGAACTAGATGGCAAAAGGCAAACGCAGGAACGTCACTAACAGAAATCAAGGCAATATGGCAATATCTGAACCCAATTCTCCTCTACCAACATGTCCTGGATACCCCATCACACCAGTAAAACAAGATTTGGATTTAAAATCACTGGTCATGATGCTGGTACAGGAACACATGAAGGACATACTTAAAGAAATTCAGGAGAAAATGGATCAAAAGTTAGAAGCCCTTGCAAGGGAAACACAAAAATCATTGAAAGAAATCAAGGAGAATACAAAAGCCAACAAGGAGGAAATGCAAAAAACACTTAAAGAAATACAGGAGAACTTTGGTCAACAGGCTGAGGTCATGAAAGACGAAACACAAAAATCTCTTAAAGAAATACAGGAGAACTTTGGTCAACAGGCTGAGGTCAGGAAAGAGGAAACACAAAAATCTCTTAAAGAATTACAGGAAAGCACAAACAAGCAAGTGAAGGAGATAAGCAAAACAATCCAGGATCTAAAATCAGAAGTAGAAACAACTAAGAAAACTCAAAGGGAGACAACTTTGGAGATAGAAAGCCTTGGGAAGAAATCAGGGGACAGAGATGCAAATATCAACAACAGAATACAAGAGATAGAAGAAAGAATCTCAGATGCTGAAGACTCCATAGAAACCATGGACTCAACAGTTAAAGAAAATGCAAAATGCAAAAAGCTTGTAACCCAAAATATCCAGGAAATCCAGGACACAATGAGAAGACCAAACCTAAGGATTATAGGCATAGATGAGAGTGAAGATTTACAACTTAAAGGGCCAGCAAATATCTTCAATAAAATTATGGAAGAAAACTTCGCTAACCTAAAGAGAGAGATGCCCATGAATATACAAGAAGCCTACAGAACTCCAAACAGACTGGACCAGAACAGAAATACTTCCCATCACATAATAATCAAAACACCAAATGTTCTAAACAAAGAAAGAATACTAAAGGCAGTAAGAGAAAAAGGCCAAGTAACATATAAAGGAAGACCTATCAGAATCACAGCAGACTTTTCACCTGAGACTATGAAGGCTAGAAGGTCCTGGGCAGATCTCATGCAGACTCTAAGAGAACACAAATGCCAACCAAAACTACTATATCCAGCAAAACTCTCAATCACCATAGATGGAGAAACTAAGATATTTCATGACAAAACCAAGTTTACCCAATATCTATCCACAAACCCAGCCCCAAAAAGGATAATAGGAGGACAACACCAATACAAGGAGGGAAACTTCACCCTGGAAAAAGCAAGATAGTAACCTTTCATCAAACCCAAAAGAAGTTAAGCATTCAAATTTAAAAAATAACGTCAAAAATGATAGGAAGTAACAATCACTATTCCTTAATATCTCTTAACATCAATGGACTTAATGCCCCAATAAAAAGACACAGACTAACTGACTGGATACGTAAACAGGACCCTACATTTTGCTGCTTACAGGAAACACACCTCAGGGTCAAAGACAAACACTACCTTAGAGTAAAAGGCTGAAAGACAATTTTACAAGCAAATGGTCTCAGGAAACAAGCTGGAGTAGCCATTTTAATATCAGATAAAATTGACTTTCAACGCAAAGTCATCAAAAGAGACCCTGAGGGACACTTCTTGCTGGTCAAAGGAAAAATACAAAAAGAAGAACTGTCAATCCTGAACATCTATGCCCCAAATGCAAGGGCACCCTCTTTCGTAAAAGAAACTTTATTAAAACTAAAAGCACACATTGCACCTAACATAATAATTGTGGGTGACTTCAACACTGCACTTTCCTCAATGGACCGATCAGGAAAACAGAAACTAAACAGGGACACAATGAAACTAATTGAAGCTTTGGACCAATTAGATTTAACAGATATATTCAGAACATTCTATCCTAAAACAAAAGAATATACCTTTTTCTCAGCACCTCATGGTACCTTCTCCAAAATCGACCATATAATTGGTCACAAGACAGACCTCAACAAATATAATCAGATAGAACTAATCCCATGCCTCCTATCTGATCACTATGGAGTAAAAGTGGTCTTCAATAGCAACAGAAACAACAGAAAACCCACATACACGTGGAAACTGAACAATACTCTACTCAATGATACCTTGGTCAAGGAAGAAATAAAGAAAGAAATTAAAGACTTTTTAGAACACAATGAAAACGAAAACACAACATACCCAAATCTATGGGACACAATGAAAGCAGTGCTAAGAGGAAAACTCATAGCCCTGAGTGCCTCCAAAAAGAAAATGGAGAGAGCATACATTACCAGCTTAAGGACACACCTGAAAGCCCTAGAACAAAAAGAAGCTATTTCGCCCAGGAGGAGTAGAAGGCAGGAAATCATCAAACTCAGGGCCGAAATCAATCAAGTAGAAACAAAGAAAACCATACAAAAAAATCAACAAAACCAGGAGCTGGTTCTTTGAGAAAATCAACAAGATAGATAAACCCTTAGCCAGACTGACCAAAGGGCACAGAGAAAGTATCCAAATTAACAAACTTAGAAATGAAAAGGGAGATATAACAATGGAAACTGAGGAAATCCAAAAAATCATCAGATCCTACTATAAGAGCCTGTACTCAACACAACTGGAGAATCTGGAGGAAATGGACAATTTCCTTGACAGATACCAAATACCAAAATTAAATCAGGACCAACTAGACCATCTAAACAGTCCCATAATGTCTAAAGAAATAGAAGGAGTCATAGAAAGTCTTCCAACCAAAAAAAGCACAGGACCAGATGGCTTCAGTGCAGAATTCTACCAGACCTTCAAAGAAGAGTTAACACCAATACTCTTCAAACTATTCCACAAAATAGAAACAGAAGGAACACTACCCAATTCCTTCTATGAAGCCACAATTACACTGATACCAAAACCACACAAAGATCCAACAAAGAAAGAGAACTTCAGACCAATTTCCCTTATGAACATCGATGCAAAAATACTCAATAAAATTCTTGCCAACCGAATCCAAGAACACATCAAAATGATCATCCACCATGATCAAGTAGGCTTTATCCCGGGAATGCAGGGTTGGTTCAATATACGGAAATCCATCAATACAATCCACTACACAAACAAACTCAAAGAACAAAACCACATGGTCATTTCATTGGATGCTGAAAAAGCATTTGACAAAATTCAGCATCCTTTCATGCTTAAAGTCTTGGAGAGAACAGGAATTCAAGGCCCATACCTAAACATAGTAAAAGCAATATACAGCAAAACGGTAGCCAGCATCAAACTAAATGGAGAGAAACTTGAAGCAATCCCACTGAAATCAGGGACCAGACAAGGCTGCCCCCTTTCTCCTTATCTTTTCAACATTGTACTTGAGGTACTAGCTCGGGCAATTCGACAACATAAGGAGGTCAAAGGGATACAAATTGGAAAGGAAGAAGTCAAACTATCATTATTTGCAGACGACATGATCGTCTACCTAAGTGACCCAAAGAACTCCACTAGAGAGCTCCTACAGCTGATAAACAACTTCAGCAAAGTGGCAGGTTATAAAATCAACTCAAGCAAATCAGTGGCCTTCCTATACTCAAAGGATAAGCAGGCTGAGAAAGAAATTAGGGAAATGACCCCCTTCACAATAGCCACAAACAGTATAAAGTATCTTGGGGTGACTCTTACCAAACATGTGAAAGATCTGTATGACAAGAACTTCAAGACTCTGAAGAAGGAAATGGAAGAAGACCTCAAAAAATGGGAAAACCTCCCATGCTCATGGATCGGTAGAATCAATATAGTTAAAATGGCCATTTTGCCTAAAGCACTATACAGATTCAATGCAATACCCATCAAAATCCCAACTCAATTCTTCACAGAGTTAGAAAGAGCAATTATCAAATTCATCTGGAACAACAAAAAACCCAGGATAGCTAAAACTATTCTCAGCAACAAAAGAAAATCTGGGGGAATCAGTATCCCTGACCTCAAGCAATACTACAGAGCAATAGTGTTAAAAACTGCATGGTATTGGTACAGTGACAGGCAGGAGGATCAATGGAACAGGATTGAAGATCCAGAAATGAACCCACACACCTATGGCCACTTGATCCTCGACAAAGAGGCTGAAAACATCCAATGGAAAAAAGATAGCCTTTTCAACAAATGGTGCTGGTTCAACTGGAGGTCAGCATGCAGAAGAATGCGAATTGATCCATCCTTGTCTCCTTGTACTAAGCTCAAATCCAAATGGATCAAGGACCTCCACATAAAGCCAGACACTCTGAAGCTAATAGAAAAGAAACTGGGGAAGACCCTTGAGGACATCGGTACAGGGAGAAAGTTTCTGAACAGAACACCAATAGCGTATGCTCTAAGAGCAAGAATTGACAAATGGGACCTCATAAAATTACAAAGTTTCTGTAAGGCAAAGGACACCATCAAGAGGACAGATCGGCAACCAACAAATTGGGAAAAGATCTCCACCAATCCTACATCAGATAGAGGGCTAATATCCAATATATATAAAGAACTCAAGAAGTTAGACTCCAGAAAACCAAACAACCCTATTAAAAAATGGGGTACAGAGTTAAACAAAGAATTCTCACCTGAAGAACTTCGGATGGCGGAGAAGCATCTTAAAAAATGCTCAACTTCATTAGTCATTAGGGAAATGCAAATCAAAACAACCCTAAGATTTCATCTTACACCAGTCAGAATGGCTAAGATTAAAAATTCAGGAGACAGCAGGTGTTGGAGAGGGTGTGGAGAAAGAGGAACACTCCTCCACTGCTGGTGGGGTTGCAAATTGGTACAACCACTCTGGAAATCAGTCTGGCGGTTCCTCCGAAAACTGGGCACCTCACTTCCAGAAGATCCTGCTATACCACTCCTGGGCATATACCCAGAAGACTCCCCACCATGTAATAAGGATACATGTTCTACTATGTTCATAGCAGCCCTATTTATAATTGCCAGATGCTGGAAAGAACCCAGGTATCCCTCAACAGAAGAGTGGATGCAAAAAATGTGGTATATCTACACAATGGAGTACTATTCAGCCATTAGAAACAATGAATTCATGAAATTCTTAGGCTAATGGATGGAGCTAGAGAATATCATACTAAGTGAGGTAACCCAGACTCAAAAGATGAATCATGGTATGCACTCACTAATAAGTGGATATTAACCTAGAAAACTGGAATACCCAAAACATAATCCACACATCAAATGAGGTACAAGAAGAAAGGAGGAGTGGCCCCTGGTTCTGGAAAGACTCAGTGAAACTGTATTCGGCAAAACCAGAACGGGGAAGTGGGAAGGAGTGGGTGGGAGGACAGGGGAAGAGAAGGGGGCTTACGGGACTTTCGGGGATTGGGGGGGCTAGAAAAGGGAAATCATTTGAAATGTAAATAAATTATATCGAATAAAAAAAAAAAAGAAAAGAAAGCCAAGGCCATAAAATTTACAATCCCATTCTCTGCATGGCTACACTGTTCCCTCCATAGAAAGATGGCTAGTGTCCTGTGCTCCAAATAAAGACGTCCCCTACTGACGACAATCAGCAGGCTCTTCTCCTTACACCATATTCCTTGTGTGTTTTCATTCAGTGACCGTTTGCCAAGACACCTCCACATGAAAGACACTGTGCTATGCGACAAGATTAATTAGAGACAGACCAGACACATGTAGGAGTGGTTCTGACGCTGTTCTGTTTCCCAATTGGATTTTGATCTGTCATTAAAGAAGCCACGGGCCAATTGCTGAGCAGAAGGAATAGGTGAGACTTCCAGGTGCCTGGAGGAAAAGAGAGACTCAAGGGAGGAGAGACAGAGTTCGCCAGACTTCAGAGGAGAAAAGTTGACCAGCCACGCAAGATCTCAAAACAGGCTCTTCCTACAGGCGGGCGGGCGGGCAGCAATATAACTGAGCAACTAAAGTTTAGGGCAGATATGAGGTGAGAGATAAGAATATTGATGAGGGCACACTTTTCCAGGTGGGAGACAGTAGTGCCCAGTAATGTAATCAGAGGGTAAGTTGAAAATCAGCAACTTGTCTATGTGTCTTTTATCCATGGATTCGAAGGAAGCAGGATGGGGGTTGGTAAGCATAACATGTTCCTGGACCTTAGGCAGGATAGCGAAAGCACAACATAGACCTCCTCATCACAGAGTCTATTAGAAGCAATGTGTCAATGCATACAACACAAAAGGAAAAGCGATAACCCTTGTGAAAGGTGAGAATCACGAGGCAGCTCCAAAGAGCACCTGTTTTTCCGCAAATATCTTCCTAGAAATGCTACAGAAAAGAGAAAGTTCTCCAGAAAGTAAAAAGAGGGTCAGAAATTTATCATTCTGATTCTAGGTTTTTTCTTTGCATGCATTATATATCTTAATACATGTGTTAATAGCCAGGAACTATTAATATAGGACAGCAGAATGTGGCTTCTATGCATTTTAATTCCTAGAAAGTCTCTTAAGAAAACCCACAGCTGGCGGAATATATGGCAACTCTGACTCATACTTCTCGAACTTTTGCTCAAGCATAAATACAAAAATTGTAGTTAGAAATTGTCTGACCACAGTCTATGTTATCACCACTTAAGATTTAACATCACTATCAGAAAGTGAATTCATGTTGAATAGTAATAGTCCTATAAGCAGAGCTCCTGTATTATACATGTCAGAAACGTATAATACAGAGTCCCCTGGTGGCCACTGGAGTTTCTCTCTCCTAAAACACATCAGAACATGTTTGAAAGTAAGCTTCATTCCAGAAACAGAACATACGCTGTATGTGCTTACATGTGTGTACAGGTGTGTGGGTCCATTCACTTGTGTGCAGATATGTCTGTGTGTGTGTCTGTGTGTGTGTGTGCGCGCGCAATGCAACTTCACATAAATGCCCATGTGGAGGTCAGAGGTCAAGTCATGGTGCTACTCTGCAGTAGCTGTTCATCTTTGGGTCAAAAAGAGTCTCTCACTGAGGCCTGAGTCTCGCTAAGTGTCTAAAGCAGCTGACCAGTGACCCCCAGCACCCTGCAGCCTCTATCTCCACAGCCCTGGGAGTGTGACAATGCCACTGTCCCGGCTTTTTGTTATCTTCACAAGGGTTCTGAGATTCCCCAGGTCTTCACATTTATGTCACAAGTGCTTCACCAGCTGAGCTCTGTCCCCAGGACCAGCATTAGGCTTCTGGATAATCTAATAACATAGCTCACACTTCAGAATCTGACATGCAATTGAAGAGTCTGCAGTAGAAACATGAAATAAGAGAAATGTTAAGATACTGGCTGAGTAACATTACACAGACCAGGCTAGCATGCTGTCTTTGGACAAACAGGGAGCATTGGAAGTGGGTGTATCTGGATTTCCCCTCAGGGGAAAAAGAGAAGAAAACATTTCTTGATGCAACAGTCTTATCTATGTCTTATTTTATTTATTTATGTATTTATTTATTGGTTTTTCAAGACAGGGTTTGTTTATTTATTTGTTTGTTTGTTTGTTTTTCAAGACAGGGTTTCTCTGTATCCCTGGCTGTCCAGGAACTCACTCTGTAGACCAGGCTGCCCTTGAACTCAGAAATCTGCCTCCCAAGTGCTGGGATTAAAGGCGTGCGCCACCACTGCCCGCCCTTTTTTTTATTAGCTATTTTCTTTATTTACATTTCAAATGTTATCGCCCTCCTCCTGGAAATCCCCATCCCATCCTCTGTCCCCTGCTCCTGTGAGGGTGTCCCTCCACCCACCCCACTCCCATCTCCTCGCCCTAAATTCCCTTACTCTTGGGCATCTATCAAGCCTTCATAGGACCAAGGACCTCTCCTCACATTGATGCCTGACAAGGCCATCCTCTGCTACACATGCAGCAAGAGCAATGGGTACCCCTTAGTTGATGGCTTAGTCCCTGGGAGCTCTGGGGGGTGGGGTTTAGTTGGTTGATATTGTTGTTCTTCCTATGAGGTTTCAAACCCCATCAACTCCTTTAGTCCTTTCTCTAGCTCCTCCATTGGGGACCCTGTGCTCAGTCCAATGGTTGGCTGAGGATCTGCCTCTGTATAAACATGGGCTAAGGAGGCAATAATGCGTTTTCTATTTAAATCTTCCTGATCTAATCTGTCATAATCTTCATATCATATCAGAACGCCTACAGCCTGGCATGTTCACCTTTAAGAATTATGTATATTGCTTATATAAATGAAGAATATAAATGAAAGTGAGGCTTAGGAAAAGAAATGAAAACAATAGAAGAATTTTGAGATCATTTTATATTCTTTCAAAGACATAAGCGTCATGAGCTGGTAAGAAATATGATGATATTTCTTTAAAATTCATATCCTAGATTATATAATGTTCTGATTCAACTTGGAAGATGGTCTCATATGCATATTATAAGAGCATTCAGAACAGATTAACTTTTGAATTAAAATGCAGGCAAGGTAAAATATAATTCTAACTTGAGCTAGTCTTCAAATTAAATGTAAATCCCCTAACATTAATAATAATAGGTAACTACTTTTAATTCATTTATAAGAGTAAAATTATTCGTATAAAATCAAACATTTCTGATTCAAAAACTAAACGTTCTTACATAAGATAGCTGATTTTGGCTTAAAATCCTGCACAAGAGTGCCCTCTATTGGAATAAAAGAGGAAAGGAAAGTTGCATCAAATTCAGAAGGGTATAGCTTAAAATACTCTTGAGTACTCCGTCACTAATGTATAAAATACATTTATGAATGATATGAAATTCAGAACCTATTTCCCTCTTATTTTGTAATTCCCTAATTACTTTTGTAATGATACGTAACACCAAAATGAACAAGCCAAACATTTTGGAGCATCCAAAACTAAATCACATTCAAACTGGTTGCCCATCGCATTGTTAAAAAGAAAAACAACAAAAATGTTTTCCTGCATCTAAAGCTTTGATACTGTACAAAAATAATTTTGTAAGTTCAAACTGTTGTCAGAACATAATTTGAGTTTTCTTCCATTGTCGAGTAAAAACCCTTCCCGGTAAGAAGAAAGTTTCTACCCCTTCCTGATACCCATAGTGATGTAGCAGTCCCGAGTGAGAGCAGAGCAGGGGACTCTGGGAAGTGTCCAGGTGATGAGCACATAGCTGTCAGTGATGGATTAATGCCCACAAGCAAAGCCAACTGAGAGCTGGCTCTTTCCCTCTGTCCCCAGCCATGTGGGGAAACAGCGTGACCACAAAGACAGTCACCCCCAAACTAGGGGGCGGGCTCTTAGCAGATGCCAGCTTTGTCTGCAGCCTCTGGGAATGTGAGAAATGTTTGTCTTCAAGCTATACAATGTACAGTAACTTGTCAAAGAGGCCAAACCAGGATATTCCTCAGTTCTGAAACTTAAACAAGAACGATTGTGCTAGAGAACTGAAGAAGTAAAGTGAGCTACTACAAGATGCCCGAGGTTTGTTCTGGCTCAAAACATTGGTTTAACTCTTACAAAGCATGAGAACATGCACCTATTAAGCATCAACCCATAACATATGCATTTGTTTTATATGTTACTCTGGTCTATAAACAGCCATTGAAGGCTACTTAGGATTACAGTTTGAAGCTCTTTGAAGTCACCTTACAGTCTTGCTTATTACACCTATATAGCTATAGTTTTAAACACGGCAATGGCTGCCAGTATTACGCAGCCAAAAAGCACTTTATTTACCTGTCTGTATAACTAGGGAATGATTTATAGTAATGCTCAAGAAAAAAAAAACAGTTCAATGAATGAAAACAATCATTAGACAGACAGAATGAAAACAAAATGTAGGCCATAGAGAATGTCATTGGAATTGGATTACTTCTTTTAAATGCAATGACCAGTTTCCATCAGATTCATTCTCTGAAAGGCCAGTTCCAATGATGTCACTTAACTGCTCAAAATCCTTCGTGCTTTTCTCATTTCCTAAAGAATAAATACCAAAATTCTTAGCCTGATATCCAGACCACCCCACACCTAACTATATTCATGCTCCTAATTTTATTCTGCATCCTTCTCCCTTGGTGGATTCTATTACAGATAAATAGAACTGCTTGATCATGTGTATGCTGTCTTCTTTTCTATCTCATATAACCTTTGATATTTTGGTATGACAGTAGTTTCCAAGAATATTATTATAATGATTTGTCACCAGAACAAGGCACGTAGGGATACCAGGGCTACACTTTAAAAGACTTAAGTTCAACATGTGAGCATTAGTTTCTCCCTCACCACCACCATATCACAACCTCCAGGTAAGAAAACAAAGTCACTACCCTTTCCAAAGTGTACACCACCTTGCCACGAGCCCCTGTCATCACCCCTAAAACATATAAGGTATGATCACACTCTCCAAGCAGAACACAGGCCCCAAGGCACACAGGATACCGAGTAAAAGAAAAACAATGACGGCTTCCACTTTACATTGTCTCCTTTCACATAGTTCTCAATTTCTTGTGCAGTAACTCTCTCATGGTTTACATATGTAACACTAGGAATGTGTGTGTGTGTGTGTGTGTGTGGTGTAAATCTGTGTCTATACCAATTTATTAAGATATTTGTTCCAGTTTGTTTCCAAGTACATTTAACAAAAAATTCTTTAGAAATCAGTGATGAACCAAATTAGGGCTTTGTGTAAAGCTATAGGCTTAGAAGAAGGGCGCTTAAATTTACCAATCAATAAAAACATTTACGGATGGGTGTTAAAGTCCAGGTATCATGTATTAGTTATGCAGCACAACTCCATTTATAGTTCTAAGCAACCTTCTAGAAAATGCTAAAGTACAATAAGCTTTTCTTTGCAGAAAGAACGTGTGTGTTTTAGGTGTTTAAAAGGAAATTTTACGCTGACTACTATAAACATCTCATGAATAGAAGATTTTCATTCTGTAAAACCTATAAGCTTTTTTGGTGGGATGCATATACAATTATTCAAGCTCTTCACTGGAGGAAGGGGAATGATGTGACAGCCCAGAAAAGCAAATTAGAACAACAACAAAAAAGTAGGCCTCGGAGGTAAGTTTAGCCATTGAACTAGATCAGCAGGCACTGTGTGGAGAATTGGTGTCACGCCTCACTTTAAAGACCTAAATGAAGTGCATGCTCCCAAAATGGTTCCCAGGTACCATACTTAGATGCTTTTTTTAATTTTCAAAATACTATGACATACTTATGGCAGCCTACTCTATTATGGCAAGTAAAAGGTAACACCACTCTAACAAATCAAGTCCTAAAAGTGCGTAAATAATTAATATCAAATTATCTGTTCCCTTTAATACCTCTACATACTATATAAATCATTCCTTCAGAGGCCAAAGGTGTATTTACAACTCATAATTTAAAACTGATTGGTTACAATCTTTCTTGCTACTATGGATATGAAAATCCATGATGAACAAGAATACCCGGTTCATACTTTAGATCCTGATGGCGTAAGTGAGAATCTCGGGACATCTAATATTATGGAAACACGTGAGCTGTTTGACGCTATTTTTGTTTTAAGGAAAGACTTGGAAGAATGAGGGGAAGAGAGACAAGAGGAATATTTTCTGCAGGGGGGGTAGGGTTGAGATAATTGCTCCCAGTTAAATTAAATATCCGCTGTGTTCAAAGAAACTGCAGCTTCCAGGCCGCAAAAATGAACTGCAATAGTACGAATACCATCACAGACTATAGGTTTTTTTTTTTTTTGAATACTTGCACATGAAGTAAGTGCTGTACCACTGAGCTACCCTACCTCGTCAGTCCCTACCCAGCATGTCCTCCCCTGCACAAGAAGCAGAGTAAGCAAGCCAATGAACAGCAGAGAAAGGCTGATAGGGACACGGTCATTTGATTGTCATCGCTGAATCCCATCATCTACTCGATCAACAAATCCTATGCTACAGGGGCAGGCACTGGACTGGACAGACAGACAGACGCGATGTCTTTGTCCCGCCCCCACCCCCTTACTTACTACACTCGGGCTTCCGTTTTTCCCAAGCTCTTCCTCTGAAATCTTGCTCAAATTATCTAAGTAGTGGTCTGAGATTGTATGGCAAAGATCTTCAAAGGAATAATCCTTTTCTTGGCAGAGTTTTATTTCATCCAGGAGTTTTGATAGTTCTCCAGTGACAGTCTCACCTACAAAAAAACAAAGTTGTTGTTTTTTTTTAGATGCTGCAAGAAACGCTATTACTGAGGTGTAATGTTTAATTATGGAAATGAGATGGCTGTGTCGACAGAAGACAAACACAACAAATAAGTGGTTAGAAACATCTGGCAGAGGAAGGCACTAAGAATAATTAATATGAACACACTAACAGACAAAGGAGGCTCCAATTTTGACTGTATCTATGCTTTGCCAAAATAGAAATCAGTATCAAAAGTTTAATTATAGATTTAATTATATGTATTTAATTATATAACTAGTTTCTGTTGCTTTATTTTTTACAATAATTGACTTTTTTCTCTTGTGGCGGCATGGGGGTCAAACTCAGGGCCTCACACATGTAAGGCCAGAGCCTGACCACTAACAGTCACTTGGACTTCATTATTTTTAATTATCATTATAGTTCACTGACAGAATCCAATAGTTCATTAACCAGCCTGAAATAATATTGAAATCTTAAGACCTATTTCAACAAACATAAATACCGTTAACTTCTTTAAACAGAGAAATTATACTATAGGTAATCAGAATTGTGATGTATACGGAAAAGGGGAAAACAGAAGGAATATATAACTTTATCACCTGCCAAAACATATAGTAAATATGAATTTTTCTTGACAGCTTCAGAAAAAGTACTTTGTACTTAGAATTTATTCTGAAAATTAATTGCAGCAATTACAATAAAAATTTTATTGTTTTTGTTGTGAATTAAAATGGTACTTAAGATGGCGTGAAATAAGCATAGATTTTAGTTTTATTTCTGGTTTTTTCTTTTATACTGATCTATGTGTCTTGTTTTTATGATAGCATATTACCTTTTTTATTATTGCCACTTCCCACCAACAATGCCAGGAACCTCCAACACAGAAAGGACAGCCTCTTCAACAGAGAATGCTGGAGGCTGCATGTATGTGTACAGAGGAATCACAATGAATTGTACCCACGCCGGAGGAATCACAATGAATTGTACCCACGCCGTAGGCATTCATCAGCTGAAAATTCATTAAGACTTTAATAGAGCTGGGCGTGGTGGCACACACCTGTAATCCCAGCACTCTGGGAGGCAGAGGCAGGCGGATTTCTGAGTTCGAGGCCAGCCTGGTCTACAGAGTGAGTTCCAGGACAGCCAGGGCTATACAGAGAAACCCTGTCTCAAAAAAAGAAAAGAAAAGAAAAGAAAAGAAAAAAGAAAAGAAAAGAAAAAAGACTTTAATGAAGGAATTTATACAATCCTCTGGAAAAAGTGTAAAGCTTCCTGACCTCGGTCTTTAAAATACTTTTTTAAGATACCAAAAGCACAGGGTAATCAATAAGTTGGTAAGTGAACTAAATCATGGGAGAAATCCTTCTGTAGGACAAGGAAATAATCCATAAAATAAAGGCAGTTTTATCAAATGAAAGAAAATGTTTACAAATCATAGATCTGATAAGGGATCAATAATAGTCAAATATAGAATATATTATATATTTGAATATATACGCTATACATGTGTATATATGCATATATATGTATATATATGTATGTGTATGTGTATATATATATATATATCTCAACTCATCAACAAAACAAGATCAAATAATCTAAATTGGCAAAGGAGCTAACAACTAAACTTATATTTTTTTTTTTTTTTTTTTTTTTTGTCTTTTTTTTTATTTGATATAATTTATTTACATTTCAAATGATTTCCCCTTTTCTAGCCCCCCCCCACTCCCCGAAAGTCCCGTAAGCCCCCTTCTCTTCCCCTATCCTCCCTCCCACCCCTTCCCAGTTCCCCGTTCTGGTTTTGCCAAATACTGTTTCACTGAGTCTTTCCAGAACCAGGGACCACTCCTGCTTTCTTCTTGTATCTAATTTGATGTGTGGATTATGTTTGGGGTATTCCAGTTTTCTAGGTTAATAACCACTTATTAGTGAGTGCATACCATGATTCACCTTTTGAGTCTGGGTTACCTCACTTAGTATGATGTTCTCTAGCTCCATCCATTTGCCTAAGAATTTCATGAATTCATTGTTTCTAATGGCTGAATAGTACTCCATTGTGTAGATATACCACATTTTTTGTATCCACTCTTCTGTTGAGGGATACCTGGGTTCTTTCCAGCATCTGGCAATTATAAATAGGGCTGCTATGAACATAGTAGAGCATGTATCCTTATTACATGGTGGGGAATCCTCTGGGTATATGCCCAGGAGTGGTATAGCAGGATCTTCTGGAAGTGAGGTGCCCAGTTTTCGGAGGAACCGCCAGACTGCTTTCCAGAGTGGTTGTACCAATTTGCAACCCTGCCTGCCTGCCTGTCTGCCTGACTGACAGGCAGGCAGGCAGACAGGCAGGCAGTTGGCCAACAGATACATTAAAATGATATGCAGCATCACTGGCCATCAGGGAACTAGCAATTAAACCACAAAGAGATCTCATGTCTTTAGTTCTTACCAAAATGATGAAAGGAAGCAAGTGTTGGCGAGGCCTCGGGGAAAGGATATTGTGTATACTGTTGTGGGAATGTCCACGCCAGTGTAGGAAGACACGAGAGCTCCTCAGTACTAGCTACCTACTTCTTCAGTCTAACGCTCTCCCAGCTGAGCTATTTCGGTCCCCAGCAACCTACTTCTAATGTCCACCTCTAGTAAATAAAATTGACATCCCAAATAGAAACATATGTGCCTCCATTTTAACTGAAACCCTATTCAAGATAACTATAATATGAGGAAAAAATTAAGAGTCCATTGTTGGATGGGTGGGTGGATGGGATGGATGGGATGGATGGGATGGACGGATGGACGGATGGACGGATGGACAGATGGATGGATGGGGAAAAATAGAAATCAATAATAGACCGTTATGAACACTTGATCGAAGGGTGCCCATCTTTTCAGTAAGCACTGATGTCACGGGAGGCTGAGCGAACTGACGCCGAAATAAAGAAATGCTGCATGATCTCGCTAACATGAACAATACGGGGGTAACTTATAAAGGCAGACAAGGGATTGTGGTTAGCAGAGGCTAGAGCAGGAAGGAAATGGTGGAGATGGTGATTAAAGGGCTCACAGTTTCTGTCAGAAGAGAATGAAGAAACCCAGGAAATTCCCCACGACATTTGATACTGTTTTCACCAACAAAAAGTGGAGATTATGCAAAGTGATACATTTGTTAGTTTGGATGTGATAATCAACTCACTGTGTGTGTGTGTGTGTGTGTGTGTGTGTGTGTGTGTGTGTGTGTGTGTCTGTGTGTGTGTGTGTAGACCTCACATTATATGCTGCAAATGTAAAATTATTTATATAAAATTATTTGTCAAATGCACCTTATAAAGCTAGAGAAAATATATTTCTACTCCATATAAACTTTATTGCAAGGATTACTAACTACTTTGCTCATTGTCCTATGTCAGTGACACATGCAATCCCTTTGTTAATGTCACATGTAATCCCTATGTTGATGTCACATGTAATCCCTATGTTGATGTCACATGCAATCCCTATGTAGGACCCACATGTAATCCCTATGTCAGTGTCACAAGCAATTCCTTTATCAGTGCATTGATAATTACAAACAAGCAGCAGAAACTCTATAAATGCTGACTGCATAAATATATAAAATACGAAGTATAAACCACACACACACACACACAAAAAAAAAAAAAAAAAAAAAAAAACAAACCCTTGATTAGATGTTTCTACTGGTGTCAGCCCTCCCTAAGCACTTTGACAAATCTGACCAGAGATGTCTGCCATTGTTTCGGGGGTATAAGCAGCTACGCACTTTTAGTCTTCTGAGGAGACTCAGCAGGCGATGAAAGGTGTGTCTCTTGTGCTGTATCTTCCTGAGCTTGCTCTTCCGGGACTGCTGGCCTTCCTGCGCCTTCCAAATAATCTGCAAACAGTCATTTCTGAGGTTATCCCACTGAATTCACGTCTGCTCACAATCAAGAGCTACCACAAATAAATCCCAAGTTCTTAAAGAAATAAAATAAACAGACACTGAAACAAGCCCCCCACAAAAAATCATAAGCAGATAGCTTAATAAATCATTTAAGTAGAAACACTGTTTCCTTAAAGATGAACATGTCTGCCGAAGACATAAGTGTCCCCTTAATCTTGTTAAATATTTTCAGTTTGACAATATAAAGTTCCCTCAAAGATGCTCTGAATAGATGTCATCTATACAACTGAGACATTCAACTCCGATGAATGCCACCAAGCTCTTGGGCAACAGGAGTGAACGAATTGGATAGTGGTATTCTGAACTTCAAAGATAAGTACAATACTCACACTAAGTTTCATTTAGATACAGAAAAGGTCATTCCTGTCACTCTTGAAATAATGTTCTGCATGCAACCTATCTTATTTTTCCTTTTTTTAAAAAAAAGCAGATCCATAATAATAGCAGTGGGGTTCTCTACACTTGATATAAGTGAAGCTGTTAAATCCTTGCACAGCTGGTTGGCTCACTATTACTAGTTCAGTTTGTTTGGGTCTGTGTGTTCAGGGGAGGGAGTGCTGTTATATTTGAGATTTGAGACAGGACCTCATTATGCAGCCCAGGCTGACCTTGAACGTGTAAACTTCCTGGCTTGGCATCGTGAGTTCTGAGATTGCAAGCATGCACCACCATTCCCAGCCCTGTCTCACCTTTAAAGATGGCAGCTTAAATGAAGAGCATTACCAACTTGTTCCACTATTAAGTGGTGGAGCCAGACAGAAAGGGGACATGGAGACATGCCGCTTTTGTCTTAATAAGGGAAACGACACTGAATACAGTGATAAATGTCATACAACGGCCAGCCTGGATGGCGCAGGAACAACAGGCCATGCACATAACATGTTCAATATGACAGCAAGTGCGCCATCTTAAAGTTAGGCACCTGCATAAGATGGAAGCCTGCATTTCCAAAGATGCCAAGACTCTGAAGATGCAACGACAATTGTGGATTTAAAGAAATATTGACAGCTAATTTGGATTTTATGGAAACAGTCCTGGTAAGATATGTGTGATCTAAGGAAAACATCTGTTATACACCAAAAGTATTGAGCCCATGTAGGGCTAGTGTATAGCCTTCTTCTAAAGGATGAAATCAGATCTTCTCCCACTGGGTTCCGTTGCTTAGGTTCTTTATTAAGAAAGAATCTGCTTTGTAAGACTCCACCTTGCAACATCAACCAGTCGTCACTGTTAGAACAGTTCTGACCAAAGGACAAACTCTCCAAGGTAAATTTTACTAGGGAAAGAAAGCAACCTGGAGAACTGTATCCTAAAAACAATTTCTGAAGCTTGAAGTGACTGTGTAGACTGAACTACAACTTTATGAAAACTTGTGAGTTGCAATTATGGGAATGATAATTTGGCTTCACTTCAATACCAACCTTTCCACTTAATTTAAAAGGCACAGCGATTTGACATCCAAGAAAGAAAAGAACATAAGGTATTTTCCAATGTGCCGAAATGTTCAAAGATGTCCTAATATGCCCCAATGCAAATAGGCACACATAATCAACCTTGGCCTTTAAGAGAGCAGACAGTTTGCTCCGACAGAATATTTTTAACACATTGAGCCAGTGTAATATGTTTAAAAATTCTAAAATTACATCTTGCCCCATTTAAGTAAGAAAGTTTTATTTTACTTTCTCTGAAAGATAGACACAAACTTCAAGATTTTTTTAAAAGTTCAGTTGAAGGCCAAAGTCTAACCTCAAATAAAAGTGCCCTGAGGGCAGAAGACAGATATCTACCAGGTACACTACTTTTTAGCTTTCATTCAACTTGGTTCAACTAGGATTAATAGGAAAAGTCATAGCTGAATTCTCTGATTCACCCGGAGGTATTCTGACCTAGGATTAGCTTCCTTATTGACCACAAAACTCTAGGGGCCTAAACTCCCTCTGAAGGTTTTAGAAATCAGTTGGGGAAAAGCACAATGATCATTTTGATCTATATACCTAAAAGTCTTATTTGACTTTTGCTGACACCTACATTTCCACAGCCCCATCTGGTTTTAATTCACACATATTCTTAGAAAACGATGTTGTAAGAAAAGTCCTAACTGACAATGGATGAAACCGGCTTGCTCCGCCCCTGTCCCCCCACTAATGCACTTGTGGCCAATCTTCAAACATAAGAAGAAATAACTGACATTCCTTCAGCCAATACACTGTGGCTGTTGTCAATTCAACATTCATTCGACATTCATGTACTATGTTTGCCACTTAGCACAGAATGGAAACTGAGTGTGAACAAAAAATATCTACCAGGGCTTCAGTGTCTCTCATGTGCAAGGTATGATATATGACTTTTTTTGGTCATAGGAATCAAACAACATTATAGAAAATCTCAAAAAAAAAAAACTTAAGGTATTATTCGAAGAGAAAAATAGTATTTAGTCATTACCAATTCATATAGCATATTCACTTCAAGCTATCACTATCCATATTTACTACATGAGTTTCTTAAAATACTTTTTATTATAAAGTAGTAAATAAAAAGTTTTCCAAACTGAACAAACAAAGAACTAAAACATTTTAATGAATTTTTATGTAGCTTAAAATATTCTAGGAAAATGATTAGTTAATTCAACATTAAGTACTAAATCAAAGCCCCAAATAAAAATTATGACAGCTTCCATTTAATCTTGGCTGTCAGGCAAAATCACCCATCACTCCGTATTGTTTACCTTGCAAGAGCGTTGCAATTTGGAGAGACTTCTGAGACGGGTGCTCTTTCAGAATGTCTAAGACAGTTCTACCTAAACTGTCCTTTATGTTGGCATCAATTCCTGGAGGAAAAAGAAAAACTAGATGTACCACTGGAGTGTCCTCAGATGATACTGCCGATACGTAACTGTTCTAATTTCAAACGCATATAGGCCAAGCACTGAAGGTGATTTAAAAACTAAGTTACCCACATAAGATTTCAACAAGAGAGAAGGCAGGGGCCTGATGTTACTAAAAAAGTGGTAAATTCTGGATAATGAATCAACTCTCTTGAAGTTCTCTGACACAATCATAAATATTGCTTTTCAGGACCCTGGGTCCCTTCTGGGTTGAAGCTAGTAAACTAAATAGAGTCCTCTATCAAAGTGAAAAATATTTCACTCACCACCCAAAACACTAACATGTGACGGCCAGGTGATCTGCATATTCTGTATAATACAATTTTAAATTTTAAATTAATTTAAAATTTTAAATAGATTATCATTACAGAGCTCAATGTAAGAACGCTTTAAGAATATTTAAAAGTAACCAGTGTGAAAAGCTGTAAGGTAAGGGTCTACCTACTGTGCCTCCAGATAGCCCTGTCATTTGTTAATTTCAGATTATCTTCACTTGTCGGCCACATTGGCTATTTAAACAACCCAGCTGCACTGTGTGGCTAAAACATCTCTACTGTTCTATTAGTTCCAAAATTATGTGGCATAGTACAGAATTTATTTTAATGCAGGAATTAGTTTCCACAACTCTAATTCAACTCACAAACATTCCAAATACCTGATTGCAAACAAAACCAATGTATAGGATTTTATCCCAAATGTTAACCAAAAGATTATTCAATACTTGCTTAAACTTATGTGAGAATGTATAGTGTATATTTAATAATTTATATGTTTAATTGGTTTTCTCACATCATTTATTCAATCACTGAGCTGGATGTCAAAATTAAATAATATGAAATTTTGACATAGGGTAAGCAGGATCACAGCATGATGGTGTGCCCATGTTTTTCTTTTAAAAATCAAATTAAACACACTACACCACAGAACATGATTTATGACAGCTGCATAATCAATTGTACTCCTAACTTTCAATTCTTAAAAAAAAATCTGACTTCAATGTTGACTATTTCATTTCAATCAAAATATGCATATTATATAAATAATCCTACCTTTGTTTTTTTCTTCAAAATACTCCCTCTAAAAATATTCCTTTTAAAACTGAGCCCCGGTAGCCAATGAACAACAGCTACTTGGCTTATGAGTGATCAGAAGGAGAACATGTCCTAAGAAAAAGGGACACAAATCTCTGTTGGCCATCAGTCACAATGTAAAAGACCAACAAACCACACAGTTGCCCTAACTCCTCAGGGGCTGATCCCTCCATTTTGCTGAAATTGGAGGGCTTTTCCTTTTGGTAGTTTCTCCCAGCTCACTTAAATAAATCAGTTGCATCAAGGCCCCCTTCCACATGGTATGAATACCTATCTCAATTTGGAGAAAAGGATCATTTGTGAAGAAAGCCACCATTTTCCTTCATCTAACGCTGAGATAGATAGCCGTAGTACCTGGCAGGACAGGCTCCACGGAGAACCATGATAGCTACCTGTTTCTAACAGAACTCGCACCACATCCACCTTCCCAAACAAAGCCGCTTCGTGAAGAGCGCTCCCCTTTTCTGTCTGAAAAGAAAAGAGAAAGAAAAGGCAGAGCTGCATTTGGAATTCCCGCAGATATGCAAGCATGTAGGCGCTCATACAGATTTTCAACAATCTTGGAGCTCTGTGTCATAGAAGCTGTGTGTATGTGTGTCTGTGTGTGTGTGCGTGTGCGTGTGTGCGCGTGTGCGTGTGTGTGTGTGTGTGTGTGTGTGTGTGTGTGTGTCTGTGTGTCTGTGTGTGTGTGTGTCTGTGTGTCTGTGTGTCTGTGTGTCTGTCGGGGTTGAGTATGGAGGTCCATGAGCAAAGTCCAGAGACCTGTGTTTGGAAAGTGTATGTACTTATATAGAGATATATAGAAATACACAAAGTATCTCTATGTTATATTAAGGAAGTGACTCACCTTCTCTTTGCTTCAACCTTGCTCAACTATCAACTAAGAGTGCTAGTGCCTATTACACAGGGCTTTTATGAGTATCCATTATACACATTAAACACATAGAGTGAAAGCAGTTATAAACATAGAACTATCATCTTGGACCTTGCATATTCCCAGTACACATAAGAGGACAAATGTGCAAGTAGGCATTTATGATGACGACTTCTAAATGATTCCTCTGCATACTCCTAAACCTCTGGCTGACTCAAACTCTATGTTCCAGGTACACTGACCTTATTCTTTATCAATGCTCCTGCTGTTCTCTGCATATCTCTCTGTGGATCTCAAAGGCCATTCCTTGACAGGCAGGTCCAACTCCTAGCCCTCTAAATCTGGATAATATGCAACTGCTGGGTTTCAATGGTCAACATGAATCATAATCGCTAGGAGAACTTGTTTGAAGACACAATTCTGGCCATGCATAGTGACACATGACTATAATCCTAGCATTCAGGAATGCTGAAGAAACGGTTACCCCCAAGTTGAAAGGAAGCCGGAGCTACATAGTGAGCACAGGCCAGTTGAGGGCACACAGTATGACTGTGACCTCATCTTATGAAGAGGGGAAGGGGCAACGGGACTGGAGACAACAGATAACACCATGTGATTCCTAGCACTTTCCTGGCAGCTTGCAACCCTTGCAAGTTTAATTCCAGGGCATTTGACATCCTCTTCTGTCCTCAGACACAACACAAAACACACACACACACACACACACATGCACACACACATGCAATAGACGCAGGCACATAAAAGAATATTTTTTCAAATGAAGGAAGAAAAAAATGAGAAGGGAGGCAGGAATAGAAAGAAAGGAAGGAAGGACAAGAGGGAGGGAGGGAGGGAGAGGGGGTAAGGAAGGGAGAGGGAGAGGAAGAAAATAGAGGGAGGGAAGGAGAAAGGGGGATACAAGGTACAAGGTATGACTGATGTAGGGATGGAAGAACAGAAGAATAGAGGGAGAGAGGGTGGGAGGGAAGGGAACAGGCAAAAGGGAAGGATCAGTCATTAGGTATCTGGACCCCATTTCCAGTTTTTACTTCTGTGTCCAGAAAGGAGAGGTCCAATAATTCTAGTTTCTGCTATGTCCCCATGATGCCGAGATTTTACAGGGTCTTCACTTTGAGAACCACCAACTAACTGCATTACATTCAGAACCTAAGCTTAGTGTGAGGTCATTATGGGACACAATTATAATAACACATTACGATCTTGCTTCCTGAATCAACCAGAAACCTTATGCTCAGTGGAAAGGTAAACAATATCTTTTTGTAAAATTGTATCCTTCCTTAAGGAAAATCAGGAAAGATTTCAAAGAGAAGGGGTTTCTTGAGTTATACAAACATCCTCTGTTTTGATTTCTTTTTAAAATCTAACAAATGCCTAGTAGCTGCTCAATGCTTGGTGTGAATAATGTTAATCTGTCAATTCTGTCTTCCTATAGCATAAATAACTATAATTTTGATATAAAAATCTCAATTTGAAAAAATATCACCATAATAACATTAAATGTAAATGTTTCTTTAATAAATATGTACTTTAATAAACATATAGTTAAAACAACCTAAAATAAGCATATTGGGAAGAAGGCTTGAGTAACACTGAATGCCGACAAGATCTGTATATATCTTCAAGCCAGTGTGACTTAAGTTCTCTGAATTATAATGTGACTGGTATTACAGGTGATGATGAAAATGGAAATAAAAAAGCTTATAAATATAGTTACATACTGGATGAAAAACAAATTGTTTCAACTCTTTTAAAAAGTATTCCTGTGTGGACAGAGACTTTTTCCTATTCCTTGAGAGGAAACAAAATGCTTACACTTTAACTGTGTTACGATTTGGGTAGTACGTGTTTCTCAATGGCCATGTGTTGAAGGTTTGGTCACCTCATGGTGACCTTTAAGAAGTGAGACCTAAGAAGGTTTTTGAAAGATACTGTAAGACCTGGCTTCTTATTTTTTTAAGATTTATTTATTTTATGTATGTGCGTGCACTGTCACTGTCTTCAGACACACTGGAAGAGGGCATTGGATTCCATCACAGATGGTTGTGAACCACCATGTGGTTGCTGGGATTTGAACTCAGGACCTCTGAAAGAGCACACAGTGCTTTTAACTGCTGAGCCATCTCTCCAGATCTGGGACCTAGCTTCTTCCCCTCTTGTATGTATGTATGTATGTATGTATGTATGTATGTATGTATGTATGTGTATACACAAACCAGAAGCAGGGTGAATTCTGGGATTCTTCTCTTAACCACTTTCCCATCTTAATTTTTGAGAAAGGTTCTCTCACTGAACCCTGTGCTGGTCGTTTCTGCTAAATGAACTAAATTAGTAGGTCAACAGACCCCCTCGGATCTGCCTGCTTTTGCCTGCCAGCTCTGAAGTTACAGCCACATGTGGCCATGGCTGGTTTTTAAGTAGGTGATATGCATCCAAACTCATACCCTCATGGTTAAACAACAAATACCTCATACTATGAGCTATCACCCCAACCATTTCTCTCTTTCTTTTTTTTTCCAGTTTTATTTTCTCTTAACTAAAAGGGAAAAGAAACTTTATGAACATGTGATACTGATAATGCACAATTTATGATATAACTTGAAGACTATTATTGATAATCTCCTTATATTAAGTAATATTGTTTGATAGAGCTTAGTTTTCATTTACATGCATATTTTTAGTGGGAAGAGAGACAGAGAGAAAATACATACAACTTCTATTTTCTGCTCAACTTTGTTACTTGAAATATTTGTAATATATTTAAGATTATTAATTATAATTAAAACCTGAAGTTTAGAGTGTTTTCTTAGATATTGCTGTTGTCTCCTTTGTAAATTTTGTTAAATTATTAAAACTGATTTACTTTTGAGCTCTCAATATATTCATTTAACATATATTTATTGAGCACCTAATAAGTGTTAGTCGTAATGCAAGTTACCAGGGGTATTGTGGTGAATAAAATACAGACTTTACCTTCAAACTCTTCACAGGTTAATGAGATCATGGTTGCTTAAAGTGTTTTACCCTTTTCTCTAACTGTCTCATGATTTCTGGAGTTTAGAAAATTTTTTATTAAACTAATAAAATTTATTTTAAAATATACAACTCAGTATTGACATTTTTAAGCCATCAAAATAATTTATAATAGTTAAATGCCTCTTAAATATACATGATATCATCTGAAGCTAAAAGTAATATGCATTCAACCAGTTTTTAAAATCTATTTGGAACATTAAATATGACAGAAGTAGAAAAAATCTCTTATGAAGTCCTCTATGAAAGGAAATTATGACAAGTATCTTATTAGACAGAAACTGGTCCATTTCCAAGGGAAAATATACACACAATGCACCTCACACAATAATAGATGGAGAATTCAATGTTCCACTCTTATCAATGGACAGGTCAGGGAAACACAAACTAAACAGAGATACAGTGAAACTAACAGAAGTTATAGACCAAATAGATTTAACAGATATCTATAATACATTTCATACTAAATCAAAAGAATATACCTTCTTCTCAGCACCTCATGGTACCGTCTCTAAAATTGACCTTATAATTGGTCACAAAACAGGCCTCAACAGATACAAGAAGATTGAAACAATCCCATGCATCCTATCAGATCACAACAGAGTAAGACTGGTCTTCAAATAGCAACAAAACAACAGAAAGCCCACAGGCACATGGAAGCTGAACAATCCCCTACTCAATGATAACTTCGTCAAGGAAGAAATAAAGAAAACATTAAAGACTTTTTAGAACTTAATGAAAATGAAGGCATAACATACCCAAACTTATGAGACACAATGAAAGCAGTGCTAAGAGGAAAACTCAGCTCTGAGTGCCTCCAAAAAGAAACTGGAGAGAGCTTACACTAGCAGTTTAACAGCACACCTGAAAGCTCTAGAACAAAAAGAAGCAAATACACCCAAGAGGAGTAGATGGCAGGAAATAATCAAACTCAGGGCTGAAATCAATCAAATAGAAACAAAAAGAACTATACAAAGAATCAACAAAACCAGGAGCTGATTCTTTGCAAAAATCAACAAGATAAACACTTAGCCAGAATAACCGGAGGGTACAGAGACAGTATCCAAATTAACAAAATCAGAAATGAAAAGGGAGAGATAACAACAGAAACTGAGGAAATTCAAAATATCATATCCTACTACAAAAGCCTATATTGACTAATACTGGAAAATCTGGATGAAATGGACAATTTTCTAGACAGATACCAGGTACCAAAGTTAAATCAGGATCAGATAAACCATCTAAACAATCCATTAACCCCTAAAGAAATAGAAGCAGTCATTAAAAGTCTCCCCCGCCCCCCCAAAAAAAACCAAAAAACAAAAAAACAACAAAAAAAAAAACCAAAACCCAGGACCAGATGTGTTTAGTGCATAATTCTATTAGACCTTCAAAGAAGACCTATACCAATACTCTTCAAACTATTCCACAAAATAGAAACATTTCTCTCTTTCTTATGAACTAGTCATCATGAGGTGAACATGATTCACACAGGATTCACTGTGGTATGCAGCCTTATCATGGACCTAAAGACAACTGGTAAATAGGCAAGATCTGAGCCCTTTGCAGCCACGAACAAAAATGAATGATTCTCCTAATAACTCGTTATCTCAGATATGTTGCCATAGCAACAGAACACAACACAATGTAAAACTGGATCAACTAGTCCAAATTTAAGGCTAATGCAATTAATTATTTTATTTGATAAGCTATGAGTTGATCTAACACTACAAGGAACTATTTACTACAGTGATATCACAAATCCTGTAGTTTATACATGCCAACTATGAGCTCTGACCTTTGAAAATGTGATTAATTCCAAAATAATTACACACTTTTACCATAAATTATAAAAATGTAAGTATTATTTAATATCACTCCTTGGCATATGCCCAAAGGATTCACCACCCTATTCCACAAATACTTGGTCAGACATATTCATTGCTACAATATCTACAACACCTAGGGAATAGAAATAATTTATCCTCCAAATAAAAATGGATAATGAAAGAGTAGTACATAAACATAATAAAATTTTATTCTACAGCAAAAAAAAAATGAAATTTAATGATGAAAAATCATAGTGAGGTAATCGAGACCCTGAAAAACAAACACTGGATGCTCTCTCTTATCTGTGAATCTTGACTCTGAAACTGTAGGTATGAGTGTGTAACCTGGAGTAACTACAGAAATAAAGTAAAAAGGAGCCATGGGTGGGGGAGGTAATTCAAGAGAAGGGACAGTAGGATACTATAAGAGATAACGGGGAAGTAGAACATAGAAAAGGTATATGTACAAGCCAGAGTTTGGCTAACTGGTCTACCTTGAAATTTAACATTTCAACCACAACCTCCCAAGGCCTCCAAAGGAGACCAAATAAAGAAAGACTAGATCTTGAGAAGAAACAGGGATCTTAGGCAGAAACAGGGAACAACAGTGATAAGATAATAACATAGTAGTGGTCATGATCAGCAGGAAAAATCTGCATTGGAGAACAAGGAAGAAAATACTACTAAAAATTATTTAACTCAGGGTTAAAAGTATCTGGGACCTTGGTTACTATCATGACACATTATTATATTACCATGGCATAATAAAAAATTCCAAAAGTCAGAATATTCCAGTCTTCATGAGCAAAGGTAACATCTGTATGAACTCCAGGGCAGAAGCTTTTGTGTTCTACAGATATGTCTTAAACCTTTTGACATCGCAAAATGACATTATCATCTATGACATTTCATGCCAGAACTCCATGATCAAATTGCCAAAATAAAGGTCTTCATTTTTTTTAAGACTCATAACATTTTAATAAAGTTTAGTATATTGTGTGGTTTGCTGCACTCATACCTGTCCTTGCCTGCATTCAGGTTATAATACGGGCTGGACATATATACCTCTTACTTCATGTATGTTCATCTACACAGTACTGACCTTTTCAGGACTACCATCAGATTCGAATGTCTGTAGGCACAAGATTAAGAATACATGTGGAGAAGAGCTAAAATTTAAAAGATGGTTAAGGCTGGGTGGGGATATCAAAATGGAAATACAGCAATGATTAAAAAATAATATTCCTTCCATTCAAAATGGGAATAGAAGTCCTCCTGGTTGGGGATTATGAGCTTCGACCTTCTCTTCATCCTGTCTCAAAGGAAGCATCCTTTCTCCCCACTAAAGCTAACCCTTCGTTTGTGTTACTGCTCTCTGCTGCTTCTTGAATTTTGCTCATTATGAATATCTTCACATTTCTCTTGCATCTGCAACCTCAGTCTCTTCATCGGATTCTTCCACTCTTCATAAACATATGCACCTTTCCACTATCTAAAAACAAAACCAAAAAACAAAGACACTTCCTGTGAAGTTGCTACAACTTCACCCTCAAGATCTTATCTCTCTTTATTCCACTTTGTCAAAGTCCTCTTGCTTCTTACTGGAAGTTTTGGTCTCCTTTTCTTATTGTTATAACCTTGACCCATGGCAGGCAATGCCTAGCACGCAATGAATTCACACAGAGCACATGAATGTATGAAGCTGTGCTGTTGTCATTCCTCTTGAAACTACTTTACAGAGTGCGTTTCCATTAAATATTCTTCCTTCAGTTTCTTCCCTTCCGTGTATTTGTTACTTATGGAACTCTGTGGTAGCAGATGGATGCACTCTACTCTTTCAATTTTTTGACTATTCCCCTACAGGGTGAGCCTCAACTGAGTGGTTAAGAGATTTCCCTCACCCTTCAAATTCAGTTACAAGAAAAATCTCAAAACTGTTTCCTTTATAAGACCAAATCATATAAAACTGTGTCTACCACATGAAGAATTGTTACATTTTCTCTGGGAAAGATGGAAAAACAATGGAGATTTATGAATAGAAAAGTGGAATGATCTGACTTAACGACACCACTGCTGGCTACCATAGTGAAACCAGACTAAAGAGAATCTGTTAAGAGACGGAATGCTTATGTCTCCCCAGACACCAGAGGTTGACGCTTAATCCATACAGTGGATTATTTGAACAAAAGGCTTTTAAGGAAGTGGTGAAATCTCCAGTTAAGTGCTAATCTGATGGGACCAGTGTCCTTGTAAGATGCAGCCACAGCAGAATTTGCTCTCTATTTCTATTCAGAAGAAAAGTCTCCTGGAAGAAGATATTAACAAGACAGGAGGAAGTGGCTAACCCAAATTGCAGGGTGCTTGTCAAGCTTAGGGAGAAATGGATATAAAAGCTAAATGTTGAGTTTGGGAAATCTTAAATTTGGGAGTCTCCTTATCCATCTAATAATATATCCAGGAGATAGATATACACACTAATTGAGAGTTCAGAGTGAATTCCAGGTTTAAAAAAAAAAAAGTAAACAGAGAGAAAGAAACTTGGCGATTATTAGATAAATATGTCATCAGAGGGAGATAAAAGGTTAAATAAGTCAACCCAGAATAAGAGTGGACATGAAGCAAGAACATCTGAGTGCAAAGCCACGGGACCCTGATGGGTGGGGCCAGGACGAGAGGAGGCAAGAAACTACACTGTCAACTCGTCCTTCCAAATGCCTTCACCGTATGAACCTGCAGGCCATTTGCAAGCTTTATGTGTAAAGCACTAAGAGGACACCATGGCTAAATGACTTCATTCCCTGGGCTACGGACAGCACTTTAAGTCTGCGGCCACCTAGACTCTTAAGAGTTTGTCTCCTGCATCCACTCTTCTGTTGAGGGATACTTGGGTTCTTTCCAGCATCTGGCAATTATAAATAGGGCTGCTATGAACATAGTAGAGCATGTATCCTTATTACATGGTGGGGAATCCTCTGGGTATATGCCCAGGAGTGGTATAGCAGGATCTTCTGGCAGTGAGGTACCCAGTTTTCGGAGGGACCGCCAGACTGATTTCCAGAGTGGTTGTACCAATTTGCAACCCCACCAGCAGTGAAGGAGTGTTCCTCTTTCTCCACACCCTCTCCAACACCTGCTATCTCCTGAATTTTTAATCTTAGCCATTCTGACTGGTGTAAGGTGAAATCTCAGGGTTGTTTTGATTTGCATTTCCCTAATGACTAATGAAGTTGAGCATTTTTTAAGATGCTTCTCCGCCATCCGAAGTTCTTCAGGTGAGAATTCTTTGTTTAACTATGGTATATCTACACAATGGAGTACTATTCAGCCATTAGAAACAATGAATTCATGAAATTCTTAGGCAAATGGATGGAGCTAGAGAACATCATACTAAGTAAGGTAATCCAGTCTCAAAAGGTGAATCATGGTATGCACTCACTAATAAGTGGATATTAACCTAGAAACCTGGAATACCCAAAACATAATCTACACATCAAATGAGGTACAAGAAGAAAGGAAGAGTGGCCCCTTGTTCTGGAAAGACTCAGTGAAGCAGTATTCAGCAAAACCAGAACGGGGAAGTGGGAAGGGGTGGATGGGAGGGCAGGGGGAAAGAAGAGGGTTTATAGGACTTTCGGAGGGGGGGGGGGCTAGGAAAGGGGAAATCATTAGAAATGTAAATAAAAAATATATCGAATAAAAAAATGGAAAAAAAAGAGTTTGTCTCCTGACAGTCACATGAGAACCTACTATGTCTTTCTTGCTGCCAGCTCCCATTCTGGCCTTTCAGATCTTCTGCATTGTCAGTTAATAGTTCTTAATCACCTGTGGCCACCGTGAGTTGATTCTGCATGGCTAAACAATTATGATCATTTGTTTCCATCAGACAAACACATATCAGAACTTGTGTCTTCCCACTGAAGTTACTTCTCAAATATCATGGAATATGTAACCTAATAATACTGAGTTCAAGTTATCTTATTCTAAAAGGTAATCACAAAACTAAATAAAGATACATGGAATCAGAAAAAGGAGGTGCCAACCCAAAGGAATTATGAGATCACAAGAAGGTTTCTTTTTAAAGGATGAGATGTGTTAAAATTTCATTGTGCCCTTATGGGAATGATACAGTTGAGAAAGAAAAAGTTTAAAAAAAAAAAAGGTGATTAATATCAGAGTACTGTTGAGGTTTGGTCTGTTGTTAGGTACTGTAATGTTAAATTCTGTATCCCAAGGTCTAGTTGCCTCAAGACAAGTAAAATCTCATGTGTGCCAGCTTTTGTCCTGCAAACCTTGCTCCTTGATTTAAAACTGTTGATTGAATAAAGATGCCTACACCCGCTGGAGAGATGGCTCAGTGGTTAAGGGCACTGACTGTTCTTCCAAAGGTCCTGAGTTCAAATCCCAGCAACCACATGATAGCACACTACCAACTGTAATGAGACCTGATGCCTTCTGGAGTGTCTTAATACAGCTACAGTGTACTTACATATAATAAATAAATCTTTTTTAAAAAAAAAAGTGGGGGTGCTTGAGAGATGGCTCAGTGGTTAAAAGCACTTGACTGCTCTTCTGAAAGTACTGAGTTCAAATCCCAACAACCACATGGTGGCTCACTACCATCTCATGCCCTCTTCTGGGATGTCTGAAGACAGCTACAGAGTACTTACATATAATAAATAAATGTTTTTTTTTTTTTTTAAAAAGATGCTTACACCTGTAACTGGGCAGAAGAGAGGTAGGCAGGGCTTCCATTCCTGAGCTTAGGTCTGAGGCAGAGACCATGAGGGAAAGAAGAGAGAAGACCCCATGGGATGGGTGGATCATGAGTACAGGGTCAGCCTGTTGGAGTAGGAGCAGCCCAGGCAAAACACAGCAAGCGATATCTCGGGGTTACTGACCAGGAAATAGACAGATTAGCATAGAGGGTTGATATCTGCCCAGCTCTAGTGCTTTAAGGCTTATTATAAATACAAAGAAAGGATTTTGTGTCTTTTATTTGAAAAATGAGTGGTCTAAGGCAGGGTAGAGATCTCCACATATTTACCATGACAGAGTAATACATCTCAGCAGACAGAGGGTGACAGGACAAAATGTACAAGCTAAAGAGTTAACCTTGGTTATAAAGACAACCTGTTTGTTTAAAAGACGGAAAGGCGGGCCTATGATAAGGCTCTGGGGTTACAAGTGATTGTTGCCAGACCTGACAGCCTGACTTCAGTCCCTAGAACCTACAGGACAGAAGGGGAGAACCGACGTCCCATAAGTTGTTCTCTGACCTCTACGTGTTCCATGGTGTGTATGTGTGTACACACATATACAGGAAATACATTTTTTTCTTAATGAAATAAAGGTAAAAATGAGGTAAGAGTGCAGAGATAGAAGTATTGAAATCTGGAGAGGCTTTTTAAATTATCTAGAAAAGTTAGGAGTAAGAAGTTTAGTTAACAGTAACACATCCCTTATGCGTGTCCTTGCCTCACACCCTGCCACTGTGAGGTGCTAAAAGCAAACTGTACTTCATTCAGATTTACACTTGAACAGCTCCCTGTTTGGCAACTTCTAGTTTGATTATCAACTTTGGGCAATTCTACTGAATCTTCATACAAAGTACAATCACATTAACACTATGCTAGTAAATGAACTCTTAAGATTTAATAAAAGAAATTTATAAGGAAGATATACAGTTAAAGGACTAGCATAACATAAGACTTTTGCTTTCTAGCTACCAAAAATCAGGATTAAAAAATATTATATAGAAACGAATGATAGTTCTAATGAAATATTGTGATTTTATCCCTACTCTCTGAATAGGGCTGACTTGATTAAGTCTTCTTAAGACTATTGATATATTTAAGAGTTATATTTATAAATAAATATAAGGCCAGCTGGACATCTCTAATATTCAAAGTCCGAAAGATTTCACAATCTGAAAAACTTAAGAACTGACATGATGTCATGAATAAAAAGAAATTTCTACAGTTTCTTCATGGTAGTAAAGATGTGGGTACACTAGAAACAGCTTGAAATCACTCTCAGGTTCTACATGGAAGGTATAGACAGAACATAAATAAATTTTACATGTGGCCTTTGGTCCTACTCCCAAAATATTTCTTTTTTTATGTGAAAACGTTCCAAGATTCAAAATCACCTGAAACACTTTTATCCCTGATAATTAAAAATAAGAAATCAACTGGACGTGGTGGCGCACACCTATAATCCCAGCACTTGGGAGGCAGAGGCAGGCAGATTTCTGAGTTCGAGGCCAGCCTGGTCTACTGAGTTCCAGGACAGCCAGGGCTATACAGAGAAATCCTGTCTCAAAAAACAAAATAAATAAATAAATAAATAAATAAAATAAAATAAAATAAAATAAAATAAAATCATTGCCTTAACATGACATTTAGCCAAACAGAAATCAAAGTATTTTGTTAATATTTCAAGCAGGCTATAATGAAGAGTGACCTAGAGAAGACAAACTGCAGAAAACAAAATTTCCAGAGAGAATACTACTACAATACTACATTTCAAAGACAGTGGGCAGATGGTTCAGTGTGTAAGGTGGTTTTTTTCCCAAAAGCTTGCAGACCTGAGATCAGATCCTCAAGACACACATGGAAGCTGGGTTCAGTGAGTGCCACTCCAGATGTGGAGGGGCAGAGACCGGCCTATCCATTGGCTTCTTGGCCAGCAGTGTGTGGAGGCAGCAAGTCCTGGAAAACTATACTGCCCCAAAAGATAAGGGGGAAAAAGAACCGGAGAAGACATGCTAACCTCAGCTCTGACCTATACATAGGCTAGCATGAGGTGGGCCATACACACACACACACACACACACACACACACACACACACGTACACGTTCACATATGTAAACCACATGTACACACATGTACGTTCACAAAGAAAGAGTATGGAAAACAAACACATACAACCCGAATGGGTGAAGTTTAATGCTGCCATTTTCAACTGTTTGCCTGCAGCAATGTAATGAACTTTCAACCCTCTGAAACTGTTAAAAGTTCACTCTCAGCCAGTGAGCATGCCCGCAAACATTATCTGATGCTACAAACATTTTGGAGTGAATCCAATGGGGAAAAACTGGTTAATTTAATTAATAAAATTAAAATCCTTATTCAAAAAATAAAAGGCAGTAAATAGGGCCTGGAGATATGGCTCCGTGGTTTAAACCCTGTTGCTTTTGCAGAGGACCTAGGTTCATTTTTCAACACCCACATAGCAACTCACGACCCTCTAAATTGTAATTCCAAGGGAACCTGGCGCCCTCTTCTGGCCGCCATAGGCACTGCATACACATGGGGCACAGACATACAGGTAGACAAAGCTCCACATACACAAAATTAAATTCTTTTTTTAAACAGTAAGTCATCCCCTCAAATTTCGAGGCATAATATCACTCTGTTGCTTAGACTGACCTAAAACTCACTATGCTGACCTTGAACTTGGGATCCTTCTATCTTGGCTTCCCAAGTACTCAGATTTCCAGTGTATACCTCCTTGACCCACCAACAAAACTATTTTATAAAGTGGTCTGTGTGGGAGCAGTAATTCTAACAGCTGAGAAAACTGTAACTCAATCTCTGTACAACTCCCAGTAATTCTATCATGCAACACTATTGCTACAGGGAATTTGCAGATTGTATGTGAAACTGGGCTCACTTATTTCTTTAATTTAAACTCCATTTATAATTAATGTTCTCCTCTAATCTACAGGTAAAAATCATTTTCCCACTTGAAGACTTTAGGTGAGCTTTGTAATTTACTCTGGCCAAGCAAACATGACAGGATCAGCAAAGTGCTAGGATTAAGCATAGATCTCTAGGGGCCCTGGATATTTCCTTTCTTTCCTTCCTAGAATCATAACGTTGCCACGTTGGCTCAAACTGGCCAAGTAGATCTTGGCAGATAAAACCTTTCCTATCACCTCACATGATGTTCACCATCCTCTGAAACAGACAGGTATCTAATTTACAATACAATAAACATGGGGGAGGGGGGAAACAGACACCATATGTTTTGGATGCAGAAATATAGAAATAAAGCCAGAACTGAGATGGAAACTTCTTTTGTGTTGGTTAGCTTTCACAGTGTCAAAAGGCGCCGTGCAGGCTCCTGGGGAGAATTGTCCTCCACAGTCTCCCTTAGCTGTGGACTTTGCCTGCTGCAGCACTGTGGTAATTTGAATAAGAATGGTCCCCATAGCCTTGTATATTGAATGCTTGGTTCCCAGTGGATGGACATGTTTGGGAAGGATTAGAAGGTATGGCTTGTGGCAGGAGATTATTATTGGGATAGGCTTTGAGGTTTTTTGTTTGTTTGTTTTGTTTTTTTGAGACAGGGTTTCTCTGTATAGCCCTGGCTGTCTGTGGACCAGGCTGGCCTCGAACTCAGAAATCCACCTGTCTCTGCCTCCCAGAGTGCTGGGATTACAAGTGTGTGCCACCACCGCCCGGCCAGGCTTTGAGTTTCCATTCCCAGTTAGAGCTATCTCTCTCTCTCTCTCTCTCTCTCTCTCTCTCCCTCTCCCTCTCCCTCTCCCTCTCCCTCTCCCTCTCCCTCTCCCTCTCCCTCTCCCTCTCCCTCTCCCTCTCCCTCTCCCTCTCCCTCTCCCTCTCCCTCTCCCTCTCCCTCTCTCTCTCTCTCTCTCTCTCTCTCTTTGCCTTGTGGGTTGTAGTCTCAAATGTGAGCTCTCAGCTTCTGCTCTAGCACCACGCATTCCTACCTGCTACCACGCTCCCCACCATGACGGTCATAGAATAAACTGATCCTCTGAAACTGCACATCCCTATAAATGTTCATCAAGTTGCCTTGGCCATGATGTTTCAGTACAGCAATAGAAAATAACTAAGACAGCGATCCACCACTCATGCAGGATGTACCCACCAGTGTGACTGACATAGAGGCAACCAACCACTCTCTGAAGAATTCACGCCTGGTGCTGCTGGTGTGGTGACAGGACACAGCAGGGAAACTACCATTGCTGTTCTGCCAAACAGCCTGGATGCTCTGGTCAAATTACCTTCTAAACAATGGTGCTGATGCACACACATCAGTGATTGTGTTCGTCTTTGCCAGAGAGGCTTCTCTATATAGTAGGCAGTGGTAACTGCAGAGACTTATAATTGGTTCAAGTCCTGAAAATAAGCAATTATCAACTGCTCAGCCTTAAGTGGGGCATTTACATCACCCCTTCCAGACCTTGAGAAATATTTCCAAAGAGGGGAAACAAGGAATGTGACAGCCAGAGGAAGGTGTGTTGTGAATCATTGTCCTCTGGGTACCACACGGCCATTGTGTTCCTTAAAACACAGCAGGTTAGATCACCTGCCCAAGACCTACACAGATTGGGCATGTGACCTTTCAATCATGGAGGGAGGAAGGGCTAACAGGGCCTGACCCTCTCCTTGGAGATGTTTGGGAAGCTAACAGGAAGTGCAGTCTAATTGCTTCTTGAGGATTTATTGGCAGATAATGGTTGTTTGGAGAAGGAGAAGCATTTCATCCATGGTGTAACTGCAAGTAAGTCGCCCATGTATCTATAGATAACCCTTCATCCAAACTCCTGTATCTAATTGACATTCATTCATATTCTCTCTGTGTCTGTCTCTCTGTCTCTGTCTCTCTCACACACACACACACACAAATATATGCATGCACATAAAATAATTTTTTAAAAAAGCTCAAATAGAAATTTTTTCAATACTTTTTTTCAGAGTCTTTGTGGACATAGTGATTGGTCACTACTTTGCACAGATGGGAAATTATATTGGAAAGTGGCCTAGGACTTAATCAGTAAATCTAAACCAACATCCTGGATTTATCAGCTGTGTCCAAGGCAAAATTTTGAGAGCTAATTCCTATTCTCTTCACTGGGAATTTAGAAATATTCCCAGACAGGGGAAACATGGAATGTGAGAGCCTGAGAAACGGTGGAGTGTTGTGGATCACTGTCCTCTGGGTAGACACGGCCATTGTGCTCCTTAAAAGACGGCAGCTTAGATCGCCTGCGCAAGACCTAGTACTCCATCCCATAGGATATTTGGGACTACTGGATTCTAAATGGGCCAGTATGTTTAACATTGTGAATATAATACTAGCAGTGTTATTGTAGATATATACTAAATATGCACTAAATACATACTAAGTATACTATAATATACATTGTGAATATACACTAAAAGTATTAGCAGCTGAGGCTGGAGAAATGGCCCAGGCATTAAGAATACTTGCCACTGTAGCAGAGGACCAGGTTTGGTTCCTAGCACCCATATGTCAATTCACAAGTATACATAACTCCAATTCCAGCAGATCCAATGCCCCACACCAGGCATGTACGGACAGCACAGTTAAAACACTTATATATATGAAATAACAATAATAAATCGTCAAAGAATAAAATAAATAAGAACGTTAAATTCATTCAGAGTTTTGCCCCCACTCTCTAAGTGTGCCAGGCTGTAAGTAAAACACCAGGAAAAGAAAACGATTACGCATGGTACTGCCTACAACTTCCATCTACTAATAATCCGCAGCCCTCTAATGATCACACAGTTAGAACCTAGGCGTGCCCAAAAGCGCGCAGGACAGCGACAGCATCGTCGCCTTTAAACCCACAGCTTCCGGACTCACTTGGCAGCTCACGTCCATCCCCGCCTCCAGCAGCACCTGGACCACCGCCTTGTGACCATTGCGGGCTGCGAGGTGGAGCGGCGTGTGCTTCCGAGTGTTACAGCTCATTAAGTTTGGGTGTGCGCTGATGATCATCTTCACCACCCTCAGCCGCCCGTAGAGCGCTGCCAGGTCCAGCGGCGTTTCCAGCTTGCTGTTCCTAATCGTGGGGTCCGTGAGCTCCTCTAGGAGAACCGCAACGACTTCCGAGTGTCCGTACTGCGCTGCACAGTGGAGGGCGGTTTCGTTCTCATTGTTCTGGTTAAGGCGGAGAGAGACGAAAGACAGGTCTTCAGAAATTTAATTAGCCATCAAACTCTAAACACAATAATTTAAAACTTGGCATGCGTGAAGATATGAATTTAAGTATAACCTATGTAGTGAAGAACATCTAAGTGAATTTTATATTTGATTAAAGTATTCATCACTCATTGCGTCAAAATCACGTCTTAGTTTTACCATTCCAATATAGAAAAATCAGACTTCCCTATATTACACAGTCCGGCTTCTAAGAGTGATTGTTTAGCCACCCTGGTCAGTGGCCCTGCTGGGTCCAGATGGCCAGTGTCCCCTGCACTGCACTTGCCCCTATGACATTAGCTAATAAGGAAGATTAATAACAATTATAACACACTTTGAATGACTGACTTTGTAACTAGAGTTGAGATGATAAGTTCCTGATGGTGACAGATGTACAGAAAAGTTACCCAGATTGTTTCAATGTATTTTAGATAAATAGAAACGAGGGCTTTTGCTACAAATACGATGAGTAACAAATATGAATCAGACATCTCTTCTTTGTAGAAAGACTAAGGACTCCTATCCCTAGGATAAGATGACAGCATCCTTTTCAAAATGCAGGTAATAAACAGGCCTGGGCCCACACCTAGGCGAGTCAGCAAGAATACTGAGTACTACATTTGCCGCTGATAAGAATTCCTATTGAACAACCAATGGGATTTCCCTAGAAATTTAACAAGATATTTAAAATAAATAAATAAATTCAGTTACGAGGCTCACTGAACCCTCAGACAATTTTGACAACTGACGTGAGGAGATGGGGGGTCTTGGTGTGTCCAGAGTGGGCAGAGTCAGTTGGGAGAACTGTGAACCAGAAATACGAACTGCACAAGTAAAAGCGTCTTAATTAGGGCTCCAGAGGGAAAGATCGGCCGCCGTCAGCACAGCCATCCGCACAGTGAACTCTCCACACCAGACAGAGTCACATTTCGCGTATTTACTCGATGGGAGCCTATCCTCATCACTACCCTTACCTGCAGGGGGAGGTAAGTAAGGCACTGAATAACTGAACAATGGGTTTTTAATTACACAGCCATTCTGTGGTGTGTAAAGGTAGCATCGAGTTAGAGGCTCCATGCTTCCCAAAGCCTGTGGAGCAGCAGCAGGGTCATCTTTGATGCACACCTAAGACTCACTTGACAGCTCACGTTCTGCCTGTGTTCTAGCAACACCCGTAGAATGGCTTTGGTACCGCTGAAGACAGTGATGGGAAATGACATGTGGCCCGGGATTTGAACCAAGTAGCCCAGACCCAGCGTCTGAACAACCAACACAGATGACCTTCCAGCAGAGCAGTGGTGCCTGCCAACACGTGCCAAACAACAACTATAATCTCTTACAAGCATTGTCTCATTAACTTTTTACAAGAAATCTTACATGTTTGGTATTAACACCTCTACTTCGTGGATAAGGAGGTTAAAAGAAAAAGAAAAGAAAGTCACCCTACATCTAAGATCAGGACCTTTTGGTACCTGTCAAAACCTAAAGCCTAAGTTCTCTGCCTCCATTCTGCCCCCCAAGAAGCTCTGGAAGTACTGTAAATTTTTCCAGAGATTTCACCCTGAGCTCACTGAGCTAGGAGGAGCTGCCTCTTAGATAGTCGCCCCTACCGAAACAAAAGGAAAAAGACAATTTAAACTCAAGCACATCTTAATCTCACAGGACAGACAGGCAGACAGACACGCGCCAGAACCAAAGTAAAACAAAAAAACGAAGGCTTGTGCTGGGTCGAGGAAAAATGCAAACCAGTAAATTCGGCAGCTAAAGGAAAGATGTGAGAACCTGAAGAGCGATAGAGCGATGGGGAGGAACCGGGTGCACAAGAAAGGGCTTCTTATTTGGCGTGTCTACTGTTACGTGCAGAGCAATGGGAGATTAAAAACAGACAGACAAGCCTGCTCTAAAGACAGTGGATGGAAGCTGTGGTGAGAGGCAGGAGGGAATCCACCTGAAGATATTTCTTGCATTGTTTATATAAGAATTAACCTTGTGCTTGATGTTTTACCATCATTTCTGTCCCTGTTCACAAAGACGGACTGCATATAGCCTCAGACTTCCTGCTTTGTTAAATCTGAATGTCCTACATGCTTCTAAAGACGCCCAAGCTTTTTACTCTAACACATTAAAAAAATATGACATAAAAATATGCTTCCTGACCAGCCCAATTTCCCCTGGGTCTAAAAAGGGCTGAATCCCATTTTTCAAACTGTAATCTCTTCTCTGAGAAAGAGAAAGGCCAATTATGAAGTAATGAGTCCTCAAAGATCTCTCCACGTTTCCACAGCCCTTAGCCTAGAAAAATAGGAGCAAAATTGTTAACTTCTTCTAATAATACCAAATTAGTGCTGTTCAAATCTCAGGAGAAATTATCTCCATCATTAAAGAGCTATTTAGAAGACAATGTTCACAGGTTTTTATCCGCAATCAACACATGCTTGGTCGTTTATCAGTGGGGACTACAACTGCGGTATCTTTAAAAGGGCATGATATACTTCTGTCCAGGCTCTCTAACAGTCCAAGAAAGAAACATGCCATTTTAAATGTGTAGACTATGATGGTGTATTGATTTAACAATCACTAGTACATCTTTAGAGACCATTCTTTAAAGGGTCTGAATACTTTATTTTTAACCAAATAACTAGCCTCTGAATACTTAAGATAGTTACAGACAATAGGTAAGAGAAGGAAACAGGGGACAAACCCCATTCACCAAAAGACCTAAGTTCAAGCAGCAAAGACAAAGGATCCTCTGACTTTTGCCCCAGTAGTAAATTAAAAGGAAAAATTAGGCCAGGGTAATGGAGGGTAAGATGGATATACACGGAACACAGAACATGCAAAAAACTGGAAATAATGCCAATCTTTCTCCATCGTTTCCACACCGTACCAGAGTTTGTCTTTCTTGTATTAATCTCTTTGCTCATCGTTTGGGACCAACTTCATATATGAGCACAGTACCCACACCATACCCACATTTCCCTTCCCTCCCCTCCCTCCTCCCTGACTGCCCCTCCCTACCAAATGCATTTAGCATTCCCTGTGTATGCATGCGTTCCGAGCTGTCCTTCCCTGATTCCTGCCATGGTCCTCCTCTGCATCTCGGCTTTTGTACACATAGTATGGTGAACAGGATCCACCTGGAAGCCTTAAGCACACCCCTCATTCACAGTTCACTAGATCCCTAAACGGTCGTCATCTGTGTGTAAGAACGCTGTCCTCTCTATAACCACATGGTGTGCGGTTATAGCCAAAAGCCAAAAGATATCAGGCAGGGTTGTTTTGTTTTTTTAAAAAACATGAAAACACAAGACTGACCAAATTATTCTTTAAAATGGACTTCGTAATACTTTTCATCTGGATGTTTTATAAGCTCGGTAGGAGTTTATGTCACAGCATAAAAATATGACACAGAAAACCATGTTCTGCTAACTGGTATTATTAACATTTATTGTTTGTTCCAACCAGCAATACTGCGATGCACAGTCTCAGTCCCTTGTTTTCAGCAAAGGTCTGAAAGTTTAAATGGAAACTTCCAGAAATCGTTTGTAAGTTTTGAATCCTGGGCTAATCAGTGCGTGAGGAGATCTTGAGCCGTTCCGCTCCACGTCTCTCCTGACAGGAATCATCCCTGACACCCTTAATGTTCATCTCATGGATCAGATCCAACGAGCTACAGCACAGCTTGCGTTCACTCAACCCTTGCGTCACTGAATGACCCAGAACACAAAAGGGATGCCTTATACAAGGACCGTGGACTGAAACACAGAAGGACAAATAATCTCTGACACTACATGGCAACACAGCAAAAGTATGGTAAGAGCAGTAAATGTGATTGTTTTTTAAAAAGAAGTCTGGGGCTGGAGAGATGGCTCAGTGATTAAGGGCACCCACTGACGGCTCTTCCAGAAGTTCTGAGTTCAATTCCCAGCAACCACATGGTAGTGTATTGATTAACCATCTCCTAACCATCTATACTAGGATTTGATGCCCTCTTCTGGCATTCAGGCATGCATGCATGCAGAATACTGTATACATAATGAATAAACAAATCTTTTTTTAAAAAAAGAAGTCTGTTGAAGATTCATAAAACATGATATAAACATTAGCACTTTTCCTGAGTGACTACAAAGGCATTTTGAAGTGAAATTGCTTACAAACACTTCCCCCAAAACAATCTGAAGTGATGCATGGGAATATTAGGACAGAGGTTTTCAGCAGGGGTATTGGACACCTCATGAGAGGACAACCAAGTCAAAGATCCTCTTCAGAAACAGTGAAACACTAACCAAAGGGCATAACTTCAATGCCATGACTATGTGATTGGCTAAGGGCGTGTGCTTCGGATGTGAAAGCCCTTTTTAAACATTGATTCCCTGTCTTAATAGAGGCAGCCTGGGCATAATCTTCTTCTTTAAGGTCATGGCCTCATCCAGACAGCAGCCATGATAATGCCATCTTCACCAGGCTGTGATAGGAATCAGTAAGGTAACATAGAGACCATGTCTTGCCCATCACAGGAGACTATAAGTAACAGGATCTAGGAAGGCAGCATTAGTGTGTAAGACCTGTACTCAGAGTTCAAGTCTCAGTTCACGTCACCTTAAGATGGCCTTAACTGAGTTACTTAGCTTAGCTGGACTCTGTTTTTCAGATATAAAATAGGAAAGATAATTTCACTTCCGATTATTAAGTAACATCGGGAATTGAGTAACATTGCACAGGTACTTTGAACAATGGTTGATTTCCCTTAGTGCTCATTAATGTTGATTTTCATTCCTCCTGCTACTGTTTAAATACATAAAAGTTTCTAATTAGCTAAAAACATTTCTGTGCCATTTGCAGGGAGTGGTTAGCTAAAATTCAAGTTACTGATAAGAATAAAATCTGAACTTTTGACTCTCTCAGGGGTATTGGTCTAAAGTGGAAGGTCACATTTAGAATGAAAAATCTTGAAACTGTGATGGAGAACACCTCAATTGCTAGCTGAGGAGATGCTAGGATGCTAAGGGCTAGAGGCTAAGCCCCAGCCTCACAACCCACATTGAAAAAGGCAGGCACAATAGTGCAGGCTTATACAGTCTTAGTGCTGAGGAAGCTCACCAGCCAGCCAGAAACCCTAGTCAGGGAGTTCAGGTCCCAAAGAAAAGCAGATGGCTGCTGAGGAATAACAGCTGCCTCAGCCTCCACACGCATACCCACACACCTACATGTGCACCAGTGCACAAACAAGCACACACGCACACATATACACATAAACACAAACATGTACACATAAAAACACACACACACATACACATACACACACATATACACATAAACACACACACATATACACATAAACACACACATGCACACATATACACATAAACATGCACATATACACATAAACACACACATGCACACATATACACATAAACATGCACACATATACACATAAATACGCACATGCACACATATACACATAAACACGCACATGCACACATATACACATAAACACGCACATGCACACATATACACATAAACACGCACATGCACACATATACACATAAACACGCACATGCACACATATACACATAAACACGCACATGCACACATATACACATAAACACGCACATGCACACATATACACATAAACATGCACATGCACACATATGCACATAAACATGCACATGCACACACACACATGCACACACACTGGCCTATATGCTCTCACACACAGGCACACACAGGCACAGACACCACCAAAGCAGTCTCAAGAAATGTTCAACTTGTCGACAACCAAGCCACAGCACACAGTAATGAAAATGCAAAAAAAAAAAAAACTTTCTGCTTTCAGTCTTCTCAAAAGGAATTTTTTCATAATTTGATCAGTCTTCAATATTACCAAAAACAAGTGTTTTCTCACAAACCATACCAATACAGTTACACTGCTTAAGACTTTCAGCTTTCAAATATAAATGCCCACTGTAGGTTTCTTATTTTAGTGTTATTTAAAAAACATCTTGTTTATGTAAATCGACACCCTTTCCTTTAACCTTGGGTTGTTTTTGCCACTTTGTTACTTCGGGTTGGCTCTGTGCCATGCAGACAGTTTTAAAAACAGCCACCAGATGGCTCATCCTGTAAAGGATGTAAGTTCTGGTATCTCAGGAACAGAACAGGATTCTCACAAATTTCCTTTTAGCAACAATGATATAACGACAGCCATATCTGTCATTTTTAAAATTACTAAAATGCATCCTAGTTCTGAGAAAAAAACTACGTTTCTGCCACAATACAAACACAAAATTATATTGTCATAAAAATTAGTGAGATTTTTTTTTCTGACAAATAAATTGCTCCTTTCAACATTACATTTGGATGCATTTTTTTCTTTACCTTTGTTGTTTAAAGCTAGGGTTACTGTTCATTCTTATTTACTCTTAATTTCAGGCAAAGATCTGCAAAATCTATAGCCATTCGAACACTATGGTAACTGTCCTCTAATTAGAAACTCTTGCCCTATGGTGATCTATTTACGTTGGTATTGGACAGCAGCCAGCCTGCAGCTTAATACTGTGGCTGTAATTCAATTGTTGGGCTGCACGCTGGTTTTCAAATATAGTTTTACAAAATGGGAACAGTAGGGGGCATTCAGAGCTCAAGGTGTCTGTTACACTCTATTACAAGGCCATATTTCCCTCTCTCAAACATGCACGCTTGTCTGTTCAGTGCTCAGAACTGAATTCCTTTCTAAATACGTTCATTGTTTGTAGTACAGATATTATGTTCTTGTTGTCATTCTGACTATATCTAACATTATAATTCTCTGTGGTGCTCAGCTCATTCTAGACATGTCTGTCTCGTGAATGCATGGTTAGAGGAAAATTTTAAGTTACTATGAGACTAGAAACTGTGCACACTGTATTTTACATATTCCCCCCAAAAGTGTGTTAACTATGGAAATGCTATGTAGATGGAAGCATTATGCAAATGATTGCTATAAACATTGTTTTAGCATTCATAATTTTATTAAGGTACAATAATTCTCATGCAAACATAGATATCATTCTATTAATAGACTTAAAATGGATGCTTTTATAAGGCAGGCAAAAATGTTTACAATTATTTCCTATATGTGGGGTTTTTTTTCTTTTTAACAGAATATCTTTCTACCAAATGCTTTCGTGCCTGAGGATGATACCCAAGCCCACAGAGCCTGTGCATCATATCCTAACCCAAAGAACTGTGCAAATTTCTCCTTTAGGAAATTCAGCAGAAGAATGATTTTGGGCAGAGTAAAGATAAAAGCGATCAATTTTCTCAATGTGGCTTGGCCTTTTGCAAAGATCGAGAGTAAATTACGGCATGAGCAAGCATCTGGCGGGTGCACCTGTTCGTTGACTCTGGAATGCGAAGGCCCATGGTGGATGAGAATCTTCACAATCTCCACGTCCCCTTTCCAGGCAGCCAGGTGAATGGGGAAGTAGCCCTTGTTGTCTGCCACATTGGTCGATGCCTCGTACTGAAGCAGTTTGAGAACGATGTCCCTAAGGAAAAAGTCAACAAAAGGAAAGAAAACAACAGAAAAGAAAATATGCTGAACGCAGATTTTTATTAGACAACTATGATCGTCTGTCAGAGACAAGCTGGCATCTGAAACAAGCACTTGAGGCACTACAGTTTAAGACTGGGATTTAGAATGCGTAGTTCATACACTATTTTACTTAGAAAATACTCAAAGCCCTCCCAGGACGCATACAGGCATGCACGCACACACACACATGGGCAAATGGGTGTGCATACACCCAGGTTATTAACTAACCAATAAAATTACTTAATAGAATGCATTTGGTATATACACCATTTCGTTAAATGAATAAGTCAATCGAAAGTTACATCATTGCCTCCTCATATTTCATGAATATCCAGATAGCACGTGTCTGAGCATTAACCTGAAGTAAACGCTGAAGCTATAAGCAAACTCTGTTTTCAGAAATTAAAGTTATCAAGTGCCAAAGTAAATTTGTGGGTTTTCTATATCACCTCTAGAGAGGACTAGACTGAATGAATTAGAATGTAGACAAAAGAGAAATTTAGGTACGTAGGTAAAGGAGCTAACAACTTAAGTATAGTACTAGATTACCATTAAAAGCTAGAGAATCTAGTAGCTGTTAAGTCACAGCACATAACATGATTGAATACATGATCCACCTCTTCCTCTTTCTCCCCCAGAGCCCAGGAAGTGTTCCCAAGAATGAAATTCATCTAAGAGAGAATTTCCATCACTGGTATAATCCCCAGTACAGCTCATATGCTATCCACAGGCTTCTTTCTATATTTAAAACCCATCAGACTTCCAGAGCGAAAACTTCCATTGAAATAACCTCGAGAAAGGCTGGACAACAATTATTAGTAAAGATTATACCGAGCTTCATATAAAACAATACAAAAATGTGATCCTGAACAAAAGTTGCATTTTCATTTGGCTGCATTGAGACACTGATTTTAATAATCCTCACATGAAACTCCAGACACACACATGTGTAAAGGCAGGCAAAAAAATATTTCGAATGTACAAATTGTACATTAAACTAAAGTTAATCCTTAGGGTTAAGAAAATTACCAATAAAAAGAATGAAAATAACAGAGAGACCCAAATTTAATTTTTTTTCATGAGGTTAAACTAAGACTGCTAAAGAAGAAAAAATAAGTGGCCATTTAAAAATAATGAGGTTAGAATCCTAATACCTCGGAAGAAACAGATACAATGCAAAATAACACTAAGTGGTTAAATCTACTGCCCCAAATGTAGCCTAACCTACCAGATACAGTTGCAACATACATGAAATTATGATTAAGAAAAAAAGAAAAACAGAGACTATGTCATAGATAGGCTTATGTGTTCTGAGGAGGAATCTTCATCTTCTAATGATAAGATTTCTGAGAAACTAAGACATGAATCATATCTCTTTTAAGAGCTGGTTATATATTTCAGTATGTATGTGTGTGCTCATGAGCGTCCATGCATGCATGGACTACATGTGGAGTGACCGTGAAGGGCAGAATAAATCAGAGCCCTGGAGCTGGAGTGACAGATACAGATACTTATCAGCGGCCCAAGGTAGGTGCTGGGAACTGAACTCAGGTCCTCTGGAAGTGCTAAGTCATCCCTCCAGTCCTATAAATTACATCCTAACGTGTCTTTTAAAAAAGTTACTATTTAACAAGATCTGAATTTAGAAGGCTGGGGGTTGACTTAGATATGCCAACTAACTACCTAACTTTTCATTTTGATACCATTTTTTCATTCTGGAAAAGACAGAAAACATGACGTCTACTGCTGAGGCATGGTAAGAACGCCAAATGGGAGTCACAAAAGTCACGTGATAACTGGCACTCCACTACGTAAACAAGAGAATTTGTATCAAGAACAAAAATGGGAAAAAGAAAAAAATTAAAAAAAAAAAAAAAAGAACAAAAATGGGTGGAAGTGAAATTAGACATTTATCTGGGTCACACGATAGTCCTCATCTCTGCCACATAAGAGCTGTCCTAGAGTCTTCAATTCTGAGATTAAATAAGCACAGTGAGATCAGAAGAATCCAATCAATAGTTAGGAATAAGAAAAACCCAGTAAGCGCCAGAATCCGGCTTTACTTTCCAAATCTGTTCTATTATTGACAAGTGTGGAGAATCTAGCAACCAAATGATCCCTTCATTTTCTTTTCTTTATAAAGTAACCCAGCCTTGTGTATTCATCATAGTAATATAACACAGACTAAAATATCTTTCAAGGGGAAGATAAAAAGGATTGATAGGGTAAAATCTTCTATTTCCTTTTACTCTCACCAAAAATTCAGAATGTATTCTTTGACTTGAATTTTGTTATTTCCTAATAATATGGAAGATAAGCATTAGCACTGTTTATCCAGAAAAGTTATGATACATTGAAAAATTATTATTTTTAAAGCATGACCATTTCTAATCATTGAATACCAGAGTCAGAAAGGGATAGTCGATATGTTTATAAGTTACAAGAAGAGCATAACTAAATACTGTCCTTTCAAATGTATCCCATTAGGTTATTTGAAGGGGGACATAGATGTGTGGAGGTCGGCGGGTACCTTGCCAAAGTTGGTTTCCTCCTTCCACCATGTGGGTATGGGAGCATTGAACCCAGGCCGTCAGACTTGAGGAGCAAAGCCTTTACCGGCTGAGTCATCTAGCTGTCCCGATTATTATATGAACATACTTGTAAATGTGTTTACTAAATTTCTTTGTGTTTCTACAATACAGAACGATCAGATCCAGGGCCTTGAATATGTAAGCAAATGCTTTTGCTATTATCCCTAAAGATATTTAATTTTTTTCTGAGGAAAGGTCCCGCTGGATTTAAAGATGGTCTTCAAATCTTGCCTCAGCCTCCTGAGTATCTGGGAACAATATATGCTGCTTGATAAATGTGCATATCTTTACATTTAAATTTTCTTTACAATTTTTTCATGTTGCGTTTTATAACCTTATTCGGATTTACTAACTACTGAACCAGCTGAATTCAGACTCAGTTGGAAAACTTTTTAAATATAAAGTCTGACTTTTAATCAAGTAAGTACCCAGCAGTTTCACTGAGCTGTAAACACAATAAATACTATCATTAATAAACTGTCATTCATCTTTCTTATAGTGCATCTAGATGTATCATACCTAATGTTAATTAAATGGCCCTTTCCATACAGGCTCATTAAGAGCAAATTAAATTTTAAGTGCTTTCTCTATCTAAATTTGAAGAGTAACAGAATACTAACTCAGTATTATTACTTTTTATTTTCATTTGGGTTGAATATAATACCTTATTCAGGGAAGGCAAACAACTAAGGATGTTGGCTATGTTTCATTCCTTGGATTACAGTGTTGATGTCTCTGAGACTAGGAAACATTTTATAAATAGAGTAACAATGATTCTTAGAGCCAGCATTTGATACTGTGATCCAAGGTTAATAGTGTGACTCAACCACAGGTCACTTAGCAGGTACAAAATCTGAATTCAATGCTATCAAGTCCTAACTTGATTTCAGACACTTGAAGACTGCGTATGGTGACGCTGTAAGATAAACAAAAACAAAAAACAAGTGTACTTCAGAGTCAGGTCCAAGACAGTAAATGGCAGGCCTCATAGAGTTTACCTTTGTCAGAAACCAACACACACACACACACAAAGGTGATCTGAAATCCTAATATAAATGTGGTAGATGAGTATGGTGGTTTGAATAGGTTTGGCCCTGCATAGACTCAGGTGTTTGAATGCTTGGCCCATAGAAAGTGCTATTAGAAGGAGTGGCCTTATTGGAGGAGGTGTGGCCTTATTGGAGGAGGTGTGGCCTTATTGGAGGAGGTGTGGCCTTATTGGAGGAGGTGTGGCCTTGTTCAAGGAAGTGATTCTCCAGCATGTAATAAGGACACATGCTCCACTATGTTCATAGCAGCCTTATTTATAATAGCCAGAAGCTGGAAAGAACCCAGATGTCCCTCAGTAGAGGAATGGATACAGAAAATGTGGTGTATTTACACAATGGAATACTACTCAGCAATTAAAAACAATGAATTCATGAAATTCTTAGGCAAATGGTTGGAACTAGAAAATATCATCCTGAGTGAGGTAACCCAAACACAAAAGAATACACATGGAATGCAGTCACTGATAAGTGGATATTAATTAGCCCAGAAGCTCTGAATTCTCAAGACACAGTTAGCATAGCAAATGATACCCAAGAAGAGGGAAAGAGAGGGCCCTGGTTCTGAAAAGAGTTGATCCAGCATTGTAGGGGAGTACCATGACAGGGAAACGGGAGGGAGATGATTGGGAAATGGGTGGAGGGAAGAGGGCTTATGAGACCGATGGGGAGGGGGGAACCAGGAAAGGGGAATTCAGAATGTAAACAAAGAATATAGAAAATAAAAAATACATAAAAATAAATTTTAAAAAGGAGTGGCCTTATTGGAGAAGGTGTGGCCTTGTTCAAGGAAGTGTGTCACTGAAGGCTGGTCTTTTGAGGTCTTAAATGCCCAAGCTATACCTACTGTGAAAAAAATCCAGTCCCCTGGAAGCCTGTGAATCAAGATGAAGAAATCTGGGCTCCTCTAGCACCATGTCTGCCTACACACTCCCTTGCTTCCTGCCATGATGATAATGGACTAAAACTCTCTGAAACTGTAAGCCGGGCGCATTTAAATGTTTGCCTTTATAATTGCTGCCTTGGTCATGGTGTCCCTTTACAGCAATGGAAACCCTAACTCAGACATCAGGTCACAGAAAAAGTAATTTTATTGTCAGAGGCAAAACAAAGTATCCAATTAAATCAAAAGTATTCCAACTTAAAATAATTATTTTGCATGTGATATATGTAAATTCGGGTAAAAATACAAATGTTAAAATATTGGTGTTTTTTTCCCACTCTCATTTGCATTTATGTTCTGATAAATATGGAAACACATCTGATTAATATTAAATATCTTTGAATAAGTTCAGAGTAGATTCTACGCAAAATCAAAGTACTTGGTTGTGCCAACTTTATTTTTTTCTCTTTTTTCTCAAGAAGATTCCATGCAACTTCATTACAACTGTGTTTATTTTATCCTGTTGCTTGTCAGTAGGTCTCAAAATAACAGCTTCATCTGGTTGCAGAATTAACCAATAAAAGTTTCAAATCTCATAAGGCTAGACACCAGACTTCTCAGAGGCCACCTGCTTCTCTTTAAAGCAAATGAAGTCTCAGGTGTGCTGGCCACGCCCAGAAGACTGGGGGACAGATGGCCCCGAGCTCCCTGCAGCTTCTTTATAAAATAATTCACATGTACAAGGTCTAGATTGTGAAGAAAAAAAAAAAAAAGAAAAAAGAAAGAACAGTTAAACCAAAGGGGTTTCTGGCTATTCCAACAACTCTGGGTATCTGGTTATAAAAATTTTAGAATACTCCCACTTTTATTTGAGACAAAACTAAGAATACAAAAGAAATCAAAACTACAAGCAGCACCCTCTCTGGATTCTTGCTCTAATTTAACAATTTAGATTATAGATACTAGTGTCTATTAGATATTACATGCCAAAAGAGATAAAGTGGAAAGTGTCTTAACTCCACATGTGTCATACTGTATGCCATACGTATCTCCAGGAAATAAAGATGATTTGTTGATACTTTCATTTATCAAGAGTATCCAAGTAGTATCATAACACAACCCATAGGGTTGAAAAACACAACTTAAGAAAAATAAGGAGCAATTTCCTAATTAGAGAAGGGGAATAAAATGAAATATAAGTACTTAAGTTTAATAAAAAATCTTACTGAAAATAATAAAAAAACATTTTTTTGAAAAATGTTTCAGGCATGTGATCCCAGCCCTTGTAAGATGGAAACAGGAGAAGAGTCTCTCAAAGTCAGCTTGTAAGAAACACCATTTTGGAGAGGGGGACGGGCTGGGGAGGGGAAGGGGAAAGGAGGGGGAAGAGAATAAAGAGGGAAAGGGGAGGGAAAGGGGAGGGGAAGGGGAGAGAAAGGGGAGGGGAAGGGGAGAGGAAGGGGAGGGGAAGGGAAGGAAGGGGGGAGTGGACGAAAGGGGAAGGGAGGGGAAGGGAGGGGGAGAGAAGGGAAAGGGAAGGGAGGGGGAGAGAAGGGAGAGGGAGGGAAGGGAGGGGGAGGGGAGGGAAGGGAAAGGGAGGGGGAGAGAAGGGAGAGGGAGGGAAGGGAGGGGGAGGGGAGGGAAGGGGAGGAAAGGGGAGGGAAGGGAAGGGAGGGGGAGGGGAGGGAAGGGGAGGAAAGGGGAGGGAAGGGAAGGGGAGGAAAGGGGAGGGAAGGGAAGGGAAGGGAGGGGGAGGGAAGGGGAGGAAAGGGGAGGGAAGGGGAGGAAAGGGGAGGGAAGGGGAGGGGAGGGGAAGGAAGGGGAGGGAAGGGGAGGGAATGGGAAGGAAGGGGAGGGAATGGGAAGAAAGGGGAGGGAAAGGAAAGGAAGGGGAGGAAAGGGGAGGGAAGGGGAGGGAAGGGGAGGGAAGGGGAGGAAAGGGGAAGGAAGGGGAGGGAAGAGGAGGAAATGGGAGGGAAGGGGAAGAGGAGAGGAGGGGAAGGGAAGGAGGAGGGGAGAGGAAGGGAAGGGGGAGGGGAGAGGAAGGGAAGGGAAGGAGGAGGGGAGAGGAAGGGAAGGGGGAGGGGAGAGGAAGGGAAGGGAAGGGGGAGGGGAGAGGAAGGGAAGGGAAGGGGGAGGGGAGGGAAGGGAAGGGGGAGGGGAGAGGAGGGGAAGGGAAGGGGGAGAGGAGGGGAAGGGAAGGGGGAGAGGAGAGGAAGGGAAGGGAAGGGGGAGGGGAGAGGAGGGGAAGGGAAGGGGGAGAGGAGAGGAAGGGAAGGGAAAGGGGGAGAGGAGAGGAAGGGAAGGGAAAGGGGGAAAGGAGAGGAAGGGAAGGGGGAGGGGAGAGGAGGGGAGGGGAAGGGGAGAGGAGGGGAAGGGGGAGGGGAGAGGGAAGGGCCTAACAAAGGAGCTGTCCTGTACCTTGGGAGCAGAGGGCTCACCTAGCATACAGGAAGTCTTGATTTCCACCCCGAGCATTTATTAACTAATCAATTACAAAACAAAATAAGACAACAGAACACAGGAAGAAAGAAAAGTCAAACAGGAAGGAGGAATGGAAGAAGGAAGGCTAAGCAGGAAGAGAAGTATGGAAGGGAAAAGCCATGGGGAGGGGCAGAAGGACAGGCATTATTATTCAGAAGAGAATTAAGGGGTTCATGTTTGAGTGTAAATTGTTGATAATCATCCCTAGTACGTTTTGTCTATTGACCATGTTTTTCTGTCATTTGAAGGTAATAACTTTCTATTCTGTAACTGCAAATGGCCCAAGAAAACACCAACAGAGTACACTTTCTGTTGTGTCCAGCCTGGCTGATTGGCGATGAATTGTTCTGTATGAAATGATGCATCCCGGGGAGAAAATGCTTCCCTTTTGTGGATTAACCAGCGCTGATAAGCAAGGGCTCCGGTAAAACACATGGACACATTGGAAATGGTCTCAGTCTCGAGTGTGAAGGCTTAGGACTGCTCACACAGGGAGGTGGGGCAAAGTTACAAGGAAAGAAAGATTAAAACACAGAACCTTGCAACGTGCTTCCTGGCTCTGAGAGTCCACAAACTCTAGCCTAGAAATCCTGGCTATAGAAGCAATCTAGGAACCACAATAGCAACAAGACTGGAATATGCTTTCATATTACCTGCTAAGGTTTACTAGAGAAGAATACAACAAATTAACGACAATAGCAAACAAAAAATTAGTGACAATAGCAAACAAAAAATTAGTGACAATAGCAAACAAAAGAAGTATCAGCCCTTTCAAACTTTAATGGTATTTTTCTCTCCTTGAAATAACTTTTTTAAACCTAAGACAGTATTAGTTAGAATTCCATGGGAAAATACTAACTGATGACATGGGAAAATATCTGAGAAATATAGAACATTTCATAGAAAATCCAGGAAGAGGTTAAGTACAGGAGGAGGTAATGTGGAAAACTGATAAAAGCATAGACCTGTAACAAGAATGCTGAGGGTCTCGGTAGAACCCCTCCTTACGATACAAGTGGCTAGTTCACCATTTATCCAAAATGGCCTGCCTTGTCCATCTATCCAGTAAGTGGGCTTGGGTAGGATAAGTGGTATCTAAGTGCAGAAGTCTGTAAGTAATTGAAACATATATGTGTTATAATCGCAATTTCAGAATTATAGCATCACAATGCAAAATGGAGAAACAAACCATACTGTGTGTGTGTGTGTGTGTGTGTGTGTGTGTATCAGAACTGTAACTTGAAAGACCAGTGAAGACTACCTAGCCAGTGTACTTGATAACACTAAACTGAGGCCTAAAGTGTTACCAATAACACATGTTAAAAATAATTAGCAGGTCAGGCACTTTTCCTACTTTTCCCGAAGCATATCCACAGGATGATACTGAGAAAGTGGTTGAAAAACAAGCTCATCAGATAAACTCAAAGATACCTGCCATGGGCAGGGTGCTTAAAAGTTGCTAGCTGGGCCCTATTTTCTTTATACTAATCTTAACAACTACTGTTGGGTTCCTTTGAATTATCTCACTTTCAATGTTGATAACAGAAATGAGCAGGCATGTTTGCCCAGGCCATTGTGTGTACATCAATAATGTTCAGTAAACAAATTTTCTGAAAATTTAGAAAGTGCTTTCAGGCACTTGAAAGTGACATTGTAAGAAAACAAGAAACTAGTGTAACTCAGAGTGGGCCCTGTGACAGAAAATTTCAGACAGGCCTCATCAGAAGCCTGAACTCTAAATGAAAAAGAAACGTCATTATTGTTCTGAACTGGTTTAAATCTGCCTTGGAGTCTGGTCATCCTGATACAAGAAGAATAAATAATCAATTTCTCTTTTGAAGGAGACCCGTGATCTCCTTGCAATCACTGTTTGCCCAGAGGCACGGGAAGGGGTCATGAGATTGAGACAAGGTTGGGATACACAGGCCAGAACTGATCTTGAAAAAGAAAATGGCAGTATGCAGAGAAAAAAAAGAAAAGAAAACGGTGACAGACAAACAGACATTTTCCATCTATAGAAAAGGAATTTAACAATAAAAGTTACAAAACACTCTAAGCTAGATGGGATATGAGAATACAATATAAAAGTAATGGATAAAAACAAATGTGATTTAGTAATCCAATACTAAGAATAGAAACAATGGCAGATCAAATTTATAACATTTTATGAAATTCAGATGATTCCTTAAATGTACTGATGAGGCTAGATTTATATAAGTTTTAAGAGAAAAACTGTAAGGGTAATAAATAAGGCAAAAATGGTAAGCTTTTTTTTTTTGAAGTTAGAGTTTTATGAACACCAAAATAATGACCAAGTATAAGTAAGACCTCTGTTTGAAATTTAAATAAATATTAGGTGGGAAGAAACAAGTGTGTGTGTGTGTGTGTGTGTGTGTGTGTGTGTGTGTGTGTGTGTGTGTGTGTTATGTAGTTCAGGCTGTCCTTGAACTCACAAAGTAACCAAGAATGATCTTGAACCCCTAATCCAGTGCTGGAATACAAGCATGATTTGAGGACTATGCCCCACTCAAAACTCTGAAGTGAAATAAGGAGAGCCAAGCCTGGGAACCAACCTGCATCATTCCTGTCAAGGGAAAACCAAAAGGGAAAGGGGAGACAGAAAAGGGCACATTTCTCTTGTGGTAGCAAAAGACAGAACATCTGTGTCACCCAGAAAATGCATCACACCTAAACACTAAGCCCTAGGCTTACCTAGCCAAAATACAGATAGGAAGCACTGGGTGTAGTTATATGCCCTCTCATGCCTCCATAGCATAAACTAGCATATTAATTAAAACATTAATCCCATAAGATCAAACAGGTTAGAGCTGAGAAAGGTCATTATATATGACAGAAAATATCGCATAAGTACCCACAGTGGCCTATAGTGGCAGGACTGCGGCGAGAGTCCACTCCTGTGTTGAGTGACAGTAGGCAAAGGTCACACGAATGTAAGCAGTGGTGTTTTATCTTGTTCTTTCCCTAAAACTACACAGGATTAGCATGCTCCCTGCTTCCCTCATTCCTGTGTGACTCTGTTTATTCCCCCCTTTGAACTGACACTCTGAACACACTCAAGCTCAATGACACTCCTACCAAGCTTAATTCATCAGCATTATCATCCGGTGCTTCCTGGATAAATTGCCTACGACCAGAAGGCTTGAGAACTGAGAAAGGCATCCGCAGAGACAGTTAATGTCATCACATGTAACCAAATCCACAATATGTCCAGTCCCGGATAAGTGGCACTTACTTATGTCCGTTTAAGGCTGCGTGGTGTAAAGCGGTGTAACCCGAACTGTCTGTGCAGTTCACGTTGGGACCTCGCCAGATGCTGCGGACAAAACACAAGTGCACAGTTAACAGTCACGGAGTCACGCTTCAAGAGCAAGAACCGTGTCGCGCGGCGGGTGGCGCGTAGCATATGAAAACTGCAGTTCTGTACTAGATGAATGGCATCTTTCATCTATACCCCAAAGAATAATCTCATTTATCTGATGTAGAGAAATTCAACAGCAAGTGTCAGCATCTTCAAAGAAAAAAATATTACTGAATATGTATTCACTGCCATGCATTAAGTTTGGGTCCAAAATGTCCCTCTTACTCTCTATTATTGCTTATTAACACTCAAGTACTATGTACTAAAGAATAAGGACCTGTGACATCTGCCTCCATTCTTTTAATGCACTAACCCTGCACAGAAGAAATTTATGTGCACTACAACACACGTTCGCATTATGGGAAGACTTAAACTCTTCTTCTTGTTCTATTGCTGCCAAGAAAATGTATATAAAACCACAAGAAGATCCTAACAATTATGTTCTTACCATTGACTTTACTATACAACATATTCTGGAGCAAACACGTAACTACGTAAAAGACTCCTTTTATATTGATCACTGCAATTAAAGAAATTACTTTTAGCCTTTGGAGACAATAAAGCATTGAAAGACACTTTTCTAAGATCAGACCGAATGACTTTGTCTAACGTTCATGCTGATACTGAAATTAGAAAAGATACCAGCTAATGACAAATTCATATTCATGAAATATTTATAATGCATTAACTCCAGGTCACATATTAAGATAAGCACTGAAAACACAAAATCATAATCAATAATTTTTTCTTATAAGAGCATAGTCTGACTGGGTGCGGTGGCTCATGGCTTTAATCCTAGCACTTGAGAGGCAGAGGCAGGCAGATCTCTGAGAGCTGGAGACCAGCATAGTCTCTATAGGAGTTCCAGGACACCCAGGCCTTTATCTAAGTCCTGTCTCGAAAGGAGACAAAAAGTCTAATGTAGATAATAGACATGGTACACATTCATATATGCAGGAAAATACTCACACACATGAATAGATATGCATAAGTGAAGACACACACATACATGTATACTGAGAGATAGAAAGAGAAATTTAATAAAATACACCAAAAAAAAAAAAAACCCTAAATTACTGAGCTGCTTGTACAGCTAAGTGGAGACTTGCCGAGCATATGCAGGGCTCTGGGTTTTGATCCTCTTATAACACACACACACACACATGAGAGAGAGGGAGAGAGAAAGAGAGACAGACAGAGAGAGAGGGGGGAGGGAGAGAACACACTAAGAAACCTCAATGATTTTCTTTTATATATATATATATTTTTTTTTATTTTCTATATTCTTTGTTTACATTCCAAATGATTTCCCCTTTCCCGGATCCCCCCTCCCCATATGTCCCATAAACCTTCTCTCCATCCATTCTCCAATCACCTCCCTCCTTTTTTTCTCTGTCCTTATATTCCCCTCCAAAGCTAGATCAATCCTTTCCAGGATCAGGACCTACTCCATACTTCTTCATGGGAGTCATTTGTTATGTGATTTGTGCCTTGGGTATTCAGGGCTTCTGGGCTAATTAATATCCACTTATCAGAGATTGCATCCCAAGTGTATTCTTTTGTGACTGGGTTACCTCAATTAGGATGATATTTTCCAGATCAAACCATTTGCCTAAAAATTTTGTGAATTCATTGTTTCTAATTGCTGAATAGTATTCCATTGTGTAAATATACCACATTTTCTGTATCCATTCCTCCTTTGAGGGGCATCTAGGTTCTTTCCAGCTTCTGGCTAATATAAATAAGGCTGCTATGAACATAATGGAGCATGTGTCTTTATTACATGCCGGGGAATCCTTTGGGTATATGCCCAGGAGAGGTATAGCAGGGTCCTCCAGAAGTGTCATGTCCTGGCTGAGGAACACCCAGACTGATTTCCACAGTGGTTGGTACCACCTTACAGCCCCACCAGCAGTGGAGGAGTGTTCCTCTTTCTCCACATCCTCACCAACACCTGCTGTCTCCTGAGTTTTTGACCTTAGCCATTCTGACTGGTGTAAGGTAAAATCTCAGGGTTGTTTTGATTTGCATTTCCCTAATGACTAATGATGTTGAACACTTCTTAAGGTGCCTCTCGGCCATCCGAATTTCTTCAGGTGAAAATTCTTTGTTTAGATCTGTGCCCCATTTTTTAATAGGGTTATTTGGTTCCCTGGGATCAAACTTCTTGAGTTCCTTGTATATATTGGATATTAGCCCTCTATCAGATGTAGGGTTGGTGAATATCCTTTCCCAATTTGATGGTTGCTGTTTTGTCCTTTTAACAGTGTCCTTTGCCTTACAGAAACTTTGTAATTTTATGAGGTCCCATTTGTCAATTCTTGATCTTAGAGCATAAGCTATTGGTGATCTGTTCAGGAACTCCCCCCACCCCCACCCATATCCTCTAGGGTCTTCCCCAGTTTCTTTTCTATTAGTTTCAGTGTGTCTGGTTTTACATGGAGGTCCTTGATCCACTTGGAGTGAAGTTTAGTACATGGAGATAAGAACAAATCAATTCGCATTCTTCTGCATGCTGATCTCCAATTGATCCAGCACCATTTGTTGAAAAGGCTATCTTTTTTCTACTGGATGTTTTTGGCTCCTTTGTCAAAGACCAGGTGACTGTAGGTGTGTGGGTTCATTTCTGGATATTCAGTTCTATTCCATTGGTCCACTTGTCTGTCACTGTGCCAATACCATGCAGTTTTTAATACTATTGCTCTGTAGTATTGCTTGAAGTCAGGGATACTGATTCCCCCAGAATTTCTTTTGTTGTTGAGAATAGTTTGAGCTATCCTGGGTTTTTTGTTATTCCAGATGAATTTGAGAATTGCTTTTTCTAACTCTGTGGAGAACTGAGTTGGGATTTTGATGGGGATTGCATTGAATCTGTAGATTGCTTTTGGCAAGATGGCCATTTTAACTATATTAATCCTGTCGATCCACGAGCATGGCAGATTTTTCCATTTTCTGAGGGCTTCTTCAGAGTTCCATCTTCAGAGACCTGAAATTCTTGTCATACAGATCTTTCACTTGTTTTGTTAGAGTCACACCAAGATACTTTATATTGGTTGTGGCTATAGTGAAGGGTGTCATTTCCCTAACTTCTTTCTCATCCTGCTTATCCTTTGAGTATAGGAAGGCAACTGATTTGCTTGAGTTGATTTTATAACCAGCCACTTTGCTGAAGTTGTTTATCAGCTGTAGGAGTTCTCTGGTGGAGGTTTTCGGGTCACTTAAGTAGACTATCATATCATCTGCAAATAGTGATAATTTAACTTCTTCCTTTCCAATTTGTATCCCCTTGACCTCCTTATGTTGTCTAATTGCTCTAGCTAGAACTTCAAGTACTATAGTGAAAAGACATGGAGAGAGAGGACAGCCTTGTCTAGTCCCTGATTTTAGTGGGATTGCTTTAAGTTTCTCTCCATTTAGTTTGATGTTGGCTACCAGTTTGCTGTATATTGCTTTAACGATGTTTAGGTCTGGGCCTTGAATTCCTGTTCTTTCCAAGACTTTTAGCATGAAAGGATGCTGAATTTTGTCAAATGCTTTTTCTGCATCTAATGAGATGATCATATGGTTTTTTTCTTTGAGTTTGTTTATGTAGTGGATAGCATTGATGGATTTCCTTATATTGAACCAGCCCTGCATCCCTGGGATGAAGCCTACTTGATCATGGTGGATGATCGTTTTGATGTGTTCTTGGATTCGGTTGGCAAGAATTTTATTAAGTATTTTTGCATCAATATTCATAAGAGAAATTGGCCTGAAGTTCTCTTTCTTTGTTGGATCTTTGTGTGGTTTTGGTATCAGTATAATTGTGGCTTCATAGAACGAGTTGGGTAGAGTCCCTTCTGTTTCTATTTTGTGGAATAGTTTGAAGGGTATTGGTGTTAGGTCTTCTATGAAGGTCTGATAGAATTCTGCACTGAAGCCATCTGGCCCCATGCTTTTTTTGGTTGGGAGACTTTCTATGACCCTTTTTATTTCTTCTGGTGTTATGAGACTGTTTAGTTGATCTATTTGATCCTGATTTAGTTTTGGTATCAGATATCTGTCTAGGAAACTGTCCATTTCCTCCAGATTCTCCAGTTGTGTTGAGTATAGGCTTTTGTAGTAGGATCTAATAATTTTTTGAATTTCCTCAGTTTCTGTTGTTATATCTCCCTTTTCATTTCTAAGTTTGTTAATTTGGATACTGTCTCTGTGACCTTTGGTTAGTCTGGCTAAGGGTTTATCTATCTTGTTGATTTTCTCAAAGAACCAGCTCCTGGTTTTGTTGATTCTTTGTATGGTTCTCTTTGTTTCTACTTGATTGATTTCGGCCCTGAGTTTGATGATTTCCTGCCTTCTACTCCTCCTGGGTGAAATAGCTTCTTTTTGTTCCAGGGATTTCAGGTGTGTCATTGAGCTGTTAGTGTATGCTCTCTCCATTTTCTTTTTGGAGGCACTCAGGGCTATGAGTTTTCCTCTTAGCACTGCTTTCATTGTGTCCCATAGATTTGGGTATGTTGTCTCTTCATTTTCATTAAGTTCTAAAAAGTCTTTAATTTCTTTCGTTATTTCTTCCTTGACCAAGGTATCATTGAGTAGAATATTGTTCAGTTTCCACGTGTATGTGGGTTTTCTGTTGTTTTTGTTGCTATTGAAGACCACTTTTACTCCATAGTGATCTGATAGGAGGCATGGGATTAGTTCGATCTTCTTATATTTGTTGAGGTCTGTCTTGTGACCAATTATATGGTCGATTTTGGAGAAGGTACTATGAGGTGCTGAGAAAAAGGTATATTCTTTTGCTTTAGGATAGAATTTTCTATATATATCTGTTAAATCTAAATCCTCCAAAGCTTCAATTAGTTTGATTGTGTCCCTGTTTATTTTCTGTTTTCCTGATCAGTCCATTGAGGAAAGTGCAGTGTTGAAGTAACCCACAATTATTGTGTTAGTTGCAATGTGTGCTTTGAGCTTTAATAAAGTGTCTTTTATGAATGAGGGTGCCCTTGCATTTGGAGCATATATGTTCAGGATTGAGAGTTCTTCTTGTTGTATTTTTCCTTTGACCAGCAAGAAGTGTCCCTCAGAGTCTCTTTTGATGACTTTGGGTTGAAAGTCAATTTTATCTGATATTAAAATGGCTACTCCAGCTTGTTTCCTGAGACCATTTGCTTGTAAAATTGTCTTCCAGCCTTTTACTCTAAGGTAGTGTTTGTCTTTCACCCTGAGGTGTGTTTCCTGTATGCAGCAAAATGTAGGGTCCTGTTTACATATCCAGTCGGTTAGTCTATGTCTTTTTATTGGGGCATTGAGTCCACTGATGTTAAGAGATATTAAGGAATAGTGATTGTTACTTCCTGTCATTTTTGATGTTATTTTTTAAATTTTATTGGTTAACTTCTTTTGGGTTTGATGAGAGAAGGTTACTATCTTGCTTTTTCCAGGGTGAAGTTTCCCTCCTTGTATTGGTGTTTTCCTCCTATTATCCTTTGTAGGGCTGGGTTTGTGGATAGATATTGGGTAAACTTGGCTTTGTCAGGGAATATCTTAGTTTCTCCATCTATGGTGATTGAGAGTTTTGCTGGGTATAGTAGTTTTGGCTGGCATTTGTGTTCTCTTAGAGTCTGCATGAGATCTGCCCATGATCTTCTAGCTTTCATAGTCTCAGGTGAGAAGTCAGCTGTGATTCTGATAGGTCTTCCTTTATATGTTACTTGGCCTTTTTCCCTTACTGCCTTTAATATTCTTTCTTTGTTTAGTACATTTGGTGTTTTGATTATTATGTGATGGGAGAAATTATTATTATTATTTCTGTTCTGGTCCAGTCTGTTTGGAGTTCTGTAGGCTTCTTGTATATTCATGGGCATCTCTCTCTTTAGGTTAGGGAAGTTTTCTTCCATAATTTTATTGAAGATATTTGCTGGCCCTTTAAATTGTAAATCTTCACTCACATCTATGCCCATAATCCTTAGGTTTGGGCTTCTCATTGTGTCCTGGATTTCCTGGATATTTTGGGTTACAAGCTTTTTGCTTTTTGCATTTTCTTTAACTGTTGAGTCCATGGTTTCTATGGTATCTTCAGCATCTGAGATTCTTTCTTCTATCTCTTGTATTCTGTTGTTGATATTTGCATCTCTGTCCCCTGATTTCTTCCCAAGGTTTTCTATCTCCAAAGTTGTCTCCCTTTGAGTTTTCTTAGTTGTTTCTACTTCTGATTTTAGATCCTGGATGGTTTTGCTTAGCTCCTTCACTTGCTTGTTTGTGTTTTCCTGTAATTCTTTAAGAGCTTTTTGTGTTTCCTCTTTCATGACCTCAGCCTGTTGACCAAAGTTCTCCTGTATTTCTTTAAGTGATTTTTCCATTTCCTCCTTATTGGCTTTTGTATTCTCCTGGATTTCTTTCAATGATTTTTGTGTTTCCCTTGTAAGGACTTCTAACTTTTGATCCATTTTATCCTGAATTTCTTTAAGTATGTCCTTCATGTGTTCCTGTACCAGTATCATGACCAGTGATTTTAAATCCAAATCTTGTTTTACCGGTGTGATGGGGTATCCAGGACATGCTGATAAAGGAGAATTGGGTTTAGATGCTGCCATATTGCCTTGATTTCTGTTAGTGATGTTCCTGCATTTGCCTTTTGCCATCTAGTTCTCACTGGTGTTAGTTGGTCTTGTCAATGCTGGACTCACCAGTGCAAGCTGCCTCTTCCCAGGTGGCCTCTGGTGCACAGCTGACCTCCTGCACTGCCTGGAGACAGGGTGCTGTGGCCCAGGCTGTTCAGATCCCGAAGTAGACACCAGAAGGCTCCTGCAGGGGCCTGCTGGACTCAGCAGAGCACACTGACTCCTCCCAGCTGGCCTCCTGGATGCCCTTCTTGCATCTTGCAGGACCTGGATATGTGGCGTGGCAGCCCAGGCTGTTCTGGATCCCAAAGCGGAGATCTGAAGGCTCCTGCCAGAGGCCTCAGGACTGGAACCCTAAGCTCAGTACTGCCTGTGCATTCCCAGTCTGCTTCTGGGTCCACACCAGGTCTCTTGCACTTCCTGGAGACTGAGTGCTGTGGCCCAGGCTGTTCAGATCCCGAAGCAGACACCTGAAGGCTCCCGCCAGGGCCTGTTGGACTCAGCAGAGCACACTGACTCCTCCCAGCCGGCCTCCCAGATGCCCCTCTTGTGTCTTTCAGGACCTGGAGATGTGGCGTTGCAGCCCAGGCTGTTCTGGATCCCGAAGTAGAGATCTGAGGGCTCCCGCCAGAGGCCCCAGGACTGGAACCTAAACTCCATGCTGCTGGAGCCCAATGATTTTCTTAATAGAGAAGACCTGATCCATTGGACCTCAAGCCAATGAGGTTGTGACACACATAAAAGACAGAAGGGGTCATTTCATAATCATTAAGAGAACAACTGGACAAGAGTACAGAATAATCTTAAGTAGTTTTAAAATGCATATATAACAACAGACCTTCAAAATACATTAAGTAAAACCTAGCTCAACTGAAAGAAAAAATATATACCTACTTTTGAAAAAAATGAAACCATCTCTCGGTTGATGAAATAAAAAGAAAACCAGTATGAAACTAAATAATATTATCCACCAACTTGACCTAACTGGAATTTACGTAACATTTTATGCAATAATAACAGAATAATAAAATTTTTTCCAAGTAAACTCAGGGTATTTATCAAAACACAGTAAATCATCGAACATAAAACAGTCCCAATATATATGAAAATATTCAAATCAAGAAAGAGATATTCTCTGACTACAGTGAAATCAAATTAGAAATCACTCACGTAAAAGTATCTGGAAACCCCTGGTGTTAGCAATGAAGTAACATCAAAGTCAAAAAAGATAAGAAAAAGGAAATTGCAAAGTACTTTAAGCTTAAAGCACAGCTTTAAACTCGACTTACTACACTGACTTAATCTTTACATACTAAAATCATCCACACACAAGGAATGTATACCTAAAGAACTTGTGCGGCTAAAGAACTGATTTAGACAAGAGGAAAGGCTCAAACCGATAACCTCGGCTTCTATTTTTAGAAACAGAAAAACAGAACTAGAGTTCAGCCATTAAAGGCTCACACTCAATGCTTGTGAGTTTCATTCCCAGAACCCATGTAATCTAAGTCTGTCTCCACAGTTGCCCTGTTCTGCCCTCTAATATCACATGTACCACACATGGTGCACATGCATACACATAAACACACATACACACACGCACACGTACAATCAGTAAAAGAAATAAGTAGCACATGAGCAAAAAAACCCCAAATAATCCATGTAAAATAACCATAAATCCTGAATACACATTCTCCAAAGGGAATATAAAATAGGCCACAGGTTTATGAAAAAGCATACAATTTCATTCATCATTAGATTTCATCAGTAATAAATTTCACTAATCAAAAACAGTATGAAATATTAATATAAGCCTTAGGATGGTTATTCCCATTCTTTTCATAGCTGTTCCTAAAAAAAAAAAAAAAAAAAAAAAAAAAAAAAAAATTCTTGTAAGGGTTTGGGGAATAGAAAGTATCTATATACTATGAGTTAGAATGTAAAATGACGGCTAGGCGATGGTGGTGAACGCCTTTAATCCCAGCACTTGGGAGGCAGAGGCAGGCGGATTTCTGAGTTCGAGGCCAGCCTGGTCTACAGAGGTCAGCCAAGGGCTACACAGAGAAACCCTGTCTCAGGGGAAAAAAAAAAAAAAGAATGTAAAATGACATAGTCACCATGAAAACACTATGCAGCTTTTAAAATAAATTAAAAATAGAACTTCATATGGCCCAAAAATCACACTTCTGATCATATACCAAAATATTAACATCATAGCAATAAAAAACAGCAGCACTCCTGTGTGCACTGGGAGTGTTATCCACCACTAGCTGAGATAGTCAAACAACTGAAATGCCTGTTGGCCAACAGGTGACCAAACCAAGATGGCAGATGCATATAATGAACGTAAAAGGAAGAAAGACCTTGATACTTGCTACGGCGTGGGATAAACATAGAGAACATCACCCTAAGTGAGATAGCCAGACACGGGAAGAGAGGTGCCCTGCACCAATGCTGACTGAAGCACTAGTCACAGTACCTACATGGGAACCAACCTAGGTGTCCAACAACCAAGAAATGGATTTTAAAAAAAAAATGGGTCTAGATGCCCCATGGAAGTTGTTCATTTAGAAAGAAGAACAGAGTTTTATCAGTAGGAGAAAGGAGGACGGACATACAGAATCATACTAAGCAAATTAAGCCCGTCATGAGACCACCAGTATCAAGTGTTCTCTAATTTAGGGCTTCTACATTTTTACAAGGAGACCTAAAATAATGTCTCTCTGTGTATATTTACACAAATACATAAAAATACAAATAAATATGTATTTACAAAACATTAATGTTCGACTGAAACTAAGCAAAGGGGATTAATGGTAAGGGAGGTATAAGAAGGGGCAGAGAGACATAGGAGATTATGTTCAACATATACACTTGAGTGAAAGTTTCTTATATAACGGTACCATGCATATTATGATAAACAATGGAAGCATGGTGGAAAGAAATTTTACAGGGTGAAAATTGAATTCAACAACATTCTTGAAAGTTACCATGGCACAATCAAAACTTTTTTCAAATACGAACATTATTTAGCATAACAACCCCCCTTTGGGGAGCTTGATAAATATGAAATAAAAGCATTGATATAAGCACTGTAAATATAAAACTACCCTTGACAATTTTAAGATCAAAAAGAATATTATGAGCATGCAGCAAGGAGAGAAAATAATGGGATTTATAAGCACTATGGAATTCATCCACTAGGGAGTCACTAAATTATGGAATATCACGTCACTACTACAGCAAATAACTATTATCTATTTGGGTACACCTTGAAAGTTAACAAAACTATACTCTTTGAAAAGAGTGAACTTCAAAATCTTGTATTTGACTCAGAATCCCAAATGGTTTTTGTGTGTGTGTGCAATAACTCCTTCACATCTGTTTAAGACAAATACTCTTATTATTCCCATCAGACAAATGAGAGATATTAGCATTAATTTAGAAAAATGCTTATAATGTCTTCTCAGCTTTTTGGTTAAAATTATGTTCAGAAAAAAATGCACACAAAGATACATTTAGCTCCGTTTTTCTTTACTGATGTATTTTTTCACTTTACATCCTGATCACAGTCCCGCTCCTCTCCCCTCACAATCCCACCCTCTTAGGTCTCTCCCCTCATTAACTCCTCCCCTTCTCAGAAAATGACACGCCCTCCGGTACCACCCCACCCTGGGACATCCAGGGTGGACTAGGAGCATCCTCTCCCACTGAGGCCAGACTAGGTCAGTTAGAGGAAGGGGTCAGAGATGTTTGAGTCCTTTAAAATATCACTGAGGGGGAGAGGGTGAAGACAAAGGGTAGATTAGTTCCTTTTTCATTGCTGTGATCAAAGCTCTAACATGAAGACCTTAAAAGAGAAATGGTTTATGTTGGGAGCCCAACGTGATGGAGAAGGCGTGGCCACAGGAGTACCTCAGAGCTGGGGCAGCAGATTAAAAAACAGACAAGGTCAGCTGGGCCTTTAATCCCAGCACTCCGGAGGCAGAGGCAGGGGGATTTCTGAGTTCGAGGCCAGCCTGGTCTACAGAGTGAGTTCTAGGACAGCCAGGGCTATACAGAGAAACCCTGTCTAACAACTCCAAGAAACATTCCAAGAAACGTGTAATTAATTCTGCAGTCAACTCGACACTTCTGGCATAACAAGGTCAGCATTTCAAGGAGGCAGCTTCTCTGACAGGTTTTGGAAAGTGACCAGAAAGGAAACTGGGTTGACAGTTATTTTTTTTATTTTTTATATTCTTTGTTTACATTCCAAATGCTTTCCCCTTTCCCAGTTCCCCCCTCCCCATAAGTCCCATAAGCCCTCTTCCCTCTGCCCATTCCCCAATCACCCCCCCTCCCATTTCTCTGTCCTGGTACTCCCCTACAATGCTGCATCAAGCCTTTCTAGGACCAGGGCCCTCTCCTTCCTTCTTCTTGGGAATCATTTGATATGTTAATTGTGGCAGTTAATTTTAAAGATTTATTTATTCATGTATTTTTTTCTGATTAATTGTTTTTATTGGATATTCCCTTTTTTACATTTCAAGTGTTATCCCCTTTCCTGATTCCTCCCCAAGAAATCCCCTATCCCATCCCCTCCTCCTGTTTCTATGAGGGTGTACCCCCACCCACCCTCCCACTCCCACCTCCCTGTCCTCACATTCCCCTACACTGGGGCACGGAGCCTTCACGGGTCCAAGGGTCTCTCCTCTCACTGATGCCAGATAAGGCCATCCTCTGCTATGTATACAGCTGGAGCCATGGGTCCATCCCTCCATGTCGACTCCTTGGTTGGTGGTTTAGACACTGGGAGCTCTGGTTGGTTGATATTGCTGTTCTTCCTATGAGGTTACAAACCCCTTCAGCTCCCTCAGTCCTTTCTCTAACTCCTCCATTGGGGACCTCGTAATCAGTTCAAAGGTTGACTGTGAGCATCCACCTCTGTATATACGCATGTATGTTTATGTATATGTATATGTATATGTATATGTCTGCATGTACTCACTCCCGCAGGACAGAGAGGGAATCGAATCCCATTACACATGGTGAGCCACCATGTGGTTGTTGCGATTTGAACTTAGGACCTCTGAAAGGACAGGGGGTGATCTTAACTGCCGAGTCCTCTCCCTCTAGTCCTTCTTTTTAAAAGATTTAGTTATGTGTGTATTTTTATGCATATGAGAACAGTTGATTTTAATGGAAAAGTATGGAAGAAGTATCCTGAACTGTTGGGTATACAATTGCAAATTGAGAAAGCTGAGGGAGGAAATTCAAATTCTTACATCTAAAAAAAAGATGATGGTAGCCATGTGGGAAAGACATGCACCTTGGCTTGGCACCTGACTGAGGTTCCTACCAGGAGTGGCATAGAGGTGGTGAGACACCTCTGTTAGTAGGAACTTCAAGGACTGTGGTGACTTTGGAGGACGCCTGATTTCAGACAAGCTGTCTAAAAACCCTGTGTTGTTCAGAACACCCTCACAATGGAGGGAAAACAAATGATAAGATGTTATAAATAACCCAGTACTTTTTTTTTATTTCCTGCATGTTATTAAAATCTTATACGTATCTTGTGGAAAAGGGCATTGATATTTATTGCTAACATCAGGCGGAGGCTCTGTGTACTTCGTTCACCTCTTGCATCTCACTTCCATATTATCAACAACAACAACAACAAAAATTAATTGTAATAGAAGCCTGAAATTTTTCTAATGAATGTCTTCTTTCTCTAAGGAGAATGCATTTAGGCACATATTTTTACAAACAAGGAGATTCAGAATAGAAATTTAGCATATGTGCCAGGAAGCTAAATTCAGCTGCACCTATTGACAGAGCCTGGAGGCACACATCCACATAGCCTCAGAACATCTCTACACATTTGAACGCTATAAATAATCCGGGCCCAAAACCTCAAGCTAAAAACTTAAAAAAGGAAACCTGGATTTTGGAAAGCCCGTGGCTCGAGTCAATAGCCCATTCATTCCAACTTTTTAAAAATATATCCCTCCTTTACTCAGTCATAATAAGTACCTTCGGCAGATGTACGGAAAAGGTTTGAGACTCTTATTACATATGTGGGTTCTTTTTTAAAACCCAGATTCTTTATCTTATTCTAATAGAGACTAAAATAGCACTTCCAAATATTTTAAAATCTTCCTGTCAGCATTCTTTACCCAAAATCAGTGCTTTCCCATAACGAGATCAAAACTTTCCAAAAGACTCCATTCCCTTGGTTGTAGTACACGTAATAATGTACCAGGTTCCTGTGAAATGGGCTCTCTGCTGAACTTTCAGATGGCCAGGACATGCATGAAACCATTTATTTCTTTGGTTTTTACATATCAAAGCAGATAATCCTTAAATGTAGTCCTAAGTGGCTTGGGACAATATATACTTGTATAGCCAGTGAGACATAAGAAACAGCTACCCTGCAAATTGATCGTTGCTATTGTCTTTCACAGATGTGTGGAAAATATCCATTCTTAACAACATAAGAGTATGTCAGCCTTTTTTTGAGATTTTCTGGAGCTGGGGAAATAGGCCACTAGTAGAGAGAGCCCATCTTGACTAGCCATAGTTCAAGTGATTCATAGTCTAATGTGGATAGAGACTTTCATATTATATAATGCAGGGCAGGTCGGTGTCATTACTGGGGCAAGAGGGAAAGAAAAAAAATCAAAGGATACACTGATGTGATTGGTTCCCAACATCCACTAGGAGACACACCATCAGCCTTTGTGACAGCATTTCCAGACAAGAATAACGGAAGGGAGTCCGAGCCACCCCCAAAGTGGGCAAGCCAGAAGTAGATATCCCAAGGGAAAGGAGTACATGCGCACACCTCCTTCACTTCTTGAGCAGGTGTCTCTAACACTACTGTTGCTGATACATCCTCTACTGTTGTCAGACTCCAGCTTCTCCAGCTTCTCCAGCTTCTCCAGCTTGCTGATGGGGACTTGATACCAGCAACTCTCTAGGAAACTTCCAGACTTTCAGGATTAAATTGGGACTGAACCATTCATTTTCTTAGAAAGCTATCAGATTGTCTGCTCCCCCAGCCTACAGAAAGCCACTGTTGAAGGCTCCAGCCCTTATAAGACAATCTAATAAATTCCTCTTTACAGTATATATTATACAGATATATTTGATACTTACATGCATTTTATAGGCTCTATTTATTATTATTATTATTATTATTATTAATTTTCTCTTTTGTTTTTGTTTTTGTTGATCAGGCTTCACTATGTAGCTCTGCCTGTCCTGGAACTCACTATGTGAACCAGGCCAGCCTCAAACCCATATAGATTCACCTGCCTCTGCCTCCAGAGTACTGGGATTCGGGCATATGCCACTATGATCAGTTTAACACAACTTCTTAAATGATAGGGCATAGGCACATATGGGAGCACACAACTGAATAAAGGGAGATGGGAAAAATGCCGATAGTAAAAGGTTTCTAGATGTGCAGCCATCAAAAGGTCATTCAAAATCAATATACAATGAATTCCAGCTGTTTCTGGAGGCACTGTCCCATGATGCATTTCAAGAAGTTACTTGGTTCTGAACAGACAACATACGCACTTTTACACACATTCTCATACCACACATGACAACACATACTCTCATGCCACACATGTCAACACATGCTCTCATGCCACACATGACAGCAAGTGCTGTCTGAAATACTTTGGCTCAGACTCATAGTATGAGATGAGATGTCTTAACTGAACATACAAAGTTTTCTGACAAAGGATGGTTTAATTACAGAAAACTAAAACTTACAAATTTCCTTACTTGCATTCCTCAGCACAGAAGCATCAAATTAGTAAATATATGAACTGTATTAGGATGAACTGTTTGATTTTTGGAACTTAGGTAGCTGGCTAATTTCATTTTTAAAATTCATTAATTCATTTTAACTTAGAATTAGGAAAGAATTTCCAAATATTTCGGAAGCAGTCCTAAATCTTAAATGTCCTTTCATTCTGCACTATGCATTCCTGTGAAGTGGCAATGGCACATTGATGATTATAAAATCAAAATATCATCCAACTCCAAAAAATACTAAAGACATTCATATTATACAGCAACAAATAGTGAGCCTAGTTTTAATTCTTCACATAAAATAAAACCACATCCTTCTCATTAGTATGAAATTTCCTTTAGCTCTTGATAAATAATACAATTATATGTAGAGATTACATATATACATATATGCGAATAATTATATTCAGCTCAATTTCATTATGATGTAGTATCAGTAAGTGTATCATTTTTATACCTATTCAATATACTTTGGATCTCAAGCATAAAGAAGCAACAGAAGAGATTAAGAAGCCATGCTGGACAGAATTAGACTGATACAGTGCACATTAGATGGTTACCAAAAGTCACAAAATATTGTTTGTCTTTTACAAAATAAAGTATCTATTTGACTGAGTCCCAATTTCTTCAGGTGTTTTTATATCTTTTTTTGAGACTATAGAACAACTAGTCTAGCGTACAGTCATATTTTAGTCTGTAAACACAATTACACCAAAGCTAACACTTTAGGAAGTATCGTGGGCAAAATTACATTAACAAACATTTTAAATGAATAATATGTACACTGAATTTTTCATTGTAGTCGCATAGTAAAGTACATAATAGGTTGGCTCTGAGCAGAAATGGCTCAAGTCATGATCACATCATTTGCGCTTGTGCTTCAATATATATAATAAGGTTCCACAGGAAACAATTCAGAATGTGGACATTTGTAGCCACCCCGAGAATTAAACAGAGCCCTGACGAAAATGAGACTAGCCATGCTTTCAACTTTGTCACTGGCGATAAAAACATACAACAATGCTCCCAGCCCACACCCCACCCTTTAAAGTTGACAGGATGCTTGAAAACAAATCTAAAGACAAGGGAGATTAACCGCGGTAATGATCACACACCACGGATTCAATGGCAATTGTTCCTCTTACCCTTGTGTTCGCTTCCTAGATAGTAAGTCAGAAGTGCTATCAAATGCACATTAATGACGTTTCACAAATCCACATTCTAATCCTCAGAGCCGATGAAGACGGCATGTTACAAAGCAAGGAAGAATTAAACTGCTGATCATCTGACTTTAACCAGGATTATCCAGAGGCATCCAATCCCATCAGAGATGTCCTTAAATAGAGAGGGTGACAGGAGACATAGAGCCATAGAGACTACAGTAAGAGAGACCTCACTGGTTACTGAGCGGTAAAAATAAAAGACAGAGCACCCAGGGATGTGATCAGCCTCTAAACCAGCCATTCTCAACCCATGGGTCACCACCACCACAGGGGTCATATATCAGACAACCTGCATATCAAATATTTACATTATGAGTCATAACTAGGAAAACTACAGTTATGCAGCAGCCATGAAATACTTTTACAGTTGGGAGAGGGGCTTACCACACCATGAGGAAGTGTACCAAAGTGTCCCAGCATTTGGAAGATTGACATCTACTGCTCTAGAATCTGGGAAGAGCAAGAAAATATATTTCCCCAGAGCCCCTAGAATCTCTCAAAGATAACGCAACCCTTCTGACTCCTTGTTTTTAGCCGAGATCTGCATCTGTGGCTATAACACAATAGACTCACAAGGCTTAAACCACTAAATCTGTGATAATTTACTACATCGGCCACAGGAAACTAATAAAGTTATGTATAATAACAACACTATAACACAAGATGCTCAGATACGTCTAAATATTTGGGAAACAGAGGCAGCAAGAGGAACTTGGGGCATCTGCATGCTATGAAACATGTGACATGCTTATACAGGCATCAGTTTTTAACTTCTGTAATGCAGGAGGAACAGCAGTAGCTGCCTCTACAGAAATTGATGTAATGCCAGGGGCCACAGATGCAAAGGCACTCCAGGAGGAGGACCTAATAGAAGTCTGCCGGAGACACCAAGGATTGCTAACACAGACAATGCCAGCCAATCAGGAACTGCTGTTTAGAAGAAACGTTTTCTTGGGACCAATGGGACACGGCTGGGGGTACTAAAGGAGTTTGCAGCCTCGTTCAGATGAGCTTGCTGCCTCATTTCTCACCTGATGGCACACCACCTCACCTCCAGCCCCAAGGGCCGGTAGAGTTGGACAGCCAGTAGTTCCGGGCACAGACAGCACTATAATTCTGGGGGGGGGGGGGTTGTTTTGTTTTGTTTTGTTTTTTTGTTTCTTTGGTTTTTTGTGTGTGTGTGATGTTGGGGGTTTTTTTTGTTGTTGTTTTTTGTTTGTTTTGTTTTGTTTTCAAGACAGGGTTTCTCTGTGTAGCCCTGGCTGTCCTGGAACTCACTCTGTAGACCAGGCCAGCCTCGAATCCCAAGTGCTGGGATTAAAGGCGTGTGCCACCACTGCCCGGCCCTAGTTCTGAGTTTTTAATGAGGAAGTAAAACAGCCCTTTTCCACAATCACACATGTAGTTGGCACTGACTGCCAGATTCAGGACCAGGCTGTCTGTTCCCAGAGACCATCAGTTCAGGCTCACCGTCTTAAAGTACCTTTTCAGTACTATGAAATAACTGAGATTTCCTATGCTTTGGGGCCAACTGTATTTCTTCTGTGAGTGCCTCATTTTTCCGTGGTGTTTTCCAATATTTCATTATGCTTAAGGACTTGAAGGAACTAGTTTTTTGGGTTTTTTTTTTTTTTGGTTTTTTTATGAAATGAATAGTTGATTGACTGTTTCTATGTTCTATTTCTGTAAGCTCAGCTGAGTTTACCCTGTCACTTGCCTTACCATAGAATCTGTGTTAATCCCAGGTGTGGGATCCGGGGCTGCTTCAGATTGTCCACAGCAGCAGACTATGATTTGCCTCATGTTCTAGCAGGGCCGTGATTTTGCCAGCTGCAGATAGTTTGTGTGACATTTTGAATTCTGGGGACTTTCCAGAGAAAAGATATATAAATGTGTATATAAATGTGAGGGTCCTGAGAGTCGGGGTTATTGTTGTTGTGATTGGTGGGTTAATGTTTGTTGGTTGGTTGCTGTTGATCTATTTGTTAAGTACTCATGGGCAAAGAAGAAACAAGAAGAAATTAGATGTTCTGATGGTGAAGATGAATCTTAACCTTAGGAACTTGATGCCCGTAATCAACACGAAGTAGTTTTAACAATAACGTAGTCTCCCTTTTTCTCTTTCCTATCTAGTGTTAGGGGGTTAAAGTAGTAGAAGAAGAGAGGTAGAGAAGGGTACAATAATAAAGAACCCACAAAGTAGCCAAATTCTGGCTACATGTGATCCTTTGAAAGGGTCTTGACCCCCAAAGGAATATTGACTCACAGGTTGAGGGCCATTGCTCTATTGGGCATGTCCATTGGTTGCATGGTTAGTTGACTGACAGGCTGGCTTATTCCTTCTTATGGTATTGGGAATCAAGGCCGTAAGGATGCTAAGTGCTCTACCACTGAGTCATATTCTCAACATTGCCTGGTCATTTAAATTCCGAAGAAGTAGCATTCAGTTGGTTGGTTGCAGAGTCTTGCTACATTACTCAGACTGTCCTTATCGTCCCAAGGCGTGTGCTGTCTCCCTGAGCCTTTTGTTGTTTATTGCTATTAGAGACAACAACTTACTTTTCATATCCCTTAATTACTGCTGCTGATTAAATTTGTTTTAATTCATTCATTCAACTCCCCATTACTGAACACCTACTATGCACGGCCACTGTTCTCATTGTCCTTGTCACAGATGGTGCAGCAGTCAGATTAGGGGGAGGAGACAACAAAGGCAAAATTGCCTGCCCTGTGGTCCTTAAATCTCAATACCAACACATGAACATACAAGTCTATCAAAGGCAAGTCTAGCAAATAAGAGCCCAATGTTGGGACAACAAAAAGAGCAAAAGAAATAGAGTGTTCTTTTATGTTCTGTAGTCAGTGAAGGCTCTAGCCCACAACTTTAAGAGTTCCTGTCACACAGAAAAAGGGGCTTTGACATATTCCAGAAGAGAAAGAGGCCAGCAGGCTGGAGCAGCAAGGCTAAATGGGAAAGGTGTTCAGAATCTCAAGGCCTAATGACATAGGGACTCATGGCCACTGTGGCTTTGACCTTTACTGGAATGGAAAGCCACCTAAGTGAACAAAGACATAATTAGGTAACATTTTAAAATACCAGACTGGGGATGCAGGACAGTGGTAAAATATTGGCCTACTCTGCCCACTGCCCTGGATTCTATCCTCAGGACTGTGAATACAGATATATAAAGAAGGTTACTTGGCTACTCTGTTAAAAGTCTGGTGGGAGGAATGGTTGAGCAGTTACAACATGTGGCTTAAGTGTGAAGAACTAGAATTCAAATTCCCAGAACCCAAGTAGATCTAGGATGGACTTGGCAGCACATCTGTAATCACATCCTTGGAAAGCAGAGATAAGGGCCTCTCTACTGCCAAGTGCCTAGCAAACCTAGGCATAGCTTTGAGTTTGACTGAGAGACCCTGCCTCAAGGAATAAGGTGAAGGAGTGATAGAGGATGATTCTTGACATGAACCTTGGGCTCCACATGTATGTGCTGTGCCCCATAGATGTATAGATGTATAGATGTTTAGATGTATAGATGTTTAGATGCATAGATGCATGTATGCATGTATGTATAGATGCATAGATGCATGTATGCATGTATGTATAGATGCATAGATGCATGTATGCATGTATGTATATATGCATATATATGTATATATGCATAAGTACACACAAGTTGAAAATGGAGAAGAAAGATAATGAAGAAGCAAGAACATCAGGAGAGTATAGTCAAGTATGAAAGAGATACTGAGAACTCAGAAGTGTGTCAGTGGGGGAAGGCTTGCATTCTTAATCTAGAAACACGTACTATGAGGTAGAAGAAGGGTTACAGCCTTCCTCCACTTCTACCACAGAGGAAAGAGAACAAGCCAGACTTCTAAACTCTACAGTCAGGAAGCCACATAACAATCTGAGTTTGGCCCTGCAGTTTCTCTTGAGTTTTCTGGCTAAAGCAACTCCCTGTCTTTCTTTATGATACTCATTCCGTTGGCTTTTCTTATTTAACTGCATGGGCCTGCATATCTAAAATAACAAAGGGATGATTCTCTCTGGTTAATGAATTGAACGGTGCTCCTGGTAGGGTGTCACCATTAGCTGTGACACTTACTGCTGGGTGCTCATCAATAGCTCTTAGAATACCAAGAACCCTCAGTGAAGGATGAAGAGGCAGGATAACACAGGGCATAAAGGCATACGTTCAAACTGCCGACATTTTCCTATATAAATAATTTACATTGTCCTAGGAAATGACCGCTTTGGTTTTTCTAATCTATGTAAAGACTGTATATATTTTACAGTAATCGTTCTTTTCTACACTTACAGTTCTCTCGCTAATGTAACGTCTGGTGTTCTGCATCTTTGTTAGCCTATGTGAGTCTATTTTACTGACGTATTCCAAGATTTGGCTTGCTTCATTCTTACCAAATATACATAAGTGTGGTCTCTATTCATTTGGGCATTTACTTCTGAATTTATGTTCTCTTCTAAACTGAAAGGTTCGGTGAGCCAACTATTGCAGTTTTTCTTTCTGTAGCTCTTTCAGTTAACACTTTTCAATTCATTTGTTCTGCCTTGTGTACAAGTGAAAGAACTACAAGCACTGATATTTACACTGTGATTTTGTGCATATCACTTAGGCCTTGAGGAGTCACAATGTTATTTCCATTACTGTATATAAGTCTCATGGCAGGGATGAAGAAATTCTAAAGAGGAAGACATTTTTGCCCCACCCCAACCATGGGGAGATAATGAACCCTGAGAAACTAGAAATTCCTCCTTGGGAATACCATTCTGAAAGAAAGCACTGAAGCATTTGGATTCTAGGAGGAGCCTACTTCCAAGGAAGAGCGTTTACCCAGTTCTGATAGCTTGTCCAATGGCCTGGCAGGACAGACTGGATCCCAGACATGAAGAGTCTATGAAGGTTGAGGCCATTCCTTAATTACGTATTCCCCTTCTACCCTATTTAAGCAAAAACTTCTGGAGTTGGGGGCAGCCAGTGAATCTTTATGCATTGCTCTTTACAATACGACCACAGTCAATGAATAACTATATTCCCTCTGTTTCTCACGTACATTTATGAAAATCAAGACCAGTTTAAACTGCATTGGTGGGCATGAGATGAGGGATTAGCTATTCTACAGGCCTAAGGTGTTGTCTGATGGCATTCTTAGCTTTTGGATTGGTGGAAACTAGTGTGCTTCCCTTAAGTCAATATATTCTGAAAGGTTTTTATCTACTGTCGTGAGATGTCAGTTCCAATACAGAGTAGAAGACGGAATGGTTGTTCCGGAAGGTTAAAACTAGCTGGTGATGAGACAATTAGCCTCTGAACAGGCAAGATTCCAAATCTCTCCACAGTACTGAACCTCCAGTCAGTCTCTGTGGATACAGATTTCCTTCCAGAAGTTTTTCATCCAAAGCCATACGCCACCTCTTTTTGGGAGTTTTTGTTCACAGTGTGAAGAGCGGATCACGAGCATAGGCAAACAAGGAGGTCGGTGATGGGTGGGGCCACTCAATGACTAGGAGGAAGGTTGAGCTTATCTCTTGGACTCTAAACTAAAACTTAATGTCAAGGCACAGAAGATGTACTTGCGGAGAGTCACTGTGACAAGCATCATTAAAGGTACATTCAGGGAAAACTTCTGGCCAAGAGGATGAAGTCTCTGGCCTAGGAGGAAACTTAGCATTTCAGTTGAACTGACTTTAATCCATGCTAATGAGATGGGTGGAATAATTGTCTCTTAAGGAGATAATGCACTTCTTACTCACAGAGTTCCCACCTCCTAGTACAGTAGCTTACAGACAGTGTGACTGGTCACAGCTGAGGTGTGCCCAGCCCGCCTGCTTTTCTGAATTTCCCAGAGCAGCACAGCTTCCTCTAACTCTGTGCCAAGCTCACTTTCCCTCACACTTCCTTGTTTACTCAGCCACGTCCAGCCATACAGCTGTTTTCCCACCATGCAGCGGGCCTCCGGACCAGCTTAACTCAAAAGAGCAACATTGTAGCATCTTTGTCTCCTTTTCCTTTCTCTTCTTCTGAGCAATGGCCAAAGCATGGAACTGGAACACATTGGGTTTGCTTTTCTCTTAAACTCTAATAAAAATTATGCTTGAGCTTCTGTTTGAGTCTGTTCTTAAATTATTTTATTAATGAGACTAATAACCCCCAATTTCCCCAAGACTGAAAAAAATATATAAAAAAGGAAACAAGATTGGTCCTGGGTTTCATCACTAGATGAAGAAAGAAAAGAAAAGAAAAGAAAAGAAAAGAAAAGAAAAGAAAAGAAAAGAAAAGAAGGAAGGAAGGAAGAAAAGAAAAAAGAAAGGAAGGAAGGAAGAAAAGAAAAGAGAGAGAGAGAAAGAAAGAGAGAGGAAGGGAGGGAGGAAGGAAGGAAGAAAGAAAAGAAGGAAAGGAAATAAACATGACCACTCCTAGGTATGGCAGAAGAGAGAGTGTATTATAGGTAAAAGCACAGCCAGAGGCAGGGATATGTGGGAAAATCTAGAGCAGACATGACCAGACTGAGCTGTGCCTCCTGAGGAGAAGGGGGCACCAGTGCAATAGCCAGGAGCCCCAAAAGAGAGTAGGAAAAAGTGACCAAGTATCCGAAAAACCTGGATTGTATAGGGAAGCTCTGCGGTGGGAAGGGCAGCCCAGCCCTGGGGCTGGAGAGTTCAGGGTAGCAGGTGAGAAGGTAGCAAGCCAGAAGGACCGGGTAACATAGGAACTGAGAGAAGGTGGGAGAACACAGTGGCCAATGCCCACTTTGTTATGTTAAATAGGCATCTTAGCCATTTGTCCCAGGTTTGAAACTTAAGAAGTCAGTATTAAAGGACCTCTTTATCAGTTCCTCTTTACAAAGTAGGGAGTGAAGGGGGTGGGGAGGGGATGGGGGGGCGGGGAGGGATCCTGCTTTCCCCTAATACTTGTTAATTTGCATACTGAAGATGGGTGGCAAAGGAATACTTGTAGAACTAACACTTCCCAGGCTTTGATTCTAATAGCTCAGGCAACACAAGGATTTTAAAACCACTCAGTGGGTTTTCTTTTCAAAGAAAACCGGGGGGGGGGGGGGGGGGGGGGGGTTGGGGGGCAGGTGCGTCAGGAAAGAGCACTGTCTAAGCTCTATTAAGGAATGTTTTGATAGTCCCTTTGGTTAGGCTACCCCACAACTTCTGAAGTTGAAACTGAGTAGAAACATAGGAAGAAACATAAAGAAACAGACTAAAGAGACAAACTGCTCTTGGTCAGAAAGTGAGTGCGGTTTCCAAAAAAAGCATATGCAGTACAGCTATTGCCCAGTCCCAAGGGAGGCTGAATTGGGGCAGCAAATGGAAGGGGAGAATGGGAGCCACAGGCTAGCCATCAATCAGTACAGCGGGAGGTAAACAAGCCGGGAGAGCAAACAGCCCAGGGCTGCCTGCTGGGTCGCAGCTTCTATCTGTGGGAAGTTATTGACAAATCTGCTTCCGAGCAGGGACAAGGAGAAAGGGGTCAACACCCTGCCTTGGGCAAGTCTGTCCAAGAAGAAGAAGAAGACGTCCTTTTCCCCTCTGGACCTTCTTCGCACAGAGAGGCAGGGCGGAGGGCAGGGGAAGGAAAGACAGGAACGTGAAGAGGGAGACAGCAGCAAGGCATACAATACAATATGGTGCAAAGGGTAAGGCTGAGGAGGAGGGAAAGCTCTGTTTCCTACCAGAAAAGGCCGTTGAGACAAAGAGAAAACTTTACGTGAAACATGAGGATGACATTTTCAAACAGGTCTGAAATAGTTAAAACTAAAATACTTCAAGTGACCTACTGGAAAACACCACCTCTAAGCCCATCTTCAGTAATAGTAGCAACATCATCCTCCACCAAAATGAGACACATTTCCTGTTGCCAAGAGTTGCATATTCTCCCTATGTGCACAGACTATACCTCTTTATACAAAGCCAGTCTTTAATATTTCTCTTCTTGCCCTCTTCTCCCTTCCACCTTCACCCAAAGGCAGCCACACACACACACACACACACACACACACACACACCTTCTTGTGTGAGCCCTGCCCTCCCTTACCAGCCTCAACTCACAGCTCCTCCTCCCCCCACTCCCTTGGTCTTCTCTTCTCCCTCTCCAGGTCACTCTAACTATCTCACCCTGGCACCCACGGTTACACCATCTTCAATCCCCCTGCTACCGAAGTGGGACCCCCCTCTATCTCTCCCCACCCAGCCTAACCTGGCCCCAGTTCTCCCTTTGTAGGAAGCTGCTGGGTCAAGGTACATTTCACCTTTTCATTCAGTGAACTCTCTCAAACAGAAAAAAAACTGGAATCTTACACCTCTAACTCCTCTATTCCCATTAAAGAATTCCAATATTTCACCCAATCCTACAGTCTCGCCTTCCAGGACATATAAATGATTCTAACTAACAATCTGCTTCGCAAAGAGCACAGGAACGTTTGGGAGCACATGCAGATGATATCTACCAAACTTATACAGAACACCCAGCTAAGGCAGGATCCCCAGTGGGACTGGGCTATTCTTGCTAGAGATTACTTTATAATTTGCTTTCTGATTGGTCTCTGTAAGGGTACCCTTAGTAAACTATGAGACACTCTAAGAGGTCATTCAGGACAAACATCTCAATTCGTGGAACCACTCACAAAGGACATCTTACAGTATTCCAGTATAGACCCAAACACCCAGAGGACAACCAGCTCCTCATGACCCATTTCTTTGCCCAGTTTCCCCTACATTAGGGCCAAACTTAAGCACTTGTATAAGACCTGAAAAAAAAAAAAGAAACAAGGGCACCCCAGCACCCCATGCCTCGGAAGGCGACACCCATATCACTCGCAAGCAAGGGTCTTGATGCAATAAGCAAGAGGATTTTTATTCCAGAACTCTGGGGTCCACAGCCGTATACCGCACAGGGGTAGAGGACTGTGGACCCCAAGTGCAGAATTGCGACAGCTTTTATAAGTTTACAACAAAGCCGGCAAATCACAAACCAATCATTCCTTAGCATGGAGAGCCCATGTAGTGTGAGCCAATCAATTTGTACCACTCCATAGTTTTTAGGCCAATCGGTTTAAATTATCGGAGCTCCGTGGACCAATTAGTTTCCTATTTTCTTGGCGGTCTATAGCTGCGTGAACTCCTGGATGGGGGTAATGGTGTAAGCAGTTTACAGAAGCAAGATAAGCAGATAATTAGCTCATTTCCAGTTACCTTACGGGGCCAGGATCACCTATTCAAGGCCTTTTTGCCTAACTCTTAACAAAGGGCGGGCTCTGGAATGCAACCTTTTACCTAGTTTCTAACAAAGAGCACAAAGAGCGGGCTCTGGAAAATGAAGTGTTTGGGGCTCCTTAGAAGGCTAGAGTTAGAGTTTCTTTGGAGCAAGATAGCATTTTAAACCTCTGACTTCTTGGGGTCATTAGAGAGTTAGGCTGTATTTTATATCCTTTCACTTGGAGAGAGGAACCCTAACTCCATAAGCAGAAATCCTAGCTAGTGCAGGCCTTTAAGGTGTTCCAGGGGAGAGATGAAAAGCCCACAAGCAGAAATGACAAATGCTGGCCAAGACCTCTTAGGCCTGACCATGGAGGATTAAAGAGACCTTGGCCTAACCACTCACACAATGGCAGCCTCAATATGTGCCCCATCCCCAGTCAACCACTCCTATGAGACTTGTTGCACAGTATGAGTTCTTTGCAGCATGCCTTGGTTCCACACAGGTACTTCTACTACTCCCTTGTATCTATATCTAAATCAAAAATAATGTCGAGAAAATATAGGTAGATGGAATAAAAGAGAACCAGCACGGTACCTTTTCCTAGGAAACCATTACATCTGTGTTAATGGTTCTAGAAGCCTGATTGATTAGTGAGAACTTTGTGACAGAGGATGGTTAGAATGATGCAAATTATCTCAGGCTATCATTAGCAACTGTAGTAGCCACTCACTGCACATCTCCGTATCTTACCTAACATTTTTGTGACTCTCAGGCAAAATCATTTAGGGTGTACTAACTGTAAAGACCATTAGCTTCCACTAATCCTGAAACTAAAAATGTCATTCAAATAGCATCTTGGACCTACGGAAGTGATGTCCCCGCTTTGCTGAAATACAACTAATTAATGCTTCCAACAACGTGTTTTGAAAATGACAACTTGATTTATGACCCCCTTGTGTTCTATGAAATGGTTTATGAAACCATTTTCACATTGAGGCATGGTATTTAGGGGTGTCCTGAATCCCTTGAGATTAGAGCTGGGTTTTACATTGACAATCAATGGCTCCTTGATACAGGGCAAAGGTGACACAGAAGCACACAGAATCAAGAATATTTTTCCATTAATTGATCTGAATCAGTCCTGTATCCATCTGAAGAACTGAACTTCAATCTCTCTCTTAAGTCACATAAAAAATATACTAACTAGAGGCAAGAAGGAAAAGAATGGAAGGATGTTGGGCCCTGGTATCCACAGAAGGCAGAAAAGGGCATCAGACCCCTAGAACTAGGATTACAGCTGGTTGTGAGCAATCATGTGGGTGACTGGCATAGAACCAGGTTCTCTGGAAGAGCAGTCAGTGCTCTTAACTGCTGGGCTATCTCTCCAGCCCCAACTTAAGTGTTTTTTTTAAATCATATATAGACCTATCATATGTACTTTATTATTTAATTATTCTTTTTGTGTCTTTTCCTCTGCCTTATGAAACAATAAATCTAATTTATCTTAAATAAGTGGTTAATTTTTAAAGATTCTCATACATTATTTGAGTTCCTTCTCATTTATCCTGTAACTTTTATCCTGAGTTTCCTCATCACTGGAAAGTTCCATCTACTAGATAGAGCCTTTATAATTATGATCTCGTTGTCTTAGTTAGGGTTATATTATAGTGAAGAGACACCATGAGCACAGAAACTCTTATAAACTCTGACTATAAGGGATTACCTTATAGTTCAGAGGTTTAGCCCATTATCATCATGATAGGAAACATGGAGGCACATAGGCAGACATGGTACCAGAGGAGTAGCTGAGAATTCTGCAACTGAATCTTCAGGAAGCAGGAAGAAAATGCCACACTGTGTGTGTGTTTGAGCACCTGTGACTTCAAAGCCCTCCTCCAGTGATGCACTTCCTCAAACAGGAACACACCTCCTAAGAGCGTCACTCCCTATGTGCCTATGGACACCATAATTATTCAAGCCTCCATACTTAGAGTAAATCAAATTTTCCTTTTTGACTAAATAAATTTCCCATGCTTAAAACACACCAACAATCCCATGTTTTTATAAATATAATACTGCTATTGGTGATTTCGTTTTAAAAATATGTGTATAAACTAGGTGTGAGAATCTTCTACTCCTAAACTGAAAGATCCCAAGTATGATAAGTGGTTCAGTAACCAGAATCAACCTTGTATGGAGACTAAATGTGCTTGACTGCTCTTTTTGAATTAAGATAAAGTTAATTTTAAGTTTTAAAATACATTTTACTTACCTTTGACTAAGACAGAAGTAGAAACTTTCCATCATAGGTCACTATATTCTAAATCAGCCACAGATTTTTGTATCAGTAAAACTTCCTCTCAAGAATAAATGACAAGAATCTGTAAAATATCAAACCAACTAACTAACGAAAGCAAGTGAAACTTGTTGAAAGAAACAGTCTACTGAGAAAGATGTTAAAGTGGACACTAGTCAATCAAAAGAGGATGTCCTCCCACAGAATCCTTTTTAGAAACACTATAAAAGCCACACCTCTACCCGCAATCCAGGATCTGCACTCCACACCAGAGGCCACACTTCTGCCTGCATCCTTTCAGGCCTGCTGCCACCTAAGACAACCAGAAGCCTGCTACCATCAGGGAATACCAACCATAACTGTAGTTCCATGGGCCTGCTACCTTAAGGGACTAAACATTGGAAAGAACAGGAACTACAGATGCAAGCATCACCAACAAAATACAAGAGATGGAAGAGAGAATCTCAAGTGTAGAAGTCACAATAGAAGAAATTGATTCATTGGTAAAAGAAAATGGCAACTTTAAAAAGTTTCTAACACAGAACATCCAAGTAATTTGGGACACTATGAAAAGACCACACCTAAGAATAATAGGAATAGAAGAAGGAGAGGATACTCAGCCAAAGGCCCAGAAAATACCTTCAACAAAATCATAGAAGAAAATTTGCCTAACCTGAAGAAAGAGATGGCTAGAAATGTATAAGAAGCTTACAGACACCAAATAGAGTAGACCACAAAAGAAAATTCTCTCACCACATAATAATGAAAATACTAAATATACAGAACAAAGAAAGAATATTAAAATCTGCAAGGGGAAAAGACCAAGAAATAGATAAAGGCAGACCTATCAGAATTACACCTGACTTCTCAACAGCCAGAGACTCTAAAAGCCAGAAGGGCCAACAAAGAAATTCTTACAGACACTAAGAGACCACAGGGTCAGCAAAGAATACTATTCCAAGAAAAACTTTCAATTACCATAGATGGAGAAACTAAGATATTCCATGACAGAACCAAAACACTATCTTTCCACTAATCCAGCCCCGCAGAGGATACTAGAAGGAAAACACCAACATAAAGAGAGTAACTTTACCCAAGAAAACACAAGAAATTAATAATTTCACACCAGTAAAACCAAAAGAAGAGAATCTCTCTGTGTGTATCTCTCTCTATTGTGCGGTCTCTGTTCTTTGTCTGTCTCTCTCTCTCTCTCTCTCTCTCTCTCTCTCACACACACACACACACACACACACACACACACACACACACAAATGTATACACTAGCACCCCCAACATCAAAATAACAGGAACTAATAATCATGGGTCATTACTATCTCTCATCATCAATGGATTCAATTCCCCAATAAAAAGATGTAAACTAACAGAGTGGATGCACAAACAGGATCCAAAATTCTGCTGCATACAAGAAACACACCTCAGCAACAAAGATAAATATTACCTCAGAGTAAAGGGCTGAAAATGCTTTTAGAAGCAAAAAGACTCAGGAACCAAGCTGAAGTGGTTGTTCTAATATCTAATAAAACCAATTTTTCACCAAAAAATTAATTCAACCAAATTTCAAATTTCAAAATTTTAAGGATGCAGAAGGATACTTTATATTCATCAAAGAAAAAATCTATCAAGATGAGATCTCAGTTCTGAACATCTACGCCCCAAATACAAGGGTACCCTCATCATAAAACATTATTAAAGCTTAAATCACACATCAAACCCCACACATTAATAGTGGGAAACTTTCACACCCCTCTCTCATCAATGGACTGGTCATGAAAATGAAAACTGAACAGAAAAATAATAAAACTAAAAGATATTATGCATCAAATGGACCAAACAGACATCTTCAGGATATTTCACGCACAAGAAAGAATTTACTTTCTTCTCAGCACTTCATGGATCATTCCCCAAGATTGACCATATACTCAGTCACAAACAAAGTCTCAAAAGACACAAGAAGACTGAAGTAACCCCTTTCATCTTGTCAGATCACCATGGATTAAAGCTGGTCTTCAACAATAACAGAAAGCCTACAAACTCATGGAAACTGGGTAACTCTCTACACAATCACCACTAGGTCAAAAAGGAAATGAAGAAAGAAACTATCTAGAGCAATAGTGATTTTAAAAAATCCTGCATGGTAGTGGTACAGAAACAGACATGTTGACAAATGGAATTGAATCGAAGACCCAGAAATAAACCTATACACCTATGAACACTTGATTTTGACAAAGAAGCCAAATCTATACAATGGAAAAGTGAAAGCATCTTCAACAAATGGTGCTGGTCTAACTGGATGTCTGCATGTAGAAGAATGCAAATAGATCCATATTTATCAAGTGGATCAAAAACATCAGCATAAAACTAGACACAGTAATTCTAATAGAACAGAAAGTGGAGAATAGCCTTGAGCTCACTGATACAGGAGACAACTTCCTGAACAGAATATGATCAATAATTGATCAATAATTGATCAGTGGCACCTCCTGAAACTGAAAAGCTTCTGTAAAGCAAATGATACTGTCAATAGGAAAAAAATGACAGCCTACAGAGTGGGAAAGAATCTTCACCAACCCTTTATCTGAGAGAGGGCTAATATAAAATATATGTGAAGAACTCAAGAAGATACACACCAAAAAATCAAATATCCTAATTTAAAAAAATAGGATACAAAGTGGAACAAGGACCTCCACATAAAACCAGATACACTGAAACTTATAGAGGAGAAAGTGGGGAAAAGCCTTGAACACATGGGCACAGGGAAACTGTCCTGAACAGAACACCAATGGCTTATGCTCTAAGATCAATAATCGACAAATGGGACCTCATAAAATTGCAAAGCTTCTGTAAGAAAAAGGGCACTGTCAACAGGACAAAACAGCAACCAACAGATTGGGACAAGATCTTTACCAATCCTATGTCTGATAGAGGGCTAATATCCAATGTGTACAAAGAACTCAAGAAGTTATACTACAGAGAATCAAATAACCCTATTAAAAAATGGGGGTACATAGCTAAACAAAGAATTTTCAACTGAGGAATATCAAATGGCTGAGAAGAACCTAAAGAAATGGTCAACATTCTTAGTTATCAGAGAAATGCAAATCAAAACAACCCTGAGATTCCACCTCACACCAGTCAGAATGGCTAAGATCAAAAATTCAAGGGACAGCAGATGCTGACAATGATGGAGAAAAAGAAGAACATGCCTCCATTGCTGGTGGAATTGTAAGCTGGTACAACTACTATGGAAATCAGTTTGGCAGCTCTTCAGAAAATTGGATCTGAGAACCCAGCTATATCACTCCTGGGCATTTAACTAGAAGATGCTCCAACATATAATAAGGACACATGCTCCACTATGTTCATAGCAGCCTTATTTATAATAGCCAGAAGATGGAAAGAACCCAGATGTTCCTCAACAGAGGAATAGATACAGAAAATGGGGTACATTTACACAATGGAATACTATTAAAAACAATGACCTCATGAAATTCACAGGCAAATGGATGGAACTTGAAAATATCATTCTAAATGAAGTAATTCAGTAACAAAAGAACACACATGGTATGCACTCACTGATAAGTAGATATTAGTCCAAAAGTTTGGAATACCCAAGATTTAATTCACAGACCATATGAAGCCAAAGAAGAAGGAAAACCAAAGAATGGATGCTACAGCGGTTCTTAGAAGGGGGAACAAAATACTCACAGGAGGAAATATGGAGATAAAGTATAGATGAGAAACTGAAGGAAAGGTCATCCAGAGACTGTCCCACCTGGGGGTTTACCCCATATACAGTCACCAAACCCCTGCACTATTGTGGATGCCAAGAAATGCTTGCTGAAAGGAGCCTGATATGGCTGTCTCCTGAGAGGCCCTGCCAGAGCCTGGCAAATACAGAGGCGGATTCTCACAGCCAACCATTGGACTGAGCGCAGGGTCCCCAATGGAGGAGTTAAAGAAAGGACTGAAGGAGCTGAAGGAATTTTCGACCTCATAGGAAGAATACCAACCAACCAGATCCCCCACCCCCCACCCCCAGAGCCCCCAGGGACTATGCATTAACCAAGGAGTACATGTGGCTTCACCTGCTTATGTAGCAGAGGATTGCCTTGTCAGGCATCAACAGGAAGAGAGGTCCTTGTTCCCATGAAGGCTTGATAGATGCTCCAGAGTAGGGGACTTGAGGGTAGGGAGATGGAAGTGGGGTAGGTGGAGGAACACCCTCATAGGAGCAGGGGGAGGGAGGAGGGCTTCTAGGAGGTGGGGAACCAGGAAAGGGCACAACATTTAAAATGTAAATAAAGAAGATATCTGATTTAAAAAAAACTAATCTTAAAAAAAGAAAAGAATAAAAATGGGATACAGAGCTAAACAGAAGATTTGCAACAGAGGAATCTCTAATGTCAGAGAAGTACTTAAAGAATGTTAGGGAAATGCAAATGAAAACAACTCTAAGATTCCATCTTTTTTTTCCTATTTTTTTAATCAATATATTTTTTTAGAATTCTAGAAGGTCACTTTTTTTTTAAATTAGGTATATTCTTTATTTACATTTCAAATGTTGTCCCCTTTCCTGGTTCCCCCCTCCCCTGAAAATCCCATAAACCCTCTCCCCTTCCCCAATCAACCCTCCCCCACTTCCCTGTCCTTGTATTCCTCTATACTACAGCATCAAGTCTTTCCAGGACCAAGGGCCTCTCCTCCCTTTGGGGTCTAACAAGGCCATCCTCTGCTGCCTGTGTGTCTGGAGCCATGGGTAACTCCATGTGTATGTACTCTTTGGTTGATGGTTTTGTCCCTTGGAGCTCTGGGAGTACTGGGTGACTCATAATGTTGTTCCTCCTGTGATGCTGCAAACCCCTTCAGCTCCTTGGGTCCTTTCTCTAGCTCCCCCATTGGGGACCCTGTGCTCAGTTCAATGGCTGGCTGAGAGTGTCCCCCTCTGTATTTGTCATGCACTGAGGAGAGCCTTCCAGGTGACAGCTATATCTGGCTCCGATCAGCCAGCACTTGTGGGCATCCACAATAGTGTCTGAATTCTGTAACTGTATATAGATAGGATGGGTCCCTGGGTGTGCTAGTTTCTGGATGGTCTTTCCCTCGGACTCTGCCCCATCTTTTGTCTCTATATCTCCTTCTGTGGGTATTTTCCCCCTTTCTACCAAGGACCCAAGGATCCATACTTTGTTCTTCCTCCTTCTTGGACATCTTTTGATATGTGAAATGTGTCTTGGATATTCCAAGCTTCTGGGTCAATATCCACTAATTAGTGAGTGCATGCCATGTGTGTTCTTTTGTTATTGGGTTACCTTACTCAGGATGATATTTTCCAGTTCTATCCATTTGTCTAAAAATTCCATTAATTCATTGTTTTTAATGGCTGAGTAGTATTCCATTGTGTAAGTGTACCACGTTTTCTGTATCCATACCTCTGTTTAGGGACATCGGGGTTCTTTCCAGCTTCTGGCTATTATAAATAGGGCTGCTATGAACATAGTGGCACATGTGTCCTTATTACATGCTGGAGAATCCTCTGGGTATATGCCCAGGAGTGATATAATGGGGTCCTCTGGTAGTATTATGTCCAGTTTTCTAAGGATCTGCCAAACTGATTTCCAGAGTGGTTGTACCAGCTTGCAACCCCACCAGAAGTGGAAGAGTGTTCCTTTTTCTCCACAACCTCTCCTGCACCTGCTGTCTCCTGAATTTTTAATCTTAGTCATTCTGACTAGTGTGAGGTGAAATCTCAGGGTTGTTTTGATTTGCATTTCCCTGATGTCTAAGAATGTCGAACATTTCTTTAGGTGCTTCTCAGCCATTCAATATTCCTTAGGTGAAAATTCTTTGTTTAGCCCTGTACCCCATTTTTAATAGGGTTATTTGGTTCTCTGGAATCTAACTTCCTGTGTTCTTTGTATATATTGGCTATTAGCCCTCTGTTGGATGTAGAATTGGTAAAAATCTTTTCCCAATTTGTTGGTTACAGTTTTGTCCTATTGACAGTGTCCTTTGCCTTACAGAAACTTTGTAATTTTATGAGGTCCCATTTGTCAATTCTTGATCTTAGAGCATAAGCTATTGGTGTTCTGTTCAGGAAATTTTCCCCTGTGCCTATGTCCTTGAGGGTCTTCCCCAGTTTTTTTTCTCTTTCTTTCCTTCTCTTTCTTTCTTTCTTTCTTTCTTTCTTTCTTTCTTTCTTTCTTTCTTTCTTTCTCCCTTCCTTCCTTCCCTCTCTCTCCTGTGTGCGTGCTCTCTCTCTTGCTCTCTTTGTCTCCCCCCTCCATCCCTCTGTCCTTCCCTCCCTTTCTTCCAAGAAAAAAAAACAGCAACAAAACCCAAAAAGCAAGGTATAGATTTAAGAGACAGACAGACAAAAAGAGAGAGAGAGAGAGAGAGAGAGAGAGAGAGAGAGAGAGAGAGAGAATGAAGAGATCTACAGCCAAATATTGGATACAGTCTTATGGAAGAGTTGGGGGAAGAACTCATCGACCCAGCAGGGATAAGAACTCCACAGGAAGACAGTCAACTAACCTGGACCCTTGGAGGCTCTTAGACTGAGTCACCAACCAAAGAGCACATATGGACTGGACCTAGGCCCCTGCCCCACACATAATGTAGCAGATGTGCAGCTTGGTCTTCATGTGGGTCCCCCAACAACTGGAGTAGGGGCTGTCCCTAAATCTGTTGCCTGCCTGTGAATCTCATTCTCCTAACTGAGCCCTCTTGTCTGGCCCCAAAGGGAGAGGATGTGTCTACTTCTACAGAGACTTGATGTGCCTGGATGGGGTGATACCCAGGGGGTCCTCACCCTCTCAATTGGAAGGGGTGGGGGAGGGGACAAAAGTAGGGACTTACTGAGGAGGGACAGCAACCAGGAAGTAAAGTAAGTAAGTAAATGGAAAATAATTACTACAAAATGATTTGTTTATTTTGACGGCTGACCAAAATAAATGAGAGACAGACCCAAAGCTAGTGTGCATATAGTGTACACAGAGTTTCCACTACCTGGTTCTTCCCGACCACAATGCTTACCTGAGCATCCCATCCTTTCACTGTCTCCATGATCTCAGGCAGCAGAGCAAAGCTCTGAAAATAGCTTTGTGTCCCCTAGAGAAAATAGCAATTACCTCCCTTTAAGAACGAATCTCGGCATCATCATTCTTTACCAAACTGCTGCTCCTTCACATGAGCTTACAAGGTGGTCATAGCTCTTTCACTGGGGAAAGACATCCTTTTGAGGAGACAACAGGAATCTCTCAATAAACAACATCCACTTTCTTTATACTTATCCTAGGATACTGTACAGATTCCTCAGTTTTCAGTGGGATGCCCCTTGAAGAGATACAGCTCGCAGCCTTCCTATGTCTCATCTCCTTAAAACTGCTCATGTCTTATACAAAATCTTAGATAGTCACAGTACGTATATAAAGACTATTAGAAATGTTTTATTGCCGGAAGGTGGTGGCGCATGCCTATAATTCCAGCACTCTGGGAGGCAGAGGCAGGTAGATTTCTGAGTTCGAGGCCAGCCTGGTCTACAGAGTGAGTTCCAGGACAGCCAAGGCTATACAGAGAAACAGTTTTGAAAAAACCAAAATCCAAAAAAAAAAAAAAAAAGAAAAAAGAAAAACAAGAAATGTTTTATCAATAACATATGATTTTAGAAATCTACAAGAATTTTCAGGATTATAATTTCTTATTCCTAAATCTCAAAGATTAATATTCTTTATATCTTTGAAAATATTATATAATATTAAAAAGTTACTAAATTTTATTGCCTCTTTGGAGTTCAGAGCTTAGTGAATGTGAACAAATGTGGTAAAAAATGAACAAAAAGACAGAGATATCACAATAAAATTCCTTTTAGAGTGTAATAGAGACACAAAAGTGAAAAACCAAAGACCCAGTAAACCCTAAGAGCTTAGAAATTACTTCATAGCCAGAGAATAGTCTTTTGAATACAAAAAAAAAAAAAAATAGAAATAAATCTTTAGGTAGAGAGAAGTGTGAGGTGGTTGACAGACAGGCAATGCAATCAGAGGGAAGATTACTAACAGTAGAGTCATGAATGTTAATCCCTGCTCATCAGAATTTAATAGTTTAATGAAGAAAGGAAGATGATAAGAGATGGTTAGAGGAAAGAACTTAATTCAGAGAGTCTGCCAACAATTTAAAAAGTCTCCCAAGAATCTTAAGTAGTTGACTAATATAATCAGGCATATGTCTTAGAACTTAAATCTAATCATGTATGTAAACTAAGAACCTAACTTGTTTGTTCACCATTACCACAAATGGCTTGTTCTTAGACAATCATAGTAGCTTGGCTTTTATCAACTGCAGAAAGATAATTTTATAAGTATTTAATTAAAAAACCCTGAAATACCCTAAATCTCATTACATGTAAACAATAAGAATAACGAACAGAACTATTTCTGCCAGTAGTTTATTTCAAGCCAGTCCATCACCACCAGCAACAAAACTGCTGTACACTTCTAAATGGACGCTCAGATCCTTGCCACAAATCCCAAGGGGACCACTATCAAGATGTGACCACATTCTACTTACAGTCTGGACCAAACAAGAAGCAGCAGGGTCTCCCCTCAGAGAACATTCTCCTATTTCAAAACTTTACCTACTCTTCAGGTTTGCTTTCCAAGTCCTCTTATATTCATCCAGTGCACATTTACAATTCTTTCCTTCTCCAGGCTCATGAAAAAAATGACTTGGTCTAGTGGATATTTTCCATTTACTGCCTAGCTATTAGTAGTTGAAGGTAATTTTAATAGGAATCAGTACTTTATTATTCTGGTTAGCCTTGGTAATAACTCAATAAACCCTTCTATTTCCAATATTCCTTCATCTTTAGAATTTTGTTTTACTATATCCAACTAGCCAGACTATCCTATCTCACTTTGGTTTCTTATCAATACAAACCCTGTTATGAAGCCGAGTTCTTGGACTCATTTCTGTTTCACAGGTAAGACCTGACTCAAGAACTAGTATTTGCACAAATAAACTCTATTAAAAGAAAATTCATAAACAAATTAAATTTAACACTTTTCTTTTTATACAGGTTCTTTTAAAAAATTACTTGAGCTAAACTTGAGTGGAAGGTGTGTGTGTGTGTGTGTGTGTGTGTGTGTGTGTGTGTGTGCGTGTTGCAGCATAGACTTAAAAGCCACAGGTTGATTTCAGGTGCCTTCTTCTATCTCCTTCTATCTTATTTTACAGGCAAGGTCTCTCACTAAACCTAGATCTCCTTGTCTATTACACTGGCTGGCCAACGATCTACTTACTATCGTCTATCTAGTTCTCTCTCATGCTATGGTGACAGAAGCACACCAGTGGCCTTTACATGGGTACTACTGGGAATCCTAAATTCTGATGCTTGCACATCGAATAGTTTACTTGCTAACTAATCATCCCTGTGCCTTACAGGCTTTTAGGAGAGCATCAACATTTTAAAATAAAATCCATTGCATTCAGTTATGGGTTCTGCATACCCACAATCCCAATACATGAAGACGACTAAAACAGAAAAATAAACATTTTAAGACTACCCTGGGCTACTGGACTACACAGGCTATAAACATATATACAATATATACATGTGCACACACTCATACTCATACACACACACACACACACACACACACATTGTATAAAAAAAATCAAAACTATGGAGAAGAAAAAATTCCTTCCAAAGAACAGCTGCCTCTCTTAAAATGTTAATCATTTTCTGAAGTCTTATTTATTAACCTACCGTGATCCAGATCGACCTACAATTCAACATGTCTCAGAGTTGCTAGCATTGATTTTAATCATCCTCTTTGTTATTTTTCTTGCAGATTATTTTGGGGGTAAGCTGCTTGTTATGGAAACCTTTATGAATAGCAATCAGTCTCTCATAAATCTCCAAGTTCCTGTATCTCTCTCCCCTATCATCCCATTGCTGCTGTTAATCTCATGCAGATTTCATAAACAATGGAGCCTGTTCACATGCAAACAATTTAGGTTCCATCTCGGACAACAATGCAGGGGTCCACATATTCCCCTGGGGTCTTTCATGAGCTGCCCATGCTCCTTTTAAAAGAATAGCGATATGTGCTATTGTTATGTGTTCCAAAGCAGCTTTGCATAAATGGATATTCCTTTCAAATTCTTTTGACATGTCACTGGAGTAGCTCCAGGAAAAAGATTAACACTTTTGGGGAATTCTCTTGCATCCCTTTTAGTAACCAAGTGGGAATAGAGAATACGAAGATTAAAATAAATGCACTATTCATTTTTAACACGGTAGTTTTCCCTCTTGCTCTTCATTTTAATAGCTCTAGACATAATTTCACTGTTAATGGCAAATCTTAAGGGTAGTGCTGTATAAATTATTATTTTATAAAAAAGGGGTGGCTGGGAAGATTTTCTACTATCAGTAAACAAAATTGAACAACTGACAATCTTCACATACAATATGCTTTCAGTGAGCATGCTCTTATACATAAAAGAGGAAACAAAGCATTTCAGGATTCTGTTTGTAAAAGGATATATATATATATATATATATATATATATATATATATATATATATAAAATCTCCCCCACCCCCCACCATCGCCATGTACCATATACCTGGGCATATCAAGTCACTGCACGACTTAGGTACACCCTCTCCAACTGAGACCAGACAAGGCAGCCCAGTTAGTCGAATGAGTTCCACTAGCAGGTAAGAGATTCAGGCACAGCTCCTGCTCCAGTTGTTGGGGGACCCACATGAAGACCAAGCTGCACATCAGCTACATGTGTGTAGGTAGCCTAGATCCAACCCAAGCTCACTCTTTAGTTGGTGGTTCAGTCTTTGGAAGCTCCCAAATGTCTAGGTTAGTTGACTCTGTAGGTCTTTCTGTGGAGTCCTCTCACTGTCCTCTCTGGGTCCCTCAATCCTTCCCTCAACTCTTCCATCAGACTCCCCGAGTTCCATCTAATGTCTGGTGGTGGGTCTCTGCATCTGTTTCCAAGAGCTGCTAGGTGGAGCCTCTCAGAGGACAATTATGCTAGGCTCCTGTCTGCAAGTATAATGGAGTATCATCAATTACTGTTAGGGATTGGTTCTTGCCCATGGGATGGGTCTCGATTTCGGCCAGTCATTGGTTGGTCATCCATTCCCTATGTCTCTGTTCCAATTTTGTCTCGGCATATCGTGTAGGCAGGACATATTGTGGGTTGAAAGTTTTGTGGGTGGGCTGCTGTCCTTATCCCTCCACTGGAAGTCCTGCCTGTCTAGAGGAGGTGGCCACTTCAGGCTCCATATCCCCCACTGCTAGGAGTTTCAGCTATAGTCACCCCCATAGACTCCCTGTGCACCCCCTGGCCTGTGTCTGGTTTCTGGCATGTATTAGAGATGCCTCCATGCCTACTGCCTATTTCTGTTCTCTCTGCCTGAACTCCCTACAGCTGATCCCCAGCCCTGCTTTTCTCCCCATCCCCTTCCCACCCAGTTCCCTCTATCCATCTACCTCTAATATCTATTTTATTTCTCCTTTTGAAAGAGATTCAACCATCCTCCTTGGGCCATCCTTATCCTTGTTATCTTTCTTCTTGGGGTGTGTTGATTATAACATGGTTAACTTGTACTTATGGCTAATATCCACCTATAAGTGAGTACATACCATGTATGTCCTTTTGGGTCTGGGTTACCTCACTCAGGATGATATTTTCTAGTTCCATTCATTTACCTGCAAAATTCATGATGTCCTTGTTTTTAATACCTGAGTGGTATTGCATTGTGTAAATGAACCCCATTTCCCATATCCATGTTTCAGTTCAGGGACATCTGGATGGTTTCTAATTCCTACCTATTACAAATAAAGCTACTATGAACATAGTTGAGAAAGGGTCCTTGTGGTACAGTGGAAAATATTTTGGGTGTATGCCCAGAAGTGGTATAGCTATATTGAGTTAGAACTATTCTCATCTTTCTGAGAAACTGCCAAATGGATTTCACCCAGTCCTCTTAAACTCAATGAGAGAAATGGCAGAGTGCAGACCCAACTCTTTGGATAATCTCTTCTGTACTGGATAAACGTCTTTGTATTAAGTATCACCTGTCTCAGCATTTTGTAAACATCTTCTCTATCACCTTCTGCTTAGTTTAATAAAGAACTGAATGGCCTATAGCCAACCATGCAAGGAAAGGTAGAATATCCAGGCTGAGACAGAAACTCTGGGAAAGAGTCAGAGTCAAGAGATTTGCAGCCAGACTCAAAGGAAGAAGCAAGTGCTGGTACTCAGGGAGTAATGAGCCATGCTGTAGAACACAGAGCAGTATAAATGGGCCAATTTAAATATAAAAGATAGTTGGGAACAAGCTTAGCTAAGGCCAAGCTTAATAGAAGGTCTCTGCGTCATTACGTGGGCAGCTGGTGGGTCAGAAACAGTCCAGAGGTCTCCAACTGCCAGTTAATGCGGGGAGGGGCAACTCTAGTAAAGTCCTAAGTCAGGGTATGCTTCCTGTGACAGCCGTCCACTCATTTAGATATATACTAACCTCCAAGTGCTTCTTTGTTGCTGCTGCTACTTCTTTGCGGCTTGATTTTATCTTGCTCTTCTCCTACATGTGTGCCCCTTGAATTTCTACCCAGCCTTGCTGTTCTGCAAAGCCCAATCATTCCTTTGGAGATTTCACTAGAGATTTTTCTATAGTTTTAACTCAGCATTCCCAAAGCCAAATTTACTCCTAAGCCTTAAAATAAAGAATGCCACCACTTGTCATTTTTCACTGTGGCTAGAATCCCCCTTTTCCCAAGTAATCTCCAATTTTCAACATGATAATAAGTTTTTGCTCCTTCTCTTTGATCAGACCAAGATACACTTAAACTATAAAAATTCTAAGAGCAAGGGTCATATCAGTCAAGATTTTGTCTTTTTTCCTTCCATGACACTAATGCAGTCAAGGTCATTAGCATCTTTAACTCAAACTAATACAGATCAATGGAATCTCCCAAAGCTTCCACATTTAAATTCACACCATTGGTAATTTTTCATACTATTCCTTCATCCCTTCCAATTTTATGACACTTACTTAAATATGTGTATGTGTATATGTGCAGTGACACACATACACACACATATACACACATACACACACATAGTAACACATACATATACACATACACACACACACATACACACACATATACATACACACAATGGCATGAGTGTGGAGGTCAGAGGACAATTTGCAGAGAAGGATGCTCCTTGTACTACGTGGATCACAGGGATTAAACTCAGGGATCAGGCTCCACAGTAAGAACTTTATCTGCTGACACATTTGGCCAGCCCCTAACCTTTTATAAAATAAATAACACTTGTAGTATATTTATCCTCCTGGAGAAAGAAAACCAGATAATTTTCCAAACATGCTTTTTAAAACAGAATAAGGTTGATGGCAAAGCATTTCAAGATTTTTGCAAAAATGTATCTGTGATAAATAATGCTCTTAAAACATGAAGACAGAGCAAAAATATCTGTGCATCAAATCCTGTGATGTATATTTAAAGGATAATATATCATAACTATACTGAGTATCTTCCAACAATGCAATGTAATTTGCTACACTAACTATATAAAAGCAAAAACAATGTGATCAACTCAACTGATAAAGGAAAGACATTCTATAAAATTCAACATGAATTCCTTATTAGGAAAAAAAGAAGAGTTCAACAAATTATCAATAAAATGGAACTGCCTCAGGCTGACAGATGCTAAAGCATCAGGGTGTCAGGAGAGTAGCAGTCCTCTGGGGAATAAGAGAAGAGCTTCAGGAGAGATATTTCTGGATCTGTGTACTTAACATGAATTAATCCACTTCATGAGAATTCACTGAACTAAACAAAGAAAGCATACACACTTTCCTTCCTCTACACATATGTCTGTAATCAATCACTATGCTTATCTGTGAAATAATGAACGCTTTCCTCTCGAGACAGAGAATTAAATGGTGATGCCAAATACCATCAAGACTCCAATGGCTGATACATGCCCTAAGCAACAACAACAACAAATACATGAAAACTTCTCTTCCCCCCCCCAAAGAAAATGAGAACAACAATAACCACAAAATCCATCTATGATAAATTAGCACAAAGAAGGGAAAAATACATCAAAATCATTGGATTTCAAGTAAAAAAATTTTTCTTAAAAATCCAATCATTTCTATACAGCAAGAGTTAAGAAAAAATATCTTTCAAAAGGACTGGTTATAACAAAATACAGTATTTTCATTACTGACTTATTGAATGAATTAATGAAAATATGTAAGCTCTGTAAAAACATACTACAAATATTTTCATTTAAAAAATAGGCGTAAGACCATGGATTTGATCCTCTATTATTACTCATCAAATTAAAGTAGACATTGGGCTAACTGTATGGATCAACGTTAGAATGACTGCCCAGTGCATGCATGCACTCACATCATGGTTTAGTTAGTTTGTTTGTTTGTTTGTTTTCAAGACAGAGTTTCTGTGTGTAGCTCTGGCTGTCCTGGAACTCACTATGTAGACCAGGCTGGCCTTGAACTCAGAAATCCACCTGCCTCTGCCTCCCAAGTGCTGGGATTAAAGACGTCCATCACCACCGCCGCCGCTGCTGCCGCCACCACCACCACCACCTGCACACCATGCATTCACACACAGAGACACACATAGACACACACAGAGAGATACTCAAGACACACACACACACACACACACACACACCATGAGGCCCTGAGTTCATCACCAGAATAAATTTCCTAACTAAGGTAGACAATATTAGATGGGGTATACCATGAAATAAAAGAATTGCATATTGACATATTAATATCCTCAAAATGTATAATAATTTCATTGTAATTCCAATCAAAATAGCAACCTGTTTTTCTGAAAATTGAAAAATGAGTCTAAAATTAATAGAGGAAAAAATCAAGGCAGTTTAATGAATTGAGAATGCTATAAGCTAAGTGAAGTAATTAGGGTATTGGTGCATAGGTAAACATATACACCAATGGAAGAGAGAGACATGGCACTATTTTTAAATTTCACTGGAAAGCAGTAGAGAAATGATGACCTCATTAGCAGCTCTTGTTCAAATTAATATCAGTAAGAGAAAGGAAGAATATATGTGTCCTCAAACATTTTCATACATCATAGAGTATAAAAATCTATAGAGATATACATCACAGAGTACAAAAGTTAATTATTAATAAATAATAGGTATAATATGATCAATAATTAACTTCTTAGAAGTTATCATACAGGAAACATGATACATAGAAAATGTTCTAAAATGAATACAAAAATCAATAATCATGAAGGGAAAGATGAACTTTAATAAAAATTAGTAACTGTACTACTTAGAAAAGACACATTCAGAAAGTAAAAAAGACAAATCACAGGTCGGGAAAAATATATAGCTGCTAAAATATCTAAAATTTAGGGCTCCCAAATACCAAATGATACTCTTCCTTTTTCTTCTTTCTTTTCTTTCTTTCTTTCTTTGTTGTGGTTTGTTTGTTTGTTTGTTTGTTTGTTTGTTTGTCGAGATGGAGTTCACTGTCCTGGAACTAGAACTGTTGATGGGGTTGACCTTGAATACACAGGCTTGAATACTCAGCCTACCCCTGCCTCCTGAGAACTGGGATTAATAGAGTGTGCCACTACCACCCAGATCTGAATGATATTTTCAATACAGACCACTATACCAATAGGAATAGAAATCCTGTATAATCACTCTGGGGAAAGAGCTAAACAATATATTTCTTTTTTTTTTTATTCGATATAATTTATTTACATTTCAAATGATTTGCCCTTTTCTAGCCCCCCCACTCCCCGAAAGTCCCGTAAGCCCCCTTCTCTTCCCCTGTCCTCCCTCCCACCCCTTCCCACTTCCCCGTTCTGGTTTTGCCGAATACTGTTTCACTGAGTCTTTCCAGAACCAGGGGCCACTCCTCCTTTCTTCTTGTATCTCATTTGATGTGTGGATTATGTTTTGGGTATTCCAGTTTTCTAGGTTAATAACCACTTATTAGTGAGTGCATACCATGATTCACCTTTTGAGTCTGGGTTACCTCACTTAGTATGATGTTCTCTAGCTCCATCCATTTGCCTAAGAATTTCATGAATTCATTGTTTCTAACGGCTGAATAGTACTCCATTGTGTAGATATACCACATTTTTTGCATCCACTCTTCTGTTGAGGGATACCTGGGTTCTTTCCAGCATCTGGCAATTATAAATAGGGCTGCTATGAACATAGTAGAGCATGTATCCTTATTACATGGTGGGGAATCCTCTGGATATATGCCCAGGAGTGGTATAGCAGGATCTTCTGGAAGTGAGGTGCCCAGTTTTCTGAGGAACCGCCAGACTGATTTCCAGAGTGGTTGTACCAATTTGCAACCCCACCAGCAGTGGAGGAGTGTTCCTCTTTCTCCACATCCTCTCCAACACCTGCTGTCTCCTGAATTTTTAATCTTAGCCATTCTGACTGGTGTAAGATGAAATCTCAGGGTTGTTTTGATTTGCATTTCCCTAATGACTAATGAAGTTGAGCATTTTTTAAGATGCTTCTCCGCCATCCGAAGTTCTTCAGGTGAGAATTCTTTGTTTAACTCTGTACCCCATTTTTTAATAGGGTTGTTTGGTTTTCTGGAGTCTAACTTCTTGAGTTCTTTATATATATTGGATATTAGCCCTCTATCTGATGTAGGATTGGTGAAGATCTTTTCCCAATTTGTTGGTTGCCTATCTGTCCTCTTGATGGTGTCCTTTGCCTTACAGAAACTCTGTAACCTTATGAGGTCCCATTTGTCAATTCTTGCTCTTAGAGCATACGCTATTGGTGTTCTGTTCAGAAACTTTCTCCCTGTACCGATGTCCTCAAGGGTCTTCCCCAGTTTCTTTTCTATTAGCTTCAGAGTGTCTGGCTTTATGTGGAGGTCCTTGATCCATTTGGATTTGAGCTTAGTACAAGGAGACAAGGATGGATCAATTCGCATTCTTCTGCATGCTGACCTCCAGTTGAACCAGCATCATTTGTTGAAAAGGCTATCTTTTTTACATTGGATGTTTTCAGCCTCTTTGTCGAGGATCAAGTGGCCATAGGTGTGTGGGTTCATTTCTGGATCTTCAATCCTGTTCCATTGATCCTCCTGCCTGTCACTGTACAATATATTTCTTGACGTGTGTGCGTGCATTACTACCATTAGAAAAAAAGCACCAGACATGCATATTTCTTAGTGCTAATAATTTTGTTCCTTGCTACAAGCAGTTCTTACACTGGCTTTGTAGTTGCATTAATTCATAATGCTGTGTATGTACACTTGTAATGATTGTTCTTTTCAGTATGCATTATGTTCCTAGGGCTTAAAAGATAAATCAGTGGGAATAGAAACATGGAGAGGAGAAAATCCGCTAGTGTGAAAAGCCCATCCAGGGGCAGGAATCATTCACTATTGGCACAAATGTAGCTTTAAATTGTTATAACCCTCCCTTTAATAACAGTTCTTAATGAGTTAACCTCCCTTCTAGCCTATCACCCACCCCACCTGAGGGAGTGGGAAAGAAAGATTATTAGGATACAGGGAAGTGGACCTGTTTAGAAATTATTCTTTGGAGCAAATCCCATCTGCATTGTCAGGAAATTCAGTTCACAGGTCAGCAGCAGCAGCTCCATCCACTTGCAAGCACTGCTTGGGTACACCAGCAGTCCAGTTCAGTAATGTCAGGAGAACAGCAGCAGTGGCACAACCTAGCAGGAAGAGCTAGGCCTCAGACAAATCAGCACAAGTCAGCAGGGGACATTCGGACCAGAAGAAATCCCAAGAGAAGTTCTAGGCTGTGCTTCTCAGTGAAGTGAAGATCAGCAAGGCCTTGAGACCAAGAAGTTTGACACAGCCAGCTCTAAAAGCAAGTCCCATGCTCCTCTCATAGTCCACTGAGTCCTATTTACACTCCCTCCAAGCACCACATGTTCTCCACAGGCCTCACCTCACCGCCTCTCTTGCTGACCTAGCACCACGTGTTCTCCACAGGCCTCACCTCACCGGCCTCTCTTGCTGACATCACTGCCAATCACCGAGTCTTCGGAAGGGGAAAGAAACTGACAGCACACCACCAATTTTTTTTCTCTATGCAGTCATGACAAATGGAGCTCGTAGTAAGGCAGACCAATACATGTGCGTCATTTGCGAAGAATCCTTCATGTGTTTTTTTCATGTGCATGCTTTAGGGAAACATCCATTTACCTGCGTCGTCTTCAGTGGAATGTCTCTTCAGGAATCTGTCTTAGCAAAACATCTTTTTCACCTGTGTCTGCTTCAGGAGAACACCCCTTCCCGAGTCTGCCCCAGCAAAGCACCATCTGACACAACTGACTTTCCAAAGGACCCTTAAGTTTCCACTTCACACAAACTAATGAATGAGGTAAGGAGCTGATATTTGGGCAAAATTAAGAACCCTGTATTCACTTGATCTTTATAACCTAGCAAATATATAAATGTCTTTAAGACATCTGAAACACTCCTTAGCTTGTGTAGGTGGAGGTGTTGTTTCTCTGATTGGTTCTTGATTGTGTCAATAAAGACAGCGGAAGCCAATTGCTGGGAGAAGGGGAAAGGGTGGGATTTCTGGGTCCCAGGAGGAAGAAGAGGGGACACAGAGAGTAAAGAGGTTTTCTGCCAGGCTTTTGGAATGGGAGGACACAACTGCCATGTAAGATCTTGCTGAGTGGAACACAGCTGCCTCCACCACTGGCGGATGGCTAAAATAGTTAGTTGTTAAGTTTAGGACAGGAAATTCTTTGCCCAGCCATTGTGTTATCTAGCTAGTTTTAAAATATTAAACTGTCTAGTGTTTTCCATCTGCAGTGCTTTGGTTGGCAGGAGGAAAAGGGAGCAGCCAGGGTTGTCAATGGCGGTTTGGAACTAGCCGTGAAGGGTTGAGGGAGTGATCGCAGTTCCAGGCCAGGGAACCAGCTGTTGGTGGAGCTATGTTGGGAGTGAGACTAAAGGCGTGTGTTCTTGGAACTGAGGCAAGAGCAGGATCCCAGAAAGGCAGTAGTGTGGTATTTAACATTATCTACAACAAGCTTGAATAGACCCAAGGTAAAGATAAGCACCCAACCCTGAAATGTATATCAAATCACCAGTCCAGAGATTCCACAGAGTTTACCCTTTTCTCCATGTGCTCTTTGGTGGGCTTACACTATCTTCTTTAAAGATTTATTTATGTTGTGTATATGAATACATGTATAGATAGCTGTCTTCAGACACATCAAAAAAGGGCACTGGATCCCATTACAGATGGTTGTGAGGCACCATGTAGTTGCTGGGAATTGAACTTAGGACCTCTAGATGAACACTTAATGCTCTTAACTGTTAAGCCATATATATTTCTCTAGCCCCTTTAAAGATTTCTCTTATTTACTTATTTTATGTATATGAATGCTTTATCTTAATCTACATATCAGAAGAGGGCATTAGATTACATTATAGATGGTTCTGAGCCACCATGTGGTTGCTGGGAATTGAACTCTGAACCTCCAGAAGAACAGCCAATGCTCTTAACCACTGAGCCATCTCTCCAGCCCCCGGGCTTATACTATCTTTTTGGAAAAATTACATACAGGATTATAGAATTATAAGTTAAAATTAAAAAAAATTAAATAAAATCATAAGATCTCATTCTCAATTTTTTCCAAAACATTTGAAGTTTCTTCCTTGCTAGCCCTAAAAATCTATAAATTCTTTGTTAGTGTATCAAGGTTCAAATATTAGCTTGCTAATAAATAAATAAGTAAATACTTGGTTCCTGAGTAAACTACTACTTTTTTTTTTTTTTTTTTGGTATAGAATAGAGTTTATTCGGGGCAGAGGATGAGAGTTAACAGGAAGTGGGGAGAGGCAGAGAGAGGAGGGGGGAAAGGGAGAGGGAGAGAGAGTAGAGAAGTGGAGGCCATGACCATGTGGGGAGAGGGAGAGAGGAGGAGAGCCCAAGAGGGGCAGAGAGGTGAGAGTGCCAAGAGGCAAGAGCGATGAGAGAGCCCGAGTAAACTTCTTAATCAAAGCTTTCATTTCCACACTGGGAAAATGGGTATGATGTCACTACTGCCCACATCAGAGGGTTGTCATGACAATTAATTAAGAAAAGACTAAAGGCTAGAAGTCTGCAACCAGAAAGAGGGATTCTTGCCACAGAGACATCACTTGTGACTGCACTGAGAAGTGGCATTGCATTGGTGGACGAGCCAGCTATCTCAAAATGTAGAATTATTATTGAGAGGTGTATGTGATTCCTATAATCTCAATGGTCGTATTCCTGGTTGTTTCAATACCATTTTTAAAGATTTTTTTTTCCTCTCCAATTTGTATTAAGGACTGCTGATTTTCTGAGTTGGGTATGAGTAACTCCTTCCTAGTTCCCCTTTGTTTACATATTCCATGAAACACTTTCTTTCCTGAATTCTACTGCTTTAGCCTTCTCCCTCCCCACACAGTGTGTTTACGTCCTTTAAGTATGTCCTACAACGTTAGGTCATAGTCATGAATTGCTTTTGATTATACAGAATGTCTTTACTGCTCCATCAATTTTCAAAGATAACTGTACTTGATGACGTCATTTGCTTGGCAGTCACTGACTTTCTTGGAGTGGATTATATTATTCTGTAGTCTTCTGGCTTTTAGACTTTCAGCAGACAGGTTTTCGTTATTCTGGTATGGTTGCTTTTGTAAATGAGTTAGCATTAATTACTATGCTTCATTCATCTGCCTGTTTGTATCCGCTTTGGTATTATTGATCAATTTTACAAGTCAGTTGTTGAATTCTGTGTCCAGAATTTGAACCATTTCAGTATCTTTGAATTAATTTTGAATTCCATTTATGATGGAGCTATGATCTTGTAGTGGGTTGAATTGAAATGGCCCCCAAAGCCCCCCATGTGTTTGAATGCTTGGCCCACAGGGAGTGACACTATTAGGGGGCATGGCCTTGTTAAAAATAAGTGTGGCCTCCTTGTGGGAGGAAGTTCATCACTGTATGGATGGGCTTTTGAGGTCTCTTATGCTCACGATACACACAGTGCTGAAGAACCAGTCTTCTCATGACGGCCTTCAGATCAGGATGTAGAACACTCAGCTCCTTCTAGAGCACTATGTCTGCCTGGACACTGCCATGCTTTCCACCATGATAACAGACTGACCCTCCAAAACCATAAGCCAGCCCCAATTAAATAATGTCCTTGATAGAGTTGCCTTGGCCATGGTGTCTCTTCACAGCAATAAAACCCAAAGTAAAGGCAGATCTTTGTAGAAATCACGTTGCCTTGCTTTTTCTTTTTCTTTTTTTTTTAATTTATTGATATATTTATTTACATTTCAAATGATTTCCCCTTTTCTGGACCCCCACTCCCCAAAAGTCCCATCAGTCCCCTTCCTTCCCCCCGTTTTCCCACCCAACCCTTCCCACTTCCCTGTTCTGATTTTGCTCTATACTGCTTCACTGAGTCTTTCCAGAACAGGGGGCCACTCCTCCATTCTTCTTCTACCTCATTTGATGTGTGGACTATGTTTTGGGTATTCCAGTTTTCTAGGTTAATATCCACTTATTAGTGAGTGCATGCCATGATTCATCTTTTGAGTCTGGGTTACCTCACTTAGTATGATGTTCTCCAGCTCCATCCATTTGCCTAAGAATTTCATGAATTCATTGTTTCTAATGGCTGAATAGTACTCCATTGTGTGTATATATACCACAATTTTTGCATCCACTCTTCTGTTGAGGGATACCTGGGTTCTTTCCAACTTCTGGCAATTATAAATACGGCTGCTATGAACATAGTGGAACATGTATCCTTATTACATGCTGGGGAATCTTTTGGGTATATGCTCAGGAGTGGTATAGCAGGATCTTCTGGAAGTGAGGTGCCCAGTTTTCGGAGGAACCACCAGACTGATTTCCAGAGTAGTTGTACCAATTTGCAACCCCAACAGCAGTGGAGGAGTGTTCCTCTTTCTCCACATCCTCACCAACACCTGCTGTCTCCTGAATTTTTAATCTTAGCCATTCTGACTGGTGTAAGGTGAAATCTCAGGGTTGTTTTGATTTGCATTTCCCTAATGACTAATGAAGTTGAGCATTTTTTAAGATGCTTCTCCGCCATCCGAAGTTCTTCAGGTGAGAATTCTTTAACTCTGTACCCCATTTTTTAATAGGGTTGTTTGGTTTTCTGGAGTCTAACTTCTTGAGTTCTTTATATATATTGGATATTAGCCCTCTATCTGATGTAGGACTGGTGAAGATCTTTTCCCAATTTGTTGGTTGCCGATTTGTCCTTTTGATGGTGTCCTTTGCCTTACAAAAACTTTGTAATTTTATGAGGTCCCATTTGTCAATTCTTGATCTTAGAGCATACGCTATTGGTGTTCTGTTCAGAAACTTTCTCCCTGTACCGATGTCCTCAAAGGTCTTCCCCAGTTTCTTTTCTATTAGCTTCAGAGTGTCTGGCTTTATGTGGAGGTCCTTGATCCATTTGGATTTGAGCTTAGTACAAGGAGACAAGGATGGATCAATTCGCATTCTTTTGCATTCTGACCTCAAGTTGAACCAGCACCATTTGTTGAAAAGGTTATCTTTTTTCCATTGGATGTTTTCAGCCCCTTCGTCGAGGATCAAGTGTCCATAGGTGTGTGGGTTCATTTCTGGATCTTCAATCCTGTTCCATTGATCTGCCTGCCTGTCACTGTACCAATACCATGCAGTTTTTAACACTATTGCTCTGTAGTATTGCTTGAAGTCAGGGATACTGATTCCCCCAGACTTTCTTTTGTTGCTGAGAATAGTTTTAGCTATCCTGAGTTTTTTGTTATTCCAGATGAATTTGATAATTGCTCTTTCTAACTCTGTGAAGAATTGAGTTGGGATTTTGATGGGTATTGCATTGAATCTGTATATTGCTTTTGGCAAAATGGCCATTTTAACTATATTGATCCTGCCAATCCATGAGCATGGGAGGTTTTCCCATTTTTTGAGGTCTTCTTCCATTTCCTTCTTCAGAGTCTTGAAGTTCTTGTCATACAGATCTTTCACATGTTTGGTAAGAGTCACCCCAAGATACTTTATACTGTTTGTGGCTATTGTGAAGGGGGTCATTTCCCTAATTTCTTTCTCAGCCTGCTTATCCTTTGAGTATAGGAAGGCCACTGATTTGCTTGAGTTGATTTTATAACCTGCCACTTTGCTGAAGTTGTTTATCAGCTGTAGGAGCTCTCTAGTGGAGTTTTTTGGGTCACTTAGGTAGACTATCATGTCGTCTGCAAATAATGATAGTTTGACTTCTTCCTTTCCAATTTGTATCCCTTTGACCTCCTTATGTTGTCGAATTGCCCGAGCTAGTACCTCAAGTACAATATTGAAAAGATAAGGAGAAAGGGGGCAGCCTTGTCTGGTCCCTGATTTCATTGGGATTGCTTCAAGTTTCTCTCCATTTAGTTTGATGCTGGCTACGGGTTTGATGTATATTACTTTAACGATGTTTAGGTATGGGCCTTGAATTCCTGTTCTTTCCAAGACTTTAAGCATGAAAGGATGCTGAATTTTGTCAAATGGTTTTTCAGCATCCAATGAAATGACCATGTGGTTTTTTTCTTTGAGTTTGTTTATGTAGTGGATTGCATTGATGGATTTCCATATATTGAACCAACCCTGCATCCCTGGGATAAAGCCTACTTGATCATGGTGGATGATCGTTTTGATGTGTTCTTGGATTCGGTTGGCAAGAATTTTATTGAGTATTTTTGCATCGATGTTCATAAGGGAGATTGGTCTGAAGTTTTCTTTCTTTGTTGGATCTTTGTGTGGTTTTGGTATCAGCGTAATTGTGGCTTTGTAGAAGGAACTGGGTAGGGTTCCTTCTGTTTCTATTTTGTGGGATAGTTTGAAGAATATTGGTGTTAACTCTTCTTTTAAGGTCTGATAGAATTCTGCACTGAAACCATCTGGTCCTGTGCTTTTTTTGGTTGGAAGACTTTCTATGACCCCTTATATTTCTTTAGGGGTTATGGGACTGTTTAGATGATCTATTTGGTCCTGATTTAGTTTTGGTATTTGGTATCTGTCTAGGAAATTGTCCATTTCCTCCAGATTCTCCAGTTGTGTTGAGTATAGGCTTTTGTAGTAGGATCTGATGATTTTTTGGATTTCCTCAGTTTCTGTTATAATATCTCCCTTTTCATTTCTAATTTTGTTAATTTGGATACTTTCTCTGTGCTCTTTGGTCAGTCTGGCTAAGGGTTTATCTATCTTGTTGATTTTCTGAAATAACCAGCTCCTGGTTTTGTTGATTCTTTGTATGGTTCTCTTTGTTTCTACTTGATTGATTTCAGCCCTGAGTTTGATGATTTCCTGTCTTCTACTCCTCCTGGGTGAAATAGCTTCTTTTTCTTCCAGGGATTTCAGGTGTGTCATTAAGCTGCTAGTATATGCTCTCTCCATTTTCTTTTTGGAGGCACTCAGGGCTATGAACCTTGCTTTTTCATATTGCTTACATCTTGTGTTACTATTTATAAATCTGTTAATTTGATGGTTACTCATTTGGGCTCCTTTCTTAAAGACTCAACCCCAAGCATCACCCAGATAACAGACTGCTAAAATAGTAAGAACAAGCCATACCAGATATAAAAATGCAAATAAAGTAAAGCCAAACTATCCATAATGATATAAACAAACAAGCCAAAAAAAAAAAAAAAAAAAAAAAAAAGACAGAGGGAGCAATAAAGGTAAACCGTAATTAGGATAAAGTAAACAGAACTGAACGAAGAAGCAGAAAGATGGGGGAAAGAGAATATGTAATATTTATGTGTGAGTATATAGTTTTATGAAAAAATCTTTATAAACCATATGCAGAATATTCTTAAGTAAAAAAAAAAAGTTAAAGAATGAAAAATGTTAGGATGAGAGAAAAAGCAAGAGATCTTTAAAATCTGTATGGTAACTAAACCTGAGAGAGGAGAAAGTGTGGAATAGTCCCAAACACGTTAGCACAGGAGAAGGCTTCCTGAACAAAACACCAAGAGCAGAGGCATTAAGATCAACATTTAATCAATGAAACCTCACGAAACTGAAAAGCTTTTGTAAGGCAAAGGACACTGTCAGACAAGGTAGCAGCCTACGGAATGGGAAAAGATTTTTCAAGAGGAAACTCAAATGGCTAAAAAATACTTGAAGATGCGTTCATGAAAAAAGCAAAAGTGCTCACAGTCTAAACATGGAAATAGAAACAATAAAGAAAACACAAATTGAGGAAAATAAAAAAAAAATCTGAGTAAGTGAACAGAAACTATAGAAGCAAGCTTCACCAACCGAATACAAGAGATAGAAGATAGACTTTCAGATGTTTAAAGTGCAATAGAAGAAATATTTGTCAAAGAAAAGATTAAATCTAGAAAATCCCTGACACGAAACATCCGGGACATTTGGGACACTAGAAAAGACCAAACTTACAAATAATTGGAATAGAACAAGGAAAAAAATTCCAGCTGAAAGACCCAGAAAATATTTAACAAAATCATAGAAGAAACGTTTCCTAACCTAAAGAAGAATGTGCTTATAAAGATATAAGAAGCATAGAGAACACCAAATAGATTCGACCAGAAAAGAAAGTCCCATGACCACATAATTATTAAAACAGTAAGAATAAAGAAGAAAGAAAGAATATTAAAGGATACAACAGAAAAGGAACAAGTAACATATAAAGAATTACACCAGACTTCTCAAGAGGGACTCTAAAACCCAGAAGGACCTATAGAGATGTCCTGCAGACTCTAAGAGACCACAGAGACCCATATAGATAGCCCATAGTGGCTGCTATGCCCTGTAAAACTCACTCACCATAGGTGGACAAAACAAATTATTTCATGATAAAGTCGAATGTGAACAATATCCATCCACAAATCCAGTCCTAAAAGGTAAACTCCAACCCAAAGAAGTTAGCTAAAATCCATGAAGACACATGAAATAAATACTTACCAGCAACACCTAAGGAAGGGAAGCAGACATACACATACACACCACCACCAACAACAACAACAACATCAACAACTGCAACTGCAACAACAAAGTAACAGGAATGAACAATCACATCTCAGTAGCAATGGGTTCAATTACACAATAAAAAGATACACAGAGACTAGATGTAAAAACAGGATCTAGATTTCTGCTGCATACAGAAATCATGCCACAGCATCAAAGATAGACATTACATTAAAGGATTAGAAAAAGACATTTCAAGCAAACAGACATAAGAAACAAGCTGTGTAACCATTCAAATGTCTAACAAAATAGACTTCAGGTCAAAACTAATCAAAAGAGACAGAGAAGGGCATTTCAGACTCATCAAAGGAAAAATCCACCAAGATGATCCTTCAGTTCTCACTATCTATGCTCCAAATGCAAGGACATCTGTAAAATAAACATTACTAAAGGTTAAATCATACATTGGCCCTCACACATTCATATTAGGAGACTCTAATGACCACTATAACCAAGGCACAGGTGATCAGCCAAAAACCAGAGAAATACTGGAGCTAGCAAACATTATGAAACAAATGGACCTAACAGATATTATAGAAAATTTTACCCAAACTCAAATAATATATACCTTCTCAGCACCTCACAAACTTTCTCAAAAATGGTCAAAAGCAAGTCTCAGCAGATACAAGAAAAATTTTTTAAAAAATCCCTATATCCTATCAGATGACTAAAAGTGGTGACCCAATCCCCACTGATTAAAACTATATTTCAACAACAGGTAGCCTAGATACTCATGGAAACTGAACATCATTATACTGAATGAAAACTGGGGATCTGCACCTGGAGCTGACCCTGTGCCACAGCTCTCTGTACCCAAATCCTACTGGGAGAGAGCTGGTCTCCAAGGAGTGCTGACACACCTGAGAACACAGGTGAGACCACCACTTCTACTCAAATTCTTGGCACAAGAGGGACCCACCCAGAGCCCTCAAACACAGGAACCAAGGAGCAGTCTGGGACAGGATCCTTCTGGTTTCTGTCTGCACCCCGGAGCTGACCCTGTGCCACAGCTCTCCAAACCCAAATTCCTCCCAGAAAAAACTGGTCTCCCAGGAGTACTGACACACAGGCTTGCAGGAGGGACAAGGCACAGTCAGAGACAGCAAGACCAGCTAATACCAGAGATAACCAGATGATGAAATGAAAGGGCAAGAACATAAGCAACAGAAACCTAGGTTACTTGGCATCATCAGAACACAGTTCTCCCACTACAGCAAGCCCTAGATACCCCAACACACCAGAAAAGCAAGACTCTGATTTAAAATCACCTAATGATAATAATTGAGGACTTTAAGAAGGACATAAATAACTCCCTAAAGAAATACAGGAGAACACGGGTAAAAAGCCCTTGAAGAGGAAACACAAAAATATCCTTTAAAGAATTACAGGAAAACACAAGCAAACAGGCAAAGAAAATGAACAAAACCATCCAGGATCTAAAGATGGAAATAGAAACAATAAATAAATCACAATGTAAGACAACCCTAGAGATAGAAAACCTAGAAAAGGTATCAGGAGTCGTAGACACAAGCATCACCAACAAATTTCAAGAGATAGAACAGAGAATCTCAGGAGAGGAAAGCACCATAGAAAACATTGACACAACAGTCAAAGAAAATGCAAAATGTAAAAAGCTCCTAGTCCAAAACATCCAGGAAATCCAGAACACAATCAGATGACCAAATCTAAGGATAACAGAAAAGAGAGAAGAGTCCCAACTTAAAGGGCCAGTAAATCTTCAATGAAATTATAGAAGAAAATTTCCCTAACCTAAAGAAAGATGCACATAAGCATACAAATAGATTGGACCAGAAAAGACATTCTTCCTGTCATATAACAGTCAAAACAGCAAATGCACAAAACAAAGAAAGAATATTAAAAGCAATAAGGGAAAAGGATCAAGTAACATATAAAGGCTGGCCTACCAGAATTACACCAGACTTCTCACCAGAGACTGTGAAAGCTAGAAGATCCTGGGCAGATCTCATACAGACCCTAAGAGAACACAAATGTCAGCCCAGACTACTATACCCAGAAAAACTCTCAATTACCATAGATGGAGAAACCAAGATATTCCATGACAAAACCAAATTTACATAATATCTTTCCACAAATCCAGTCCAACAAAGAATAGATGGAAAACTCCAACAAAATGACGGAAACTACACCCTAGAAAAAGCAAGAAAGTAATCTTCTTTCAACAAACCCAAAGGAAGATAGCCAAAGATAAAAAACAACGTTGAAAATTACAGGAAGCAGCAATCACTATTCCTTAATCTCTAAACTTCAATGGACTCAATTCCCCAATAAAAAGACACAGACTAACAGAATGGATACATAAACAGGACCCAGTGTTTTGCTGCATACAGGAAATGCACCTCAGTGTCAAAGACAAACACTAACTCAGAGTAAAGGGCTGGAAAACAATTTTCCAAGCAAATGGTCCCAAGAAACAAGCTGGAGTAGCCATCCTAATATCAAATAAAATCAACTTTCAACCAAAAGTTATCAAAAAGGATAAGGAAGCACACTTCATACTCATCAAAGGAAAAAAAAAATCTACCAAGAAGAACTTTCAATTCTGAACATCTATGCTCAAATACGATAGCACCCACATTCATAAAATAAACTTTACTAAAACTCAAAGCACACATTGCACCTCACACAATAATAGTGGGAGACTTTCACAACCCAATCTCATCAATGGACAGATCATGGAAACAGAAACTAAACAGAGACACATTGAAACTAACAGAAGTGATGAACCAAACAGATTTAACATGTATCTGTAGAAGATTTCATCCTAAAACAAAAAAAATATACCTTCTTCTCAGCACCTCATGGTACCGTCTCCAAAACTGACCATATAATCAATCAGTCACAAAACAGGCCTCAACAGATACAAGATTGAAATAATCCCATGCATTCTATCAGATTGCCATGGACTTCGATAACAACAAAAACAACAGAAAGCCCACATACACATGGAAGCTAAACAATACTTTATTCAGTGATAACTTGGTCAAGGAAAAAATAAAGAAATTAAAGATTTTTTACACTTATAGACACTTCATTTTCTACAAAAAAGCCCAAACCATATAATGGAAAAGAGTAAGCTTCTTCAACAAATGGTGTTGATCTAACTGGATGTCTACATGTAGAAGAATGAAAATAGACCCATATTTATCATCTTACCCAAAACTCAAGTCCAAGTGGATCAAGGACCTCAACATGAAACTGAATACACTAAACATAATAGAAAAGAAAGTAGGAAAACACCTTCAATAAATTGATACAGGAGCCAATTTCTTGAACAAAACACCAATAGCTCAGGTCCTAAGATCAGCAATTGACAAATCCCATTTCATATTTCTGCAAAGCTTCTATCAGGCAAAGGACACTGTCAATAGGACAAAATGGCATCCTACAGAATGGGAAAAGATCTTCACTAACCCTACATCTGACAGAGGGTTAATAATAAAAATATATTAAGAATTCAAGAAGTTAAACTCCAACTTTGGGTTAAAAACAAAGGTGGCTTTGAGGCCTCCTATGCCCAGTGAGGACAAGAGCCTCTCCCCCTGGCTGTCTGGGGATGCCTGCAGATCAAGATGGAGAACTTCTCTCTCCTCTAGCACCATGTCTGCCTGCATGCTGCCCACGCTTCCTGTCATGATGACAAGTAACTAAATCTCTGAAACTGTACAAAGCGCCAACTAAATGTTTGCTTTCATAAGAGATGCCTTGGTCACCGCATCTCTTCACAGCAACAGAAACCCTAAGACAGAAGTTATGTTACTTCTTCTGTGTTTCTGATGGTCTTCCTCTCTTTTAAACAGAGTCAATCATTTATCATCCCAACTTTTCATTAATGGCCATCACTATTTCTAACCCACCCCAGAAGTCCTTGCATTCAATTTTTTAAAGTGTGGAATATGTTGATTTTGTATCTGGAAAGTTCCTAAGTGGCAATATTATGCAAAGGACTGAAGAGAGCTCTCTGTAACAGCTAATCTATCCACCCACATCATTTCTGCCTGAAGATTTGCATCCTACCTGGAGTTCTATTTAGTATTTCCAAATTCAGGTATTTAAAGATAATCATTATTTTATTCTGAGTTTTCTCCAGTTAGAGTTAACTGTCTCCTTCAACTATCTACAGATTTTATTTCAAATCAGCACATACATTCAAGAAGCATCTATCGCATCTCTGCTGTTCTGATGGTTAATATTAAAAATCAGTTTGACTACAGCAGGGGTTCTTAACCTGTGGGTCACAACCCCTTTAGGGATCAAACGACCCAGTCCCCGGGGTTTCATATCAGGTATCCTGCATATCAGATATTTACATTATGATTCATAACAGTAGCAGCAAAATTACAGTTATGAAATATTAACTAGCAAAATCATTTTATGGCTGAGGGTCACCACAACCTGAGGAACTGTATATTAAAGGGTCACAGCATCAGGAAGGTCAAGAACCACTAGACTACAGCACTGTACCAGACATCTGGTTAAAAACTCTAGATGTTTCTGTGATGGTACTATCAAGATGAAACTGGCATGTGAGGCAGCAGACTTACAGAAAACAGAAGACCTCCCACAATGTGGATAGGCCTGCTCTCGGTAGACAGTCTTGGTAGACTGTTGCCCTAAAAGAAGCACAAGTGTTACCACGGCACACCTTCATAGAGTTCTTCTCTGAGCTCTGTCTCCTTTCAAGCTTTACAGATTTTTTGCTCGCCAAGTCTCCATAATAGTATGAGCTAAATCCTTAAAATATACCAGCCTTTCTCCCTGCATCCCCCTTCCCACCCTCTCTCAGTTATGTGTTTTCAGTGAACTTTGAACAACAGTGAGGTTCTAAGAATACGATATATACACCTGTGTATTTCCTGATCTAAAACTACTAAAGTATGTCCATATAACTTTCGAAACTCTTCCTAAACCACATGCAATCTAATCAGAAAACATAACTTTTCACCTAATTCTAAGATCCTATAATCTTTTAATGCAGCCAAAGCTCAAACAAATCCACATTACCACTGAGTTTTCACAATCAAATTGCCCAAGCTTCAAAGCCTAACAAACAAATAAATTACCATATAATATCTCATCAATTCAATACTTCTGCAATTGTTTTGAGGGACATGTATAATATACCTAATAATTTCTTTTTTTCTTTTTTTTAATATTTAATATCGTCTTTATTTACATTGCCAATGGTAAAACCTTTCCCGATATCCCCCTCCCCAAAGACCCCCCAACCCCTCCTCCCACCCCCTGCCTCCACATATATGCCCCTCCACCCGACACACTCCCACTTCCCCCTCTCGGTTTCCCTTTGTTGGGGCTTCTATTGAGCTTTTACCTGACCAAGGACCACTCTTCCCACTGATGTCCAACAAGGCCTTCCTCTGCCACATTTTTGGCTGGAACCATGTGTACCCCTTGGTTGATGGTTCAGTCCCTGGGAGTCTTGGGGTGTCTGGGTGGCCGAAGTCATTGTTCTTCCTATGGGGCTGTAGACCCCTTCAGCTCCTCTGGACCACCCTCCAGATCCTCCATTGGGGACCCCACGCCCAGTTCAATAGTTGGTTGCTAGCTTCTGCCTCTGTATTTGTAAGGCTCTGGCAGGGCCCCTCTGGAGACAACCATGGCATGCTCCTTTTGGTATACACTTCTTGTCATCCATAGTAGTAGCAGGGTTTGGTGACTGTTTATAGGATGAATCCCCAGGCAGGGCAGTCTCTGGATGGCCTTTACTTCAGTCTCTGCTCTACACATTGTCTCCCTTATTGCTCCTGTGAGTATTTTGTTCCCTTTCTCTAATATTTTCACAACTGAGTTATTTTTATTTATATATTTTCACACAATAGATTTTGATGTTTTCCCCTAACTCCTTCCAGATCTTCTCCATGTCTCTACCCAACTGTACAATCTCTCTATCTCTCTTTCTCTCTCCCTCCGTCCCTCCCTCTTCCCCACTCTCTCTTCCTATTAAATTTTATTTGAAATTTAGTTTCTTACCAAATCTCGTCAAAATCTTTTAAAAGTCTTAGTTTCTGATTCAGTATATATAAAAACTTCCTGCTTTCTATTAATAAAATATTCATTTTTATCACAGATGAGATGTACAGTTGAGATCAAGAGAAATAGCTAATAACATCAACTACATAGGAAGCCTTAATTCAAATGGTCTATAACTCAAATGATATAAATATAATCCTGTCAGTATTCTCAGGGTTTTTTTAGGGGGGAGGGGAGGAAGGCTACACTGCTCCAGACAGTCCTAATCTCAAGAGTTGGTTCTAAACATGGGAGTTTTATAACAGGATAAACTGCTTATTCCTCAAACCAGTTTCCAATTTCCTTTTGAGTAAAATGGGAAAAATAAGACTAACATCACAGGATTGGTGTGAAAACTAAAATACATGTAAAACACTTGTCACACTGCCTGGTACACAGCAGCAGTTAACGTGCATCTACTTTAAAACACACCATAAAAACTCATCCAGAGCTAGATCTATCTATTCCTGACCTGTTGTGCTCTCCTAAGTCAGTCTATAAAGCTAAAACTAGGGGTAAAGGCAGAGGGAAGGGAGGGGTAAGGAAAGAGATGGAGGTGACATGTCAATGAATAGCTCACAGTTGTCACACGAAGCTGCTACCTAAATGACTGGTTAAAGGCTGGAGGGATTTTTTTTTTTTTTTTTGAAGGCAGCAAGTAGCTTAGATATATACATTCATTCAGTCTCTTGGCAAAACACAGCTTCTGGTCATAAGGGACTAAATACAGTGATGTCTGGGATTTGGCTAAACATTTAAACTGCATTTGAAATGGTTGGATTTGGCAAAATCTAACATAATTTTTGCCAAGTCCTTAACTTTTTCACTTGCATGGTTTCAAAGGAAAGCCAGCTTGTAGATTTGAATCATTCAGATTAGAAACTCATTAAAATGTATAGAGTGCTTTATCCAGGCACAAAAACTCGGCTCCAAATCATTACAGTTTAACACTGAGGAGATAAAAAAAAAAAAAAATGCCTTCCTTACATAAACCACTGCTCTCTACTCTAAGTTGCTGAGGCTCAGAAGAAAAGATTAACTCAGAGAGGCCTCATGAAAGAGAAAAAAATTTGAAGAAGTAATTAAAGTGAAATAGCCCTGAGTACACAGGAAGTGGAAAGCCCTCCAAGAATACAGGCAGTTGGTGTGACATAACAGCTGACAAGGATTATATGCAAAGTCCCAGGCACTTGATTTTGACTTAAATCTATTTTTCCGAATGTCTGGAACAACTGGATTTTTCTGGGATAGCCAGAGAATAATCCCTAGGGGAATATTTACTCGATGTTGTGTGTCTACAACTGGCCAGGCTCTTGTAACAAATCCCAAGAAACAAAGCTAAGTAAGGCAGGCATGACTTGTCCTCTGGAAGCTTTTGGTCTACAGGGAAAACATTTTAGAGAAAGGAGACTGAAGACACATCAGGTGAGGTGGCACACATCTGGAATCCTAGCACTTGGGGAGTACAGGTAGGAGGGTCAGGAGCCCAAAGTCATACTCAGTTCTGTGGTAAGCTTGAGGTCAACCTGGGTGATGTCAGATGCAGTCTCAAAAAATAAATAAAACCAAAGCCACCTGATGTTGCAAATTATATAAAAGCTGAAATGGATCAAATACTAAAAGGAGTATTCTTTTAGTTTTTCAGGGCGTACCCGGATGACATAGCTGTGCCACCGTGGCCTGTTATTTGTGTGCTAGAAATCGGACCCAGGACTTTGGGCATGTGTGTAGTTCAGCCCACTAAAAATGGTCTTATTATCATGGATTTTTAAGAATGATTAAACAGGATGATTAATAAAATGGAATCATTTAAAGAAAGATTTTTTTTTTTATTCTTCCTGTCCCTGAGGTTAATTGTACCCAGTGTTGTCAAGAGTAATCTAACACATTGAGATGTAAAATGCATCTGATGAAAGCTAGGGGTCAGGCCTTTGCACAGGGTTTCTGAGCTTACACCCAGTGTCTATTCTTTTATTCAACATTTATGGAATACCTACTATAATTACATACCACTAAACGCTCTCAAGGACATAAAAAAAAAATCAAACAACAAAACAAAGCCCACCACTCCCCAATCCAGTCCTAGGGATAAATCTGAAAATAATGCACCCAAAACAAGCCGTGTCACACAGATGGCACAGAGTTTGCAGCTGTGGGAGTGGAGAGCCTAACTCTGCTGAGGAAGATCACAGACACGTCAGGTCTGGTAAATCCCACACAATGAGTATGCCTTTCCAAGACTACAAAAGGAAGAAGAACTTTGCCAGCAGGAAGTCTACAGAGAATCCTGTATGTTCAGAAATCGTAAGTATTAAGAGTGAGTTTACTCTGTTTCTGAGACTTCTTTCTCTTATCCTTCTTCAAAGCTATGCTATACAAGCAAATGGTATTAGAAAACTAAAACCCTTTGCCTAAGAATTTCGTAAATTCATTGATTTTCATTTCTGAGTAGTATTCCATTGTGTAAATATACCACATTTTCTGCATCCATTCCTCCACTGAAGGATTTCTGGGTTCTTTCCAGTTTCTGGCTATTATAAATAAGGCTGCTACGAACATAGTGGAGCATGTGTCCTTATTACATGCTGGGGAATCCTTTGGGTATATGGCCAGGAGTGGTATAGCAGTGTCCTCCGGAAGTGTCATGCCCAGTTTTCTGAGGAACCACCAGACTGATTTCCAGAGTGGTTGTACCAACTTGCATTCCCACCAGCAATGGAGGAGTGTTCCTCGTTCTCCACAACCTCACCAACACCTGTTGTCTCCTGAGTTTTTAATCTTAGCCATTCTGACTGGTGTGAGGTAAAATCTCAGGGTTGTTTTGATTTGCATTTCCCTAATGATTAATGATGCTGAACATTTCTTAAGGTGCTTCTCAACCATTCGAAGTTCAGGTGAAAATTCTTTGTTTAGCTCTGTACCCCATTTTTAAAATAGGGTTATTTGGCTCTCTGGAGTCTAACTTCTTCAGTTCTTTGTACATATTGGATATTAGGCAAATAGTTGGACCTGGAAAATATCATCCTAAGTGAGGTAACCCAATCACAAAAGAACACACATGGATGCAGTCACTGATAAGTGGATATTAGCCCAGAAGCTTTGAATACCCAAGACACAACTCACATATCAAATCATTCTCAAGGAGGAGGAAGGAGAGGGCCCTGGTCCTGGAAAGGCTTGATGCAGCATTGTAGGGGAGCTCCAGGACAGAGAAGTGGGAGGGAGTTGATTGGGGAATGGGCAGAGGGAAGAGGGCTTATGAGACTTATGGGGAGGAGGGATCCGGGGAAAGGGAAAATCACTTGGAATGTAAACAAAGAATATAGAAAATAATAATAATTTAAAAAACCCTAAAACCCAAAACCCGATAGTGGTCCCTATGCAGGATACCTTATTATCAAAGGCTCTCTCTTTTAACATTATGTTCTTCCAAAGGCTCCTTGTGGCATCCTCTCCACACTTTACAGTCGTGTGTGTGTGTGTGTGTGTGTGTGTGTGTGTGTGTGTGTGTGTGCTGATGTAATAAAGTCCTATGCAGCAGGAAGGCATTTCCTGTATTCCTTTACATCATCCTCACCCTAGTTTCTCAGTAGTCTTAAGACAGTATGGGGCTGTCTACATAACTGATGTAACTAAATATATCGTACTTACTAAAGTTGTGTGTGTGTTTATGTATTTATGTGTATATGTGTTTGCTTTCTGTTAAACCTTTGATGTTGATTTGCTTATATTTCATTCTTTTTAAATCTCTGGTTAACTCTGTCTCCAATGTTCCAAGGTTTTAAAGATACTTTTTAAAAATTGTTATTTGGACCAGTGAAATGGACCGGAGGAAAAGGTGCCAGCTGGCAAGCCTAAGGGTCTAAGTTCAAACTCTGGGACCCACATGGGTGAACCTATTCCTCAAACCTGCCCTTTGACCTACACACACACACACACACACACAGAGAGAGAGAGAGAGAGAGAGAGAGAGAGAGAGAGAGACAGATATACATAGAGACTCACACACATAGACTCTCACATACACACACACACAAACACACAGATATACACAGAGACTCACACATACAGACTCTCACAGACACAGACACACATGCACAGACTCACACACATACACAAACATAGACACACAAGCATACATAGACTATGCATAATAATACTTGGTATTATTACAATCAAACTTAGGTACATTATGGTCTCCCTGTAGCAGTGTCACTAGAGGTCTGCTCCTGTTCTCTGGGACCCTGGCCTTTTTGGCTCTTCCTTGTGCCTCTCAACTGTAAGACAGCCCATCTTTCCCAGATTCTGTGCCTTCCTATTTCTTGTTTCATACCTCTACTTTGGAAGACACTACCCCTGCTACCTTTGCAAGAAAGGTGTGTTAGAGATAATATTTAAAAATTTTACATACTTACGTCAATCATGCCTTACTGTATTTTGACAATGTAAAAAAAAAAAATCCAAGGTTGAAAAATGACTCTTTAAGAACTGTTCAGTCACTACCCTATTATTTTCTACTCTAAAAAAGTCTGGCATCACTCTTATTTTACATTTTTATACATGATTTTGTAGTGTGTGTGTGTGTGTGTGTGTGTGTGTGTGTGTGCATGTCTACACTTTGTAAGTATGAGTTAAAACTGTATTATTTGGAGATGTAAAAAGCCAGCATACAGTAACTCAGCCAAACACAGCTTTCTGGAGCATGAAACCCAGGGGTCCTTGGTTGCTATGGTGGATTCCCCGTTCAGAGTGTCAGAGCTGAGAATTCCTTAATTTCTGCTACAAAATGGCTACTGTGTCTGTGACATCTTGTTAGCACTCCAGACAAACAGGGTTAGAAAGGAGAGGACCAATGGTTGGCTGGCAGTGTCCCCCTCTGTATTTGTCAGGCACTGGCAAAGCCTCCCAGGTGACAGCTATCTCAGGCTCCTGTCAGCAAGCTCCTTGTTGGCATCCACAATAGTGTCTGGGTTTTTTAACTGTATATGGGATGGATCCGTAGGAGGGGCAGTCTTTGGATGATCTTTCCCTCAGACTCTGCTCCACCCTTTGTCTCTGTATCTCCTCCTGTGGGTATTTTGTACCTGCTTATAAGAATGACCAGATTATCCATACTTTGTTCTTCCTTCTTCTTGAGCTTCATTTGATCTGTGAATTGTACCTTGAGTATTCCAAGCTTCAGGGCAAATATCCACTTATCAGTGAGTGCATACCATGTGTGTCCTTCTGTGACTGGGTTACCTCACTCAGGATGATATTTTCTAGTTCCATCCATTTGCCCAAGAATTTCATTAATTCATTGTTTTTAATAGCTGAGTAGTACTCCATTGTGCAAATATACCACATTTTCTGTATCCATTCCTCTGTTGAGGGACATCTGGGTTCTGTCTAGCTTCTGACTATCATAAATAAGGCAGCTATGAACATAGTGGAGCATGTGTCCTTATTACATACTGGAGAATCCTTTGGGTATACGCCCAGGACTGGTATAGCAGGGTCCTCTGGGAGTATTATGCTCAATTTTCTTTTCTTTTTTTTTTTAATTTTTTTATTCGATATAATTTATTTACATTTCAAATGATTTCCCCTTTTCTAGCCCCCCCCACTCCCCAAAAGTCCCGTAAGCCCCCTTCTCTTCCCCTGTCCTCCCACCCACCCCTTCCCACTTCCCCGTTCTGGTTTTGCCGAATACTGTTTCACTGAGTCTTTCCAGAACCAGGGGCCACTCCTCCTTTCTTCTTGTACCTCATTTGATGTGTGGATTATGTTTTGGGTATTCCAGTTTTCTAGGTTAATATCCACTTATTAGTGAGTACATATCATGATTCACCTTTTGAGTCTGGGTTACCTCACTTAGTATGATGTTCTCTAGCTCCATCCATTTGCCTAAGAATTTCATGAATTCATTGTTTCTAATGGCTGAATAGTACTCCATTGTGTAGATATACCACATTTTTTGCATCCACTCTTCTGTTGAGGGATACCTGGGTTCTTTCCAGCATCTGGCTATGCTCAATTTTCTAAGGAACTGCCAAACTGATTTCCAGAGTTGTACCAGCTTGCAATCCCGCCAGCAGTGGAGGAGTGTTCCTCTTTCCCCACATCCTCACCAGCACCTGCTATCTCCTGAGATTTTGATCTTAGTCATTCTAACTGGTGTGAGGTAAAAATCTCAGGGTTGTTTTGATTTGCATTTTTCTGATGACTAAGGATGTTGAACATTTCTTTAGGTGCTTCTCAGACATTCAATCGGGTTCCCAATGGAGGACGGAGCTGAAGGGGTTTGCAATGCCATAGAAGGAACAACAATATTAGCCACCTAGTACCCCTAGTGCTCCCAGGGACTAAACCACCAACCAAAGAGTACGCATGGAGGAACCCATGGCTCCAGCTGCATGTGCAGCAGAGGATGGCCTTGTTGGACATCAAAGGGAGAGAGGCCCTTGGTCCTGAGAAGGCTGGATGCCCCAGTATAGGGGAATACCAGTACAGGGAAGGAGGGGTGGGTGGATTGGTGAGCAGTGGGAGGGGGAAGGGGTTAGGGGAATTTGGAGGGGGGACCAGGAAAGGGGACAACATTTGAAATGTAAATAAAGAATATATCTAATAAAAAAATGAAAGGATAGGATCATAAAGGATCCTGCTCTATTAGAAAACAAAGTTTCCCCTCGTGAATAACTCCTTTAGCAATTTGCTCACATTTTATAGAGCAGCGCTCTGTAACAGACCATGAAAACTATGAATAATAAGTTGCCTACTTTCCAATTTCCAGTACAAGTTTTTCTAAAAAGTTGAGGAAAAGCAGATATTATTAGAAAGGGACAAAAGAGATAAACAAGAGTATGTTACAGAATTATATAATTCCCATTGTATTAAGACTTTCAAAACATGAAACACATGTATCCAGGTCATGGTAATATTTTCCTTTATAACTTATTTGGCATTTTCTTTCCTTTAGTTTTCTCCATCATTTGTCTCCTGTCAGCTTCTTAAAGTCACAAGATGAGCCTCTGACATTGATTGTCCACTTGATTTTCTTAAAGTGCTAGGGATTGAACCCTGGGCCTAGCATTGAATAGGTAAGGACCATTTAGCTATAACCCAAGATAATCTACTTTTCTTGTCTGAACCTCATTGTCTATTATTTTTACTTCCTGGTAGCAGATTTTCCTTATTTACTGTTGAGTAGGTTCTTGGGGTGCATTCTTTCTTTCTCATTCCTTCCCACAACAATATTCTTATTTTGTGCATTAAGTCTTACTATTTCAGAAGAAATATCTTTTCCTTATATCATCCTAAGTGAGGTAACCCAATCACAAAAGAATACACATGGAATGCAATCTCTGATAAGTGGATATTAATTAGCCCAGAAGCTCTGAATACTGAAGGCACAAATTGCATAACAAATGACTCCCATGAAGAAGTATGGAAAGGGTCCTGATCCCGGAAAGGATTGATCTAGTGTTGGAGGGGAATATAAGGACAGAGAAAAAGGAGGGAGGTGATTGGAGAATGGGTGGAGAGATGAAGGTTTATGGGACATATGGGGAGGAGGGATCTGGGAAGGGGGAAATCATTTGGAACTAAACAAAGAATATAGAAAATAAAAACATAAAAAAAAAGAAATATCTTTTCCTTGAGGTATTCGAACATCAAAGTTAGAAACCTCATTGCTAATAATATAGATCAAAGAAAGAAGTTAAAAGCATTGCCTAGATTCCCCGGCATGCAATAAAGACACATGCTCCATTATGTTCATAGCAGCCTTATTTATAATAGCCAGAAGCTGGAAAGAACCCAGATGCCCCTCAAAGGAGGAATGGATACAGAAAATGTGGTATATTTACACAATGGAATACTACTCAGCAATTAGAAACAATGAATTCACAAAATTTTTAGGCAAATGGTTTGATCTGGAAAATATCATCCTAAGTGAGGTAACCCAATCACAAAAGAATACACATGGAATGCAATCTCTGATAAGTGGATATTAATTAGCCCAGAAGCTCTGAATACCCAAGGCACAAATTGCATAACAAATGACTCCCATGAAGAAATATGGAGAGGGTCCTGATCCTGGAAAGGATTGATCTAGCATGGGAAGGGAATATAAGGACAGAGAAAAAGGAGGGAGGTGATTGGAGAAGGGATGGAGAGAAGAAGGTTTATGGGACATATGGGGAGGGGGGATCCAGGAAAGGGGAATCATTTGGAATGTAAACAAAGAATATAGAAAATAAAAATATTTTTAAAAAAAAGCATTGCCTAGGTCTTAGTTGTTTTTCTATTGCTATCTAGAGATGCCATGACCAAGACAACGTATAATAAAATCATTTAATTGGGAGTTAGCTTATAGTTTAAGAGAGTGAGTCCATGACCATCATGATGGGAACATGGTGGCTGGCAGGCATGATGTTGGAACAGTAGCTAAGGAAGAACTTACATCCTTATTCACAAGTTGGAAGCAGAGAAAGCCTGGGCTTGCCTGGGAGGGTTTGAAACCTCAAAGCCCAGACTCCAGTGACACACATCCTAATCCTGCCCAAAACACTCAACTAAGCACCAACCGCAGACACAAGCCTACTAGGAGTGGGGAGGGGATTCCCACTTAAACCACCATAACCTATGAGCAGATTTCCCTTCAAGGCTTCTGACTCCTAAGCACTACTTTACCAACTGTCATTCAGTTCTTCACAGACTCTTCGTTCCCATAATGCACAAATGGGGAGATGGTTGCTATCAAGCCAGAAAAGGTTTGAGAAGGCTAGGCTGATTCCATGACAGACTTCAAGTTGGCAGTGAAGGAGACTAGACCTCAATCGCTGTTTCCAAGAACTGAGCAAGTCCAGGCAAGTCCAGGCCTCAGAAGCTACCCTGTCACCTGGCCCAAGGCAAGGATGATGGGTCAGCAGCAGTTTCCAGACTTCCTCAGCTACTTCCTCAGCAACAGTTTTCAGACCTCCCCAGCAAGTTTCCAGCCCCCCACACCCAGGAATATCTATAGAGATGGACCCAACTGGTTAACATAGAGTTCACCTACCCCAGAATTCCCGAATGTGCTCTAAATAGAGACCAAGCTCACTCAAATCATCTCTCTATCCTGGTAATGGGAGACCCCAGCATGCTAGACTTCTGCAGAATAAAACACTCTTTGTATTTGCATACTATTTGAGTCCAGGGTATCACTCTTCTGTGAATCATTGACCCTTTCAGGTTGAGGACCAGAACACAGAATTCATTTCAAGCAACCCTGGTTTACATCTCATCCACCTGACCTCTCCCCGAAACCTCCCCCATTTTCTATCTTATCTAATCTCTTGGGTCCTCAAGATGTCTTCCAATTGTGCCCTATGAGTCAGTCTGCTTATCCTTGTATGCACCTCTATGGATGGTTAAATGTGACATTCTCATGGTTAAATTACCCACAATCCTTCCATCTGCTTCCATCTTGTAATATAGGTGGTGGCTAGAGAGAGCTCCTGGTTTCACTGAAAATGATTATGTGACTGCACTAGTTTTGTTTGTTATTTTAGGTGATGTCTGGTAAAGGACACAAAGAAGTACTCTGTGTGCCATTTAGAAACATCAAGTCTCTATGAACATCGAAATGTCCATACATGCATTACAAGCGATCAGCCCATGTATGCTCTTTGGTTGTAGGCTTAGTCTCTGGGAGCTTCCAGGGATCCAGGTTAGTTGACACAGTTGGTCTTAACTATGGGATTCCCATCCCCTTCAGTCCTTGTCCTAGGGTCTCCAACCTCAGTCCAGTGTGGGGTAGAAGAGAGCACCCTCTCAGAGGTAAAGGGGAAGGTGGATGGGGTGAAGAACTCTGGGAGGGGGAGAAGGAGGGGGCAACATTCGGAATATAAATAAATAAAATAATTTAAAAATACATAGCTATAGCCAATTACTATAAGGATTAGAGGTGGGAGGGTTTTTGAGTTACCTGGTTGAGTATAAAAAAAGAAAAACGGGGAAACAACAAGGAGGAGAGAGAAGGTGCCAGGGGAGGAGATGGGCCATGAGCCCATGGCCAGGAGAGGCAGCAAGTATCTGGGGCACACCGCTGGGGAGTCAGACAAGCCAGTGATTAGAAAGGTAGGTTAGGGGTTACCCCCAAGTAATTGTCAAAGTCAAATAATCGTAGTCTGAGTCTCATTTATTTGTAAGCTAGTTGGGGATAAGCTTCGATTGGTTGTGCTCCACTACACATATTATCAGGATGGCAATCTCTTACCTTATAAATGTGCAGCAGTGACAAGGGTTAACCGAATGAAGGACCTGGCCTCTGAGAATAAGCAGTAAGTGCCATTATTAACTCCAAATATTTCAGTTTTCAAAATGGTACTTCCAAAATCGCAGTCACAGTTACCAACACACTGAATCACATGATCAGGTACACACTATGGCTAGGCCAATTTTATAAAGAGGAAAATGATGTAATAATCAGTTCAGTAATTGCCTAAGATCCTATAGACAAAAATATTTAACTGAGATTCAATTCCAAAGAATGTGGCTCAAGTGTCTCCGATGATAACCACACACAAATACAGCCTCCTTGCTCTTCTCTACTGCAGCACTTAAGTTTTATTTAGTACTATAGACATTGAAGAAACATTCCAAAATAGCACTATAAAATTTGGAGAAAATTACACTCCCCTATCTAGAAGCAGCATTATACAAGTAACTCATTTCCAAAAGTGAAAGCCATAAACCATGGGACTGGGGCACTGTGAACAAGAGCATGCTTGAAATGACTGGAAATTCACAAATAAGTAGAGGATACAAAGATCAAATGAAAAACGTAGAACTAAAGATAGTAATAACAAGCTTCTAAAAAGTCACTGAAATAATTCAGTAACAATGCAAACTCGGAAAAGCACCGTATGGTGGCCCACAGCTGCCATCTCAGCTCTCAGCACACTGGAGGGAAGCCAGCCTGTCTGATGAAAAATGGCAGGAGAAAGTGTCAATAAACTTGAAGATAAATTATCCAGTCTGAACAACAGAGAGGAAAAGTATAAAAAAAATCGCAAAATATGTAACACCAGAATGTTTATTATTTTACTTATATCACCAATTCACAGGAGAAAAAGATTGCAATAAAAGAAAAAATGGGAAAGAAATGGCTAAAACTACTTCCTAATTTTTCAAAAGGCATAATCCAAAGGGTGGGGGGGGGGCTCAAACCCTCAAAGAACCCTCAATTAAACTCAGAACATCTAAACCTAGACATTAGCTTAGATTTTTCAAAATCTACTTTTAATAAGGGTTCTTAATTGATTCAAACTCCCTTCTAGCCCAACACCCACCAGAGGTGGTAAAGTGGTAAAGTAAGGTTATTAAGATACGAGGAAGTGGACCTGTTTAGAAATAGTCCCTAGGAAGTGTATCTAATCTTTGTTGTCAGGATATACACCAGCAGTCCAGTTCAGTAGTGTCAGGAGAGCAAACACAAATCAGCAGCAGTGGCATGATCCAGCAGAAACAGCCAGGCCTCAGCTGAATTAGCATGAGTCAGCAGGAGGGACCAGGACCAACTGGAACACCAGGAGAATTTCTCTGCTGTGCCTCTCTCAATGAAGTGAGGATCAGTGAAGATGAAAGGCCAACAAACATTGTAAAGCTAGCTATGCAAGCCCATCACAGTCCAGTTATACTCCCTCCAACACCATGGGTCCTCCACAGGTCTTGCATCAGCAAAATATTACATGAGTTGGTCTTAGCAAAACTCCATGTGAGTCTGTATCAGCTGACATTACTTTGCCAATTGGCCTGAATCCATGGAAGTGGCAAGAAACCACCAGAACACCACCTGAAGTGTTTTTCCCCCCTTTGGTGTGTGTGTGTGTGTGTGTGTGTGTGTGTGTGTGTCTGTGTGTGTCTATGTGTGTGTGTGTGTCTATGTGTGTGTGTGTGTGTGTGTCTGTGTGTGTGTGTCTGTGTGTCTGTGTGTCTGGGTGTCTGGGTGTCTGGGTGTGTAGTGGCTATTTCTGGATGTCAACTTGAGTATATCTGGAATGAACTACAATCCAGAATTGGAAGGCTCAATGAACCTAATCTGGAGGCTCAGAGATACAAGTTTCTGACCTGGATCTTGGCATGGAGATCTTGAAGCATAATGGCTATGAATTCCAGAAAATTAAGACAAGGAGATCTCTGAGTTCAAGGTCATCTGGGATTAAAGGCGCAGTGGCACATGCCTTTAATCTGGGCCAAACCCTCTGCTGGAGGCCTGCATAAGGACATCAGAAGAAGGAAGACTAACTGTCTTCCTTGCCTGCTTGCCTTGTAGGACTGAGCAACTGCTAGATCCAACTGCTAGATCCTTGGGCTTCCATCCACAGCTGCTGCTGACCATTGTTGTGGAGTTGGACTACAAGCTGTAAGTCATCCACAAATTTCCTAACTATATAGAGACTACCCATACATTCTGTGACTCTAGAGAACCCTGACTAATTCAGTGTGTATATATGTGTGTCTGTGTGTGAGTATGTGTATGTGTGTATATGTGTGTGTGTGTCTGTGTGTATGGTTGTGTGTGTGTATTTATGAAGTCACGACAAACAAGGACCAATCAACGATGGAAAGGCACACCAATACCATCCAGTACCATCCCCATCTATTGGGTCTTCTTCATGCATCCTTTCACGTTTGCTTTAGCAAAACATCTTTTTACCTGTACTGCTTCAGCAAAAAGATTTCTTTACATGTCTGCTTTAACAAGACATCCTTTCACTTGTGTCTGCTTCAGGAAAACACCCCTTCATGTGTCTGCCCCAGCAAAACACCATCCAACACAACTGACTTTTTGAAGAAACCATAAGTTTTCACTTCACATGACAAATTTCTAAAAGCTAAATCAAATAACTGAACAAAAGTTGGACATAATGCTAGCACTTTGAGAGGCAGAAACAGGAGGATCTCTGTGAGTTTGAGGCTAACATGTTCTACATATCAACTGCCAGGCCAGTCAGTCCATCACACTGGGACCTTATATTTGAGAAGGTCCCAATAACAACAAAGATTGAAAAACCAAAAATATTCATCAAAACCTAAGGGATAAAAAATACATGTTACCTTTAGGGAAGTAATGGCTTCCAAGTGGAGGAGTGTTCTTCAAGTTATAAAAGCCAGAAGGAAAAAGCACATACTCTTAAAGAACTGAAAGAAAGACTCACCAAACCAGAAATCCATATGAAGTATAAATAGCCTCCAGCAACAAAAAAGTGAAAGGAAGGATTCCTTGGGTGAAGAAAACCTGAAAGAATCCATTAACTGAAAGATTTCTAAAAGAATCTCTAGAGGGAAGTTCATGGGACGGACACAAGACACCAGGAGGAAACCCAGAACACCATGAGTGGGAAAATACCCATCTCCGTTTCTTTAGCTTGTGTTTTGTTTTTTTTTTCTTTTAAATTAAGATTTATTCATTCATTCATTCATTCATTCAATGAGTATACTGTATAATGAGTATACTTCAAACACACCAGAAGAGGGCATTAGAACCCATTACAGATGGTTGTGTGCCACCATGTGGTTTCTCGGAATCAAACTCAGGACCTCTGGTAGAACAGCCAATGCTCTTAACCACTGAGCCATCTCTCCAGCCCCATTAGCTTGTGTTTTGATGATGAGGAAAAAAAAGAAACAAAGAGCAGAGCACTATACGAGGGAGTTTGCAAGGGAGAAACAGAGTCTCAAAATAGTCTTTGTCAGATGCCCACACACAAGGTCAAAGTTGTGCAAAAAGAAATAACCCAGAGGGGCAAAAGGCCAGGTGGCAAGATGACTCACGAGATAGAGGCCGTGCTTGCAGGCCTGATGTGTGTGGTTCTATCCTTGGATTGACAGGAAAGAATTAACTCCCAAAACTTGTTTGCTGACTTCCACACAGTTTATGGCACACATCTACCTACCTACCTACCTATACACATGCGTGCGCACGCACACACACACACCAAATACATACAATCATTTTTAAAAAGAATACAAAAATATTCTTCATACTTCACATAAAATTCACTCAAAATCAATGACCAACTTAACTATTAAACATTAAAACTATTAAATTTTAAAAGAATTTGTTGGCAAGAAATATTGTAACATTCTCAGACAAAGATATAATCAATCAGAAGCACTTTTTTTTTCACTAATGGGACTTAGCCAAAATAAAAAAACTTTCACTTTTCCAAAGAGAATAGAACAGAGTCCATGAACTAAAAGGAAAATATGCAGATTGTGTATCGGGGGAAAAAGTCAAATTTGTAATACATTTAAAGGCTTCTACAACTGAAGAACATAGAAACATGTGTTTTTAGAAAACTTATTTGAAGTAGGTATGGCAACATGGATTTGTAATCCCAGCACTCAAGAGGCAAAGACAGAAGAAGGCAGAGTTCCATGCAAGCTTACACTGTGAGCTCCAGGCCAACTAGGCTACAATGTAGCAAGACCCTGCATCAGACGATCAATTGACCAACCAATTGATGTACATAAATACATACAAACAAACTAAAAGACAGATAAAACATGTACTTCACCGAAAGAAAGAAATAGAGAGAGAGACAGAGAGAGAAAGAAAGAGAGAGAGAGAAAGAAAGAGGAAAAGAAAAAAGAAAAGAAAAAGAAAAAGGAAAAGAGAAAGAGAAGGGAGGGAGGGAAGTAGGGAGGGTAGAAGAAAACACAACTGGTCACTAAAGCACATGAAATGATGCTACAGCACAAGTGGTCACTAAAGCACATGAAATGATGCTACCCAGTTGGGTCTTTACAAGACCAGGTGCTACCAATGATAAGAGCTCTCATAGAGTTCCACTCATAGAAAGGTAAAAACCAGGCATCCCCTTTGGAAAACAGCTTGACCATTTCTAATCAAATTTAAGCATTCATGCAACCCGTGTCCCAAGTTCCATTCCTAGGTAAGTTTATTCTCCACACTAAAACATAAATATTTAGAGAAGCTTTGTTCATAAACACCCAAAACAAAGCTGTTAAAGGGCGGAGCTGGAGAGAGATCTGTCCACAGGGCTGAGAGCCTCTGTACATGTTTGCGAGCGCATGTGGGAGTCAGAGGAGGATCCTGCGCGCCCTGCACTATCAGCCTTATTCATCCATCGAGGTCTCACTGAATCTAGAGTTAGGCTGGTTACCAGCTACCCACCTGTCTCTACAACACACACACACACACACACACACACACACACACACAGTTTAATCTTGCAGAGCACTCACCATTCAATTGCTAACACCTTCACGGCTGTCACCTGTAACGCCAGTTCCAGGAGATATACATTGCCATCTTCTGTACTACAGTCACAAACTGCAGCCTGATACAAAGACATGCAGGCAAAACAGACTTGTAGGCAAAACATGCATATACAAAAACATACAATAAATAAAATTTTTAAAGTTGTTAAACTAGTATGCATGGTATTTGTGTGAGTATGGGTGTTCATGTATGTGTGTGTGTGTGTGTGTGTGTGTGTGTGTGTGTGTGTATTCACATGTGCATGTATACATATGGAGGAAAGAGCTAAATGTCAGTCTTCCTCAGTCACTCTCCAATTAATTTTTGAAACAGGATGAGTCATTGAACCTGGAGCTTCCCCACTGACTCAGACGCTCGGCTTGTCACAAGCCCCAAGAATCCGATCTCTACCAGCACAGCACAGGGATTACAGGTGAGTGCATCCAGCTTGGACTTCTCACATTATGCCTAGATTTGGTATATCTATTTGCCAACTTTTCCTCACTCAGAATAATTTACAATTGATATTAACTAAACCTGATCAAATGATATAATTTATTGATTTGACAAATTAGGTGCTATTAGAAAAATCATGTAGTAATTGCTGGTCATACACACAAAGTTAAAAAAAACACATAAATGTCATCTTCTGGACATGACATGACCTTTGCACCCATGAAATCACAGCTATTGTGGTTATCTACAAAAGATCAGCAAAAGATCAAGACCATCAACATTCTACTATAAATAAACTATCGGCTCAGGAGAACCCATTGTTATCTGGAAAGCTTTGGATAGTTGAGGGCTGCCGGCAGGGAAAATTACTGTTCTTTGGGAGTGTGACCACTGGTAGGCTGCCCACATTCCAGTGGAGACCCCAGACCCAATTGTTTAGGGGCAGCAATTAGACTCAGTGGGTGGTTTTTCAAGAAAAGAAGAAAAAGGTCTGGGGAGAAGAGGACGAGGAGGAGGACATGAAATGGCGGGGAGGATACACTGGGAAGGGCAGGGGTTGGTAATTGGAGAGAGAGAGTGGGGGTGAATATGACCAAAATATACATGTTTACATGTGTAAAATGTTTCCCATAGGCCCACGTGTTTGAATACTTGGTAACCAACAAAAGCCACTTTTTGTAGGCTGTGATACTTCAGGGGTGGGGCCAACCTAGAGAAAATGGGTTGTTGGGAGTAAGCCTTCAGGGCATAGAACTCAGTCCCATTTCTGCCCCAAATTCTGTTTCCTGGTCCACGGTGACAGGATAATACTATACCACCAATCCCAGCTGCCGTGGGTGAAGCCTCAGCTACCATGCCCGCCCCATCATGATGGACTGTGCCTCCTCAAACTGTGAGCCAAAACAAATCCTCCCTCTCGTTAAAGACAAAAAGCACACAAGAACAAAAGCTCTTTTTCTCTTTTGGAAGTATCAATATATCATTATTTCCATGTGTATGCTATTTGTGTGTGCATGTGAGTACATGTCTGTGTGAGTCCACATGTATGTGGGGAAGGGTACAGATGCATGTGTCTATGTACAGGTCAGAGGTTAATCCCAGATGTCATTGCCCAAGTGCTGTATACCTCGTTTAATGAGACTGGATCTTTGACTGGAAATTTTAATTATATCTGTAGCTTATATTATCTTTCTACTAGCATTGGCCACAGTGCTCCAAGAGCAGCATAGTTTACCAACCTTGGCCATCCAGAAGCAAACAGACTTGGGTTTAACTCTCAGATCCCACTACACATGTATTGAACGACTCTAGAACATTATAGACCATTCCTAGGGTAAGTGTAGCTCAGAATATTCAGCCTATGATATAGTAATTTTTACAAAATATATATATAAAAGATGTAAAGTATGCCTTTTATCAATAGCCAATCCATATTTGTTCATATTTCCTTCTCTTTTCCAGTTCATTTCCCTCTAATTTAATCCAATGGTAAACTCCTATAATGAACACATTTGTCCTGAGCCTGTGGTTTCATCTAAGTTAGCACAACCCCCATGACCAGAAAAGCAGACAGAGGCTGGTAGCCACTGATTAGCCAAGGTAAACACTTGACCCAATAAGATGGGACCAAATGGTGACTCAGTAACATTTTTTCTAAATCACTTTTATTTGACCCCTGAAGATTTCATCCTAGAAATGAACTGGCAAATACCAAGATGGTGCAGAGAACTAACGAAGCGATACTGAAGAAGAAGCAGAGATAACAAAACAGACACGTGTCATTGATTCTCACCTCACACATAGGGTTTATTTGTTATATGTTAAATGGTCCAGAGAGATCCACTTTCCGGTTCTAGTCTATAAGTCTCTTTACAATAAAGATGGAAGCCGGCTTCGTTCCTTGAACACAACATGAATACATATCTTTATACAGGAAGAAACCAAAACAAAAAAGAAAAGATAAACTATGCCCTGGGTTTAGAAAAACTCTTCTCCTCACCATCTATACTTCCTTTTCCAAAAAACAATAACTGGCAATGGCAGACCACGGGCACTACCCTTCAATGCTCCATGAGCAAACTACTACCAGAAACACGCTTTTAACTGCCTTGCCTGTGCTACATAAAAATGAGTAAGCAAAAAGAGAAAGGTCAGACAGAACTCCAGACTGTAAGTAATTATTAGAAACCTTTCCATGGCACAAAACTCGAATCATTACATCAGAGTTTCCTGAAGCAATATACGGCCCTCTCTAAAATTATGTGGGACTCTAAAGTGAGAGAGGGAGAATTTAACTTGATCATGCTCAGTATATTGATAGACAGGGCTGTAGTCAAGACTAGACAGATAACTACTAGTTGTCTACCTCTTTTCTGTTTTTCATTAATCAATTTATTTATTTACTTTACATCCCTGCCAATCAGAGCTTCCCCTCCCCCTTCTCCTCCCAGTCCCTCCTTCTCATCTCCTGCCCCTTGAACCCCTCCCTTTCTCCTCAGAGAAGTTGAAAATCTCCCACAGATATCAACCTGCCTTGGCATATCAAGTTGTAGTAGGACTGGACACACATCTTCTTCTACTGATGCTTCTTCTACAAGGCAGTCCAGTTAGGGCAAAGGGATCCAAAGGCAGGAAAGACAATCAGAGTCAGTTCCCACTCCTGCTGTTTGGGGTCCCACTATCTCTTTCAATGAAATATCTCCCTGAATCAAACAAGAAAATGAAAAAGTAAAGAAAAGCTCAGGATCTGATTTCATTGATTTCAAATTTTACAAAAAAATAAATAAATAAATAACACTGAGGAAGGAAACTGAAGAAGGCACTAAAGGATGGAAAGATTGGTTCAGGCTCATAGATGTGAAGAATTAGCATTGCAAAAATGGTTTTTCTACTGTCTTAGTTATGGTTTTACTACTGCGAAGAGACACCATTACAAAAGCAAGTCTTATAAAGACAACATTTAACTGGGGCTGGCTTACAGGTTCAGGGGTTCAGTTCATTATCATCCAGGTATCACAGCATCCAGGTAGGCATGGCACAGGAGGAACTGAGAGTTCTACATCTTCGTCTGAAGGCTGCTAACAGAATACTGGCTTCCAGGCAGCTAGGATGAGGGTCTTAAAGCCCACACCCACAGTGACACACCTACTCCAACAAGGCCACACCTCCCAACACTGCCACTCCCTGGGCCAAGCATATTCAAACCACCACACCTACCAAATGTGATCTATAGATGCAATACAATCCCCAATCAATTATATCTAACATCAATCTTCACAGAAGTAGAAAAGGCAAACATTCATATATCACAAAAGACCACAGTCAAAGCAATCCCAAATAAAAAACTACTGTACATATCATCATACTAGATTTCAAGTTACAGTGTACAATTAACAGTATAATACTTAAGATACTGACACAAGATATATATATATATATATATATATATATATATATATATATATATATATATGATGAAAACAAAAAGGAATAAGTAAAGAACTGGAGCCAGATGGTAGCCACAGAGCTACACCACCTTGATCATTATAAAAATGTCAAAAAAATTGGAGAACAGAAAGCTATTGAATAGTGTTTGGAAACTATATATCTACACATGAAAGAATAAAACTAGAGTGCATCAAACACCTTGATATGAGATCTATAACTATTAGAGAAAAATGTAGTGAAATGCCTCAAAATAGGCCTCTAATCACTCAGAAAATAAGGCGAACAATTGACAAATGAGAAATGAAATTAAAAAGCTTCCACACATCAAAGGAAAAGGTTATGAAGTAAAGAGATGCTAAAAAATGGGGGAGGGAGTCTTTTCCAGCTATAAGTGCACAGGGCATACGACCAATGGAGCTACTAGGACAGGAACCTTCCAGTTACCATTTGTACCACGGAGCCAGGCAGCTCCACAGCCTTCTGTGCACAGACCCTGTCAGAAGAGAGTTGGTCTCCCAGGAGTATGGACACAGGCTTACAGGCCCACAGGAGGGACAAGCTCCAGCCAGAGACAGCAAGACCAACTAACACCAGAGATAACCAGATGGCAAAAGGCAAGCTCAAAAACCCTACCAACAGAAACCAAGGCTACTTGGCAACATCAGAACCCAGTTCTTCCACCACAGCAAGTCCTGGATACCCCAACACACCGTAAAAGCAAGAATTGAATAGAAAAATTGTATCTCATGATGCTGATAGAGGGCTTAAAGAAGGACTTAAACGACTCCCTTAAAAAACTACAGGAGAATATGGGTCAACAGGTAGTATTCCTTAAAGAGGAAACACAAAAATCCCTTAAAGAATTACAGGAAAACACAAACAAGTGAAGGAACTGAACAAAACCATCCAGGATCTAAAAATGGAAGTAGAAACAATAAAGAAATCACAAAGGGAGACAACTCTGAAGATAGAAAACCTTGGAAGGAAATCAAAAGTCGTAGATGAAAGCATCAACAACAGAATACAAGAGATGGAAGAAAGAACCTTAGGTGCTGAAGAAAGAAAGAAATTAGGGAAACAACACCCTTCACAATAGTCACAAACAATATAAAATATCTTGGTGTGACTCTAACCAAACAAGTGAAAGATCTATATGACAAGAACTTCAAGTCCCTGAAGAATGAAATCAAAGAAGACCTCAGAAGATGGAGAGATCTCCCATGCTCATGGATTGGCAGGATTAATATACTAAAAATGGGTATCTTGCCAAAAGCAATCTACAGATTCAATGCAATCCCCATCAAAATTCCAACACAATTCTTCATAGAGTTAGAAAGAGCAATTCTCAATTTCATCTGGAATAACCAAAACCCAGGATAGCTAAAACTATTCTCAACAATAAAAGAACTTCTATCCCAGACCTCAAGCAGTACTACAGTGCAATAGTGTTTAAAACTGCATGGTAATGGTACAGTGACAGGAAAGTAGATCAATGGAATAGAATTGAAGACCCAGAAATGAACCCACACACCAATGGTCACTTGATCTTTGACAAAGGAGCTAAAACCATCTGATGGAAAAAAGCCTTTTTAACAAATGGTGCTGGTTCAACTGCAGTTAACATGCAAAAGAATGCAAATTGATCCACTCTTATCACCTTGTATAAAGCTCAAGTCCAAGTGGATCAAGGACCTCCACATAAAACCAGAGACACTGAAACCAATAGAAAAGAAACTGGGGAAGAGCCTCGAGCACATGGGCACAGGGGAAACTTTCCTGAACAGAGCACTAAAAGCTAATGCTCTAAGAGCAAGAACTGACAAATAGGACTTCATAAAATTACAAAATTTCTGTAAGGCAAAGGACTCTGTCAATAAGACAAAACAGAAACCAACAAATTGGGAAAAGATTTTTACCACCCCTACACACAATAGAGGACTAATATTCAATATATACAAAGAACTCAAGAAGTTAGACTCCAGACAAACAAATAACCCTATTTAAAAATGGGGTACAGAGCTAAACGAAGAATTTTCAACTGAGGAATACTGAATGGCTGAGAAGCACCTAAAGAAATGTTCAACATCCTTAGTCATCAGGGAAATGCAAATCAAAACAGCCCTGAGATTCCATCTCACACCAGTCAGAATGGCTAAGATCAAAAACTCAGGAAACAGCAGGTTCTGGTGAGGATATAGAGAAAGAGGAACATTCCTCCACTGCTGGTGAGATTGCAAACTGGTACAACTCTGAAAATCAGTTTGGAGGTTCCTCAGAAAACTGGGCATAATACTACCAGAGTACCCTGCTACCAGTACTATTCCTGGGCATATACCCAGAGGATTCTCCAGCATGTAATAAGGATACATGTTCCACTGTGTTCATAGTAGCCTTATTTATAATAGTCAGAAGCTGGAAAGAACCCAGATGTCTCTCAACAGAAAATGTGGTATATTTGCATAATGGAATACTACTCAGCTATTAAAAACAATGAATTCATGAAGTTCTTAAGCAAATGGATGGAACTAGAAAAAACTCATCCTGAGTAAGGTAACCCAATCACAAAAGAACACACATGGCATGTACTCACTGATAAGTGAATATTAGCCCAGAAACTTGGAATACCCAAGATACAATTCACAGACCAAATGAAGCTCAAGAAAAGGAAGAACAAAGTATGGACAGTCTGGTCCTTCTTTGAAGGGGGAACAAAATACCCACAGGAGGAGATACAGAGACAAAGTGTGGAGCAGAGACTGAGGGAAAGACCATCCAGAGACTGCCCCACCTAGGGATCCATCCCATATATAGTTACAAAACCCAGGCACTATTGTGGATGCCAACAAGTGCTTGCTGACAGGAGCCTGATATTGCTGTCACCTGGGAGGCTCTGCCAGTGCACGACAAATACAGAGGAGGACACTGCCAGCCAGCCATTGAACTGAGCACAGGGTCCCCAATGGGGGAGCTAGAGGAAGGACCCAAGGAGCTGAAGGGGTTTGTAGCACCATAGGAGGGGCAACAGTTTGAAACACCCAGTACCCCCAGAGTTCCCAGGGACTAAACCAACAACCAATGGGTACACATGGAGGGACCCATGGCTCCAGATGCATATGCAGCAGAGGATGGCCTTATTGGACATCAAAAGGAGGCAAGGCCCTTGGTCCTGAGAAGGCTTGGTGCCCCAGTGTAGGGGAATGCCAGGACAAGGAAGCAGGAGTGGATGGATTGGTGAGCAGGGGGAGGGAGGATGTGTTAGGGGATTTGGGGGGTGGGGAACCAGGAAAGGGGACAACATTTGAAATGTAAATAAAGACTATATCTAATAAAAAATAAGATTGATGAAATAAATATCAGAAGAATACCATACAGTCTGGCAATGCAACTTTTAGTCTTTGCCCGAAAAATTCTAAATGCAAATGTCAGCTAAGATAGGTCTATGAGAACTTTAATCACCCATTTTCCCTAAAGACATGAAATGATTCCAATCACTAAGTCTATACTTGAAGAAAAACACCAACATGACCTTCAGAAATTAACCACAGTATATAAGACTGAATTTTTTTTTAACAGTATCTTGCAATATTGAAGGAGAAAAATCAAGGGATCTGCAATGGATGGCTCAGTTCGTAAAGTAGCTTGCTTTTCAAATAATAGGATCTGAGTTTGATTCCAACATCCATATAAAGGGCAGGGCACAGTGGTGCACACAATTGTAATCCAAATGCTGGGAAGGCAGAGAGCCGAATTCCTAAGACCATCCAGTCTTCTTAAGTAGTGAAATCTAGGCAAATGGGACACCCTGTGCCAAAATGGTGGGTCGAATTCCTGATGGTGATGCCCATAGTAGTCTGCAGACCTCCACATATACTTGAACACATGTATACATGTACACAGGTACACACACATACACACACACACACACACACAAATGGCAAAATAAAATATAAAATCTAGTAATAAAATCAGCTACTAACAGAAATCTATAATTGACCAAAAGAACATCATTTGCACTATTTTAATGGCTTGTCAAGCATATTAGGACCAGAAACCAACGTCTAGAATTCTAGGCTGGAATCCTACTCAACATGGGACCAAGAACAGCATGTGAGCAGATTCTAGGCATGTCCATTCATCTACCATTCTAAGATGAGCCTGCTCCACGTGATTCCAATGTATAGTCTGGGATGGGGACTGCCATGACCAACCACTGGACCAGTTCCTCTAGACCCATTCCTGTGGGACGGATTTCTCTCAAGCTCTTCTCCTACCTTCCTTTTACAAAGCTTAGCACCTGGCTGACCGAGAGTCAGGAAAACCCACCTGGAAGAGAGAAATCATCTTATGTATCAACTTGGCTAATCTATGATGCTAGGTGTTGGTTCTAGAAATGAGTTCTGTCTAGATATGAGTGTAAGCGGTTTTCAGATGTGGTTAACATTCAATCAGCAGAGTTTTATTTAGTAAAGCAGATTCGCCTCCTTAATGTGGAAGAGCTTCACTCAATTAGTCAAAACCCTTGCAAGCAAAGAATTTGGTTTTCGGAAGGCATTTAGCCTCTAGAATGCAATCCAGAAACTCTCTTGACTTTCCAGCCTTGTTACTCTGGACAGGTGACTACAGACTCAGGACCACGGTATCAACCCTGATCTGAATTTCCAGGCAGCTTCAGATTTGAGCTTGGTGACCTCCAAAATCACATGAACCAATTATTTAATATCTCTCCTCCCCTCCCCTCCCCTTCCCTCTCTTTCTCTCCCTCCCTCCCTCCCTCCCTCCCTCTCTCCCTCCCTCCCTTTCTCCCCCTCTTGATTCTTTTCTCTGAGGAACCTTAATATAGATATTATTTTAAATGCAGACTATGAACTGGATATCATGCAAAATTATTCACACACAGTTTCAGATTCAGTCCTTCGTTGAAGATCAAGTTGTAAGAAGCCAACTCACAACTGTGACCAAAGACAGCAGAACAAGAGAAGCTTCAGTTGGTGTTTTTAGAAAGAACACTTTACAGTCGGAGATAAACTAGTGAGTCAGGGACAGGGAAGAGGAACCCAGGCAAGGAGTCCACTGAAAAAATAGCATTCAAAGAGGAAGACAAGGGGCGTAGCTCTAGGGCAGAATATTTGCCTAACACGTGGAAAGCACTAGGTTCAAACCGTAGCACCAGCATTGTGTGAGAGCGTTATGTTCAAAATCACTTCTCTGCTCTCTGCTTCGTGATCTTCCCCATTATAGAGATGACATTTCAACGGAATGGTACAATACTCAGAGCTTTTATATCTGACTCTTTCCATTAAACATAAGCTTGCTGGAATTCAGTCATGTTTTTAACGTTTCTTAGTAGTTCATTCTTTCTTATGGTCACACAGAATTCTATTGTAGGGGTCAAAAATCTCATTTGTTTATTCAGGCACCAGTTGCAGGCATTTGGATTGGTACAAACCCCTTTTGAGCAGGCACCTTCATTTCATTTGGGTAGATACTGAAGTGTGGGTTTACTGCTCCATCTAGTACCCTTATATTTAAACTTTTGAGAAAATATACAATCTGTTTCTTAAAATGGTTTTGAATCCCATTTTATAGTCTTACCAGCTACAAACGGCTGAGTTTGTCCACATCTTTGCCAATATGTGTTACAACTCCTTTGAACAACTGAGTGTGGAAAAGGTATGTATGCATAGTGTTTCTTTGATAGTAGCTTCGTTGGAGCCTTAATTTACAGTTCCCCGATGATGAGATAGAGCACATTTTCTTGTACTTCCCAGCTACTTGTAGATATTCTTTAGCAAAATATCTATTAAAACCTTTGCCTATTTAAAAACATCCCAGGGCTGGAGATTTCGATTAGTGGTATAGCACCTGACTAGAATCAGCAAGGGTTGGGTGCCAGGACCACAGAAGAAGGAAGAAATGGGGAAGAGGTAGAGAAACTGGTCTGAAAAACAACTGCGGGGGGGAAAAAATGAGTAAAGCTTTAATCATCAGCAGAACCGGGGAGATGGCTCAACAGGTAAAGCCCTTCCAAGCAACCGTGAGGACAGGAGTGTGAATCCTCAGGACCCACATAAATACTATGTGGACATGGCAGCCCACCAATAATCCCCACCATTCTCAGGTGGAGACAGGGCATCTCCAAAGCACATTGGTCCATTAGACTAGTTGAAATGTCAAGACTGAGTTTAAGTAGAGACTCTGCCTCAATATATGGGATGAACAGCAAGACAGGGAAGACACCAGATATCAACCTCTGGCCTAGACATATAGGTGGACTTTCACACACATATATGACCCCAATCACATATGAACACAGACACAAATGTATGCACAACAAACACATGTGCATATATATATATATATACACACACATATGCAAAAGTGGGCATTTAGTGAATATTTGATATTCATATTCTGAGTTTCTTTAATAGCATTATAACTATCTATTATGTATATACAGCATTCTGCCTGCGTGCCTGATGATCAGAAGAGGGCACCAGACCCCAAGACAGATGGTTCTGAGCTACCCTGTGGTTTCTGGGAATTGAACTCAGGACCTCTGGGAGAACAGTCAGTGCTCTTTTAACCTCTAAGCCATCTCTACAGCCCCATAGTATACTTTTTTAAGGGTTTATTTGTCTAGTGATACACTGAATCATTCAAATCAAAATGATGTGAGGTCTAGGATGTACTTTTTTTTTTTTTTTTAAGATTTATTTATTATATGTAAGTACACTATAGTTGTCTTCAGACACTGCAGAAGAGGACAGCAGATCTAATTACGGGTGGTTGTGAGCCACCATGTGGTTGCTGGGATTTGAACTCAGGACCTTCTGAAGAGCAGTCAGTGCTCTTAACCGCTGAGCCATCTCTCCAGCCCCTAGGATGTACTTTTAAATGATCCAGAAGCACTCTAGAGATGCAGATAAAAGATAAGCCAGGCATTGGAAAACTTACCTATAATCCCAGTATTTGGAAGGTAGAGGCACAAGAATCAGACATTCCAAATGATCCATGACTACATAACAAGTTCGAGGCTAGCCTGGACTACATCAGACCCTGTCTTACAAAGGCACAGGCATATATCAAGAACTGACCAGAGAAAAGGATCCATGGGACACATGCAGGATTCTCTTTATTTTTGCACGCAATTGGCATTTATGTATATATCTCAAGAAACAAGCCTATGATCCATTGAATGCACACATTACCCTACACGCACTTTAACATCGACTAAAATCATAATAAGGGGAATTTAGAGAGATAACAAAAAGAGTACAGGAGAAAAAAAAAAACAAAAAAGTAACAAAAGTTCAGAATCTGAAGAGCAGACTACAGACATGAATAACTTGACAAACCTGAATCCCCATTCAAATTAAACAGACCCAACCAAGCAGACCCAGCAAAAATCTTGACAGGATCTAAGCGGCACCAGGCAGCCACCTCTAGAAGTGCACGTCAATGAAACTGAAGACCAAGGAACGACTGTGAGCGAGCTTGAGCCTCTGGGCCTCCTCCACTCTCCTGGCCAAGCATCTCTTCCAGTAGAGGACACTGGCTTATGAACTAAAAGGAGTTATTGAGTTCTCCGGGATGAGAGATGCAAAAAACGCTAAAAACTAAGGAAATAAATAAAAGTCTTCAGTCTGAAGGAAAAATTACGTCCTCAGTTTATCTACCAGAAAGCTCATAGGTCAAAAATTTTGCAGGGATCTTTTAACATAGAAATTCCTATGTTCCAGGTGTGGGGTGATACTGCTTTCTGGTTTTTGTGTTTTGTGACTTCTTTACTTTGGTCAGTGCTGTCTTTCGGCATTCCCTTAAACACATGGATTTGCCGCTTCCAGTGCTGGCAAATGGCACCCTTTCCTTTTTTGTTTTTCTTCCTCTGTTCATCAATTATTGGCCATTGGGTTGTTTCATATCCTCAACGACATGAATAAAATTACTTTCCTCTAATTCTGCAAACACACAGAGTCAATACCGCTGCAAACACAGCAAAGAGCTGTCATACCGGAGACTATCTATCTATCCACAACAGTCCACATGCACCACCTTTCACAATTCCCCAAAATGTCCTGTAGATTATTCCAGTCTTTCATCACGCAGCCTTGAGTTTGGAGAAAGTGTGCCTTAAGTTCAAAACAAGCAACTTTATGCAACCCTCTGAAAGATGATTTGTAGTTACCAGTAGAGACTCGAAGTATTTATGAGATAGGAACACCTTCATTTATTAAGGGTCCCAAGGCCCTTACATGCAAAACTAACCTCTCACAAAACTTAGGACTCACTGATTTGAGTCCTAAGTAGTTTTCTATATTTCCAGTGGTGGATATGGACATATACAGTGACCCTGGTTTCTAGGTGAGTGCCAGGTATCTGAGCTCAGGTCCTTATCCTTGTTTGATGAGCACTTTACTAACGACCATCTTTCTACCCATAAGTCGTCCCACAGACACAACAAAAATATGTGACATTTATTTATAAAACTATCATATGCAGATCCTTTTTAATCTTCAGCAAAATCCTGAAAGGCAAGCAAAAAAGATTATATTATCCTCATCTGAAAGCCAGGGAAGACCACCCACAATTCATAATGAGTACCTGCACCACCCAAAACTTAGAGCAATCGAGAGAGAGAAGCATAAATTAGAACACTTGTATCTGATTCCTGGGTCCTGATTTCCTATGTTAAAAATGCTAATAACTTACAAATGAATTGAGGAAATACGGAAGTAAGTCAGATCTCCTCAGAAACACCCACCCTCTAATTCCAGGTCACACCTAAACATTGTATAACTTCATTCCTGCAATTGTACTCTCATTTCTGAAAAATGAGGCATTTCCTCCACGAATACAATGTTCTAAGAAGATAATTTATCCTTGACTTGATAAACATTTGATAGTCAAATGAGTAATTCTTTTCCTAGCTAAGAAAACACAAACACAAACACATGCGCGTGCACACAGACACACACACACATATTAAAACCAAACCCCCCCCAAAAAAACAAAAAACAAAACAAAAAAACAAAAAAACAAAAAAAACAGTAAGATGGCTCAGTGGTCAAAAGTATCAGCCTATAGAAGCCTGATGTCAATAAAATCCCAAGACTTCACAAACATGTCCTCTACCTATATGATATAGCACACAAACATGTGCACACTCACACACACATACACACACAGCATATGTACACACATATTACTAGCATTTTTCAAATCCAAACGTATATTCTTAGAAATGTTCAGTATCAGGAGAAATGCTTTAAACTTTAACACTACCTCCTAACACTGCTACAAGAGAATGACAATAAACACTAGGCACACTTTTGCAGTTAATGAAGTCATTCATACTAAGACAGGAGAAAACACAGTCCATCCATGATTTTGCATCTATTAAAGGGGAAAGAGATTATCCTTTTCTCACAACTTGTCAGTCTGTGCTGTCAGACTTCGCGTTTAGCAATTAGCTTGATGCCAGCTGTCCCCACAATTTCATTCCAAATTTAATATGACTTAGAAAATATTGCATTTCAGAATTTCAAGTGATTTGCCAAAGATAGTAATAAGTAATATCGCTGTAGAACTGGCATTGCCCAGACTCTCGGCACAGTGGGGACATGCCAGGGTCTGTGGTGGACTGTAGTTTATTGGCACCCCTCACCACCAGAGTTATTTAGAACTTTTTGTATGGTTCCCAACTATCATTTGAATAACACCCTCTTCCCTTCTCTCAGTCCATGTGGAATGGAGTCTTCTCACACAGTGAACAGAGCCTGAAATGAAGACAAACTTCAACAGCGTCGTAGCTTTCTATGTCACGTATATATGTGACATAGACAATGTCTATAACAGACATTTATTGCTGGCTGGATTTGAAACCTGTTTCCACCACTACATGTCTATGTAACTAACCAGTTCTATGAACTTTGAGCCTCAGAGTTAAAGCCAAGAGAAAGAGGAACACAAAGCCAGCCTCAGTTAGAATGAAACTTTGTCACACCTCCCTACCTCCCCCGTCCCCCCCCCCCAAAGAAACTACAGGATTGATGACCTATGCATGAAAATTTGAGACACTGTTTTTCAAATATTCTCCTAATAACCTAGATTCAAAACTCAAGGGCTGAATCAGTTCCCTTGGATGTCAGCAAGGTCTTAGGTGGCAGCCCATGTCCCCATAGTCTGTAGTGGTAATATGAGACAAGGACATTGACACAGACCTCTGCTGCTGCATGGCCACAGACAGATGTGGCACTCAGAGGCAGCACAGCTCGGGGGACATCGCCACGCCTCCAGATGGCAAGAGAGGCTACTCACATCAGGCTATCCTGCTCTACCCTCGTGTCTCCAGTTTGCCTCTCTTCATAATGCTCAGAAAACCTCCCACTTCTCTTTCTCTTCTGTCTCTCCACTACATACTTATACATCATAGTGGCTGCTGCCACACCACTGCCACGCCTCTGGACGGTGACAGGCCTCTGGATGCCCTCTGCATGGTGTGGCATGGGGTGGATGTATTTGTCTTTTTTTATGGTGGGACATGCTGTTTCTATTTCTCTTTTCCTGGATGCCTTCCGTTTGGGTCTGTCAGGGCTGCCTTTGTGTTCAATGGCATCTTATGTGTCTCTTTCCTATCCATCAGCACATTTTCTTGGGGTCTTTGTCTTTTCCGTCCTTGATGTTATTTTACTGAAGAGCAGGGGAAATGTTGTTCTAGGGCACACTGTTGGCATACTTACGTGTGGTGCAACCCAAGTATGTGCTGAATGGGAGACATAAGGAAGATTAGATGAGGGAATTTCAAAAAAATGAAGACAGCTGTAGAAAACAGATTATTTCCAAAATTTGCTTTGAGTTTAGTATTATTTAACCAAAAAAATAAATAAATTAAAAAAAAAAACCTGAAACCTATAGATACTATTATTCTAAGTAATGGAAGATGATATATGATTTCCTGTTCCAGGGGCAGCTTAAAATTAACAAGAAGAAAGATAGGATGAATATGGCCTCTAGTTCTTTGAATAGAAGATAAATGAATATATAAACTCTATTCTGTAGACGAGTTAGATTATGTATGAAACAAGTGATCATATTTTTTTTATTCTAACCTACTCTCCACTGACAAATATCGTAAACACAAGTTTTCCTCATTATGTATTATATTTTTTTAGAAAGGCATTCATTACTTTGATAAAGTCACAAAGGGAGTAATGTGGCATTAAAGGCAATTTTAAGTAACAGACTTGGTAAGAGAGGGGGGATGGGAGGGAGGAGGGAAAGAGAGAGGGAGGGAGGGAGGGAGGGAGGGAGGGAGGGAGGGAGGGAGAGAGAGAGAGAGAGAGAGAGAGAGACTCACTTCAGTGAGTCAGCCTTCATTTGAGGTTTTCCCTCTCTGCAAATGTCTCCTCTGCCACATTTCCAATCATTCAGATATCTGTGCCAACATTTCCTTAAGTAGGACTAAGGCAAACACAGATCTTACTCTGTCTCAGGTTGTGAACAACTATTTGGAACTAACCACTTCAGTTCTTAGACAGTGGGCCTAAGAATTTAGTGTATGTCATAATTATTGAGACTTAACAAAAAATACTTGGTCTAATCCAAATATTTTGATTATGAATTCTGTATAATCAAGTATATGAATTATGAATGTGGGCTAAAGACACCAAGCTGATCATGTACCCAATAACTGTCTCTATCAAATAGTTGTAGAAAGTGCTGATTTGGATATGCTTAATATAATCCTGGGATAAAATATTGCATCTCCATGATTCAGCTTTCTTCAATATTTCAAACATCTATCAGAGAGTACATATCTGCAGGGGACTTGGCGTGGCTTGAATGTCTTCCCAAAATTAATATGTCAATGTCTTATCTCTTAGAACCACAGCTGATGACTGTATTTGGATGTAGTTCTTTGAAAATGGTAATGATATTAAAATGAGATCATTAGGGTAGACCCTAATTCAGTATAAGCAGTATAACCAGTGTTTTAATAGGAAGATGAGATGCTGACAGAAGCACAGAGAAAAAGCCCTCTAAGAAGAGAGGAAGAACAGTAGCTCCAGAAGACTGCTTGAGAGGCCCAAGCACAAACACTGTTTTTTTCTAAAACTTTGATCTATATCTTGATTTTCTAGAACTATGAAAAAATCCAGTCGTTTAAGTCACCCAGTTTATGGTATATTGTTGTGTAAGAATGAAACTTATAGTTGTACACAGGTGGTAAGCTATGAAGTAGGCATACAAGAGAATACATCACTATGCAGTCTTTAATCCACTAAATATTGCAAGACAGTACTTTGGCAACAGCATTTAAGCATCCAAAAGTCAACATATCACAGAGATATTGTCAAATGGGTATTCACTGCAGCACTACTGAGAAAAAAGTACTAGCTTAGATGTCCATAAATGGACAAATGAAGAAACACAGCATGGTATATATACATATCATTTCTTCAATCATTAATAAAAATTAAATGATACTTACAGAAAAACCTGAATGGAACTAGATATCATTCAGTAGAGATTAAACAAAATAAGCCAAACTGAGTATATGTACAGACAGCCCACTCATGCCCACGAAAACACATATACACATATTTAATTAAACAAGACTCAGAGAGGTTCATAATACCTTATAAGTTTTATTTTCTATGCCATATCTAAGTGTGTGTACATGTATATGTATGTATGTCTGTGTGGGTGTTGGTGTGTCTGTGTATATGTGTGCATTGTATCTGTATGCCTGTGTGTATGTCTATGTATGTATGTCTGTGTGTGAGAGAGTGTCTCTATGTACGTGTCTGTGTATGTCTGTGTGTGAGAGAGAATATGTGTCTATGTCTGTGTGTATGCATGTGTGTGTGATAGTGTGTCTATGTGTATATATGTGTGTGAGAAATCTGTGTGAAATCTGTGTGTGTATCTCTCTATGTATGTATGTATGTATATATGTGTGTGTGTATATATATGCCGGCATACTCCTATATTCACCCCATATACCTTCAAATATTTTTTGGGTTGCATCCAGCTCCTCACCTGGACCCCCTTACTGCTATCCACCACCATTGTACTGCTTCTATGTATTTGGTTTTATCTTTTTAAAAAGATTCTGCACATGATATCATGATTTGTCTTTCTGATGTGGAATATTTCATTCAGCATACTGGCCTCCAGGAACATTCACGTTGTCATGAATAGCAGTATCTCGTTTCTTAAGATTGAATGAGGAATTCGCCATGCTTCGGAGGGAGAGAAAGCCACCAGCCACGCGAGATCTCAGATGGAGTGACCATTGGCCACCTTCCTGAGTGGGCCTGGGGTAGCAGGCAGGAGATTAGAAACGTAACTAAATTGGGGAAAGATTTAGGGTGCCGAGCAAGAAGGTGACTGGAAACTAAGATGAGGGAGGATTTAGAGGTGTTGAGCTAGGAGTGAAGGGAGGGCACGTTAGCCACAGGAGGCTTAGAAGTGCCTGGCCATAGAACTAAAAAGCATATTAATGATAAAAATAAAATAACACGATTGAATGGTGTTCCTTTGAGTGTGTACACAACTATGTTGTCTGTACATCTACCAACATGCACCAAGATTGTTTCTGCAGCATGACAAGAGCTTTTATCCCTGGGCCATCTCGCTATCCCCATGCATCCTATTACTATTCCTATTAAATGTTACCCAATTATTAATGTCTCTTTAGGCAGATGGTGGCTTGTGATTAGTTAAGATTATGTTAACCTCCGTTTTCATCTTCTCATATCTTACTTAGTTCTATGTTCCTTCGCCCCCGACCTCACTGCCTCTCTCTCATTCTAGATCCCAGGTGGATAATGTCAGCTGCATAGATATAATGACGACCTTTTCTGGGAAATGACTTGGCTGCCTCTTGGGCTAAAAATATACAATTCTACTTAATCTTCCTGAAGTCTTCATAAGGCAGATTCTGTTTCTATATATTGTTTCTTTAAATCTATAACCAAAACCATTATTTCCCTCAATTCTATATTTCTCAACTTAAGTAGCAGTGGTGTGATTTAAATTCTGAATCACCAATCTTCCATAACCACCAGCTCCCCACCATCACCCCATACGGGAATGATTTCCTTCAGAGCTAGAATCCTTTTTTTTTTTTTTTTTTTTTTTTTTTTTTGATTTTGGTTTTTTTCCGAGACAGGGTTATCCTGGAACTCACTCTGTAGACCAGAATGGCCTCGGACTCAGAAATCCGCCTGCCTCTGCCTCCCAGAGTGCTGGGATAGAATCCTTACATTGGTTGTGAAGACAGGCATCTGATACAGCAAGGAATACTTCAAAACCAAATACTAAAATCCACTCTGTAATCTGAGATAAGATATAAACTGACCAGGTCAGCTAGACTCTAATCCTCTCATCTGCAAATCTCTAATTCAAACAACAGATTCCTCAGGTCCCATAGCCTTAAACTTCAACTAGTCCAAGAAATACATAAATTTCTGTGTCTTCTGACCAAAATGGACATTACCAAAAGAAATGGCTTATTTCCATGTTTGTACCTTTGTTAGTATTATCATCAGACTATGAAAATCTTAAGCATAAATGGAAAATGAAAGACCTCATGTTTACTTAAGAAAGTCAACACTACCCAATTATTCTTTTTTTTTAAGATTTATTTATTTATTATATGTAAGTACACGGTAGCTGTCTTCAGACACTCCAGAAGAGGAGTCAGATCTTGTTATGGATGGTTGAAAGCTACTATGTGGTTGCTGGAATTTGAACTCAGGACCTCTGGAAGAGCAGTCAGTGCTCTTAACCACTGAGCCATCTCTCCAGCCCCAACACTACCCAATTATTAATGTCTCTTTAGACATTAGACGGTGGCTTGTGATTGGTTAAGATTATGTTTCATTTTACCATTTATATTGAGTTGGCATTTGGCTTGTTTAATGGTTTCCCAACTGATGTGTCTTAACACTGACAAGTTTTATTTCCAATACTAATTAAATCTATCTGCATGTCCAGATTTTATACCATTGTTATTTCTATTTTATGCACCTCTACATAATCCATCATTTCTAATTAATCTCTACTTTACTCATTAAATATCACACAGACCTATATTGAATGGTGCTTACACAAGTAAAGAATTAAACACATTCACTGGGTAGTTGTAGAAGCCTGTCATTTACAGCCCTTGGGCAGCTAAACCAGGAAGACAGTTATAAGTCAGGCCAGGCAGGGCTACATAGTGACTATACAGTAGAAGACTGTAACTCAAAGAAAAAAGGATGCTTAGCTTATTACATTCAGATGCTCATCACATACATGCAGGTATCAGAAAAATCAATTAAGCATTAGTTAGGCACGGTATCCTATATAAATGACATCCACTACAGTTCTATGGTCCACGTGTTAATCCCACGTGGTTAATAATGATTGGTCATTATTGTGCTAGAACCTTGCCAGTATTATTCTCCAAGTATCGTAGAATCCAGCTGATATGCTGATGTAAACGACTTTATTCTGTGAAAATTCTCATTTTTACAATTCCTACAGCTCTTGCTTTGTTTTTCCTTCACTTTGTTTTTCCACATTGTCTCCAAAAAGGATTTAAAAACTAAAATGCTGACAGTGCCTTCAAATATTATTCTTCTTTTTGTTAAGTCTGGAGATAGTCCTTTGAAAACATATCGACAGTTTGGAGAGCCACATACAGCTTTTACAGGATGTTGGGGATCTGAACTGCCTGAGGTCATCATACTTGATGGCAAACACTTGCCTGACTGAGCCATTTCTCCAGGTCCTAGTTGTTTGGTTCCTGAGTTTTCTTATTGCTTTTGTTGATTGGTTGGTTGGTTGGTTGGTTGGTTGGTTAATTGGGGTGGTTTTATTTTCTGGTGGCATTTAAGTTTGTTACCACTCTCCCCTTACTTTTCCATCTCTATTCCCCCATGTTTCCCTGCTCTCTCCCAAGTCCATAACCTCTTCTAAAATTATTACTGATACATACACATTTATATGTCTACACAACCTATTTAGCCCATCAATTATTGCTTTATACGTATGTGTTTAGGGCTTATCACCTGAAATTGCATAATCTATCATGGATCTCATCCCTGGAGAAAATTTATTCTGTCTCCCAGCAACTAATGGCCTGGCTCTTCAATGGTTGTGTTTACAGAATTTTTTGTTTTGTTTTGTTCTTTTTATTTTTTCTTTGATTTTAAAAAATATTTTATTAATTTTTGAATATTTTATTCATTGAATGTTACCCATTTCACCTCCATCTTCTCCCAGATCCACCACTTATTCCATTCCCAACCAAATTTATATCCTTTTTTTTAAGCGTTCAAATCCCACTGATGCTACTATCTACTCTTACCTAGTGTCCAACCACTGGAGCACATAAGACCTAACAAAAGCATTAAAAAAATTAATTCCCCCTCTCCAAGTATTTATCAACTCCCAATGGCTCCTCAAATAGGGGTCAATCTGCAAGCAGTTATGACACCCCTTTCAAGTTATGACATCATCTTTCAAAGGAGTCTTAATATAAAACCAGCCATTTGTTAACTGTCAATCAAAGATAGAGGTCAATAGTGTAAGACATCATAGGGCACCATGGCAAGGGTACAATAACTCATTGTGGACAAGACAGTCCCAGGTGACTGGACTTCACAATCATGGCGCCCATGGCAGATACTGAGCTTTATGGCCAGAGTACTTACGATTCTCTTGCTTAGGTACTTTAATAAGATGGTGGTATTTTACTGTCTACTGCATTGCTAGATATGCTAAAAAGATATTTGTAGGAATCAAGCAAAGCCCAGGAATGCAGAAGTGACATCTTTTCCCTCCTGGACAGGTCCTGTCACCTTCCCTCTGCCTGACAGAGGACAAACAGAAAACATGCCCTTTGGGAAGTACTATCTTCATTCTTTGGATAGTACTCTTCTTCATTTTGCCAGCAGGAGTGGCAAACGGATGACAGAAATGCCATTGTACCTGCTATTCCCCTCTGCCATCTATAAAAGAGGGTATTCACTCTTGTTACACCCCACCAATGTGAAATAACTGCTCCCTACATTTCCTCAGTGAGCAATAATAGGGAAGACACAGAAGATCTCAGTGTCCCAGATCCCCTCATCAGAAGAGAAGGCCCTTCCCAGTGGGCTAGGACACAATGGGATTGAAGCCTATAGCCAGGAGCTAGAGGAGGTGGCCTAAGAGGATTGTGAACTGTCTATTGAAACTCTAAGGTTGCCTGCTGTGATGGTTTGAATATGCTTGGCCCAGAGAGTGTTACTATTAGGAGGTACCTTGTTGGCGGAAGTATGTCACTATGAGGATGGACTTTGAGACTCTCATCCTAGCTGCTCAAAAAACAGTCTCCTCTGGGTGCAGTCAGATCAAGATGCAGAACCCTCAGCTTCTTCTCCAGAACCTTATCTGCCTAGATACTATCATGCTTCCTGACTGTAAGTCAGTCCCAATTAAACATTGTCCCTTATAAGAGTTGCCTTGGTCATAATGTCTTTTCACAGCAATAAAAACCCTCAGACACCTGCCCATCCCAGAAGAAACCTCACTCATACTAGAAGTGCCTGAGAAAGGAGGAGACCATGGTAACACTCACAACAAGTGCAGTTAAAGGATGTTGAACTCCATGGTCCTGCAGTCATGATGTTGGGGACCATTCTTGTGTGGATACAAAGACCTATAGGACAGAACCATCCTGGAGGCCCACACTGCTGTGCGTCTATCACACACCACCCACATTTGTAGGTCCAGCAGAGGTAGATGGCAAGTGGATTCTCTGTGGGATATTCCAATAAACAATAATTCCAATTGCCAGATTTCCAGTCCATGGGAACTTACATCCACTGAACAGAGAAGTCTTCTGAGGCCTGACAAAATCATGAGCATAAAGGTTTCACTGTGCATAACACCACATTTGAGGAATTCTCTACGTCCAGTCAATGATGTCAGTTCTGACCTAATCTTTGCCTCTGACCTCTCAGAGGCTTGGAAGCTGTTGCAGTGTATAGTCTTGGTAGTGCCATCAGAGAATTAGGTCATTTTGAACCCAGCCTTGTGCATTTCTTTCTGTCTATGGCGGAACATGATGATATCAGTGCCATTCCTGGTAGGTGAGTCATGCTCTGGATCTTGGAAGGATGATGACCAAAGATCCTATCCACCTTGTTCTCAGCACACAGTGAATTTTCACATCCTTGGTGCATCTTACATTCTTGCTTACACATGTTCTGCAGTAGACTAAGACTTCTTCATAACATGGTTTGAAGAGGTAAAACCTGAAGATCGTATGATTATACTCAAGTTTGGGCTCAGTGACTGCTGGTTAGTTAATGTCAACTTCATACAATCTAGAGTCATCTGAGACAAGAGAACCCCAATTGAGAAAAAACCTCCATGAGATTGTGCAATTGGCAAGCCTGTAGAGCTTTTCCTAACTAATGATTAATTTTCTTAATTAGTTATTGTTTTAGTTTTATTGCTGTGAAGAGACACCATGAGCACAACAACGCTTTTAAGGGAAAAGATTTAATTGCACCTAGCTTACAGTTTCAGAGGTTTGATCCATTATCATCATGGCAGGAAGCAGGGCAGCTTGCAGGCAGATATGGTCCTGGAGAAGGAGCCAAGAGTTTTACATCTTGATCTGTAGACAGTAGGAGGAAGGCTGTAGCTTAGGCATAGATCTCAAAGCCTGCCCACACAGTGAAACACTTCCTCCTACAAAGCCTCACCTACTCCAACAAGACCACCCCCCCAATCATGCTATTCACTATGGGCCAAGCATACAAACAAAACAGTCTATGGGGGGGCATTCACAATGAAGCTGCCACAGTAATGGTATAATAAATAAAGAAGAAATAAATTGAATCAACCAAGACAAGGGTTTTCAGATTTAAATATAAAAGTTTTGGTCCTTGCTAATCCTCGCTATTTGGTATAACTGATGGACTGTCTCTAGGCTAGGATATACTATTGGAACAAAGGCATGAGAACCACAGCTCAAATGTAGATTTAAGATTTCGACATAATGCAACAATCCTGTTACAGGTGGGACCTCTGAGAGAGCTAGATTCTCTCGCCAGCAAAGCTCAGCTCTGCAATGATCTTGCTACAAGCCTCCTCCGCCCAGTTATTTCACTTCCTTGTCTCTTGAGATGTGGAAGGAAAAAGGATCACACTCGCAAAGTGCTTCAACAGCCTCTGAAACCTAGCTGTTGCTTAATAACTGGTTGTTTCTTTCTTTTCTAATAATACTTTTCTATGTATTATTAATTTATTTGTGTTCAAATAATTACTTGCAGTTAAAACAAAGTATTTAGAAAAGGCTCAAGGTCCTTATAAGTTTATCTGGAAATAAATCAGAAGCCTAAATAAATGGATTAAAACATGGACTCAGATGTGGAGTGACTTACTTGGGGTTTCTATTGCTGTGATGAATCATGAATCACCATGATCAAAAGTAACATTGGGACTATGGTGGTTTATTTTATCTTACAGCTCCAGGTCACATTCTACAAGTGAGGGAGTCAGGGAAGTAACTCAAGGCAGAAACTGATGCAGAGGCCATGGTACTTGGCTTCCAAAGACCCCCAAAGGAATCCCAAGGAACAAATATCTGGGACCTGAGAAGGGCAGGTAGAGATGTGAGGTCACTGAGGCAGGGATTACAGATAGGAAAGCAAGGGATTGGGGGAGTGGCTAGATTGATCCATTTGCTGCTTAAAAAGACCCAGACTCCCATGTCTAGGATTCCATTCTTTTTAGCAGCTTAACAGCAGCCAGAAACCGCAAACAACCTAAATGTCCCTCAACAGATGAATGGATTTTTTTAAAATGTGGTACATTTACACAATGTTGTATTACTTAGAATTTTTTGTTACATTCACCAGTGTTGTTCTTGTCAAATAAGGGGTTCATCTTGTCCACCCGGCAGGAGTATGCTTTTTCTGATAAGATCACAGGGGACTTAATGACAGATCAGACGGTTGAAGGCAGATGCTCCTTGTGCTGCCCCATGGAGGCGTGTTCTTTGATACAGAAATGGGCCAGTTGTCAGTCAGTCTCCTTTTGTTTTTATGGAATCCAATCATGGTGAGCAAATATCAGCAGAAACTTTCTCAGCAACCCTAAACTTCAATTATGGTCCAAAACTTTCCTTCCTACAGCGTCTCATAAACGTGGTTAGTACATTACATATGCTACCGTTGTGCACATACTATGTACTGCCTCTGGTCATTCTGGAGGTAGCTCCTTCATCTAAAATCTACTCTGTGTGACTTAATACTTCTTAAACAAGTTGATTAGCAAATTCTTTATAGAGTCAATTTTATTACTTCAACTCTCCATCAGCAGGAGTAAATATAATGAAAGAATACTTCGTACATATTGGATTAATTTATTTATTTTAAATTTAATTTAACTGTGTTTATTACTTTTCATTTCTTCGGCTGTGGGTTCCAGCAATTATAAGAGTATATGTAGTTTACATAATAGTTCAACCAGCACTGAAATAGTAACTGTCTAATTTGAACAATGCCTATACAGAGCCCTCATTCCTAGTTCTTTTCTTTGTCTCATTGATAACAGAGAATGAAAAGATGAGCAAGATACAGTCTGTAAAGTGGAGACTCAAGGAAGATAGATGGTGATAGAACTCAGTCTAAGTACAAAGGTCTGAGGAGCTGGGGTTAAAGTCAGACCAAGTCCAAAGGACCTCAAAATCCAATATAGCTGGACTTTGGCTACGTTATGGGTTCTTCTTTCTTCCACACTTCACCCCTTCTCTTCCACCCTTCTCCATCCTTTTCCACCCCATCAATCCCCTAACAGTAGGTAGGAGAGGAAAAAGAACAGAGGGGAAAGAGGGTAACTTTATTATTAGACTACTTCCTGCTGCTTACGGTATCCAGCTCCCTGGGAGGAAAGTTTGACCTTCACTGTCAGGTTATCTCATTTCTTCTTCTCATTGTTTCTTCTTTGCACAGGACTACTGAACAAACCATGACCAACAACAACCAACAACCACCCTATTGGGGTCCTAGCATATATATACCCTCTGAAAAATCCCCAGAATTCCAAACCTCACACAAGTGTGTGTGTGTGTGTGTGTGTGTGTGTGTGTGTGGTGTGTGTGTGTGTTGTGTGTGTGTTTTGTGTGTCTGTGTTGTGTGTGTGTTGTATGTGTGTTGTGTGTGTGTTGTGTGTTGTGTGTGTGTTTTGTATATATGTGTTGTGTGTGTGTTGTGTGTGTGTTGTGTGTATGTTGTGTGTGTTGTGTGTGTGTTGTGTGTATGTTGTGTGTGTTGTGTGTGTGTTATTTGTGTGGTGTGTGTGTATGTTATTTGTGTGTTGTATGTGTTGTGTGTGTGTTGTGTGTGTTGTGTGTGTGATGTGTGTGTGTGTGTTTTAAAGAAACCATAATTCCGAAATTGTCACTACAAGCCAGAAACCCCCATGCATGCATGCATGATTTTAGGAGAAATTGAATACTCTGAATACTTCAAGAAGAGAAGGTAAATTCGCCCTTACTCCATCTTTGTTTTGTATCCAGGCCTTGGATATGTTAGATGATCCCCACACAATGTCGAAGGTAGGTAGCCTTCTTCACAGTCTTCAGATTCAAATGCTAATACCCTCACAGATTCACCCAGACAAATCCTGCAGATTCTTTGACCACTAGCAGCCCAGTGAGACTGGTGCATATCATTAACCATCAAATACTTTTACAACTTTGATGATTTTCTACCAAAGCTTTCATTGGAATGAAAAATAATGCTAAGGTAACTATAGGCTCTAGGCACATTTTTCAAGTCTCTCCAGATTTAATTAGTGTCCTAATGATAACATTAAAGAAACTTTCAAGAAGCAAAAAGAAATATACAGGGCAGATCACTAAGGTTAGGAGCTTACCTGTAAGCCAATGTTGGGAGACACCAGTGTTCACTGGTTCCTCTTCATGGATACTCTGGTCAGAAGGAGTAAAAAATCCTCTGAATAAAGCTGATATCCTCAAAACAGTACCTACCTAGCCTACCTACTTACCTACCTACCTACCTACCTACCTTACCTACCTACCTACCTACCTTACCTACCTAACCTATCTACCTACCTTACTTACTTACCTACCTACCTAACCTATCTACCTACCTTACTTACTTACCTACCTACCTAACCTAACTACCTACCTTACTTGCTTACCTACCTAACCTATCTTACATACATACCTAACGTATCTGCCTACCTACCTACCATACATGTCATTACAAAAAGGAGGAAGAGAAGAGAAAGAAAATGTAAGAAGAAAAAAAGAAAGAAAACTTGACTATCCTGGCCTACAATCTAGGAAGAATATTAAACTCTCCAAGAAAACTCTTAACTGTGACCCACTCTCAAGCCTTTGGAGTTTTAAATTCATACTATGGACCTAAGAACTCCAAGCCAGGGAACTAAAATAAACATTGATTCTAAGTGTGCTAGTTATCAATTTATTGTCTCTTGGTTCTGAACTCATCTTTCTTTGGATATTGAAACAGGAGCCTATAAACATTTTTACTTTGCCTTCCTCAAGAGAACTGTGCAAAGAAAGTACATTGGGCCACTGACAAAAAAGTTAAGTGATTTTTACAAACCTGGTTTTACTTATCTAATATAATAAAGCACAAAAGATTTAATTTTGAAAGCCTAACAAAAAATTAATAGAATTTTCATCTAATATGTATTCTTTTCTTACAATGATAGAACTTCAGACCAAGGTTAATTTCAGACACTGAAATATTCTATTACATTTATGTTTGAATGGATTTGTGTTCACTCCTCCTTTAAGCCAATGGATATATCTGCAGATTAATCTACACAGATAGCTCTCAAAGGTGTTTAGAGGAGAATGATTGCATTTGATTTCTTCTAAGATTGGTTGTTCATATATCCCATTTCATATTCCAAGTGCTTTCCAATTTTTTTTCTGAATCACAAAAGGCTTATGGCATTTTGGATACACTAAGAATGAAAACCACTCAGAGAAACCAGGGTTGCCATGATTGTACATATAATCTCTTCCAGTTTCATTTGAACTTGCTCCATAATAAAACTGTGAAATACAAAACCTGCCTCAACTCATATTCTAACAGGTATCACTTTGTGATGGTTAACTCTATGCCAAGGTGACCAGACTGTGAGTTGTCTAAACTTTTGGTCAAATGTTATTTTGTTTTTGATATAGTGTCTCATTATGCAGCCCAGGTTGGCCTCTGATTCATGAGGCTTTCTGCCTCAGCTTCATAGATTTAGGCATTGCTGGCACACATAGCACTCCCAATTTACTTAGATGTGTTGAAGGTTAATGTGAATGATGAGAAACAAAACAGATTACCCTCCCTGCTATAGGTAGGGACCTACCCAGATGTGGATGATCAAAGAGAGCAAAAGGAAGTATCTTCCTCAAGTAAGAAAGAACTCCCCCATGAATAGCTCCCCTTAAACTGGGACATCATTTTTCCTGCCTTTATGGTAGAACTAAAATGCCACCTCTTCCCTGATCTCCATCTCTTGACCTTCAGACTAGAGTCCAAAGCTTCCAGATAATGGAAACTGAGGGTTCTGTAACTGCTTGCAAAATTCCTTATTTTGTTAAAATCTTCATACACGCACGCACACACACACACACACACACACACACACACACACACACACACATGGGGGGGGGAGAAAAGCATGTTGAGGGTCAAATAAGAGAGATGGAGTACTAGAGAGGTGTGTGTGTGTGTGTGTGTGTGTGTGTGTGTGTATGAGAGAGAGAGAGACTTCTCTGTTTCTCTTCAGAGCCCTAACATGCTGAAAGAGCTATTAATACCTGCCAAGCATTCACATCTACACACATTCTAGAACTTTCCTTTTCTTCTCTCATTTCAAATGATAAAAGCATGTGGTTATTATCCTCTTCTCCTGACCCTGTTCCTCCATCCCACTGCCTTCTGGAAACATCCCTAGCCCACTTCTGTAAATATGTGGCCAGAATATGGATTGTTATCTTCTTGAAAACCAGGCCTCCAGTCCAGGTCACAGCTGCTTGGCTAGGGAGGAAAGAAGCCTGACCTGGGCTTGTCCAATCAGAAACCACAAATGTAAGTAGGGTTTGTGATTTGGGGTTTGTTCTTTCAGCCTGAGAACTGAGTAATCTAAAGCTCCTATCTTTAAAAAGATGTGTTCAACAATCAGGCCTAATCAATAGAGCAGACTCAGCAAAATAGAGCTGGAGACTAAAACAATGTCCTCTTGAAACTCAATTTCCTCACACCTGTCACGGCTAAAGCTTCACCCTGGTTCATAACATTTGTTAGTTAATTCCCTTCTAGTTTAAACTGGTTTGAGTTATGACTGGCTAGTCCCAACCAGAGGAAAAATAGTAAATCCCTATTGTTCATCATATGAATTCATATAATTAAACTCAAAATAATGAAACTTACTGCAAATATCATGTATGATCTGTTTTCCATAAACTAGTATTGTCCAAAAAATCGAATGTATATTCAGTATTTACCCTAAAAATATCATTACCATTGAAGCTACTTAAGATGCAAAGATTTTCTAAAAGTGTTGTTTCTTTACTTGTAATACAGGAGTTATTGAATTAGTAAACAGGATTTTTTTTAAAAAAAATCATGAGCTCCATGTTCTCTGAGAAATGCTGAATCCCATCAAAATATATAAAAACATAATATTCTAAGTAACACTACTATAATCATTCAGTCTTTAAGTAAAAATCATGTATATTTATAGAATGATTTAATAAATCAAATATCTTTTCCACAACTCTTTTTAGGGGGCAGGAATATTCTGGTTGACATTGGACTCACTATGTAACTCAGGACCCTGAGTTTGAGCTCAAGACCCTCCTACATAGTCCTCATGACTACTGAGATAGTGTGACACAATGCCCTGCCAGTAGAACTTGTGTGTGTGTGTGTGTGTGTGTGTGTGTGTGTGTGTGTAAGAGAGAGAGAGACAGAGACAGAGAGACAGAGAAAGAGAGAGACAGAGAGACAGAGAGATCATATGTGGTAACTTGTACATGCTAGGCAAATACACTACCACAACTTCTCTTTATTTTTAAGTGCAGTGCTTTCCTATTCAATTAACTAAAGGCTGAAATTATCTTCTTATACATCACAAAAGAACTATCATAGAAAAATATTTAATTATTAACTACTTATGTAAACAAAAATGATTTTTAAAATTGGCCTTCAATTTTCTCTTCATCACGTCAGTGTTATCTGAAGAAATAAGAAAGATGGTGGCTTGGATGATTCAAATTTAGAACAAAAAACTCACATTCAATGAAAACTCAGTACTCACATTCAATGAAATTCAAAATCTCCAATAATCTATTTTTTAAAAGTCCTGGCAAATGGTTTTAATGTCTAACTTCCCCAGCCTCACACTCTTCTTACAAATTTTCCTGAATATGTTCTATATATGACAATAAAAGACAAAACAAGAAAGTAACACACCTCTATGCTGCCAAGGCTCAGCTCAGCTTGGAGAGGGGTTCCTGAGGAAGGGGTATCTGGAAACTGCAAAAGGACAACTGGAAGTCAATTCTAGGTATAAGCCTTTTAGTCTGTTGGAGACAACTCTCCAGAGATCTCCATACACCTCATCAAAATAACTCAGCTCTCTCAGACCTAAGCCCAGTCTTTTATTTATATGCCAGTTCAATTCTCTGCCCATGTTCCTTTTTGATTACCCCATGAATCAGCACTTCATGATCTTTGCACCTTGAGTCTTAGAAAAGACATCAAATACACTTTGTTTTAACAGCTTGAATATAGAGATCTGCCTCCCTTTGTAAGCACAGACAATAAACTAGTTGGGTGGAATCTTGCCTTGCAATCACCACTCCCCAAACCTATCGCCTTAATATGTTTCTGACAAAATGGCTCATAGTGCAGCTGCCTTTGTACTTTTAGGTCTGTGAAGCCCCTCATATAATTAATATCACATTCTTGTATTTTGCATAGTTGAGAAAACCTGTCAATATGTCTTTGAACTCATGTTTTCAGAGTTCTTTCCCACAGCCTTAAGGGCAATTCTAAAGGTCACAGCATTTACCATTTTGCTAAGGACATAAATACACCCTTGCCTCCTGGACTCATCTTGCTTCTAATTATCATGGAGTCATTAATCTTGGCAGGGAGAACATTCTTAGATAACCTTGACAGGGAAAGTATTTTCCAAAACAAAGTAAATTATGTATATCATCACACAAAGAAGCTTTATGCCTAGCAACCATCAACACTCAGGGAGGTCCATGTCCTGCTGGGGGAACTGTGTCATGTCACGCCTTCTGAAGTAACCATGCAGAACTCAGCAGATAGTTCAAAACAAGTCTACTTAAGAAAATAAAATGAGGCATGGAAGTTTCTACCCTCTAAGGACCCTATGTTTAAGTAACTCTTTTTTTTTTAATTTATTTATTTATCATATATAAGTACACTGTAGCTGTCTTCAGACACCCCAGAAGACGGCATCAGATATTATTACAGATGGTTGTAAGCCACAATGTGGTTGCTGGGATTTGAACTCAGGATCTTCAGAAGAGCAGTCAGTGCTCTTAACTGCTGAGCCATCTCTCCAACCCCATACTTATGACTCATTCTAATTTCACTAATTATAAAAAAGAAAAGAATTGTCCTAAAGTGGGTAAGGAAAAGCAAACTGGTAATGAACAGGCTTATAACTGGGTGATTAAACAAGGTTGTAAGAAGTGCATAAAGTAATAACACTTGCAATAAAAAATCGCAGGTTCTGACATCATGCTTACATATGAATGAGAAAGGTTAGGTTCTCAATTATTTCATTTTTACAAAGCTTCATGAAATGTTAGGGCTTCATTAATTTCCAACAGCATCATGGGAAATACATACAAATATATATATATATATATATATATATATATATATACACACACATATATGTATATATATATATATATTTCAAGTTCAATTCAACAAACCAATTGTCTCAAATTCTTATATAAGTAAAAACTATCTTACTATTATGTTCCCAATCCTATCCCTATTAAGACAATCCACACAATAACTAGTAAGCCACAAAAATGGCAAAGGGATCACAATAAAAACATAAAAATGGTACATCTACTGTGTCATATGACATTTAGAAATATTTGTCCATAAAATTCTCATCCAGTAACCACATGTCATAATCAGAAGTCATTGACATTTTGTGTTATAGAACATCCACCCAAACAGTAACCTGTTCAAGGATTTTTAAGAGCCTATTAAGAAAAGCATTTTAATCAAAGTGTCTGCCAAAATAAAATTAGGATTAATACAAGTAACAATTAATAAAAGTCGACAAATAGATATGCTAGCATGGAAGGAAGAATGCCCAGGTAGTCTCAACCTTAAACAAAGAATAACAGAACACCAATCAATCGTCCAACACCAAATGGTCAGCCTTAAAACCAGGCATGCAAGTAACATTATACACACCGAGGAAGTGGTATTTATTTATTTATTCAGAAAAACACAAACAGATAAAGAAATACATAGACATATACATCACCGCCACCACCTCCACCACCACCACCAACAGCAACAAAGAAAATAGATCATGTATTTGAAGTGGGGTTTACATGTGAGGGTTGGGAGGAAGGAAAGGAAGTCACGAACTATATTATAATCTCAAAAATGAAAGTAGATCTTTTTGAAAAGGTTTGCAAAAACCGGGAGTCTTAAATACTTTAGTACATCAGGAGATTAACACAATAAGGAAACACATGGGTATGTTTCAAATCCAACAAAAAGAGAGGACAAACACTACTAGATTTGTATACAAGAGAAGAAGATATTATGTATCTATGTAGAACCTACACATACATACACTCTCCCTCTCTCGCTCTCTCCTGCTCTCTCACAAACACACACACATACAGAGAGAGAAAGAGAGAGAGACTCTCTACAGATGGATGTGAATTGAAAACAATGTTTGCCTCTGATTCAGGGGACTAGAGAACTAGTACGATGGTTGCTCTTAATTATCATCTTAATGGAATTTAGAATTAAGTAAAAAATACAACCTTCTGGCGTGTTTGTGAGAGAGTTTCTAGAATAAGTTGCAGACAACTGCAAAGACGGACCTAAGGGAAGACTGCACGATTCTGTGCCTTGCGGTTCTGTCCTAAGTGAAAAGGAGAAAGCCAGCCAAGCACCCAAATTGATCCCTCTGTACTTCCTGACTATAGATGCACAATGTGACCAGCTGCCTCAAGCTTTCACCACCACAACCTTCCTTCCCACCACGATGGACTGTGAGCCAAAATAAACCCTTCCTTCCTTAAGTTGCTTCTTCTTAGGTGTTTGATCACAGCAGTGTGGAAAGTAACTGAATCTCTGGTGAATTAGGCTAAGGCCATTCATGGTTTTCTTTTTTTTTTTTTAAGATTTATTTATGTATTATATGTAAGTACACTGCAGCTGTTTTCAGACACGGGAAGAGGGCCTCAGATCTCTTTTCAGGTGGTTGTGAGCCACCATGTGGTTGCTGGGATTTGAACTCATGACCTTTGGAAGAGCAGTCGGTGCTCTTACCCACTGAGCCATCTCCCCAGCCCCATTCATGGTTTTCATTGTACACTATTTGCTACCTTTGGAAGATTTGAATGTATACACATTCCATTAAAATATGTAAAAAAAAAAAAAGTAAAAATAAATAACATAAAACATGTATGTAAGTTACTCAAAGAAGTTACATAAATTGCATAACGCAAGATATAAAATATACTGGATATTTAAAGGATAAGCTTTCTGTGGGAACATGGTAAGTCTCAATACGTAGTTGGCTTGTGGGATGGGCCTTAAATAATGACAAAGTAGAATTAGACACATAACAGAAATCACTCTACAATATAGTATGCCTCAGCAAAAGACTCGGGCATCTTTAAGAAAACATATGTACAGTAGCCATTCCTCTATAAGTGCTTAACAACTTATTGTACAGTTGAGAGCTTCAACAATACAAATTTATCATCTCAAGATTTTTCATGTAAACAATGGGGTTGGTCAGCCCTCTTTCTTCTTGGGGTCTTACCAGGTTTATCAATAACTTCCAGAGCTATGGTTTTCCCTAAAGCATGTATCCCTCTTTTTGCAGACTACTGCAAATTTATATCCTTCCAATGGTATGAATTTAGTATGAATTCAGTATAAGCCCATTGCAATAATGACCCCACACACACACAATCTGCTGGTTGTTGACCAGAAGGTACACTTATCTCCTAGATGCCATTTATAACTCTAGACATGTAGTACCTGAGAAGGACCCTCCTCCTTCCATCCTGAGAATCCTTTCTACTTTAAAGGAAAGACCCAGGCCTATCCAAAAAAAGGTACTTGCTTGGTGATCTAATCACAGGCGTAATGACTCAGTGTATTCGCAAGTCATGCCCACGCAGAAGGGGCGAGGATTTACACAGGATGTACACTCCCAGCGGTGAGACTCTTGGGAGTTATAATAATCTTGACTAGCATGGATGGTAATAAACGATGAAAACAAAACTTCTCCAAAGCTATGTCAAAATTCAATTTATTTTTTGTCTTATATGCCCAAAGATGATGCCACCTGTAAAGTATAATTCACAGTTGCACCTGAAGACCTTCCCACATTTGGAAACTGCCTACTTCTTGACTATGGTCATCATTAACATCAGTTGCCTGGTTTACTCTCTGCCAGTGCATGCTTCACACACACAGCTTTCATTCACTATGAACCTTTCCTAGCTATGCTATCTTCTTAGCTTTCTTATCTATGACTGCTTGATTAATAGTGAATTTCTGAAGACTCCACCTCATCTACTATGGTGGTTTGAATGAAAAAGGCCCTCATAGGCTCATAAGGAGTGGAAATGTTAGGATCCGTAGCTTTGTTGGAGTTGGTGGGGCCTTGTTGGAGGAAGATTGTCCCTAAGAATTCTCAGCTCCTTGTCCCAACCATGTCTGCATGCAAGCCACCATGTCTGCATGCAAACCACCATGTCTACATGCAAACCACCATGTCTGCATGCAAACCACCATGTCTGCATGCAAACCACCATGTCTGCATGCACGCCACCATGCTTCCTGACATGGCAACAACAAACTATACAAGCCAGCCCCAGTGAAATGTTTTCCTTTATAAGAGTTGCCTTGATCATGGTCTCTTCATAGCGATAAAACCCTAAGATGTCACCAAACAAAGAATAAATGGTTTAGAACTTTATGTCTACTAGCCTTCATTTTTCAGGCCTTGTGTTAATTCATGCTGCTCTTTTAAAAGCATTTTTAAGTATTCTGTGCTTATGTAGCCCTCATCTCCAACTATCCAAGAAAAAGAATAGTAAACAGCTTAGCTTTGGCTTAAGTAAAATGTCATTCCTATCAGCATATGGAAGAAAAGTACACATATAATTAATATTCCTTCGATGCAAATATAATTATTTAGGAGCACAAGCCTGAAGACTTAGAAATACCTGCTTCTCCTTTTGTCTGACAATTTATATTTTACTCATAGACGAAATTAAAAGACCTTGCTCATTTTGTCTACTGACTAGGGAGACAAATGCTGTCCTGAAGTTCAAAGAAATACATTACAGTAAAAAGAAAATCAATATACAAAGCTGTTAGTCTCTCGGGACACTGTGGTAGAAGGCTGCAGAACTTCAGGCAGCTGTTATACTGCTATACTGATATAACAGTACCTGTGTTCTCCAGCTTTAAACAGAACAGTAGTATGGCTTCTTCTTAGGAAGGGGGAAATAGGTGCTCCTTGAGTTAAAATAAGAATGGCCCCTATTGCAAATTGGTACAACCACTCTGGAAATCAGTCTGAGTCTGGCGGTTCCTCAGAAAACTGAGCACGTCACTTCCAGAGGATCCTGCTATACCACTCCTGGGCATATACCCAGAGGATTCCCCAGCATGTCATAAGGATATATGTTCCACTATGTTCATAGCAGCCCTATTTATAATAGCCAGAAGCTGGAAAGAACCCAGATGTCCCTCAACAGAAGAATGGATGCAAAAAAATGTGGTATATAATGTGGTTGAATAGTAATGGAGTAACTATTCAACCATTAGAAACAATGAATTCATGAAATTCTTAGACAAATGGATGGAGCTGGAGAACATCATACTAAGTGAGTTAACCCAGTCTCAAAAGATCAATCATGGTATGCACTCACTAATAAGTGGATATTAGCCTAGAAAACTGGAATACCCAAAAGATAATCCACACATCAAATGATATACAAGAAGAACGGAGGAGTGGCCCCTTGTTCTGGAAAGACTCGGTGAAGCAGTATAGGGCAAAACTAGAACAGGGAAGTGGGAAGGGGTGGGTGGGAGAAAAGGGGAGGGAAGGGGGCTTATGGGACTTTCGGGGAGTGGGAGGCCAGAAAAGGGGAAATCATTTGAAATGTAAATAAAAAATATATCAAATAATAAAAAAAAAAGTCATATATGAGCTTAGTCATTGGGGGAATGGCACTATCTAAGAAGGATTAGGAGGTGTGGCCTTGGTGGACGTGTGTCACTGTGTTGGGTTTGAGGTTTCAAAAGCACAATATCTCTCTCTGCCTTTAGATCACATTTTAGCTCTCAGCCACCGCTCCAGCACCTGCATGCCACCATGCTCTCCACCATGATGATAATGGACTGAGCCTCTGAAAGTATAAGCAAGCCCATAATTATATGCTTTCTTTCATAACAGATGCCTGCCTTGGTTATGGTATCTCTTCCCAACAATAGAACAGTGATTCAGACAATAGGTCATACAGCAATAAGTCCAACAACATAAATTGAGAAAGCCCTAAGTTAAAAAATACATTTAAAACATCTAACCTAATAAACATAATGTTTAGCCCAGTTCTTCTTTATGTATGACTGTTTTGCATAATACTTGCATCTATGTGTACTAGCTATGTGCCTGGTTCCCACAAAGGTCATAAAAAGGTATCAGATGCCCTAAAATTTGAGTTACGGATGGATGATTATAGGTTCTGGGTACCCAACCTGTGTCCTCTGAAACAGTAGCAAATGCTCTTAGCCACTAAACCAACTCTCCAGCCCTTAGTCTACTTCTTAAAAGTGGGTAGTACATTTATCCTTAACTTGGGTAAAATTATCTTAATACTAATGTTATATAATAACAAAGTGTGAAATATCACATGAAATTTACTAAAACTTTATCCAAAACATAAAACAGTCTTGTATGGGTGCACTTTCATACCAATTTAAAGTTAAAAGGTTGTAAGTTAAACCATTATAAGTCAAGAGATTGTCTGTAGGGCTTAATGGTAATGATTAAAAAAAACAGACTTTGTTAGCAAAATTATAATTTTAACAGTTTTCAACTGATAAACGATGGCTTTCAATTTGCAATGATCAGAGTGTCCATCACTTTTAAGAGTTTCAATGTTCTTTGACAGCAGCTTTGTACCACAGTAGTTAAGTCTTCAGATACCACCTGAATTCCCTATGAAGTGTGAAACAAGTGTTGTATAGATTGGCTGGTGTTGATGGAGAACAGAAGGCAGGAGATAAATCAGACATGACTCTGTCCTCAAGTTGTCTATAAGTGAATAGGAAAATCCTGGGGGGGTGCCAGGTGGTGGTGGCGCATGCCTGTAATCCTAGCACTCTGGGAGGCAGAGGCAGGTGGATTTCTGAGTTCAAGGCCAGCCTGGTCTACAGAGTGAGTTCCAGGACAGCCAGGGCTATACAGAGAAACCCTGTCTCGAAAAAACCAAAATCCAAAAAAAAAAAAAAAAAATGAAAAATAAAAAAAAAGAAAGAAAGAAAGAAAGAAAAGAAAGAAAAAAAGAAAATCCTGGGGACCATAATCAATCCAATGTTCCTTTCCCTTCTCTCCACAGGCAGATTTTTAACATAATCCCCATCATAACTCCTAGCGTCCTTGCCCTTGCATGATCTGGTGGCCTTGAATGTAGGTAGGACCTGTGGCTTGTTTCTCATGAAAAGAACATAGCAACATAGCATGATGTACAAGCGATAGGTCATGGGTCTGTGGTGATGTTATGTACATTTATTGGAGTTGTTGGAGACTCTACTGGCTTGAAGCAACCAACCAGACATGTAAAGGAATGCTGGATGTTCAGGAACTGCAGGGGGTTTTCATTACCAAAGTTAGGCCCACGCAAGAAAGTGAAATTCTCAGTCCTACAACCGTAAGAAACTAAATTTTGCCCAAAAGCAAAATGGGTTTGCAAGCATCTCCTAGCCCAGTGAAGCTTTAGCTGACAAGCCCATGCAAGCAGCTTGAGTGACGCTTTGAAGGACAATGGCACAGAGGGTTCCAATGGGCCACGCCTAGAATCTTGGCCCACAGAAATATAATAGCGTGAGAAACAAATGCATACTGTTAAGTCACTGGGCTTAAAGTACTATTGTGAGATGGTTAGCGTTAATTGTAGACGTGATACAAACTAGAATCACCAGGAACAGAGCTTAATGAGAGATTCTCTACATTGAGTTGCCCAGTGGGAATGACTGTAGAGGACAGCGTTAACTGATAGAGGTTGAAAGTCCACCATGGGCAGCACCGTTCTCTAGGCAGGGAGTCCTGACCTGTGTAAGGGTGAAGAAATAAAGCTGAGCAGATGCAAGTTAACAGGTAAGCATCTATAGTCTCCCTCTCATCCTCACATTCTCTCTCTCTCTCTCTCTCTCTCTCTCTCTCTCCCTCTCCCTCTCCCTCTCTCTCCCTCCCTCCCTCCTTCTCTCCTTCTTTCTCTCTCTCTCCCTCTCTCCCCCTCTCTTTCCCTCTCTCTCTCCCTCTCCTTCCCCCTCCCCCCTCCCCATCCCCTTCTCCCTTTCTGTCTCCCTCCCTCCCTCCCTCCCTCCCTCTCTTTTCTTATCTGTTTATGGGATGTAACCTGTTGTTTGGAGGTCCTGCCTTAATTTTATCATAGTAATGAACAACAACCTTGAACTGTAAGCTGAAATCAACCCTAAGTTTATTCCCCTTAAATTGATTTTTTTCTCAATTTTTTATTATAGCAAAAGAAATGATACTAGGACATATTGCTATAGAGTCAGGGATACTGAATACACTTTCCTAATACTTCTCAAGCTGTTAACAAATCATGACCATGCTAATAAATCCAAATATCCTAAGCATCACATCATCAAAGGTGATATGACACTCTCGTCTATATACTGGAGAAATCCAGAACTGGTCAAACAGACACAAGCTTTGGTAAGACTGGGGAGCCAATCTGCAGACAATATTGCCTTAAATGGGAAGAATGGATGTCTGGTTAACAGATCAAAATTAAAGATCAGCATAACTCTCACCTTTTACGGTCTCAGAGCAAAGATCGTGGATTCCTGGCTAAAGGCACAGACTGAGTGGCAGGGGACGGAAGACTTGACAAGTAAAACTTGAAAGGTCAGAAGCATCACAAAAGTTGGTGAGGTAGACAAGCTGAAGGCATAGGGAAAAGTGCCATTCTTACTTATCCAGAGAGAGTGAAAGTACAGAAATTACAGGGGAAATACAGTCCTTTTATTTCAGATTTTAAAAACTCATCTTCTCAAGTAAGAATTAGCCTGTAAGAGGAAGCAGAGCCACCCCACTCATCACTAAAGGCTCCTACCATCATCTCTCCAGAAGTCCCATCACCACGGACTCATTATAACACAAAGATCTTCACAAATGTAATGGAAATGATGTTTGATACATTTTTATCAGGATAATACATATAGGTAGGGTTTTGTAAATATAATTTAACAAAGAAAAGAAAAAAAGTACTCAATTTTCAATATACTTATTTATGGTTAACTTTTAAAACTGTAAAATAGCAATCTGTTATAAAAAAATTAGTGATAAAATGTATGTCTAGAATTACTCAGTTTTCTCCTTTGTTAAAGGAAATTTACAACATCATTTCATTTTACTTTTCTATAGAAGGAGAGTAAAATCAATAACATATTTCCAAATAGGCAGCTTTTGACCTCTTTGGGGACAGGATAAAATTACCTTTGCACTGTGAACACAGCACACTTTTTTGAGGGGGAGGGGGATTCATCTCTAAGTATTTTTTTTATTTTTTAATTAATTAATTAATTTATTTACAGTCCATATTTTTTTAAATATTTATTTATTATTATATCTAAGTACACTGTAGCTGTCTTTAGACACACCAGAAGAGGGCATCAGATCTCATTATGGATGGTTGTGAACCACCATGTGGTTGCTGGGATTTGAACTCAGGACCTCTGGAAGCAGTCAGTGCTCTTAAGCGCTGAGCCATCTCTCCAGCCCCTACAGTTCATATTTTATACCCCCCCATCCACCTTCCAAGTGTTCTACATCCCATACCTCCTCCCCACCCCCTGTCTCCGGGTGGATGTCCCCACCTCCCACCCCACCTAACCTCTGAACTCCCTGGGGCCTCCAGTCTCTTGAGAGTTCGGGGCATCATCACTGAATGGACACAGACCCAGCAATCCTCTGTTGTATGTGTGTTGGGGTCCTCATATCAGCTGGTGTATGCTGCCTGTTTGGTAGTCCAGTGTTTGCAAGATTTCAGGGGTTCAGATTGAAATTTCTGGTCCTCCTACAGGGTTACACTTCTCCTCCGCTTCTTTCAGCCTTTCCCTAATTCAACAACAGGGGTCAGTTGCTTCTGTCCATTGGTTGGATGTAAATATCTACATCTGACTTTTTCAGCAGCTTGTTGGGTCTTCCAGAGTACAGTCATGCTAGGTCCCTTTTTGTGAGCACTCCATAGCCTCTGTCAGGCCCTGGGTCCTCCCCTTGACTGCACATTTAAGGGAGAGTTGTTTTAATTTCTTTTAATTATATACAATGTTAGGCTTTTTTGCAAGTCATTACCTGTTGAGATGTACTTTCCTTGACAATTTGGGAAGATAAAACATTCATGGTTAACTGAGAAAATTACTCCCAAAACATTACTAAGTGCATAAGCACATTTCCAAAACCACAGGAAATAAAATCAAAACAAATGCGAAGAACATGCATTTACTTAAAGCCTGAGCACATGCACAGAGACAAATGTGCAAAATATAGCTTGCCGGCACCCACAGCGCCTCCAGGTATGTGTCTCTCTCAATGCCCCATTTGTGAACATCTAGGTCAGCCCTATGGCTGACAAAACAATGCCCTAAATAGGGCATGGAAATAAATGAAATGTACTTTAATGTAAGCCAATGAATCTTCCAGATCAGGGCAGCATGACATACAACAGGGTTTCTAAACCAGCATTCAGAACTGGAAACAAAGAGTTTAAAAGGTATTTATAGGGACTTTTGAAAGTAAGTATATAAAATAACTAAACAGAGTAAATGAAGGGTTGTCTGCCGATCTCTCCTGCTTCAGTCAGGGGCAAGACTCATGCACTCGTATTTTACCTGTTGTTTGCAGCTACAAGTCCTGTCTAGAGAGTCAGGCTCATAAACACGAATAACAGTACAGAGGACAATCAAGTGATACTTCGAATACACGTTTGGAAAGACTGACTGACCCACAACAGAAGGTGTTACACCAAACTGGCTGGGAGAAAGACACTGACATGCACAAAATCATCCTTATATATAGCTCAGATTCTACTAACAATCTAATTACCTCCTAAGAGAAAGCATCTCCACAGACAATAGCACAAAGCGAGGAACTAGAAGAATAGATCTACAGTTGTAGTTCTCTACCTGTGAATCCAAACCCCTTTGTGGGTCCAAAGACCCCTTTCACAAAGGTATCCTGCAAATCAGATATTTACACTGTTATTCATATTATTAGCAAAATTATAACTGAGGAGCAACAAAATAAGTTTAGGGTTGGAGGTCGCCACAACATGAGGAACTGAATTAAAAGGTCACAGTATTAGGAAGCTTGAGAACCACCGGGCTGAAGTGGGGTACAAACAAGAAAGAGAACTCCAGCTGTGATGAGAAAATCATCACACAAGAGAAGCACGTGAGCTGGACTTTAAGAGACCGAGTGGAAAAGTGAGGAGTATCACAGGCTTAGTTTCAAACAAAAGGGAAAAAAACCCACACACTTTCAAACTGACCGTGAAAGAATTGTGCATGCTAGATAGACTTCAAATCCTGAGATGTCTAAGACTAACTATATTTTCAAGGGTCTCCCCGGGAGTAGCTACTGCCAATGCTCAAAAAAAAAAAAAAAAAAATTAAAGGAATAAATGAGCAAAGGCAGTAAATAAAATGGATGCCTCAATCTGCATAGCACAGAAAAAAGGTGCAAGTATCAAAATTCACGAAGACCATGAAAATCAAAACTGAGAACTTTTACTTTATTTGATTGTAACAGGAAGTGTCTGATTTTGGGGAAGAGTAAAGTACAACTGGGTATGTATTTAGGAAGAATATCTAAAAGCAAAATATATAGCCAATTGTAGTATGAGACAATGAAGATAATCAGGAAAGCATTATCATAGTCCAGAACAAACATACTTTGGGCCTGGACTGCAATAAAATAAAATAAAATAAATAAAAATGAGAGTAACAAGAAAAAAGATAACCCCATAGAGATTACACAGAGATCAAATCAATAGGGTAATCCATCATCCATTCAGCAAACAGCTTTTAAGTATGCACTACTGATCTCCCAAACACTGCTAAGAGATGCAAATGGGAAAAATAATTAGAGCACACATAGTCCTTTACTTCAAAGAACTGACAGTCTCAGGATTGTGTCTCTGTGAAACCAGTTTAAGATACAATCAGTGAAGACAGTGAGGTGCCAGGCCTCACAAGTCCTAAGTCTAAGACACCGGAAATGGAGAGCAACATCCAAAGAAAATTAAGATGGGGAAGATGATAGGTAAAAAACAGGGTGTGGAGAACTTTAGAAAAAAATACTTGCTGTGGCATAATATCCAGGTTCATCAGATAATTGCACATCTGAGAACAGGAGAACACAGCAGGACTCAGCACATGCTATCTGGGAAATATCCGGACCTAAGATTGAAAATGTAGAAAAGCATAGAAGGTAAACAAATGAACAAAGGGTAGAAAAACATCAAAAATCAAAAATCAAGCCAAGGTAGAAGAAAACAGAAGGACAGGCGATCATCCCAACAGAGAGAAGGTGTCATAGGCATGGACCATCAATAGCACGTTTACCAGCAAAGAATCAATAACATTAAGATATCAGCAAGCTTTAAGGAGAGGGTCCGGATCCTGGAAAGGCTTGATCTAGCATTGGAGGGGAGTATTAGGACAGAGAAAAAGGAGAGAGGTGATTGGAGAATGGATGGAGAGAAGAAGGTTTATGGGACATATGGGGAGGGGAGAACTGGGAAAGGGGAAATCATTTGGAATGTAAACAAAGAATATAGAAAATAAAAATATATAATAAAAAAAGAACATCCATGCACATAAAATAAAATAATAAAAATTTTAAATTAAACTGAGAAATATAAATTGATTTATACATGTTAGTCCACATATACACATATGTATATGTACTAATGAAAATGGCAAATAAAGCAAAATACATTATTAGGAAAAAAAAAGGTATCAGCAAGCTGATGAGTGTGTGCCCAGCCTGGACTATATAAATGTGATTCTGTCTCAAAAAATCAGGTAAGAGATAATGAAAAATATTTTAAAGATCAGAACCTTATATTGTACAAATTACTAGTAATTAGAGAAGGAATAAAGGAAAAATATACTACCTGTAGCGTTTTTTTAAAAGATACCTTTGTCTGGAAATTAAAAGAATAGAAGAAACTGTGAAGGCAAAAGACAGCACTTATTGTCTCCTTGTACTAAGCTCAAATCCAAATGGATCAAGGACCTCCACATAAAGCCAGACACTCTGAAGCTAATAGAAAAGAAACTGGGGAAGACCCTTGAGGACATCGGTACAGGGAGAAAGTTTCTGAACAGAACACCAATAGCGTATGCTCTAAGAGCAAGAATTGACAAATGGGACCTCATAAGGTTACAGAGTTTCTGTAAGGCAAAGGACACCATCAAGAGGACAGATCGGCAACCAACAAATTGGGAAAAGATCTTCACCAATCCTACATCAGATAGAGGGCTAATATCCAATATATATAAAGAACTCAAGAAGTTAGACTCCAGAAAACCGAACAACCCTATTAAAAAATGGGGTACAGAGTTAAACAAAGAATTCTCACCTGAAGAACTTCGGATGGCGGAGAAGCATCTTAAAAAATGCTCAACTTCATTAGTCATTAGGGAAATGCAAATCAAAACAACCCTAAGATTTCATCTTACACCAGTCAGAATGGCTAAGATTAAAAATTCAGGAGACAGCAGGTGTTGGAGAGGGTGTGGAGAAAGAGGAACACTCCTCCACTGCTGGTGGGGTTGCAAATTGGTACAACCACTCTGGAAATCAGTCTGGCGGTTCCTCCGAAAACTGGGCACCTCACTTCCAGAAGATCCTGCTATACCACTCCTGGGCATATACCCAGAGGATTCCCCACCATGTAATAAGGATACATGCTCTACTATGTTCATAGCAGCCCTATTTATAATTGCCAGATGCTGGAAAGAACCCAGGTATCCCTCAACAGAAGAGTGGATGCAAAAAATGTGGTATATCTACACAATGGAGTACTATTCGGCCATTAGAAACAATGAATTCATGAAATTCTAGGCAAATGGATGGAGCTAGAGAACATCATACTAAGTGAGGTAACCCAGACTCAAAAGGTGAATCATGGTATGCACTCACTAATAAGTGGTTATTAACCTAGAAAACTGGAATACCCAAAACATAATCCACACATCAAATGAGGTACAAGAAGAAAGGAGGAGTGGCCCCTGGTTCTGGAAAGACTCAGTGAAACAGTATTCGGCAAAACCAGAACGGGGAACTGGGAAGGGGTGGGAGGGAGGACAGGGGAAGAGAAGGGGGCTTACAGGACTTTCGGGGAGTGGGGGGGGGCTAGAAAAGGGGAAATCACTTGAAATGTAAATAAATTATATCGAATAAAAAAAAAAAAGACAGCACTTATACCAGCTGTTTACTCTGCCAAAATTAGTAGCATTTTAATCTAGCCACAAAGCGATATATTCTCAGATGTGGGTTCCTTGAAAACCTTCTTCCAGATGGTTACACATCCCTGGAGTGACAGCACCCAGCCCAGCCCTGCACAAACTGGGAATTCAATTAAACACTGCTGACCATCTGAGAATTTAGAGCCTGCAGTAGCTGACTCAATATAAACATATGGGTTTGTTCACACCAGAGGAAAACTTTAGTCACAGTGTTCCCCTCCCCAACACTGTGCTTCCTCGAAAATGTAGGAGAAAACAGAAGTGAGCCATGGTAAGACAGTGTCACAGAGGATTGAGGAATGGACAAATTGCAGAATCCAAACTTTCCCTACTATAAAAAAAGCAGAATTGTCCAACCAGAATCAACAGTGTAAGTATATCTTTCTGAATTTAATTCATTCAGATTAATATCCACCAAGCACTGAGCTTCAGAATACTAAAGGTGAGGGAGACATACTCTAAAACTCTCTCCAAAGGATCAGGGGGTTGGAGGACTAAAATGATATAAAGTGAAGTAACATTAACCCTTTCAAGCAAAGAGAGGGTGAGAAAGCACCACCAAATGAGTTTTAAACCACTTGAGAACCACAGACAGTTTTACAGATAGAAAAAGGACCTGAACAAGCTTAAAACATTTTATGATCATATACTAAGCATATAAATATATATACATATATATATATGCATATGTATATGCATGTGTATGTGTATATGTATATATACATATATTTGTGTATATATGTGTATATGTACACACATATATGTATACATACATATATACACACATATGTATATACATACACACACACATACACATACATAGAATAGACTCAAATTCCAGAAAGACTCCAATACTCACCCTCTCCCAAGAATGGGGAGCAAATCCCCATTTCTTAGTTAGCTGAATTTGGAGCCTTGTGGTAAGAAATCAGGAATGGCTTCCTAGAGGAACCATTATTTCAGACAGAACGTAAAAGCAAACAATTTTGTCCAACTAAGATGCTAAAGGAGAATATTTCTAGCAAAGCAGAATGAGACACAAACAGGAGTAAGGGTCAACACCTGAAGAATGGTGAGTCATTCAAATAAACTAAGAATAAATTACAAAATAAAGAGAAGCTGAAGGTATACTCTAAGAGGGAAGGCTGGGTCCAGAGGCTACAGTACCCAGCTAGGCAACTCACTCGATAATTAACAGTAACAAAAGACAGGCAAGCAAGTCAAAAAATTAATAAATGGGTTTGGATTAGTAAGAGAAACTCATCCCAGCTTTATCCCTTGCACCCTCCGACCCACGGCCTGGAAAATATGGCTCACAAGCCAATTTCAGACCGCCATCTGTTTTTGTAAACAAAAGACTACTGGATCACAGCCATGCCCATGCGCTCATGGGCTGCCGTGTCCATTCAGCCTATTAAAGCAAACACAGCACAGCTCATGAAATCTAAAACATTAACCACCTATCCCTTACACACAAAACTGACAACACTTCTCTAGCCACCGTTCCAACTCTTTTATCCATTTTTTTAATCTAGATAGCAAAGGTATTATTATATGTACGTTTCTATTTCCAAGGTTGTCATCTGAATTCATATTGTAGTATTTGAGACTGGCTCTCTTAACCCGGAGAATCTTCCTCCCTTTCTCCTCATGCCCCTTCCCCAACTCACAAACTCTCTTCTCCTGAAATGGAAATGCATGGAAAGCAGTTGTTGCTATTGAAGAGATACTAAGCAGACAACGCCTAGAACATTGCTGCAAACTACACACTATTCTTTGTGCTGAGTCATAATGCACATTTTCCATTCTTGAAAAGGATTCTTGTTAGGAAGTTAACAAGTATTATTTGGTTGTTAGGTTTCTTAGTTGCTTAGGTTTCTATTTACCTTATCACTATTTTTCCCAAGTCCATCCAACATCTATCATTCGTTTTTTTTCCCCAAATACTCAAGCACATGCAGCACTCCACTGTTTCTATTTGGAACTCCCCTTCGAAGGCGCTCATCACCCTCTGCTTTTCTCTCAGTCTGGGTCAGCTGCTTTCACCGTCTATGGATATAAGATGCTACCTGGAATTTCTTTTCTCCAGTCTCCCATTTTGAAGCTCATATTTTCTCAATCTTTCTCCTTATCCTCTCCCCTGCTCTCTGGACATTCACCCTCCAGAACCAGTCTATGCATGACACGGAAGATATTTTTCAGTCCGTTCAAGTCTCACAGTTTCTTTCTCCAGCATCATCTCTAATTGATATTCTGAGCCAAATGCAGAAATCTATGTTCAAAGTGACTTTCTTCATAATCTTGGAAGCGTGGTATACCAACTCTACCATCCAGGAACACTGAAAATTCTGATGCCTTTCTTCTGCCCAGTTGTCTCTATGTGACTTAGTTTTGTTTTCTTTTGTCTCATTTTATATTTTTTCCTCAAGATTTTTTGGATCTTCCTTTGATCCAGCATGTTCCGACATTTCAGAATATGGACTGATAGTCTTGTCCTACACTACGTATGCAGAAACCGTTTTCACATAGAGACTTATAGCCACCTGTGTTAAGAAATCATCTTATTATCTCTGTGACAATCCATTCCTTTTTCCTGCTTCCTGTTTGTATTAGTTGTCAGTTGTATTAATGGCACTGCAGAACAAACCATCCCAAAACTCTGTTGCATAAAATAAAGGCTCTAAAATTGTTCCAGAGTCTTTCAGTCAGCTAGGCAGACCTGCTGATCTCGTCTGGGCTTGAGTGACCATTCTTTCTTGGTATTGACTAGACCCTCACACCCGCCCCCCCACACACACACACACACACATTATAGAAGGCTGGCAGCCATTAGCTGAATCAATGATATTAGGGAGAACAGATTTCTGTTGCATGAATTCCGTTATTGAGAATGTTCTCATCATAATCATAGAAGTTACAGTAGAAGTTAGGAATGGTCTACTGATTTTCATGATCATAGATGTTACAGAATGTTCTATTATTTTGGGGTCTCTGTTGTATCAAGTTTTCTATAACTCTATTGACCAAATTAAGTCCCATAACTGAGTCCAGGGTCTATGTTGGAAGACCACCGAAGGGTACAGACATATGATGCCATGTATCTTGAATTTCTCCCATCTGTTCCTTATTCTCTTTTCTTCCCTATGTCCTCAATGGTTGACTTGTTTTCTCCTCATGTTGCTTTTGTCACTGTTGAAATGCTTGTAGATTTATTCAATGTTCTCTTAAAATGTGTAACTTATAAATGAGTTCTTTTTACAGCATTTTTTCCTTTTTTTTTCCCTTTTTTTTATTTTCTATATTCTTTGTTTGCATTCCAAATGCTTTCCCCTTTCCAAGTTCCCCCACCCCATATGTCCCATAAGTCCTCTTCTCTCCACCCATTCCCCAATCACCCCCTCCCATTTCTCTGTCCTGGTACTCCCCTACATTGCTGGATCAAGCCTTTCTAGGAACAGGATCATCTCCTTCCTTCTTCATGGGAATCATTTAATATGCTAATTGTATCTTGAGAATTCAGAGCTTCTAGGCTAATTAATATCCACTTATCAGAGATTGCATTCCATGTGTATTCTTTTGTGATTGGGTTACCTCACTTAGGATGATATTTTCCAGTTCCAACCATTTGACTAAAAATCTCATGAATTCACTGTTTTTAATTGCTGAGTAGTATTCCATTGTGTAAATATACCACATTTTCTGTATCCATTCCTACTTTGAAGGACATCTGGGTTCTTTCCAGCTTCTGGCTATTATAAATATGGCTGCTATGAACATAGTGGAGCATGTGTCCTTATTGCATGCTGGGGAATCCTCTGGGTATATGCCCAGGATTGGTATAGCAGGGTCCTCCAAAGTGTCATGCCCAGTTTTCTGAGGAACTGCCAGACTGATTTCCAGAGTGGTTGTACCAGCTTGCAATCCAATCAGCAGTGGAGGAGTGTTCCTCATTCTCTGCATCCTCGCCAACACCTGCTGTCTCCTGAGTTTTTAACCTTAGCCATTCTGACTAATGTGAGGTAAAAAATCTCAGGGTTGTTTTGATTTGCATTTCCCTAATGACTATGTTGAACATTTCTTAAGGTGCTTCTCAGCCATCCGAAGTTCTTCAGGTGAAAATTCTTTGTTTAGCTCTGTACCCCATTTTTAATAGGGTTATTTGGTTTTCTGGGGTCTAACTTCTTGAGTTCTTTGTATATACTGGATATTACCCCTCTGTCGGATGTAGGGTTGGTGAAGGTCTTTTCCCAATTTGTTGGTTGCCATTTTGTCCTTTTGATGGTGTCCTTCACCTTACAGAAACTTTATAATTTTATGAGGTCCCATTTGTCAATTCTTGATCTTAGAGCATAAGCTATCGGTGTTCTGTTCAGGAACTTTTCCCCTGTACCCATGTCCTCAAGGCTCTTCCCCAGTTTCTTTTCTGTTAGTTTCAGTGTGTCTGGTTTTATGTGGAGGCCCTTGATCCACTTGGACTTGAGCTTAGTACAAGGAGATAAGAATGGATCAATTCACATTCTTCTGCATACTGACCTCCAGTTGAACCAGCACCATTTGATGAAAAGGCTATCTTTTTTCCACTGGATGTTTTCAGCCCCTTTGTCGAAGATCAAGTGACCATAGATGTGTGGGTTCATTTCTGGGTCTTCAATCCTATTCCATTGGTCCACTTGCCTGTCACTGTACCAATACCATGCAGTTTTTAACACTATTGCTCTGTAGTATTACTTGAGGTCTAGGATACTGATTCCCCCAGAAGTTCTTTTACTGTTGAGAATAGTTTTAGCTATCCTGGCTTTTTTGTTATTCCAGATAAATTTGAGAATTGCTCTTTCTAACTCTATGAAGAACTGAGTTGGGATTTTTATGGGGATTGCATTGAATCTGTATATTGCTTTTGGCAAGATGGCCATTTTAACTATATTAATCCTGCCAATCCACGAGCATGGAAAATTTTTCCATTTTCTGAGGTCTTCTTCGATATCCTTCTTCAGAGACCTGAAGTTCTTGTCATACAGATCTTTTATTTGTTTGGTTAGAGTCACGCCAAGATACTTCATATTGTTTGTGGCTATTGTGAGGGGTGTCATTTCCCTAATTTTTTTCTCAGCCTGTTTATCCTTTGAGTATAGGAAGGCTACTGATTTGCTTGCGTTGATTTTATAGCCAGCCACTTTGCTGAAGTTGTTTATCAGCTGTAGGAGTTCTCTGGTGGAGTTTTTTCAGTCATTTAAGCAGACTATCATATCTTCCCTACTACTCTAAGATCAAAAGGCTTTGCAAGGAGTGAAGTGACAGATTTCCCAATTTACCACATGGAATTGGGGGATGGCATCTAGCTTGATCTAGAGGTTCCTGAACTTCCTGCAATGCTCCATTTTTCTGCTTCATAAGTTACTCCTAACTTCCGTGAGCTTCCAAATGTGAATCTCCAAAGGGCTTGCTTCTCATCTGCATTTCCCCCACTTGTACTTGAGCCTTCTCTCTATAGACTCAGTTACTGTTCTTCCTTTCACCTTCCTTCTTCCAAAAAATGTGATAAGCTCTCTTATCAGCTATCCCAACTTCTTTATGTTAGTAACTTTTAACTTCCCACTTCAGGGGGATATGGGGAAATGGTATAAGGCAAGTCCACTCTATGTGACACACCCAAGTCTTTCATTTGACTTGGACACAGTGAGTTTTGAGTAACAACACAATGGCAGAGCAGACAGATATCTAAGAGTTGGAAATACAAAGAAGAAACTCAACATAATGGATAGGATTAGAAATATAAACTAGATGGTTGCTAATACTGAGGTAGTTTCTACCTCTATCAAAGGAACTAATAAAATATTAAAGGTGACATAACCAGTGATAATCTTTGGAAATCCCTAGAGTAGATAAAGGAACCTATCAAAGTCCAAGCAAAAACAATGATAAAACAGAAGTGTATGTCAGTTACTATCAAGTCACAAAATCAAAGGAGGTAACATCGTAAAGACTAGGCCAGCTAGCCATGGTGACATGTGTCTGTAGACCCAACACTTTGGAGGCTGAGGCAGAAGGACCTCAAGGATAGCTAGGCTGCATGTCAAGTTCTAGAGAAGGCTAAGCCATGGTGTGAGACATATCTCAGGCAGATTCCATGTCAGAGGTGGTTACTAACATAACATGCAGGTGAGAAACACAGGAAAGAAGAGCATGGAGGGGGGATTCCATCTGGTGACATTTAACACAGCTGTTTCAACAGCATACGAATTCAAATGGTAAGAGGAGGCAGAAAAACAGTATGCACTGACTCTTCGTTTCTCAAGCAACCGAATTACATAGTGGAGAAGCTAAAGGTAAAAACTGCAAGATGAGAAGGAAGTAGGATTTGGACAACCCCTTAAGATCAAGGGAAAAAAATAGGGATCTCCCCCCAGAATTCCTGGGCCTCGACCACCAACCAAAGAGTACACATGCAGGGACCCATGGCTCCGGTCACATATGTGGCAGAGGATAACCTTGTTGGACATCAGTGGGAGGAGCGACCCTTGGGCCTGAGGGTGTGCGATGCCCCAGTGTAGGGGAATGCTAGGGCCGGAAGATGGGAGTGGGTGACTGGGTGGGGGAGCACCTTCATAGAGGAAAGGGAGGGGTATAGGATAGGGGGTTTCCGAAGGGGAGACCTGGGAAAAGGAAAACATCTGAAATGTAAATAAAGAAAATATCCAATTAAAAAAAGTTCTTAAATGAAAATTAGTGGTCTCTTTGGGTTTTGTGCGTAAGGAAAAATAAAATAAAACCAACTCTGAGGAGGAACACAGAAGGAAATATGAGAAAAATAAAGAAATAAACAGAAAAAAATAAAAGTAATTAATGAAGACTTGGAGAAGAAAGAAAGGATTTTAAAGAAGCATTGGTGCAGGCACCTGCCTGAGATGGGTAAGGTGTTCATAGTATGGTGCAGAGATCGAAGAAAAAGAATAAAGAGTAGTGGGGTGTGGGGAGCTGTAGAAAATTCCACAAGAGCAGAGTCCAGATGTCCTCAACCTCTGCTAGGTAAGAAATTGGGTTAGCTCTGAGAGCAACTATAGCAGAAATGGAGTTTATGGAGAGTGGAAAAAGGCTTGGAACAGCTGCTCGGATAGATGTAATCGGGACTTTATGGGAAGTTTATTTATTTATTGGGTTTTTACCTAAGCCATCACAGCAGCAGGAAGGGTCCCAATGGAGCCACGCTGAATTTGTGGGGGAGATTCAACTGTTAACAAAACATACATTTGGAGGTCGCGGTATTTCCATCCCCACCAATAGGGACTCTACTGAACTAGAGAGTTGCTTGGTGGCTATGAAGCAGATGAGGGTGGGGTAATGGAGATAAAATGTCACAATAGAAACAAAACTTAAACTTTATTAATTAGTAGATTTCCTTTCTTATTTTATTTTTAAATACAAAACAGTTCCTGAGATTATACTCTTCCTTAGCATGAAGAAGGCATGGGCATAGTTCTCAGCACTAAAAACATAAAAATTATAGATAAAACTACATAAAAACGTATCTCCAACCCAAGAGCTCAGTTAACGTTTATTTCTCACTTCTTTCCAATTGACTCCTAATTCTGACATTGAGACCTCCAAAGCTCTCCCCAAGGTATGCCGAACTATATAAACTCCAATCTCCTTTCTCCAAACACTATTTGTCAACCGTGGCTTTAAATAGTTCGCATTCTGTGCATAGGAGTTCATATTTGTAAGCACAAAAGTTGCTTCTTAAGAGTTGATCTCTGGCAACCAGTTTTCACAATTAGGTCATTTTTTAATCCGCCTTCATTTTGGAATTCATATGAAAAATGTAACATGTATAGGGCTACCTAGAATTATTATAGGGCTACCTAGAACTATTATAGGGCTACCTAGAATTATTATAGGGCCACCTAGAACTATTATAGGGCCACCTAGAATTATTATAGGGCCACCTAGAATTATTATAGGACTACCTAGAACTATTATAGGGCTACCTAGAATTATTATAGGGCTACCTAGAATTATTATAGGACTACCTAGAATTATTAAAGAGCTACCTAGAATTACTATAGGGCTACCTAGAATTATTATAGGGCTACCTAGAATTATAGGACTACCTAGAATTATTATAGGACTAGCTAGAATTACAGGGCTACCTAGAATTATTATAGGGCTGCTTGGAATTATTATAGGGCTACTTAGAATGATTACCCACTTACTGTTTATTTCTATTGATATTGTTGCTGGTTGTTGTTGTTGCTGTTGTTGCCTTTAATACAAGGTCTTGATCCATACCCAACGCTGACCTCAAACTCACAATCCTCTTACCTCATCCTCCTGAGTATAGGGATTACAGACATGTACCATCGCACAGAATTTTACTCTTGTCTTTAGCCAGCAGTGTCCACTTCCCTCATATTCCTCTAAGAGCAATTTTGCCTCCAGGGGACACTTAGCAAGGTCTTCACGTAAGTTTGTTCGTTTTTGTTTTGGTGGTTTTTTGGGGGGTTATTTTTCTTACTGATTTTGTTTGGTTGGTTTTTTGGGGATTCTATTTTCTCATACATGTATTTATTTATTTGTTTTGTTTTGTTTTTGTCTTCTGGTTTTGCTTTAGGTTTGTTGTTACTTCAGTATATAGCTGGCACTGCCCTGGGATGCTATGAACCCACAATGCAATGGTCAGACCCCCACCATCCATAACAATTAATTATCTCACCCAAATTTAGCAGAATCAAGGTTGAAGAATTCTGCTCAAAAACTATTACACTTCAATTATGCCTATAGATAGCTCAAGGATCAGGAGGAATCTGTCTTGGCTTGAGCTTACCACCTCTTCTGCTGTTATCCTTTGTGTTCTTGGGCCCTTTGTCTACCTGAGCACTGGTATCTTGCCCTTTTCTCAGCAGTGCTATGGTAAACTGATCTTCAGCTCTTTAGTTCCTTGCTGACACTTGCCACTTGTGGCGCTTGTTCTGTGCATTTCCCAGATGCCCTGGGCTTGTGTGGTGTCACAGAAGCAGCAGCCTGACCTAGTCTTAATTTCCTATTGAGTCCAACACCCCCAGGTAACAATACAGCCTAACACTGTACATCAAAGCAACCTTAAAGGGTCTATTCCTGTCTTCCCTTTGCAGTCCCAGCATTCTGTCTGTCTTCAGTCACCTACGGGGCTGTTGCTCTCTCTCGAATAGTAGCTAAAGGTTTTAAACTTTATTATATGCTCACTAAAGGAAAAAAATTGAACCTATAGCCTACAGTCACAAAGAGTATAGTTTTAGAATGACTAAATTCTTGATCTTTCTCAGTTACAAAACTATTTATCACCTGGAGAGATGGCTCAGCAGTTAAGAGCACTGACTGCTCTTCCGAAGGCCCTGAGTTCAAATCCCAGCAACCACATGATGACTCACAACCATCCATAATAGGATCGGACACCCCTCTTTGGGTGTGTCTGAAGACAGCTACAGTGTACTTAGATATAACAATAAATGAATCTTTAAAAAAAATTACTTATCAAATACTGTGCCAAGCATTGAGAGTTTTAAAAAAAAGACATTGTTCCCTACTCTTAAATAGCTAACATATACCATATATGCAAATGATTTATAGTTAAGACTGACTACCACTCTACAGCTTTAAAAAGATTCTAATACATGGACCTGGAGAGATCACTCAAAGGTTAAGGGAACTTGCTGCTCGCCCAGAGGATCCAAATTAGGTTCTTAGCCTCCTGTGCAACTCCAGCTCCTGGGGAGTCAATACCTTGGATTCTGGCCTCCAGGGGCCCCTGCATACATAACCACAGATGCAAATAGACACTCATACATAAAAACAAAAGATCTTTTTTTTAAAAAATCAAAAACAAAGAACATCCTTCCTGAGAGCATAAATAACAGTCTCAAGACACATTAATGGCTGCGTTCATGAGCAAATGTGTAAAAGAGAAGACAAAATTTAGGGGTGGAACATATTAAGCAAGGTCATCGTGTGAATTAAAGCTTCAGTGTTCTACTATATCTCCTTTCTTTTCTTCCCCTTTAAATGCCCTTCTCAGTTTGCACGCTGATTACATAGCAACTGTAATGAACTAATCAGAGTGGCAGGTATAACTCCACAAGACAATCTACGCTGAAAGTCTTTGCTCCACAGCTTTGCATTGAACTAAACTTCTAACAAACCTAGGCCCCCCTGTGTGTATAACCCAAGGCTGATACTAGGTTCAAATACATTTCGTACACTTTCCAGAAGCTTACATCAGTATCCATCTACCCAGCCAGTAATTGAGATTTGTGGCTGTTAAAATGGTTATATAGCTTGGAAGAATGTCCCCTCAAAAGGACATGTAGTAAAGGCTTAGTTGCCAGTGCTATTGTGGGGTGATGGAGCTTTTAAGAAGCAGGGCTTAGAGGGAGGAAATTAAGAGTGAGGAAATCCCCTTGAGAAGAATATTAAGATCTGAAACAAATTGGCTGACTAAAATCTCATAATCTCTTCTAATGTCTTCTCTTTTGCTTAATTTTTCTCTCACTCCATTTCATAAAAAAACTTAGTCCACTTTTTCATTCATTCAAAGACATTAAGAACTTACCACCCCCTCAAAATCTCTCCTAGACACCTGTAGACCCCATAGTGCAAAGAAGACATCATGATCCCAAGCTCACCTTTGCCCTAATATAACTTATCACCCTTGTGTGAGAATGAGTTTCCTCTCCCACCTGAATCTCCAGTCATGTTCATCAGTGCCAGAGATGTAAATTTTTTCAATATTTTTTAACTCACTTTACATCCTGATCATAGTTTTCTCTACCTTCTCACCTCCCAGCCCCACCCTTACAAATCGCTCCTCAAGTCTCTGAAGAAAGAAACTGAGGAAGATCTCAGAAGATGGAAATATTCCCAGGCTCACGGATGGGCAGGATTAACGTAGTAAAAATGGCCATCTTAGCAAAAGCAATCTACAGACGCAATGCAATTCCCATCAAAATCCCAACACAATTCTTTTCAGACCTTGAAGGAGCAGTTTTTCATCTGGAAAACAAAAGACCCAGGATGGCTAAAACAATTGTGTACAATAAAAGAACCTCCAGAGGTATTACCATCCCTGACCTTAAGCTAAACTATGGAGCAATAGTAATTTTAAAAACCCTGCATGGTATTGATATAGAACAAGACAGGTTGTTCAATGAAAGAGAATGGAAGAGAACTATAGATTCTGAGTTAAGCAATCCTGGATTTTAAATCCAACACTGCTACTTGATTGAGTTATCAAGCTCCTCTAGGTCTTGTGTCCTGTAAGCTAATAATATATCTGTGGCCGTGAAGACCACACCTAGTACTCTAAGAAGCTACAGTCAATTGTTCTCTCTAGTGGCATTGCTAAACAAAGCTATGTTCTCAGTCAATAATTAATCTCATAGGATACAGTCCAAATCACATGTCACTAGTGCATGCCATATTCCATACTTTCTCACTGTTTATTCAAAAAGTAATTCTATGACTATCTTACATGATTTAGGCACGAAACAACAGTACAGAATTTCGGCAGATAAACAAGCCAACATGTCAGACCCGAAAGAACTCAGTGCTTCAATGAGATGGCAGGCACATAAACAAATAAATTACGACACACTGTCCTAAGTGCTAAAAATAGACGCGTGCATACAAAGTGCCACAGACACAGGTCAAGCAAAGCTTTCCAGAGGTGATGAAGCCAGAGGAGTCTGTCAGGACAAATGAGCTTCACTGAGCATAGAACAGCAAGATGGCGGCTCCAGAGGGGCAACACCAGGAAGCTCAGAATTCCCACAGAGGCTTGTCAGGCACAAGAATCAGTCAGTTATTTGCAGAACGACAGTATAAAAAAAAAACTGATGGGAAAACGGACGCAGGGATTAGAATGATCCAAGTCACAAATGGCCACAAATAATATGCCAGGAAGTTTGGACTTGACTTGATGGAGGCTGACTAGTAAGTCGACAAGCGAGATGCTTTAGAGCCACTCCTCCTGGGTCCCCTGAGGAAAATGGGTCTGCAGAATTGGGGCTCAAAGTGCTGACAGCGAACGAAGATACATGGAAGGAGAGAGAGAGTCAAGGAAGGCCCTAGAGTCTCTCAATTAGACAAATGACCCAACCTAACCCAAAGGCGGCACACAAGCAGTAGTGATTCCATTTAGAGCAATGGTTCTCCACCGATGGATGGGTCCTCTTTGGGGTCACATATCAGATATCCTTCATATCAGAAATTTACATTGTGACTCATAACAGTAGCAAAATGACAGTTATGAAGTTGCAATGAAAAGAGTTTTATGGTTGGGGGGGGGGAGGGGATCACCACAACATGAGGAACTGGATTAAAGGGTCCCAGCGTTAGGAAGCGTGAGAACCACTGATTTAGCAGGAGACATTGCAAGGAACAATGGCAAGAATATATTCATAGCACAGGAAAAGGAATGAATTTGAGACAGAAATTTAGAATGGACCTTTTTTTTTTTTAGAATAACTGCTTTTAAAATCAATAAAAATGTTTTTTCAAAAGAAATTAATTCCATCAGATGTGGTGGTACAAGATTGTAAACCACAGCACTCTAGAGACTGAGGCAGGGAGGTGTGACCGGCCTGGGCATAGTGGGCATAGTGAAACCTCACTTAATAACAAGAGGGGATTTCAAAAAAGAAAAGAACATCTTTTAGACTCTTTCCCCTGCTGACTTCAGATTAAAAATTACAAATTAAAAACTTTAAATTATGGCTAAGGGAGCACCCTCATAGAAGCAGGAGGAGGGGAGGTGATGGGGGTGGTGGAGAGGAAACCAGGAAAGGAGATAACATTTGAAATGTAAATAAAAAACTTTAAATTAGTATCTACTACATATACATTAAGCTTAACATAAAAGGAGAGAGAAACAATGCACTTAATGGGAGATATATCACTTATTGCCATGCTTAGATACTCTATACTCATTTGTTTATTATTTTTCTTAAGTAGTCTACTAGCTAATAATATAAGGAAGTTTCTATATCTATAAAATCAGGTTTCCAAAATAGTGTCTTCGTGGCAAATAAACAAACAAACAAACAAATAACAAAAAACAGGCAGCTTCGTTTTCTTATGGAAACTGTTTGCATTCCTGAGTAAACATTAACACTGAACAGAAACCAAAGTCACCAGAGGAGTTCAGAATTTCTGAAACCCCAAGGCAGCAGTGCACCTAGAGAATCCACTGCAGATCTCACTGCGAAGGACTCTACGTCAATGTCACACCAACATTTTAAATAACATCACGCATCCTTCCAGTTAATAAATTATTTCAAAACCAGGTCACAACTGACAGACAGATCATCTTGGGCAGACGGGAGAAAGCAGACAGGCAAGGGAAATTTCCGTCTCTCTCCTGAAGCTCTCCACCAACTGTCGGGCCTGGACGACAGCCAAAATCAGTATTATTATTTGAAAAAGGGGATGGGGTGGAGAGACTTGAAATATGAGGAAAATGGGTTGTGGGTGAATGTAAAATATTGAGAATTCTTTCAAAATCCACATGTATGCGTAATAGTTTAAATGCAGGTTAAAAGCATAGAACAAGCTCTAAGAGCCAAAAGGGGGAGCTCTCAGAATCGCCATGGATAAGCTGTCCCCTTCTGTAGGATGTGACCAGGGGACAGGGCTATGCACTCTCACGAGCCGGACGATCTGACTCTGTGGATGTCTGGGCACGCGACTCCAGCAACAAGAATTAAACTGAGAAACCCAAAACCAGGCCATATTGCCTTCTCTGAGCCTTCCTCCTCCTTACTCACACTTTCCGCATTCCTCTCCCCAGGGAAAAGCTGACATGGCCGAGCTGCGCCGAGTGAGAACAACTAGAGTAGTAAGGAGAGTAGCTAGAGAGAGAACAATCAGGGAAACCGCAAAGTTACCTACTCTACGAAGAAAAGATAAGCATCTCGGACTGTGTGTGTGAATCTACACGAACTTGTAAGTGCGGATTGAAAGTCTGTACTCAGCTGGAACCCATAGTCAACAAAGAATACAAAACATTCTCATTTCTAAATGAGATGTCCATTTATCTAATACAATTAATTGAACTATCTAAATAACGTTCATAGTCAATGACCAGGAAAGGCAGAAGGGGTAGGCAGGAACCTCCCTGACGATTATAACGCTGCTGTAATACCATTCTCCCCTGGGACAGCATGCCTGATCGTGCCATCCTGTATCCTGACTTAAAAAAAAAAAAGTATATGCATGGTACATGAGTATTTTCCCCACCTGGATGTCTGTATACCATATGTGTGCTTGGTATCTGTGGGTGCCAGAAGAGGGTGCAAAAACCCTGGAATTGAAGTTATAAACAGTTGTAAGCATTTGTATGGGTGCTGGGCATTAAACCCAAGTCCTCTGGAGAACAACCAGTACTCTTAACCACTGAGCCATCTTGTCAGCCCCTATACTCTGGGTTCTTTAAAAAACAACAAAATCAAACAAAACAAAACAAAGGAAGTATATCAGAGTTTGGCGGAAGGTGTAAAGTGAAAGAAGGTTTCTTCATTGTGTGTGTGTGTGTGCGTGTGTACACATACATTTACACATACATACATACATACATACATACATATTTTTCTCAACAATAATCAGGACAAAATACCATCAGTTTGAGGGGGGCATGGAAGGAGTTGGAGAGGCTTGGGAGGGGAAAGGAGGAGGAAAAGAAAGGAGGGAAAGTAATGTAATTATATTTTAATTACACTGTATTTTCTTAGAAGTCCATCAGACATGGGTACCTTCCTTCCTCCAGAGAAATGGTAATAACGTGGATTAGATTGCAAGCATCACTCCCCGAGTTCAAAACTCTGGATAGATTTTGAAGGGCACCAAGGAAAAGATAATACACATAGTCTACATGAGTCTGAAGTCCCACTGGCTACAGAGTTTAAGGACCATTTCTGAGGCTGAGGAGATGGCTCATTCAGTAAGTACTTGCAACGTAGGGGTAAAGACCTGAGCTCAATCTCAAGCCCCACATAAAAAGTGCCACAGCATCGGGTAGACATCTATAAGCCCAGCACTGGGAAGGCAGGTGCAGGAGAACCCCAGGGGCCTTCTGGCCATCCAGTCTAGCCAACCAAAAGTTCCTGGCTCAGTGAGCGACCCTGTCTCAAACCATAATAGCAAGAAGAGCGAGAAGATGGAGAGTGATTGAGGGAAGAAAGCTGATATCAACCTCTGGTTCTCCATGAAGATGCACACATGTTCCACACATGTGCACATATTTAAACATACAAACACACAGATTCATTCTCTCCTTTACGTGCATGCACACACACACACACCATATTTCTGTGGACTCCAAAGGACCTCATGAAAACAGAAGATGTAAATATTAATGTAATGCTAGTGAAGGGTCATATTTCATTATAGGTGTTAATAATAAGAAAATAGTAGCATAAGGAAACATTACAAACCATCTTATCATTGGATGCCTGCATATTATCTTGCCTGTTAGGTAGATCACATTCTAAATCAAGCCTGTTTCATTCCCTTCCCAAGTACTACACCTAAAAGTCTCCACAGTGCTTGTTTTCCCAAACCTAGAGCAGGAGGGCACGAATTGATAATGCTGTCTGCTGTTTACTTGTTTCTTAAATTTGACATGAAGAGCAGAGTAGTCTTTTAAAGTACTGGGTAAAACTGCAATAAATTACATCCACGGTGCTTCTGTTTTTTCCCACTTTTCGCAAACAATGGTGTTATTTTTCAGCTACACCAAATATTTACTGAAGAGCTTCCTAGAAGTTCCTTTGCGTAGATTTGTTTCTAAGAATTATAGATTCTTAGAAATAATTTAGAATCTGAGAAATCCCTGTATGAATTACTTACTGTCCTGGCTCATTTGGAGCAATAATAATTTTTATAAAGCTTGTGCAGATTCACCATTTTAAAAGCACACTTTATCGATTTCCTGACATAACATTAATGTGCTGTTTTAAAAGTCATAGTGGGAATATCATATAACAGGAACCGACTTGCTGAAATCCTCTTATCGTATTCTGCAAACTCAACCTCCTTGTAAATGACAGCACTATCTTGATGCTTTCATGAGTCTTTTTCAGTATTATCAGCTTACCGAAAATCTTAAGCATGCATTTCACTGACAATTATGATAGAAACCTTCAGCTAAACATATATGCATGTGTGTGTGTGTGTGTATACATATATATACATATGTGTGTGTGTGTGTTCTCAATCTGTAGGCAACTCTGTGTCCATAATAAATATTTTAAAAGTTAAAAAAAAGCAAAGCACTAGCTGGCTTGTTAAATTATCCATCTCTGTCTTTTAAAATGTAAAAAGAAAAGTCTAGGGAAACTATACAGTATTCAAACTTTGATCACAATCTACATATTACCCAACATCTTGACTGTCCAGAGCCTGATGTAATCCATCCACGTCATTATCATTATCATCCATAACGAGAGCATTGCGTCACTTTCTTTTTCTGGTACCTCTTCCCCTACTCCCCATTTTTTCTTTCTCTATATTTCTCTCTTTTTCAGGATCCACTCAGTCCCTGACATCATTAGCAGGAAGGGAAGAGAAATGCTAGCATTCCCAACGAGGACAAAAAGACAAAGCTGCAATGGCCTACAATCACATGCGGTCCAAACCAGGATTAAAAGATTCCTACACCAGAGACCACCCAGTATGGAGAAGCACAGCTTAAGAGAGCCCCTCTTAAGAACCTGGGTGTCCCTCAGCAGAGGAATGGATACAAAAAATGTGGTATATATACACAATGGAGTACTATTCAGCCATTAGAAACAATGAATTCATGAAATTCTTAGACAAATGGATGGAGCTGGAGAACATCATACTAAGTGAGGTAACCCAGTCTCAAAAGATCAGTCATGGTATGCACTAATATTAAGTGGATATTAGCCTGGAAAATTGGAATACCCAAAACATAATCCATACATCAAATGATGTCCAGGAAGAATGGAGGAGTAGCTCCTGGTTCTGGAAAGGCTCAGTGCAGCAGTAAAGGGCAACACCAGAACAGGGAAGTGGGAAGGGGTGGATGGAGGAACAGGGGGAGAGAAGGGGGCTTATGGGACTTTCAGGGAGTAAGGAGCCAGAAAAGGGAAAATCATTTGAAATGTAAATAAAAAATATATCGAATGAGAGAGAAGAGAGAGAGAGAGAGAGAGAGAGAGAGAGAGAGAGAGAGAGAGAGAGAGAGAGAGAGAGAGAGAGAACCCCTCAAGTAGGGCTGGACCGAAAGGAGAGGCCCCTCAGAAAAGGATACTCCATGGTGCTGACTGAAGGGAACATCCCGGTCTAGGTATCAGAAGTCAAGTTGAGTCCGCGAGCATCCACACAGAAAGGTGACTCTGAGCCCGTGCAGGCTGAAATGGGTATTCCCTGTAACTGTGGATCAGCACAGGAAGCTCAAGCCCGAACCTCGCAGAAAGATGTAGAAGAGCAGCCTAACCCGGGGAGACAGCGCCTAAAGGGGGTAAGAATGCGTCCACCATAGAAGGAAAGGGGATAGGAAGGCTGCCTGTACAAGGGGAGTTCTATCACGTAAGCACATGTACAAAGAAAAGGAAATCTGAGAAAGACAAGGGAAGTTACGGATACAAAGGGGGGTGGCTAGAATTACGTCTGTTTGTGGAATAGGGCTAGAATTAAGCGTCCACATTTCAAAAGTGTGGGTCCATGGAGATGGCTCAGCAGTTAAACCACTTGCCGCACAGAGGGAAGAGGAAAGTTTGTATCCCCAGAACCCACATAAATGCAAGGTGGGTGTGAAAAGCTCGCCTTGTAATTCCTGCCTCAGAAAGTGGAGACAGGATGCTAGAATCAAGCTGGCTAGTGATCAGCAAACTCTGGGTTTGATTAATAGATCCTGCCTCAAAAGAATAAGGTGGAGAGTGATGGAGGCAGAGTTCCTACATGGACCTTAACACACACACACACACACACACACACACACACACACGGACCTCAACACACACACACACACGGACCTCAACACACACACACACACACACATAGACCTCAACACACACACACACACATAGACCTCAACACACACACACACACACACACATACACATGCACATGCTTGCATGTATGCATATATGTTCCATACATGTGTGATCACCCATATGCACATACACCACACACAAACACATGAAAAGAAGGAAAAGGGCTTCAGGGTTTTTAATAACTACAGAGAGATATGGCACCCAGATATCTGTGTGTGGATAGATATATGTGACTTTTCACTCCTGGCTGTGAGCGACCAGGAGAGTCATGAATATACTCAGTAACAAAATGTGAGCTCTAATTATCATCTTCCAACCAAAGGTACTGTATCACTGGAAGAGATGATAATTCCAGGACTGAAGAGTTCTGGGTCATTTTAGAATGCCAAAAGCAAGGCCATGCACTGAGAATGGTCCTGTGAAGGCATCTTAAAAGGGCTGCTACTACGTCTAAAACAATCTATACGTCAAAATAATGGCAGTGTATGTCACAGTAATGGCTGTGATGCACTATAACAGATAAACCCATATGTCCCACTGAATACAACTTTTTAAAAAGTTTGATAAGGAAAGAGGTATTATTTAATATCTACATAGTTTAAAAGTATAACCTCACAAGATGGTTGTCAGGAGGAACGTGAGTAACCGCATAAACAGGAGGCTGACAGCCTCCATCATCAGGAAGTGACTAAAATTCATCATCAGTGCAGCAAATGGGATCACATCCCCAACAGCATGAAGGGAGCACAGCACCCTGAAGGGCTTCCTGTAAAGATTCAGAGCCTTGTTCTAATCATGAGAAAACATCAGATCAACCCTGAACTGAGGAAACTCCATACAATAACCTGCTCCTTAGGCTCTTTTTTAAAATGTCAACATGAATTAGTGACATGACTCAGCATGTACCTGAGACCAAGACTGAGGACTGACTTAGATCTGAGTAAAAATGACCTCTGACCTACACATACACACACACACACACACACACACACACACACGCACAGGCACAAGCACATGCATGCACACACACACACACACACACTCGTGCACACACACACACATACACACACACACACATACATGCACACATACACACATGTGCACACACACATACACATGCACACACACACGCGCGCGCACGCACAAGCACACGCACGCACGCACAAGCACACGCACACACGCGCACGCACACACATACACACACGCGCGCACACACGCACAAGCACACGCACGCACACACACACACTCGCGCACGCACACACACACATACACGCACACACATACACACACATGCGTGCACACACACACATACATGCACACACACATGCGTGCACGCGCACACACATACACATGCACACACACATACACGCACGCACACATACATGCACACACACATATGCACACACACACATACATGCACACACACATATGCACACACACACATACATGCACACACACATACACACACACGTACACACACATACACGCACACACGTACACGCGTGCACACAAGCACACATGCCTGGTACAGTGCAAAAAATCCTAGAGTTTCCCACTCAAATAAGTATGTGATATCTATCATTAGATTAATAATTATGAATGCTTGCTGACTTACTTTTTATACAGTCATGGATGTAGATCAATAAAAGTAAGTAGTTCCCCTTCCTATGTGCTGGCACTCCACTGTTTGATCTAAGTTCTCCTAGTCAACCATCCTCCTCATCCACTGCAGGTGTGTTCCGAAACAGAAATCTTGGATGGCAGCAAATGAGCATATGTTAAAACCTAATATAAATGAAGCACAGTTCTTTAAAAACTGATTAAGCAAAATAATAGACAATAGAAAAGTTACTTAAACTTGATTAACTGTTTATTCCTGAATATTTTCAGACCAAAGGGGGCTACAAATGCCTGAGTTAATCCTGTTACTCAATAAGATATGTTATCATCATACCTTACCAACAAAAGTACAAAGAAGTTAAATAACTTAACTAGGCCTATCCATTGAGTAGAGAGCTTACATCGAAAATCAGAACTTGGGGGGATGGAGAGATGGCTCAGAGGTTAAGAGCACTGACTGCTCTTCCAAGGTCCTGAGTTCAATTCCCAGCAACCACATGGTGGCTCACAACCATCTGTAATGGGGATCTGATGCCCTCTTCTGGTGTGCCTGAAGACAGCAACAATGAACTCACATATATAAAATAAATAAATAAATCTTTAAAAAGAAAAAAAAAAGAAAATCAGAACTCAAAATTTTTTCTATCCCCCCCACCCCCAACCTCTGCTTACTTCTCTTATTAGTGGATATATGAGTGTTATGGTCTGGATTTAAAATGTTCCTCATTGGTAAATGTTTTGAACATTTTCCCCAAAGCTAGTGGCTCTGTCTTGGCAGGCTGTGGAACGTTCAGAAGGCGAGGCCCAGCTGATGGAGACAGCTTACCAGGGTCTGCCTTTAACAGTACCTCCGCCTCTGCTTTCTGCAGAAGCCACCAAGTGGCTGTCCCTGTCTCACCTCCTGATGCCACCAGCCACTCTACCATGCCCTTCCCTCATGACAGTGCAAGCATTCCCTGCCAGCAGTTCTTTCTGCTACGTATTTGTTACAGCAACACAGAAGTCGCTAATATGAGGATATATTCCTTGAGAGGACAAAAAGGAAGTACGGAAAGATTTCCCGATACAGGATAAAACTTAATGGCAGTCCTGGGTTTTAGGGAGCAGCAGCCAAAGCACGCTCTAGAGTTCAGTAAATGGACAAGAAGAGGGGAACGAGAAGGTTCTAAGGACGCGCTGCCTGCTGCTTTGTTTTACTAGACTGTCGAATCTATTGGCCTGAAAAGATGGTTCGCACAATGAAGGCCGGCAAGCACTGCGTCTTCCTCCTGTGTGAGTGAGGAAGGGTAAAAGGTGAGTGTCAGCCATGTGTTAACACAGAATGGACAAAATTAAAGCCGTTTTTGAAGACGTTCAATAAGACTGAAAACCCAAGAAATTTATGGAGAAAGGAGAAACTTGGGAACAGTACGCCTCCCTGAGGGCTTACTTAGAGGCAGTTAATGGCTGCCAAAGAGAGAAAGGGGTATTTTCCTTTAATGGTGTAGACACTGGCAACTTGCTCATGCTCCTATAAGAAACCCTAATTAAACTCATTGGTGTACACACACACACACACACAGACCTTAATGCAAAAAGTGAGATTTTAATAGGATAATTGCACTATTTTAAAATGAAATGGTTCACAAAGAAATTTTTCGAAACATCTGAATTTATTTAACATTCATTTTACTGTTTGTGTATTATCAAGAAAAAAAATAAAGCAAACTATTGCTCTTACTGTGAAACTGTCAACAAAGAAAGCAAAACTGAGAACTATGTTAGAATGGAGATGAGGCGCTGTATAATTTTACAGGAAAAGTACTATTTATATACTAAAGTATATTGCTATTTTTATTCTTAAACCCAGGATAGACATTGATCCTTATGTAACTAAGAAGCAAAACAGCAACGAGGACGACCTTTGGGGTCAGAAATGCCCGGATCTGAATCTCAGATCTGTTACTTACTAAGTATAACTTTGGGCAAATTATGCAACTTTCCTGATTTCTCATCCCACAGAGGAAGATGAGGTTAGCAATGACCTTGTGCGATTGTTGTGAGAATCAGCTGCACAGCACGTAATACAGAGTACCTGAGACACACAATAGGAGCAGGTCCACTTCTAGATGTGAATCCTAGAGATGCAGTTGATGGACGCAGTGGCTTGCGAATACATTCATAGCATTACTTACACAAATCAAGTAAGATAAAACTCACCCAGCACCAGGGCTTTAGAAATGGCGAAATAGGATACATGTCAGATCAGTGGTTCCCCACTTGAATGCACACATGTAATCATCTGAGGAAATCTCTTAAATGCATATTCCTGGTATATGATACATAGAAATTCTATGAATCTGGGGTAAGATCAGGAAATGCATAGTTAACAACCATGTGTTGTCTGAATACAGGAAGTCTCTGAAGATTCCATACTAGACAGCTATAAAAATTGTAATTATGGCCACAACTCTAGTGGAAGCCTCCTGTTCAGAAGCCACAAAAGGGTCAAAAACAAAGAGACCATACCTATAGCCAGAAGCCCTGCTCCAGTGGAGGATCCCCTGCTAGACCAGAGTATGCCCTCTGAGTCAGAACTTTAGCCCCCAACTCACGTAGAAACTCTCTACTCAACCAGCTACCATGGCCAGAAGACCAAAGAGGAAACAGAAACCATAAACAAAATGCTAATCCAATAAAAAACAAACACAGAAATTGTTCATAGGCCTATGACTGCCCTAAACCCAAATGTCTACATGTCAGTGTACGACCACAATCAAGAACAGCAAAGGCTATATGTCACCACCAAAATTCAGTTATCCTACTACAGCAAACCCTGACTATTCCGACACAACTGAAGTACCAAAAAAAAAACAAAACAAAACAAAAACAAACAAACAAACAAAACCACAACACCTTAAAACCAACATTATGAAAAGGATAGAGGTCCTTATAAAGAAAAAGGGAAATACCAAAGAAATAAAATAAAAATCTAGAGGAAATTCCATCAAGGAAAGAAAAAACATTTGTAGGAAACTAATAAAACTGTTCAAGACCTGAAAATGGAAATAAAAGCAATAAAAAAATATAAAGTGAGGAAATTCTGGAAATAGAAAATCATGGTAAATGAATAAGAACTATAGACACAAACATTACCAAGAGAATATAGATAGAAGAGAGAATCTCAGACACTGAAGAAACAATAGAAGATAAAGATAAATCAGTCAAAGAAAATGTTATATCTAAAAAAATTCCAGACACTAAATATCCAAAAATCTGGGTCACTATGAAAAGACCAAACCTAAGAAGAATAGAAATAAAGGAAGGAGAGGAATATTAGATCAAAATCCCAGAAAATATTTTTAACAAAATAATAAAAGAAAATTTTCCTAACCTAAAAAGGAATATGCCTATAAAAGTACAAGAAGCTTACAGAACATTCAATAGATTAGACCAGAAAGTCCCATCACTACATAATAATCAAAACACTAAACAAACAGAAAAAAGGAAATTAAATTTTGTAATGGGAAAAGGCCAATTAACACATAAAGGCAGACCTACTAGATTTACACCTGCCTTTTCAATGGACACTCCAAAAGCCAAAGGGCCTGGACAGATGTCCTACAGAATCTAAGAAACCACAGATGCTGGCCCAGAACGCTAGCAAATACCCAGGAAAACTTTTAATAACCATAGATAGGGAAAACAATATAAATCATGATAAAGTCAAATTTAAACAATATCCACAAACTACAAGAAAAAAAAAAACTCTAACTCAAGAATGTTAACTAAACTCATGAAAACACAGTAAATAATCTCACACCAGCAAAACCAAAAGAAGGGAAACACACACACACACACACACACATCATCATCATCATCACCACCACCACCAACAACAACAACAACAAAATAACAGAAATTAACACTCATTGGTCATCGATATCTTTCAATATCATTGGACTAAACTTCCCAATATATTGACACACACAAATAGAATGGATGTGTAAACAGGATCCATCCTACTGCTGAATACAAGAAATACACCCCAAGATCAAAATAGACATTACCTCAAAGTAAAGGGTTGGCAAAAGATTTTCCAAGCAAATGGACCTAAGAAGCAAGCTGGTGTAGCCATTCTAATATCTAACAAAATAAACTTCAAACCAAAGTTAACCAAAAGAGACAGGAAAGGACATTTCATGTCATCAAAGGAAAAATCCACCAACATGATCTTTCAATTCTCAACATCTATGCCCCAAACGCAAGGGCAAATCAGGTTTGTAAAGGAAACATTACTAAAATTTACATCACACATTGACCCTCACATATTGATCGTGGGAGACTTCAATATCCCACTCTCACCAACAGACAGGTCATCCAGACAAAAACTATACAGATAAATATTGGAGCAAACTATACAGATAAATATTGGAGCAAACCAAAGGTACTTGACAGATATATACAGAACATTTCACCCAAACACAAAAGACATTTTCCTCATTGCACCTCACAGAAATTTCTCCAAAACTGACCACATAATCAGTCACAAAGAAAGTCTGAACAGACACAAGAAAATTAAAATAACCTCTGCTCCCTATCAGACCACCATGGATCAAGGCTGAATTTCAACAACAGAAACAAGAGGAAACTTACACATTCATGGAAACTGAACAACTCTCTTTTGAATGAAAACTGGGTCAAAACAGAAATAAGGGAAGATATTAAAGGCATGAAAATGAATGCACAACATACCCAAACTTTGGGGACACGATGAAAGTAGTGCTAAGAGGAAAGTTCAGAGCATTAAGTGCCTACATAAATAGAGATCTCGTACTAGCAACTTAACAGCACACCTAAAAGCTCTAAAACTAAAAAAAGCAAACACACCCAAGAGGAGTTGATGGCAAGAAATAATCAAACTGAATGTTTTAATAAATAAAATAGAATCAAAGAGAATACAAAGAATGATTGGTTCTTTAAAATAATCAACAAGATAGACAAACCCTTATCCAAACTAACTAAAAGACAGAAACAGAAAATCCAAATTAATAAAAATGGAAAGGGGGACATATCAACAGACACCTCGAAAATTCAAAGAACCATTAGGTCATACTTTAAAAACCTATACTCCACAAAATTGGAAATCTAAAAGAAATGAATAATTTTCTCAGCAGATACCACCTAATAAAGTTAAGTCAAGATCAGATGAACAATATAAAAGGATCTATAACCTCTAAGGAAATAGAAGCCGCCATTAAAGTCACCCAAATAAACACACAAACAAAAAGCCCAGGGCCAGATATTTTTATCACAGTTTAGCCACAGGGTTCTAGTAGACCTTCAAAGTAGTGCTAACACCAATACTCCTCAAATTACTTCACAAAATAGAAACAGAAGGAACATTGCCAAATTCATTTTATAAGACTACAGTCACCCTGATACCCAAACCACAAAAAGACCCAACCTAGAAAGAATTTCAGACTAATTTCACTTATGAACAATGATACAAAAATATAAATAAAATACTCAAAAACTGAGTCCAAGAATACATCAAAAACATCATCCACCATAATTAAGTAGGCTTCATCCCAAAGATGCAGGGATGGTTCAACACGAAAAATCAGTTAATATAATCCACCATATAAACAAACTAAAAGGAAAAGAACATGTGATCACCAAATTAGATACTGAAAAAGCCTTTGACAAAATCCAACACCCCTTCACAATAAAAGTCTTGGAGAGATCAGGGCTACAAGGGACATTCCTAAACATAATAAAGCCACTTTACAGGAAGCTATAGCCATGCTCAAATTAAATGGAGAGAAACCCAAAGCGATTCCATGAAATTCAGAAATAAGACAAGGTTGTCCACTCTCCTGGTATTATTCAATATAGAACTTAATTTTCTATCAGGAGCAATAAAACAACTGGAGGAGATCATGGAAATACAGGTTGGAAAGGAATTGCTATCCACAGATGATATGATAGTATACATAAGCAACCCCAATAAGTCTACCAGGGAACTCAGAGGAATCTGAGAGTCGGGGAATACTGGGAGACATTTGGGGAGCAATATGGAAACCTAGTGCAGTAGAAACTCCCTAGAATCTTCAAGAGTGACTCTAGTGAAGACTACTAGTATTGGAAAATACAGAGCCTAAACTGGTCCTCTTCTATCACCAGACAAGGCTCCCAGCAGTGGAACTGTAACACCAACCCAGCCACAAAACCTTCAACCTACAATCATTCCCACCTCCAAGATGTTCTGGGGTAATGGTAGCCTACAACTTGTGGGAGTGGCCAACCAATGACTAGTCCAACATGAGGCCCATGCCTCAAGAGGGAGTCCACACCTGACACTGTCTGGATGGCGAAGAACCAGAAACTGAACAGCCCAGAGGCTCGGGATAGAACTAAACATGCCTAGGGAAAAAAAAATCAATGAAATAATTACTTACTAAAGATAGTCTGATATACTCATAGATCGGTTCCTCGCTTAATTGTCATCATCCAGTAACTGATGGGAGCTGATGCAGAGACCCAGCCAAACAATTGGCAGAGCCAGGGGGTTGTTTCAGAAGATGGCAGGGGAGGGAAGTTACAGGAGCCAGAGGAGTCAAGGGCACCACGAAAACACAGACCGGAGAATCAAGTAAGCATGGCTCATACAGGATCACAGGCATCAAAGGGACAATCACGCACCCTGCATGGCTCTGAACTAGATCCTCTGCATCTATGTTATGGTCCTGTGATGGTGTTCTTGTGAGAATCTAACCATGGGGCTGTCTCTGACTCATTTGTCTCCTACTGGGTTGCCTTGTCCAGCCTTGATATGAGGATTTGTGTCTAGTCTTATTGAAACTTTTTTTATGTCATGTTTGATTGATACCCTGAGAGGCCTGCTCTGTTCTGAAGGAAAACAGAGGAGTGGATCGGGGGTGGGGCGAGGGGCCTGGGAAGAGTGGGGAAAGAGGAAACTGTAGTCAGGATGCAATGTATGAGAGAAGAATAGGAAAAGAGAAAAATTATGATTATGAAGACTAAGTAGTCACACTGGAAACACATCATAAACTGTTGAATGAGAAATCCAGAATCCAAAATTGGATGGTTTATCAGATAAATACATAGCACATGCTAGAGGGAAAATTCTTAGCAAAAAGATTGTGAGTAACTTCTAATTTGTACTCAAAATTTTCAGTCAATGTTACTATCATAAGTGGATAACTGATGCATTTCATAAGAAAATCAAAAAGAGAACACACATCCATGGCCTTCAAGATAAGTTCAAACTCCTTACGGAAACACCAGAAATCCCTCGTTTCTAGACTTACTTCTTGTCCATTAAACTAGACTGTTATAACATTCCTGAACCACATTCTACATTTCCACCCACTGTTACTGGATACATTACTCCTTCTGCCTAAAATACCCTTCTAATCTAGTCAGTCCAGTACATTTCTATTCACCCTACAAGACTGAAGTAGCACCTCCTGTCTCAGATTCCCTACATACCCTTCCTATGCAGAATTAAAAATGTTTTAAATTTTATCTTTCTTTGTTCCAGTGTTCAGGTGGTACTGTGTGGTACTTGCACAGTAGCTTATACCTCAGTGTATTCCAACTCTTTATAAAACTATTCCATCTGCTAGCACCTGGACTTGGAAGAGATTACCCACTTCAAATCCACGAAACCCCTTATCAATGACCATTGAAATTAGTTGTCTGTTCTATAATTCCCTGAGTTGGTCAATCAGATAGTATGTGTTTGGTTGAATAGAATACTTCTGGTCTATACACATCCTAATATATAGTAGCCAGAAACATGTTTTTAAGTTCTAAGCAACAGTTTAACTGTCATTTGTAAGGTTTTACATTTTTCCTCTGATAGCGTCTATCATGGTTTGAATGCACTTGACCCAAGGAGTAGCACTCTTTGGAGGTGTGGCCTTTTGGGGGTATGTGTGGCCTTGTTGGAGTAGGTGTGTCTCTGTGGGCATGGGCTTTAAGACCCTACTCCTAGCTGCCTAGAAGTCAGTCTTCTGCTAGCAGCCTTCAGATGAAGATGTAGAACTCTCAGCTCTGCCTGTACCATGCCTGCTTGATGCTGCCATGCTCCTGTCTTGATGATAACGGACCGAACCTCTGAATCTATAAGCCAGACCCAATTAAATGTTGTCCTTATTGGAGTTGCCTTGATCATGGTGTCTGTTCACAGCAGTAAAACCTTAACTAAGACAGCATCCTCAATATCTTCCAGTGTTCAGAATGACAGACCACCCCCAACAAGAAACAATGCAGAACTCCGCTGAGTTTACCAAAACGAAGACCATCCCTACATAATCCTCACTGCTCCCCCAAATACATAGCTCCTCACACACAGATCTCCATACTAGCATCCATACGAAACAGACAATCGTATACGTAAATATAGCTGGTTTCAGTGTTTTTGAAACACTAGATATTATATTTAATATATCTCTGTACAACATAGGTATTTCAAATGTTGATTAGTGAGAAGAGGGACAAAGCAAGAACCCTAAGTGTCTAAAAATAACTTAGTAAGACAAAGAGGATGGAGGGGCACAGAGGTAAACAAGGAAGAGGGGGACGGGAGCTAGCAATGCCCAAAAAAGCTAACTGGAATTCCAGGCAAAAACATCAAATGAACACTAGTGTTTATACAATCCTGTACAATAATGTTTATGGAGTCACGTGGACACTGGCATCAACTCGCAACATGAGAGATTCTCGAGTAAAAATAAGTCTACCTAAAACGTTTTGATTCGAATCTCAAACCACACTAGATATTAGAACTGCTACCTGATTCTACTGCATGGTCTTGCCACCTGTAACTATGTGACAAATACGTACAGCTAGCGAACAGCTTCTGGAAGCAGACAGCAATAGACTAGATGTTTATATCTGAATATTAATGCAATCAAAGTTTCAGGAGTGTATGTAGCTCTGTGGTAGAGTGCATGTCTAGCAGACCCTGTATCTGAGCCCCAATACCACCCCCCATACACACACACACACTCACACACACATGCACACACACAGTTCTAGGGATTAACTAATCTTTTTAAGAACCTCTCCATCACCCGCCATGTCTCCAATGAATCTCTGGAGAGATTTCCTCTTCTGCCTTGTAAGAATAATGACTTCTTTATTTAACTCCTCTTATGAACCAAGCAAAGCCCTATCCCCCTCACTCTGCCACAATGCTGCGCACAGCACAGCGATGCTATTTCTGCCTAAGGTTTTGTTGTCACTTCCAATGAAAATAATAAAAGAGGTTTTCTTCCTAAAAGCTTTCCCAATCAATCTCGATTCGGTATCACTTAACTGTCAGCTCCCCAGCGCAGTTTAGGGTGAAGGCAAAGAGAAGAGCATGGGGCACCGGCTCACTCACAAGTCAGAGGGGATGATAACCCTGAGAGGTACGGGACAGCAAGCTGCAGAAAGAACACCCCAGACTTCTCTAACTTTGGGGGCAGGGAGGTGGGGTAGGGCTTCAAGACAGGGTTGCTGGCCGTCCTGGAACTTATGCTATAGACCAGACTGGCTTTGAACTCACAGAGAACTGCCTGCCTCTGCCTCCCCATGCTGGGATTAAAGGCATGCACCACCACTGCCTGGCTAGACTGCTAATTTAAAGGTCCCGTACTTGTTTTTAATCTACTTCCCACAACAGAACAGGAGCCTGAAAGAGAAATCTTGGACCGCTTGCTCTCCTTGGCTTTGTTCAGCTTGCTTTCTTACACAACCCAGATCCACCTGCCCAGGGGTGGCACCACCCACAAAGTGTTAGTGCCGGGCCCTTCCACACACTCCAGAGTCAAATGTGCCCGCAGACATGCCCATAGGCAATTCTAATTTACCTTCTGCCTCCCTTTAGGGAAGGGACAGTTGGAACAAAACAAACAAACAAACAAAAAACACTACAGCTGAAGTGAATCTGCAATAATTAGAAAAGTGTAGAAGCCATTCTGTCTTCTCGAGGACATTTGATTAAGGAAACATATAGAAAAACGTGACCAGAGAAAAAGGAATGTATAGCAAGCCGGATCTGAGGCTGCCTGTTTATGCCTAAAGCCATCAACCACTTGATGGACTTGAGCTGTTCCTTTAGATCAAACAGTAACCAGTACAAGCAGACTGTCTCTGGCCCTGTGAGCAGAAGTAATTACCCGTTTTAAAGATAGAGCTACTCTCTCACAGACTCCAAATGCCTATGGCAAGACTAAATCAGTGCTCCATTTTAGAGCTAGATGCTAGAAGACACTAACACTTCATAAGAAAGCAGTACTCATAAAAAACAGGTTCGGAAACTAACACTCTTCTCACACTGTAGTAGAACAAATGGGGGGGGGGGACAAAAAGTATCCTTTAAACAAACTTCTTTTTTATTCTACCTCAAAGAATCTGTTTCAAAGTTTCACTTAACTTCCCAAAAAAGAAAATGTAAAATGACTTGTTATCCTACTGAAGGAAAACAGGAAGAAGACTTGACTCTAGGAAGAGTTCCTAGAAATGAATTACACAGGAGAGTCAATCGGTCTCGCGTGGCACTGTGCCTCTGCCTGCCAGTGGTCCTTGCCTGGCCTGTTCGGTACACACGTAAGGAAGAACACCAACACCGTGCAGGCAAGCCTGCTTTTTCAAACGCAAGCTATTCTTTCATACCCACCTATGAGAAATCAAAATAGCACATTTTAGCTAACTAAACAATTCTGCAATGTGCTTAAACTGGAAACCAAATTCACTCAAATGTAATAAATATTTTCGCAGGTCTATACATTGAAATTACATCTTTTCTACCCCTTCATTTACATTATGGTCTGCTTTAATGCCTAAAATGTGTGGGCTTTTAGAAAGACGTTTCCCAAATTACCTCATAGGCAAAGCAAAATTTCAGAATACCAGTGAACTAATCAAATTGTTTACTGTCACCTAAGAAGAAGCATTGCTCAGGTCTCTATGTCAGGGCAGAGTCGCTCCCCCTGCTCCCAGGCTGGGCAAAAAAAAACAAAAACAAAAACAAAAAACAAAAAAACACTAAGGTACACACACTAGGAACTGTGCAATGCAAAAACCAGCCAGAGCCAGCAGATACAGATAAATGGCAGAACACCCATCTGGCATGTAGGACACCCTGGTTTTAATCCCTGGCATCACAAGAAGAAAGAACAGAAAGACAATACGACTAGCAGGCACTAGGTTAGCTGTGCTAGCTTGCTCCCGCCACAGCATCCCATCATTTTAAAGAGGAAGCTAAAATCCCTGCTTCATAGAGAAGGGGGTCAATGGCAAAGCTTCCCCCCCCTCCTATACCCATCATGCAGCTGGCACCACTCCCCGCGCACAATGGGTGCAATCACCACCTCCAACATCACATCATTACTATCCAAAATAGACAGCCCACTTGCAACGCGACTGTTTTATGGATATAACCTCTTCAGGAGTTTAACTGCTCTAGTTGTGATGTACCCCACTTAACAAATGCAGCATCTCTGAACAAAAGCATCTCCTATCAGATCCCCCAATAATCTAGCTGCCCAAATAGTTATGGAAATCACAGAGCTGTTTTCTTTCTCTATTTCTAGTTGCCTCTTATTTCCTTCTACCTATCACCAAAAACTTCATGAGTTGAATCCTAAATTTGAGAAACTGTAAGGTAAGCTGGTTGATATGTCCTTGGTGACCAGAAAACAGTTTCTTCTCACTTATTAATTTACTTTTTCTCATGGGGATCTTAAGAAGTGGATCATGTATGTTCAACAACAAGTTATGATAAGTACTACACAAAGCGCTCAACTCTTTGAAGAACTGGGGGGGGGGGAGTAAGAAAACCCTCTAGAGTATAGTTAAGGATTGTGCTGGTTTGGCAAAGTGGGGATTGTGGGTTCTTCAGGAATCATGACTTCACTCGCGCTGGTTGCTACCTAGTTTTCCAGTACCAGGCATGATTTCCATCTTTTTAAGTGGATCTTAAGTCCAATTAGAGAGCTGTTGGTTACAGCCAAGGTATGCGTGCCACTAGTGCACTCTTGGGGCCAGTGTTGTGGTCCAGAGGTGTCATAGCTCAGGAGAACTGCTGGTTGCTTCTCTCCTTCAGAAGGCTGTGTGGCATCCTCTGGCACTGTGAAAGCTAGTCTGCAGGAAGGAAGCATTCATTTGGGTCAGTTCAAGCTCAGGGCGCTCTGGATCCTGTCCCTCAAGTGCATGGTGTCTCCAGCAGTAGGGACTTACTTTCCACCTCTGATAGGAACGAAAGGCGACAGCCTATATGTTTTGAGAGTTTCTTGGACAACACTAACCAACAACTCAACAGACGGCTTCCCTGGTGTTGGTTTTTTTTTTTTTTTTTTTTAAAGGTGATCTCTTACTCCTGGAGGGAGCATTGTCAGTCCAAATGAGAAAAAAAAAATTTTTGTACGTATATTTATAAACAGACTTACATGTATTAGACAAACTCACCAACATGACTGCAAAAACATGAACTCAACAATAATAGACAAAGTACAAGAGAGAAGGCCTTAACCCTACCCAAAAAAACTACAGTCAACTAAGGAATGCTGAACATGGAAAAAATTGTCTTCTCTAAAGAAGAGCACACTACTGCACAGGTTATGTTTAGGAATGTATATATGCATGCATATGTCAACAATTAATGAAAAGAGGCCATGATGTTGGAAAACATCAAGGAGGGTTTGGGGCAGGGGTGAGATAGGGAGGAAATCAAAAACTGATGTACTTAACATTCTCAAAAAAAAGTTGAAAACCAAATGAGATGGCAACACTTTATTGCTCTACTAAATTATAAATAATTCTTAATTAATGTCAGTGGAAAATTCAAATTATAAACGCACATTACTTTTGCTTAGGATAAAAGGGTGTATCAGAAATGTATTTTAAAGGTTTTGCAGCTGTTTCATGAAGCATGCACATTTTAGAAGATGAAATTTTATGTGCATCAGTGAATAGAAAAAGGGACTCAACCTGAGAACTCTGGTGAGCTCAGACTTCTCTAAAAATGAAAGGAGATGATAAGAGAGGGGGAAAGTTACTTTTCCAGAGAAAAGGCCAAGTCTGAGGAGGAGAGCAGAAAGATTCATGATCATCATCTTGTGACCATAAATCCATAGATGGTTTTAGACCATCCGAGTTCTCGGTTGTTTTTAACAATGACAAGTATTTGATTCTTCCTAATTTCTGTTTTCTTCTATCTTCCCTGTTGAGGATCATTTTCAAGCTAAAGGGATATAATGAAGTTGCAAACAGACACTAGGCTGCTTTTAAAAGGGGCAAGTGTGGGCTATTGATATGATTGAGGCTTGCCACCAAGCCTCAAGATCTGAGTTCAATCCCCCACGCCAGTGGTTCCCAACCTTCCTAATGCTGCAACCCTTAAATACACTGCTACATGTTGGGGTGACTCTCAACCAAAAATTATTGTTGTTGCTACTTACATAACTGTAACTTTGCTATTGTTAGGAATCACAATGCAGATATTTAATATGCAAGATATCTGATGTGTGGCCCCTGTGAAAGGGTCGTTTGACACCACAAAAGGGGGTGAAACCTATAGGTTGAGAACCATTAGACTCACATGGTGGAAAGAAAGATGTAATTCCCTCAAGTTGTCCTCTTATCTCCACATGCACCCCTCCATAAGCATATATGCACAATAAATAAATGTTAAACTTTTTAAAAGAAATAAAGTGTTAGATATCCAGACCCAGAAGATTTAGATTCAAGTGGAAGGAATTTTCATCAAATTAGGAATCAGGAAAGGCTTACTCCCAGGAACAAGCGAACCATGCTGACTTTGTTGAAATTTATAGTCATACAACTAAAAGGATAGCTCAAAAAAAAAATGGCACACAAAGACTCCGGCATGCATTTGGAAAGACAATAAATAGAACACTTCACACTATTCTTGCTGGTGTAATGGACATAAACAGCTCACTGACAGGTCTACTAAATAGCTCCAATACAAGAAGAAATACCAAGTGTAAACTACCACCATAAAGTGCATACACTGAAAACAGGTTCTTTGGGAATATCTTATGGCGTGTTGGTTTCCCATTATAAAGTTATAAAGTTTATCCACAGACCACAGAATGGGAAGTTAACATCAGCACATTAACTGATAAGCAGGCTCTGGAGTCAAAAAAAAAAAAAAAAAAAAAAAAAAAAAAAGACACGCCCGGGTTACAAATTGAGGGTAAAACAAGAGGGACTATAATAAGAATAACTTGACTTTGAGCAACCCTTTCACAAGTACCAGACGTGGGAATTACAGCTTCACAGGTTGTTAAAAGGTCCTTGGGAGTTTTCATTGATAATATGAACCAACCCCAGTTCCGTGGCTCAGAAAAGCTTGGCCATGGTCTTAGAGCAATGACACAGTGGTCATCATTTAATTGCATCCTATTTTAATAGATGTGACATAGTCTCATTACATACTCCAGGTAGGCACAATTTAAAAAATAAATAAAAATAGCCCACAGTCCCATCACTCAAAGATAAATACTGTCTCCATTTTTGTGTTCCTAGCCAGACATACTGATGCACATTGTAAGTCTTTGCGGTTACTTTTCTTATGACAGTATAATCAAGGGGGCTGGAGAAATGGCTCAGCGGTTAAGAGCACTGCCTGCTCCTCCAGAGGTCATGAGTTCAATTCCCAGCAACCATATGGTGGCTCAAAACCATCTATAATGGCATCCGATGCCCTCTGGTGTGTCTGAAGACAACAATAGTGTACTCGCATACATAAAATGAATAAAAAAATAAATCTTTAAAAAAAGTTTTTTAAAAAAAGAAAGTATGATCAAGCTGTGAATATTCTTGTCTTAGTCAGGGTTTGTATTCCTGCACAAACATCATGACCAACAAACAAATTGGGGAGGGAAGGGTTTATTTCGCTTACACTCCCGCACAGCTGTTCATCATCAAAGGAAGTCAGGACTGGAACTCAAGCAGGTCAGGAAGCAGGAGCTGATGCAGAGGCCATGGAGGGATGTTTCTTACTGGCTTGCTTCCCCTGGCTTGCTCAGCCTGCTTTCTTACAGAATCCAAGAGCACCAGCCCAAAGGTGGTACCACCCACAAAGGGGCCCCTCCCCCCTTGATCTTAAAAGAGAAAATGCCCCAGAGCTGAATATCATGGAGGCACTTCTCCAACTGAAGCTCCTTTCTCTGTGATAACTCCAGCCTGTGTCAAGTTGATACACAAAACCAACCAATACAATTGACCCCTTGTCAACTTGACACACACACATATCACTATTAAGCCTCAACCCTTACTTTTTTATTCATCCCCAAGATCTAAATAACTATAAAAATCCCACAGTCTTTACATATTAAAAGTTCAATCCCTTTAAAGTGTCCAATATCTTTTAAAATTCAAAGTCTTTTAAAAATTCTTGACTGTGGACTCCACTAAAATAATTTTTTCATCAAGAGGGAAACATAGCAAGGCACAGTCACAATCAAAAGCAAAACTCAAACGCCAATGGTTCAATGTCTGGAATTCAACTCACAATCTTCTGGGCTCCTCCAAGGGCGTGGGTCACTTCTCCAGCTCTGCCCTTTGTAGCACACACCTTGTCTTCTAGGCTTCAACTGCCTGTACTCCACTGCTGCTGCTGTTCTTGGTGGTCATCTCATGGCACTGGCATCTCCAAAACACTGCTGTCTTCTGCTGTAACTAGGCTTCACCAATAGCCTCTCATAGGCTCTCTTCATGGTGACAAGCCTCAACTCCTATGCATGACCCCTTCAGTCCTGGGCCTTCAATTGCAACTGAGGCTGCACCTTCACTAGTGGCCTTCCACGGCCTCTCACAGTGCCGAGCCTCAGCTGCTTTTCATGACCCCTTCATGCCTTCAAAACCAGTACCATCTGGGTGAGTCTTACACAGTACCAAGTCCAGCCACAGCACAAAATACAACTGTGGCTATCTCTGGAACATACTCTCTGTGCTCTGAGAAAACACTTCCAAGAAGATTTCTTCTCAGTGATGTTGGTCTCTTCTTAATCGCCACTAATTTCTTAGCTCCAGCTAACCAGCATTAATAGTCCCAGTAATGCAAAGGTTTTGCTTTAGTAGTTTTGGTATCTTGTTAATCACAGCTGATTCTTCAGCCCCAGCTAACCAAAACCACAGAATCTTCACAATCAAAACAGCAACAGTCCTGATAAGTCTTAAATTTTCCCTCTGAAATTTCACAAACTAGGTCTCCATTTTCTGCACTGTCTTCCAAACTCCTACAGAACATTCCACAAAGCTCTTAACATCCTAATGGCTCCTCTAACTCAAAGTTCCAAAATCCTTCCACAGTTCTCCCCAAGACATGGTCAGGTTGTCACAAGAATACCACACTATGCTGGTACCAATTTGTCTTAGTCAAGGTTTCTTATTCCTACACAAACATCATGACCAAGAAGCAAATTGGGGAGGAAAGGGTTTGTTCAGGTTACATTCCCACACAGCTGTTCATCATCAAAGGGAGTCAGGACTGGAACTCAAGCAGGTCAGGAAGCAGGAGCTGATACACAGGCCAGGGAGGGATGTTTTTTTACTGGCTTGCTTCCCCTGCTCTCGTATAGAACCCAAGAACACCAGCCCAGAGATGGCACCACCCACAAGGACCCCTCCCCGCTTGATCACTAGTTGAGAAAATGCCCCACAGCTGGATCTCATGGAGGCCCTTCCCCAACTGAAGCTCCTTTCTCTGTGATAACTCCAGCCTGTGTCAAGTTGACACACAAAACCAGCCAGTACAGTTCTTTTATAATGCGCGTTTTATGCATCAGTATATCAAACTCCCTGCCATTCTACACTGACACCAAGTACAGGTTATTAATTTCTTATGATTTTTGCCATATTTCAATGGGGCATTTTGAAATTTGAGAATATTCTGAAATATTTGAGAAAGGTCTGAAAAGGATGGTTTAAAAAAAAAACATGAAAATTTGAGTTTTAACACACAAACCTTATAGTCACAAACAGTTAAAGGCAACAGTAGTTCTTCCATGAAAAAGAGTGGATTTACAAGAAAACACTACAGCTAAATGCATCTCCCTGCAGAACTGTCTTGGCAGATGAATTCAGCAACTTTTGGATTGACCCATACACCCAAGCCAGCTGCTGGGAGTTAAAGTGGATTTCAGGTCAATAAAAAATAGCATGTTTTATGATCACAGATATCAGACAGTAAAATAGAATAAACGTCAGGTAAAGAGCAGCATGCATTTAATCTAGCACAGGGGAGGCTGAGGCAGGAGGATACTGAGTTCAAGACCAGCCTCAGAGAGATAACAAGATCCTGCTATGAAAACAGTTATGTGTGCAATGGATTTAATTATTAAGACTAGGGGCAGGAGAGATGGATCAGCGGTTAAGAGCGCTGACTGCTCTTCCAGGAGTGCTGAGTTCAATTCCCAACAACCACATGGTGGCTCACAACCATCCGTAATGAAATCTGACGCCCTCTTCTGGGGAGTCTGAAGACAGCTACAGTATACTTACATATAATAATAAATCTTTAAAAAAAATTATTGAGACTATTAGTGGTACTTGAGATAACTAACAAGGTTAATAGTGCTTGAGATAATTTGCAGAAGGAATTGCTACACCATGTAAGAACTTGGACTAACAGCTCCTTTCTATCTGAGGATTCTGATTCCAGTGAAAAATTTACTATGGCAATTTCCTCCCAGTTTAGCAAATGAGGCCATCAGAAATCAGGTCTCACCATGTCTCGTGTGCGCTACCGCCACGTGAGGAACCCTAACTCTAAGAATGAACACCTATGTTTTCAATGTTCTTCCTTCGTCTCTTTTCATGCCATTTAATCCTCACAAAAAACATAGGAATAGCTTTCTATTTCCACCTCACAATATTTCACAGTGAGTATGGCTTCTCTTTACATTAAAGGGCATTCTTATGCCCACTAAAAACTGCAATGTCACTCAAGCAAACCTCCTTATGACACAGCCACAACTGGTGTCATGCATCACAAGCAAACAGAAGGTATCTCCTGCGAAACTTGTATCTAATTAGGTCTCCAACAAGCAGTCAGGGAATATATTTTTTTCTTGGCAAAATGATTTTTAGGTGTAATTATTATGTACAGCTTAAAAAAAAACAAAAACAAAAACAAAATTCAGACTGTCCTGTCCGAATTGACCACACACCTTAAATTTTGAAAACAAAATAAATTGTGGACTGTGACTGAAGATTCGGTAAAGCAAATTTTAATCTCTGGGTTTCAAATCCTTGGCATTGCTAATGAAATACCTTGGACACTTTAGTCTTTCATCTCTGAAATGAGTATTGGCCTCTGGACGCAACATGCAAGCAGCTACCCCAGAGTCTGACACCATTGGTATACGACACATAACAAAGCAAGTAGAAGACATGGACTAACCTATACCACAATTCACTCCAGAATATTAAAATATTTCCCGTACCACTCGGTTTGCTGGAGAAGAGCACACCTCCATTATCCTGTAAGTTTCTGAAGGCAATCATTAATCCAATAAGGTGATAACCACGTACCATGTGTCTCCTTAGAAATACTTTATTCGCCAGGCGGAGGTGGTGCATGCCTGTAATCCCAGCACTCTGGGAGGCAGAGGCAGGTGGATTTCTGAGTTTAAGGCCAGCCTGGTCTACAGAGTGAGTTCCAGGACAGCCAGGGCTATATAGAGAAACCCTGTCTCAGAAAAACCAAACCCCCAAAAAAAAAGAAAAAAGAAAGAAATATTTTATTTGGAAGATCTCCTATATTCAATTTCAGCACCTATGTTCTTAAAAGACATGTTATAGTGATCAAGTTAGCGTGAGGTAAGTAAATGAAAATCTGAAAAGTACCGGTGATATTTGTGATTATTTTGTAGCTTGGTTCAAACAGCCCTCATGAATACATCTTGTTTTCCACGTGTGCTCCTGTAGAACTACCAGGGCCACCCAACAAAACCATCAATGAAGAAGACTCAGTCCAGATGAACACTGTGGCTCATTCTTTTGCTGCTTGAGTCTTTACTAAATACTTGGTGTTTTAATCCTAAAGCTTGTCAATTACTTCTGTTTCAAAAATAACACAACCAAGAAAGGCCTATCCAAAAAATACCACTTGTCTCAATTTCTGTCAATAAAATTAACTAAACCTCTCCTTGCTAATGAGTTCTGTTTTCCAATAATTAATAATAATAATAATCTTTAGTCTTCAAGGAACTTTTTTTAGCATACATCCAGAATCATCTTTATAATTAATGCATTGATACTTTTGCAAACACACCTAGTTCACTTATAACTTAAAATTGTAACTAAACTTTTCTATAAAGTATCTACTGGTAAATATCAAAACTGTAGCCTAAAATATGTATATTTACTATATATAATATATGTATATTTAATATACATATCATATAAAATATTTATATTATCTACTCGTTTGAAATGGAAGAGGACGCACAGAATAGTTTTCCAAGTCTAAGATCCACTGGGGGTGGAGCTTCTATCCATAATCACTCTTCTGCAATGAAATATTCCACTAGTGTCACTATCTCCAAGGATATATAATAGTACATGGTTCTTTTAATCTCACTGTTTTTCATGTATGTTCATTTCACTGTACTATAACCTTTTTCTTTCCCCTAGAGCCAGTACTGTAATTAATAGCACCATCTGACCACAACCTAAAAGAATCTGTGTACACACCACAATATTTTCATGCAAAAGTTTGTATCAAACACTTAAGGACATCAGCACAAGAGGTCAGAGGAGCAATTCTCAACTCTAGGGCTTGCAATCTCTTTGAGAAGCAAAGGACCCTTTCACAGGGGTCCCCTAAGACTACCAGAAAACACAGATATTACCCTGCAATGCATAACAGTAGCAAAATGACAGTTATAAAGTAGCAGCAAAAATAATTTTATAGTTGGGGGGGTCACCACAACACAAGGAACTGTATTAAAGGGTCACAGCCTTGGGAAGGTTGTGAACGACTAGTTCGGTGGATAAAGATGTTTGCTTGCTCTCTGAGAACCTGCGTACCACTTCCAGAATCCACATGATACAGGAAGAAAACACTCTCACAAGTTGTCCTCTGCTTTCTGAATGGAGTAGATGGTATGCACGTATGCACGCACGCATGCACACACACACCAAATAAATGTAATTTTTATTTTTTTATAAAAATACTTTTAAGCAAGAAAGTCACTCCAGCTTTTAATTTTTTACATGTACCGTTAAGTTGCCCAAGAGATGTTTTAAGATAGAGATGTATGATGACAAATACACAGGACAAACTGAACAATCACGACTTAAGAACTAAAGAGCTTTCCTTGAATTTCATTTATAGTGAGTGCTCGGCAGGCTTCCTGCCTCCTAAGCGATTTCATTTGTTCAGTTCAACTTTTAATAGCTTCTCAAATACTCAAGTCAACACGGCCCTCTCTAGCTTATGTAGGGTGAATAAAGACCTTGACTTGTTAAAAAAAAAAAAAGGCTCCTTAGAAAGAACCTTTGAGCAATATTCGTCTCACCTGCAACATGTTAACATTAAAAGGCCTCTGCTGTGTTCCACACACACTTTGCCAAGCAGGATGTTTCCCTCAGCTGTGTCTGGGAAACTGAAAGTACTGGCTAAAGCTGTCTAACCTGTCTCATCAAGTTTTACACACTCCTGATTTGACTCCTCAGAAAGCTCACTGGCTTTGTTTTTGTGAACTCATAACCCACAGCGGAAGCCTTCTGCACAAGAAGGTAGCAGCAATCCTGGGAGGCTGTGGCTTTCTCAGGAGAACTGCAAGCATCCACCAGCTTCTCATTTAAATAGCCAAATAGCAGGGGTGGGCTTTCACAGCTGCAAACACAAACAGTAACGGGCATGCCGATTTCCTTCTAGCAACACCAGTACACGTCCAAGTTCTGCACCACAGCTTAGAGAAAAGTAGCTGATTGACGCATTGATGGAAAAGCTATTTTAAAATTACTCAAAGAGTCTAAAGCATCAGTCTGACTGGGAGGCTCTTGCCTCCTCTTCGCACACACGGTCTGTTTTCCTGCCTAATTTAAGAATGAATCGCTGACACCTCCAGGTGCAATACCCTGAGGAACGAACGTACCCATCACAATGCTAACGAGGGGTGTACATACCACCACCACCACCCCGCGCCCGCAGTAGGTGCCAGTTCTTACCTTAGCAGATTAGACAGGGGCAGAGGTCCGGATCCACCGCCCAGGATCCCTCCTTTCCTGCCAGATAGGAGTTTCTCCACCAGAGCCACATTGCCAGTACGAGCAGCTTCCAGCAGCTCCTGGTCCTTCCCCATAGTCTCCCACGGAGTCCGCTACAGAGTCCTTTCCCTGCCCCAGTCCTCCTCCAGGTCCACTCCCCAAATCCAGGGCCCTCCCCGCCCCACCCTAAAACGATGCCCAGGCTTCAGCACGCTGAGGTTCCCTGCAGCCCCGCGCAGGGAGCAGCACGCTGTCCTCCTTCCCTCGGCGCAGCTTCTACAATGGGGAGCAGCCCGTGTTTGGGTAGAGGGGCTGGCCAAGCGGCGACGCGCCCCCACAGCCACTCCCCTGCATTCCCGAGGCCTCCTTCCCGCCGGTGGGGTGCGAGCGGGTGGGGACCGGGCCCGGGCGGAACGGAAGGAGGATGCTGAGCTCTGAGAAGGATGCTGAGCGCAGAGAACGCCAAGCACGGAGCAGGATGCTCCGGCGTTGACCGAGGATGCTGAGCACCTGGGAGGATGCTCCGGCACTGGGGAGCTCAAGGAGCGCTGAGGCTGTTGAGGAGCGAGTCGAGCGCGTCCTTCCGGAGCTAGAGGGTATCGAACCACAGCGGCGGCGGCGGCCGGTGCATACGAGCACCCAGCCTGCACCCGCTTGGGGTCCGCGCCGGGCGGGCTCGGGGCTTACGCGGCGGTGATGGCCTCGGCACCGCGGCTGGGGTGGCTGCGGCCCGCGCTGAGGCTGGGCTGTGCGGGCGAGCCGCGGCGGGTGCGGGCGGAGGGCGGCGGCGGCTCGGAGGCTCGGCGCGCGGGGGGCGTGTGCGCGCGGCAGGTGCGGCCCGAGGCCGGTCGCGGGGCGGGTGGGGGGTGAGGGGGGTGGAGGATGGGGGGAGTGCAGCTCTGTGCCAGTGGGCGGGGCCCTCCTTGCTCCCTCCTCCTAGCTCCCTCCGCTCTCCTCCCTCCTTCCCTGCTCTTTGCTCCCTCTCCCTCCTCTCTTCTCCCCCACCCCCAACCCTGCTTCTGCTCACTTCTCCAGTCTCCTCTTGAAGAGGTTTAACTGTGTGAGTACTGGAGATCGCCCCGCTCGCTGCTGAGGCGCCTTCTCTGCCTGGAGCCCAGAGTCAGTAACCAGACTTGAGGGAAATCTTCCACTAGGAGGTGATGGAGAACCTGATACTGGAAAGAGGCACTTTTGCTGGATGTTTCCCTCCCAGTCCAGGAGACTTGAAAGATGTGTCATCCTCTTGCTTTTTACCTCTCTGGTGAGAGTCTGGAACGTCCACCCTTGGAAGAGGCTGAAGAGGTTTGTTTTATCCTAGTTTTGGAACCACTGAATGCCTTGTGACTTTTGCGGGGGTTTTTAGCGCCTTTAATCAGCCTGAATTTTACTTGGGCTTTGGAGAGCTGCTGACTTGTGCAAATACCAGAAAAGGGGTTCCCATTGGAAATTCTTCCACATCCACCCTAGGAAAAATATAAATGGCCACGGCTGAGCGAGCTGCTTTGATTTGCATATATCATCAGCAGTTCATTGTGTGTGGCTGTCTTGATTTTGTTGGATGTTTTCCCTGCTCGTGGCAGAGAACACATGCTTATTTTCTTTGGAAACTTCCTGTGACAGCTTGTGGTCAGTTGATAGGAAAAGATGTGACTGTCGTTTAGCTTACAACAACCCGATGAACTGGATATTATTGCTGTATATTACTTTAGAACTAAAGTAGAGGTCCAGAAAGGGACAAGATGCCACACAGTCATTGGATGACAAACTGGACCCGGGAGCAAGTAAGATGGCACAGCAGGTAAAAAAGTGTTTATGCCCAGCCTGAGGACCTGACTTCAGTCTCATCAACCCTCATAATAAAAGGAGAGAAATGGCTACCACCAGTTGTCCTCTGGCCTGCATACATATTCGTGCACGCGTGTGCACACACATACACACACCTGTGTGTGCCCATGAGAGAGAGAGAGAAAGAGAGAGAGAGAGAGAGAGAGAGAGAGAGAGAGAGGGGAAAGAAGGAAGGAAGGAAGGGTTGGAGAGATAGCTCTACAGTAGAGAGTATTTCCTGTTTTACAGAGAATCACTTCACTTCCTAGCACCTGTATCAAGTGGCTGACAATTTTGTGTAACTGCAGCTGTAGGGAACCCAGATTATCTAGCCTCCACAGGCTATGGCCTTATGTACACTACACACACACACACACACATGCACGCCCACATACACACACACAATTAGACATAAATCTTTAAAATAAATCAATACTAAATAGAATAATAGCTGGATCCTAAAACTGGTTTAATTCAGATCCCAACCTCAGCCCCCACTGCATAGCAAATTACACAGAAGTTAATTCTTATAAACATTGGATGAGCAGTTAGCACATGCCGGAAGCCATATGTACTAAATGCTTTCTATATTTTTGTTTCAACAATCAACAGAATTTCTATAGAATGTGAGACTATCATGTGCATTTCTGTGGGGGCAGAGGTACCTCTTTTATCCTTAGTGTACATATGAGGAAACTGATGAGCTCAAAGTTGTGCTACTGGGAAGTAAGGCGAGACAAACCCAGCACTCCCTGCTATTTAGACCAAAACTTTAAGGAAACAACAGAGAAACTCAAAAGACATTCAGATAGATAGATAGATAGATAGATAGATAGATAGATAGATAGATAGATAGATGGATAGATGTGTAGATGGGTAGATGGGTAGATAGATAGATAGATAGGTAGATGGGTAGATAGGTAGGTAGATGGGTAGATAGGTAGGTAGGTAGATAGATAGATAGATAGATAGATAGATAGATAGATAGATAGATAGACGGGTAGACGGGTAGACGGGTAGACGGATAGACGGATAGATAGATAGATAGATAGATAGATAGATAGATAGATAGATAGATAGATAGACGGGTAGACGGGTAGACGGGTAGACGGATAGACGGATAGATAGATAGATAGATAGATAGATAGATAGATAGATAGATAGATGGGTAGATGGGTAGATAGATAGATGGGTAGATGGGTAGATAGATAGATAGATAGATGGGTAGATGGGTGGGTAGATAGATAGATAGATAGATAGATAGATAGATAGATAGATAAAATAATTTAGAGTGTTTGTCTGTAGCTCAGTATTCTAAGATTTTATTTCAGTGGCTCAGAGCATCAGATAAATTTGTAGCTTCTCCTTGCAGGATCCCCAGAGGGCATAGAGTTTGACTGTCTGATGTTTTGTTTTTGCTTTTCATTTTAAAATCTATTTTAACGAGAAGACAATATATGACCCCTGACATAACAGGCCTAGCAGAACAGTTCGTGAAACAAGAAATGAGTAGTCATGAATTCATTTTGCACAAGAAAATCCTTTTTCTTCTTTACTGCTGTTGCCTCCTAAACAAAACAAACTTTTCCCAGAATATCCTGTAAGTACTCAGATGACATGCACAGCTAAAACATCAAACAGTTTTGAGTCATGGATGAGTTTGCAATTGGGGGCTCCCGAGTTGTCCTTATTAAAATCATGCAACTTCAAGGGAGAAAACCATTAAAAATGATTTGCGCTAAGGATCAATTCCAAGTTCCAGGCACTCTGCTGACATGTGATATTCAAAGGCAATTTTCTACTCTACACTTTTTATTTTAGATAGTTTCTAACTTCCTATTGAAGAGGACAAAGGCTTTCTCTGAATGAGAATAAGCTCACAAATTAAAAGAGAAAACATTATTCCAAAACTCCAAAGAGGCTAGATATCTAGATATCCAGAAAGTTTTTAAATGTCCAGATTTCATCAAATATTTTTGCATCTGTGAGTGATAGAAAGAAGCATCCTGATTTTAGTACTAGGAGGGAGATATAATTGCTGTAATATGTGTGTGTGTGTATATATATATATATATATATATATATATATATATATATATATATATATACACACACATACTTACAGCCCTTCTTTTAAATTCCTTATTTTAAATTATGGTATACACAAATGTAATTATAAATAATTTTAAGCAAGTCAAGGAGTGTGTTTTGTGTGTGTGTGTGTGTGTGTGTGTGTGTGTGTGTGATATGACACTCCTGTTGGGGTCATTAAATGGAGTTTGTGATGGTTTGTACATGTTCTGCCCAGGAAGTGGCACTATTAGGAGGTGTGGCCTTGTTGGAGTAGGTGTGGCCTTGTTGGAATAGGCATGTCACTGTGGGTGTGGCTTTAAGACCCCCATCCTAACTGCCTGGAAAGCAGTATTCAGCTAGCAGTCTGAAGGTGTACAACTCTCAGCTCAGCCTGCGCCATGCCTGCCTGGTTGCTGCCATGCTCCCGCCTTGATGATAATGGACTGAACCTCTAAACCTGTAAGCCAGCCCAGTTAAATGTTGTTTTTATAAGAGTTGCCTTAGTCATGGTGTCTGTTCACAGCAGTAAAACCCTGAGACAGAGCTGAAAATAAAAAGGGGAAGAAAAACAAAGACAAAGCAGGTAGATATGTATTTACAAAATGTAAATAAGTAAAAGCTTTGGAAACATAAGGACAGTGAAGGATCTTGAACTTAGATCAGCTTAGAATGATAGACATTGACCTGTCTGTAGTGAAGAAAGGGAAAAAATAATGTCTTAAAATGTGGAGTTACCAAGTAAGGCTCAGGTTCTCGACCTTCCTGATGCTTCTTCGACCCTTTAGGACAGTTCTCATGTTTTTGATGACTGCCAACCACGAAATTATTTTCCTAGCTACTTCGGAACTGTGATTTTTGCTACTGTTATGAACCTTAATGTACATATCTGTATTTTCCAATGTCAACCCACCGAGGGGCACATCCCATAGGGTGAGAACCACTGAACTAAGGCATGGTGATTTGAATTGAGAAATGTCCCCCATAGGCTCCTGTAACGCTTGGTCTGCAGTTAGTGGTGAGGACTGGGAAGGTTATCGAGCCTTTAGGAGGCGGAGCCTTGCTGGAGGAAGTACGTCACTGGAGGCCAACCTAGAGGTTTTATAGCCTGAAGTCACTTCCTTTTCTTTCTCTCTGTTTCCTGTTTATGGCTGACATGGGATGGGTTGCCTTCCTGGCTTCGAGACCAGTCTCTAGCCCATGCTGCCATACCCTCTGACATCATGCACTGACTGTATCGCTTCTGGAACTTTATGCTCAACGTCGCAGAATGCTCCCTTCATCCATTTCAGGCCTATCTCTGGGGCTGGTGATCTATGGGACAGATGTGGACAAATCCTAAATCCACAATATCCTGAGGATGCTAGAACCCTGAGTAAGAGATCTGGGGCTTTTATTCCTGTGTTACATTTATTTTCTTTTCATTTCCCTTGTCCCTCACTCTCTTGGGGAGGGGCAGCCAAAGACAAGCACATCGCAATATGTACAGTATTTATAAAAATTTATAGTCCATGAGCATTGAAGATCATGCGCTGATAATCACCCAGTTCTTTCCAAATGAGTACGCCATGTGCATGTCATCTTTATTGCTGTCTCAGATAAGTTCTAACAGTATTCAAAGTACAGAGATCTCTACCAAAGTCATGCCAGTAATGAATCACCCACCCTAGTGGTAGGCCTGCAAAGGGGGAAGGGGGCATTTATTGGCTTCATCCGAGTTACAGTGTTTTCCTAGCTTCGTTTATGTATTAAGTTACCTTTCTGTCTCTAAAATACTATGTCAGAGAGCAAGATAGGGAAGAAAAGGGTTCATGTTAGCTTAGAGTCCAGAAGACCTACCTCCCTGGAAATGTAGACCTTGGGACCTGCCTCTGTGAAAAGCTACATATGACACATACACAAACATATACAAAACCAATTCTACCAGATTAAAATCTTAAGAGGCTAAGTATCCAGAAATTTCTCAAGTGTCCAGATTTCATGGACTATTTCTCCATCTGTGAGTGATAGACAATACCATTAAATCTAAAGGACCAACTAGACGATACGTTTCTCTGTTAGGTGAGAATGTAGAATTCACTTCTTCCCAACCCAAACAATAAATTCTTTGGTCAAATATGTAGTTTTGTTTTCAATCTCATCCTGATTACGGGACTAGGAGCCTGTCTCCCAAACAAAGTCAGGACAACAAACGAAATGAGAAATAGGAGGCTTTAGCCAAAGAAAACCAACTAACCTGCTTAGTGACCCATGCGGCAGAAAAGGCAAGAGAAAAAGAAAACCAGAGTTAAGCCAGAAGCAAGTCAACTCCACCCACTGTTAAAGCATTCCCGGAGGATCTAAGTAGGAAAAACAAAGTGTTCATTGCCTCACAGCTGCCTCTGAGAAACAGAAGTTTCCTGTCCTCTGGGGAGAGCCAGGGAGAAGGAATAGAGATCCCCTCCTCCCCCCTGGGACCCTGCTCCTGAGTTCCATCACCCTTCCTAGGGCTTGTGGTATTTACTCCCTTCTCAGAGACAACCTACCTCTGTGCTACTGTTCCCTTTGAGAGCCCCACATGTACCCAAGGTGTGACCCCACACACATGCTCACTGAAAATGTAGAGTAGTCTACAAACCCTCACACTGAGAGAAGGTCTCTAAAATTCCTATAGTCCACCCCCTGCCCGCCCCCCCCCCAACCCTCCGTATCTTTATTTTTCTACTGAGAAGTTAGGTACAATACTCCACACCATTAATCCCAATGATCTAGAGGCAGGTGGATCTCCGAGTTTGAGGCTAGCCTTGTCTACAGAGTGAGTTCCAGGATGTCCCACACAGAGGATTCTACTGAGAAAATGCCAGGTGCATCTGACAACCTATTATACAACACCTGCCTTAGGATTTTATTGCTGTGAAGAGACATCATGACCACAGCAACTCTTGTAATTTAATTTAATTGGGTCTGGCTTACAGTTTGAGGTTTAATCTATTGTCTTCATGGTAGGAGGCATGGCAGCACGCTGGCAGATATGGTGCTGCGGGAGTCAAGACTTTATCCAAAAGCAGACGGAAGGAGACTGATTCCACACTTGCAGAGTTTGAGCATAGGAGACCTCAAAGCTGGCCTACAAAGTGATACACTTCCTTTAACAAGGCCACAAGTCCTAATAGTGCCACTCCCTGTTCATTCATTGAAACACATGAATGAATCTATGGAGACCAAACCTATTCAAACCACCACAGTAACTCAAAGAAGCAGCTAAGAAGATGCACAAACATATAATTTAGTCTGGACATCTGATCGGCCTCAGATGCTCACCCCAGCCTTCTTTCTTTAACCCTATAATCAGTAATGCAGGTTGTGCACTGTCCGTCACAGGCACTCAGTTCCACTGTTGTACCTTAAGAGTGGCCCTTGGAGATCCTTAAAGGAGTGCAGTTGTAATCTAGTAAAAGCCTTTCCTTATGTACACCGAAATATGAAGTTTGTATCATATTCACAGATTACAGGATAACTTATCAACAGCTTAAAACTGCAAAGCCTGGAGAGATGGCTCAGTGGTTAAGAGCACCCTTCCAAAGGTCCTGAGTTCTACTCCTAGTACTTAGATCAGAGTCACCTGTACCTCTACTCCCAAGAGAGTCAATGCTGCCCCGTGGCCTTTGCTAGTACTGCGCACATGTGGTACACAGACACACAGACAGGCGAAGCACTTAAACACATGAAATATTGTTAATGATGAAACCATTCTTAGTTCTTTGGCTATAAAAGTTGTCAAGTGGGATTGACCCAAGCTACAGATTTTACAATGACTTAATCTAAAGCCTACTGTCTTAGGTAGGGTTTCAATTGCTGTGAAGAGACACCATGACCAAGGCAATTCTTATAAGGACAACATCTAGTTGGGGCTGGCTTACAGATTCAGAGGTTCAGTCCATTATTATCAAGGCAGAAGCATGGCAGCATCCAGGCAGGCTTGGTGCAAGAGGAGCTTGGAGAGTTCTACATCTTCATTGAAGGCTCCTAGTGGGAGACTAACTTCCAGGCAGTTAAGAAGTGGGTCTTAAAGCCCACGCCCACAGTGACACACCTACTCCATCGGGGCTACACCTTATAATAGGGCCAATCCCTAAATTGAGCATATACAAACCTGTCGGCGCCTAACTCAACCAGCGAGGAAAGACATGACACAACCAGGTTCTTCTCTGCAGCGCTTTATTCAGGACCTTTATATATCCCAGCAGCCCTCGCTTAGGGGCGTGTTGCATTGTGATAGGAGAACTAAGGTGCACCTCATTAGCATACCAGTATGGAGTCACTGTGTGGTCACACTGCGCATGTGCCAGAGTTGTTTACCAGGACTAAAATTTTCCTGCCAGCGCCATCTCGCAATGGCGCTGGATAAAGTAGCTTCCCACACAAACCATCACACCTATCTAGAATAATACTTTATTTGGCTTGATTGTTTAAATGTGGGGGTATAGGGAAGAGGCAGGATAAATGGAGCCTTTAAGACGTCTTCCTCCATAAAATTACAAAACTTCTGTAAGGCAAAGGACACCATCAAAAGGACAAATCGGCAACCAACAAATTGGGAAAAGATCTTCACCAATCCTACATCAGATAGAGGGCTAATATCCAATATATATAAAGAACTCAAGAAGTTAGACTCCAGAAAACCAAACAACCCTATTAAAAAATGGGGTACAGAGTTAAGCAAAGAATTCTCACCTGAAGAACTTCGGATGGCGGAGAAACATCTTAAAAAATGCTCAACTTCATTAGTCATTAGGGAAATGCAAATCAAAACAACCCTGAGATTTCACCTTATACCAGTCAGAATGGCTAAGATTAAAAATTCAGGAGACAGCAGGTGTTGGCGAGGCTGTGGAGAAAGAGGAACACTCCTCCACTGCTGGTGGAGTTGCAAATTGGTACAACCACTCTGGAAATCAGTCTGGCGGTTCCTCAGAAAACTGGGCACCTCAATTCCAGAAGATCCTGCTATACCACTCCTGGGCATATACCCAAAAGATTCCCCAGCATGTAATAAGGATACAAGTTCCACTATGTTCATAGTAGCCCTATTTATAATTGCCAGAAGTTGGAAAGAACCCAGGTATCCCTCAACAGAAGAGTGGGTGCAAAAAATGTGGTATATATACACAATGGAGTATTATTCAGCCATTAGAAACAATGAAGTCATGAAATTCTTAGGCAAATGGATGGAGCTGGAGAACATCATACTAAGTGAGGTAACCCAGACTCAAAAGATGAATCATTGTATGCACTCACTAATAAGTGGATATTAACCTATAAAACTGGAATACCCAAAACATAATCCACACATCAAATGAGGTACAAGAAGAACGGAGGAGTGGCCCCTTGTTCTGGAAAGACTCAGTGAAGCAGAATAGAGCAAAATCAGAACAGGGAAGTGGGAAGGGTTGGGTGGGAAAACAGGAGGAGGGAAGGGGACTGATGGGACTTTCGGGGAGTGGGGATCCAGAAAAGGGGAAATCATTTGAAATGTAAATAAATATATCAATAAATTAAAAAAAAAAAAAGACATCTTCCTCCATCCCTGAGCCTGGTCTCCCCATCAGTAAATCCTAATTCCCATATATCTGGAAATGGCTCTCAGCATATTTTGTTGCAATTTTATTGTGCCCTTTTCAGTCCTTCCTTGTGCCTACCTTTGCCACAGTTACTGCAAGCATCTTGAAGAATGGGCCCAACCAAGCCATAACTAAACTCATGAGGCAAAGGAGGGTTCATGCTTGTATCATTGACCAAAGACAAGGGGCCCCATACGACTGAGACCCCAACCTCTTGAGAGTGCCTACCAGCTGCTTGTTGCTGATGTCTGCAAGGGAAAGAAGTAATCGTGGACTAACTGTAATTTCTGAAATAAATTAAAAAGGCCAGGTTGAGGAAGTACAGCTGGAGGAAACGCAGGCTTCTTCAAGCATCCTCTGTACCAACAGAGGATCAAAACCAGGGGGCAAAGCAGTGATAATGGCTTGCAAACCTTCATATAAAATAGTACAACCACAGACCATATAGCAATCTCCTTCGTGTACCCAGGAAACAAAGCTTCCTGTACCCAGCAGTCTCGTGAGCTCATTTTGATAGCAAACACAGCTGTTGCAGATTGTATATGCATTCCATGCATTTCCCAGAATGCATCTCTGTCATTAAGCAACACAGGACTGTATCTGAGAATGAGAATAATGGATGGAAGTTTCAGTTCTTCATCCCTTGATCTCTAATTTCACAGTCAGTGTCTGTCCTCAGCTTCCCAGTGTTCCTAACTCTGTATTTCCATTCCTAAGACTCTTGGACATCTGCTTCTGCTCCTGAAATTTCCAGCACTTTGGGATTCTACTTCCTTCTCTAGGGCAGAACACTACCTACACCTTACTAGCTCCTTATTTAAAAAAAAAAAATCTGATCACTTTCAATAACTTGGAGGGCAACATCTTTTCTTACAGAATTTCACCAAGCACCTGAAAAACCATTTCTATTTCTCTTTATTTAGCACACTCTGATACTACCCAGAGAGTCCCTGGGTCCAGATGTTCAGCACTGCTTAAAAGAGACCCTTGAAAACTGTGATCCAGTGGTCTAGTTGTAAGTCCAACACATTCCAGGTATTTTCCATGGGTACATCCTTCTCCATCTCATGGACTTTCTTTCTTTCTTTCTCCCTTTCTTTTTTTTTCCACCTTGGCTGATGTGTTTGTGACAAGATCTCAATGTACAGCTACCTCAAACTCCCAATCCTCCTGCCTCAGCCTCCCAAGTTCTAGAATTATAGGCTTACACCATTGTGCCTCAGTTTCTCCCTCCTGTAGTTTGATGGGTACGACTTCCATTATTAACAGGCTGCAAATCCCAGCACTCCAGATGGCAAAGGTAGGAAGAGTGCCACAGGTTCAAGAACAGTGTGGACTGAGCGCTGTGAGCCAGCCCCACTGAGCCCATCAAGGGTGAACAGATGCACCCCAGGGTCTTAGTCAGGGTTTCTATTCCTGCACAAACATCGTGACCAAGAAGCAAGTTGGGGAGAAAAGGGTTTATTCAGCTTACACTTCCACACTGTTGTTCAACACCAAAGGAAGTCAGGACTGGAACTCAAGCAGGTCAGGAAGCAGGAGCTGATGCAGAGTCCACAGAGGGATGTTTCTTACTGGCTTGCTTCCCCTGGCTTGCTCAGCCTGCTCTCTTATAGAACCCAAGGCTACCAGCCCAGGGATGGCACCACCCACAAGGGGCCCTCCCCCATTGATCACTAATTGAGAAAATGCCCCACAGCTGGATCTCATGGAGGCACTTCCCCAGCTAACGCTCCTTTCTCTGTGATAACTCCGGCCTGTGTCAAGTTGACACACAAAACCAGCCAGTACACCCCAGGAGGGGAAGCTGAATGGCTCCTGGAAAATGACTGTCAATTCCAAAGAGCTAAATAAGTTATAAGTTAACACTTCCCAGGATGCTGTGGTACCCAGCATCGCTATGTCTGATGGAACAATAGAAGATCTCTTCATGCTATATTAAACTTACCACACACACACACACACACACACACACACACACACAAGCCAGAGAGAAAAGCTAAGACAGATTTGAAACTAGAAAAACAAAGTTAGCTTTCTAGTCTCACAGTTCGTGTGTCCTATGTCTGTATTTTATTCTTGTCACCTGATACCACCCTTTCTTGGTGTTTCCAGCTGTACCACTATGCCTGAACTTACAGCTGTTTTTCTGTAAACATGTATGCATCATGTTTAGAATCTGCATTTGAGGGAGAGCTTGTGGGGGGCGTCCCTTCTGAGTTTGTGTGACCTCGCTTAATAGTATATGTTCTGTGACCTGGGTCTTTAAACAACCCTGCTTCCTCTTTTCTCCTTCCCAAACTGTCCCATGCCCATTTGACTGATGTTGTTCTATAAATCCCTGAGGTTCTGTACACATTTCTTCATTATTTCCTTTACTCTCTCTTTTTTAGAATTATTTATTTATTTTATATATGTGAGTACACTGTAGCTGTCTTCAGACACACCAGAAGAGGGCATCGGATCCCATTACAGATGGTTGTGAGCCATCATGTGGTTGCTGGGAATTGAACTCAGGACCTCTGGAAGAGCAGCCAGTGTCGTTAACCACTGAGCCATCTCCCCAGTCCTCATTTGCTCTTTAAAGTTGGTACTTTCCAGAAATCTGTCTCCAAGGGCTCTTCCTCCTTTTCCTCCTGTTCATAACTGTTGAACTCCTATGATTGTTTTTTAAAGATTTGTTTATTATTATATGTGAGTACATTGTAGCTGTCTTCAGACACCCCAGAAGAAGGCATCAGATCTCATTATGGATGGTTGTGAGCCACCATGTAGTTGCTGGGATTTGAACTCAGGACCTTCGGAAGAGCAGTCAGTGCTCTTAACTGCTGATCCATCTCTCCAGCCCCTCTTATGATTTTTAAAATCAATTTAGCTATTATATATTTTCTGTGTCAGTACTTCTGCTTGTTTTTTAAAATAAGTTCTGCTTCTTTCTTGTTACTTATCATTTTCCTGGTTCCCTTTGTGAATATTTTCCTTTAGGTACTTGAATATATTTGAGATGGTGCTACTTTATTTGATACTTAAGTTTCTGCAGGGACATAGACTAAGAGATTCCCTTTCTTTTAATGCATCATAGTTTCCTGTTTCTTTTTATGACTTGTGTTTTGTCAAAAATTTGGCATCTGGAAAAAAACAGAGCCATAGCTGATTCTTTGAAGATATACTCTAAATTGGGGAAGTCCTTCACTAATTAGACTAATATAAATATTTTTTGGTCTTCTCAGACCTTTCTCTCTCTTCTCTCTCTCTCTCTTTCTCTTTCTTCTCTCTCTGTCTCTGTGTGTGTGTTATATGTGTGTTATATGTTGTGCCTATATGTTTTGTGTATGTTTGTAGGGGGTGCACATGCGTGTGTGCACGAACATGTACGTGGTCATGCATGCATGCATGCATGCATGTGTGCTCTCTTCTGATTCCCCCAATGTAGACAACTGCTTTTAAATGTTTTGATTTTTCTGGGTTTTTCCTTTGCTTATTGCTGAAGCCCTAGCCGTTGTATTATATTCCTCGGTCAGCTATCCCTGACCCCAGGAGTGTGTGAGCTGCAGCCTCGTACATTTCTGTGAGCCCTCTGCACTGCTTCCCGTGGCTCTCAGCCTGAAATCCAAACGGTTCTACTTTTGACTGTGTGAGCTCTGAGGTAGGTAACAAAGAGACTAAGCAGGTATGCTCTAGACAGGCTTGAACATTGCTTGTACGATACCGTCCGCTCTGCTAGCTCCAGTTTGCAGGATGAGGCCCGCAGCCCTGTTTTCCCAAAATTTTCTGAACTATGCCAGGCCAGGAAATAAGTTAGAGCAAGTGAGTAGAAGAGAAAGGAAGGAAGGAAGGAAGGAAGGAAGGAAGGAAGGAAGGAAGGAAGGAAGAAGGAAGGAAGGGAGGGAGGGCGGAGAGAGGGAGGGAGAAAGGGAAAGAAAGAAGGTGGGAAGAAAGAAGGAAGGGAAGAAGGAAGGGAGGGAGGGAGAGAGGGAGGGAAAGAGGGTGGGAAGAAAGAAGGAAGGAAGGAAGGAAGGAAGGAAGGAAGGAAGGAAGGAAGGAAGGAAGGAGAGAGGGGGGAGGAAAAAAGGAAGGAGCAAATAGGTAAGATTTGTGTGTGTGTGTTCGCTTGTTTGTTTGTTTTGTTTTGTTTTGTTTTGTTTTGTTTTGTTTTGTTTTGTTTTGTTTGAGACAGGATCCCTCTGTGTATCTGTCTGCTGGAACTCACTCCATAGACCAGGATGGCCTTGAACTCACAAAAATCAGTCTGCCTCTGCCTCTTGTATGCTGGGATTAGAGGCATGTGCCACCACTACCCAGCAGCAAATAGGTTTTTAAACAAAGATCATAGCAGCAGAGACCTTGGAATCACTGGCATTGGAGTTTGGCTTCTGTTATTTTGGGAACCCTGACAGTTGAGGTAACTAATGCAGTCACTTGCAGTATCTGGCTCCATTTAACGTGTCTTGGAGTTTCTTCATGTCTTATTGGCAAAAGTGTCCATTAAAACCAAATAAGGTGAAGTTTAGATAGGGAGTTTCTAGAAAGTAGTGAAGCTTTACCTAAATATAGAAAGAAATAGATTGCAAAATTGATTCTGATTTAAAGTGTGTGTGTATGTGGCTCTGTGGGTGTCTGCCTGTCTGTGTGGCTATGTGTGGGGGGTGGCTATGGCTGTGTGGATATGTGGCTGTGTACATGGTTACATGTGTGGCTCTGTGTGTGTGTGTGTGTCTGTGTGTGTGTGGCTATGTGTGTATATGTGGCTCTGTGTGTGTATCTGTCTGTGTGTGTGTGTGTGTGTGTGTGGCTATGTGTATGACTGCATGTGTGGCTCTGTGTGTGTCTGTATGTGTCTGTGTGTATGTATATATGATGTGTGGCTATATGTGTATATGATGTGTGTGTGTATGTGGGTGTCTGTGTCTCTGTGTACATATGATGTGTGTATGTGGCTGTGTATAGCTATGTGTAACTGTGTGTATATGTGTGTGTATGTATATATGATGTGTATGTCTGTGTCTCTCTGTGTGTACGTACATATGATGTGTATATATGGCTATGTGTAGCTGTGTATGTATATATATATATATGTGATGTGCATGTCTGTGTGTCTGTATGTGTATGCACATATGATTGTGTGTGTGTGCATGTGTCTGTGTGGCTTTTTGTGTCTGCACATATGATGTATGTAGATGTGTGTGTGTGTGTGTGGCTGTGTATGGCTGTGTGGCTGTTTGTGTCTGCACATATGATGTATGTAGATGTGTGTGTATGTGTGTGTGTGTGTGTGTGTGTGGCTGTGTGTGTGCACATGTGATGTATGTAGATGTATGTGTGTGTGTGTGTGTGTGTGTGTGTGTGTATTCCTGTAAGCATTGATATGCATCTGCCACAGCTCATGTGAGGGTCAGAGAACTCCGATTTTCTCTCACCTTCCCCCTTGTTTTGAGGCACTCTTTGTTGTCCACCACGTGATACGCCGGGCTACCTGGCCTGTGTACCCTTGGCTATTTTTCTTTGCCTGCCTCCTATCCCATTATAAGAACACAGGCGTTACAGACACACCACCACACCTGGCTTTTCCATGGGTTCTGGGGCTTTGAGCTCCGGCCCTTGTGCTTGTGTGACAAGAGCTTTACCCACTGAGCCATCTCTCCAGCCCCTCAGCTGAATTTTTGTTGATTCGACACAACTCTGGGATTAAGATGTAATGATGCTGAACATTTTGGCAAGATAAACTCCTTAGGTGATCACCCCATGGAGATAACAGTCAGGGCCTGTTTGAAAGCTTTGCCTGTAACCCGACACTTAATGTGGACTGTTTCATTACAAGCTTCTGGGGGTACGTCCATGTACAGTGGCATCTAGAAACTTCTGTCCCCTTCCCCACTGCCAAATGCCCACCAGCAAACATCCACCGGGAAGGGACATCAGGAATACTGCACTCACATGAGACTACCAGTGTGATGCCCCTTGAAGATCAGCTTGTGATAATTACGTTTTAATGCCATGATTTTGCTTTTATCAACCACATCTTCTAAGGAGGAGGGGGATGTTCTCAGTTACACCCTCCACTACTCTCTGTAATGGATTCTTTATGAAAACTCACATTTTTGTGTAAAGGAGCTGAACTAGGAACGTTTGGGTGAGCACTGAGACATTTATTGTTCTTTGCAGACAACACTAACTAATCCATTGACTGTTCTTCTTCCCACCTTGACTCCTAGGAAACAGACAATGGCAGCTTTGGCATATGTGTGGTCTTTCTTTACATTATGGCCTTTACTGTTTATTTGACATATTTTGTCCTTGTTTCCGTAGCCGTACACCTGATATTTGATGTCTTTGTTATTTGAGGTCCATCTTCTGACCTTCCTGTCTGCCGGGCACTGGATTATAGAATGAACACTAAGAACAGTATCTTCCTATCAATCAGAAGCTGTAAGAGATAACAGTAATCAAGAAAAAGAGGCCACCCCTTGGTGTTTGCCAATTTTTATTTCCTGCCTATGGTGGTTTGAATATGCTTGGCCCAAGGAGTGGTACTAGTAGGAGGTGTTGGAATAGATGTGGCCTTGTTGGAGGAAGTGTGTCACTGTGGGGGTGTGCTTTGAGACCCTCTTCCTAGCCTCCTAGCCACCCAGAAGCCAGTCTTCTCCTGTGTGCCTTCAGAACAAGTTGTAGAACTCTCAGCCCCTCCAGCACCATGCCTTCCTGGATGCTACCATGCTTCCTGCCTTGATGATAATGGACTGAATCTCTGAATCTGTAAGCCAGCCTCAATTAAATGCTATCCCTATAAGAGTTGCCTTGGTCATGGTGTCTCTTCACAGCAATTGAAACCCTAACTAAGACACTGACGCATGCGTGAAGACACAGGGCATCACGGAAGTCAGCTCCCCTTTCAGCAAGCATGTTAAGAGACACACTTGCATTGCCTTAATGATGTAACAGGAGCATGGATTTCCCAGGGTGTTCGCTCAACTCTTCCTGGATGCTTGCTGTGGACTAGGACATCTGCCAAGTGCTGGCGTTTCAGCAGTGAACAAGCCAAATGTGATCACATGCACGCAGAAGAAGCCACATTCTATCCAGGCCAAAGGCTGTGGTGCAGGGACCAACATAGTTGATGAGTGTTAGGAAGAATGTTCAAAGCCCCAGGACACAGAGCAGCAGATCCATCATCTAACCCTGGGGGCCGGGGTGATGATATTGAATCTCGGGTGATGATCTCTGGGTGAGATATTGAATCTCGGACCTGAGAGATGAGGCAGAAGGAGGAAAGAGGAATATTCCATGAACACTGAGGGGAGCAGCTGATAGCTGACCCTCATGTCTCCCCTCTCTTCACCTCTGCTTCTAGCCTGCTTTCTACCCTCACATCTCCCCACTGTGCCTATTCGAGTCATTGAATTTTATTCTCGCCACCGAATGCTCTTAATTTCAAAAACACATAAGGTATTATAATAAAAAAAATGCTTTTTCTAAAAGTGAAATAAAATTCCTTTTCCCATGTGTGTATACCCGCTGACGTCATTTGAAATGGTATTTTTGTGAAGAAGTCTCCCTGTGAAGGAAAGCGAAGTAAACAAACCACGGCTCACACTTCGCAGAGTGCCTGCGTATATGTTACAGACCAGGGAGTCGGGATGGGAACAGCTTCGACAATCTGAAAAGAATGCTAAGCTAAATATAAAAGTTGAATAGTTAATTCTAGCTATAATTGTCCGCCATGCATATGCTTTTGAGTTCCCACGAGCTAACAAAGAAACATGTGCAACTGATTCTCTATTTATTTGCTGCGATACAAAGTCTTCCCACCTACCATGTTCATGGGCTGGCTCCTTCCTGTTACCCAGCTGAAGCCGACACTTGCCAATATGAGGGCCAAGCTGGACTCAATTCACAGCCAAGAACAGAAGGGGAACCATTGTGAGATTTTTCTGGGCACAGTAGTTCTCATCAGACTAAATATATGTGTTTAATTTTATATTGCTACCAAATGCTTCCCAAGGCATTTTTTCCATTCTCCTTCAAGTCAGAGGGTATATCATAACAAAGGGCTAGAACCGTGAGCAGAAAACCTGGGTTTGAATCAAAACATCTGGAGTTCAACCCTGGTTGACCTTTCCTTAGTTTAAAGACCTTGGGGAGGTATTGTGCCTACATGGGAATGTAAGACACACCTTACCTTCAGAGGCATGTTATTAGCTTGCTGGGATCGCAATAGCAAAATACCACAGAGTGAATGGGTTAAAGAAGAGAAGTGTGTTTCCACGTAGCCCCAGTAGCTACACATTACGGGGTTAATATCTTCAGGCCTCTCTGGTTGGCTCAGCTTCCCTGGTGTCACAAGTCTTCCCTGTGTCTTTATCCTGCACCCCCCCACCCCCGCCACCCCCCCACCCCCACTTCCACCCCCACCTGCTTCTTACAGGGATAGTACTCAAATTTGGGTTAGACTTGTCTTAACTCATTGGTTTCTTTATAAAGACCCAGTCACCAAATAAGTCTCATGCTGCTGTAACTGGGATTGGAATTTTGACATGTGAACATGAACTTGGAAAAACAGTTCAGCCCACAAGAGCAGAATAACAGATTTACTGTTTGTCTCTCTATCTGTCTGGTTGTGACATAGCCACATATATCCCAGCTTGGGTGAATTTCCTATGTAACTGAGGCTGGCCTTGAACTCCTGATCCTCCTACCTTTACCTCCCAAATACAGTAATTATAGGCACACAGAGGACCTCTGGCTAGTTAGCTGTCTTGCAAATCAGATTACTTAGACTACTTAATTCTAAGTAGATGTTCAATAAATGCTCATTAAATATAAACAAGTAAAATTTAAAAGTTATTATTATTTCTAATGTTATCTATATCTCCACTTGGTGGCTAAATTGGAGGTAAAAGGTAAATTTTAAATAGCAAAACTATATTTTTACTGGGATACACCAGCTCCTATCTGGTGTCTAGAAGTAATTTCATGCTTAAACTAATTCCCTTTCTTCTTTTGAGATTTAGCATAATCAGGGAGACATTATTTTAGTTTGAAATTCATAAGCTCATAATACTCACTGGAGTCATAAGAATTTTCTCACTGTGAAAGTTCTGAGTATTTTCGAAATTTTAATAATTGGTGTTGACTTTTTCTCATGTTCTATTTGAAATTAATTTTTTTTAGTTTTTTATTTAGTATTTGTGTGTATATATGTATGTATTGTGTGTGTGTGTGTGTGTGTGTGTGTGTGAAGTCACTTCTTTCCTGGAGATACAGAACATGAAGCTTATGTGACAACCACATCTTACTGACCCCAAACTATAAACATTTAAGTTGATAGTTCGACTCTTAGGTTCAAGTATATAAATGTTTATGCATGTGTTCCTACTACATATAGTAAAACTGTAAAATATTATTAATACATACATTAATTCTAAGATATTAGTGAATGAATTCATTATTAATAGCAAGCACAAGGATAAAGAAACTTTCTAGTGCTATTTTGGGAGCAAAATTAAACTAAAAGTAGAAGAAGTGACCACTGCAATCACCTGATCAGTTCCCTAAAGCAATCAACACTAAGAGGTAGAGCAGCTGAGGACTTAACCAGAACACATGAAGCCCTGCGTTGAGATCCAGAATTGCATAAAGCAGGCCTGCACATGCCTGTAATCACAACGCCCCAGAGGTGTAGGCAAGAGGGTCGCAAGTTCAAGGTCATTATCTGCTATAATAGCAAGTTCAAGACCTACAAGAGCCCATCTGAACATAAAAACTGGCAGCCTGTTTTTATAATGATATTTAGTAGCTATGAAGTTTCTGATAAAGAAAATTTCTACAAAGGTAAAGATCAGGTATCATCTGACCCTATAAATTTGATCTACTATTTTGTACAAAGACAAAAAAATTAAATCATGACTAGAGCCTTTGATCAAAACCAAGTATATCATTTTTGTCTCTTAGTTGGAGTATGCTGTTTTAGGTTAATAAGTCTACATACAAATCAGCTCATTACAGCCAACTTGAAAAAGGCATATAGAAACATTCACATTTTAGAAAAGATTGGAAAGAGTATGATAAATGGGAAGACAGAAAAATCCCAAGGTCTTGGGATAAGGTTTTTGTTGTTATTATTGCTGTTTTAAACATTAATTTTATAAATTTATTATGTTGGAAATGTAAATGTGCAAGATCTCACACCAAAATTAACCAGACCCAAAGTCTACACAACTCAATGAGCTTCTGTATGATTTTCCTTACCCCAAGGGTAAGGAAAGAAAGTAATAAAATATTCAAATTGCTAGGGTAAATCAGGAGCCCTTGAACTACTCATCTTTAATACTATGGAGTATATATTAAAAATACATTCCACATAAAGTATTTAAGACTCATTCTAAATTAAGCATGGTAGCTCATGAGATCATAATCCTATAATCCCAGCACTCAGGAGGCCTTGGCCTCATAATGAGTCCAGTCTGAACTACAAAACGAGACCCTACTTTTTAAAAATTTGTCTGTCTTCTCTAGATATACATCACTTATATTTGTAAGATTGTGGAGAGAAAAAAAACTCCTCCTTGTCCAGTCCCTGGGCATGAGACGGCTTAGCCTGTAATAGTGCTTATCACCCTGCCTGATGACCTGTGTTAAATCCCTAAAATACACGTTGTGGAAAGAGAGTACCAGCTCCCACACATTGTCCTCTGACTTACTTCCACATGTGCATTGCGGCATAGTACGTGTGTGGTGGTTTGAATGAACACGGTTCCCATAGACTCATAGGGAGTGGCATTATTGTGGGTGTGGCCTTGTTAGAGGAAGCACGTCACTGGGGTTGGCTTTGAGGTTTCTGAAACTCAAGCCAGATCCAGTGTCACTCTCTCTTCCTTCTGCCTGCTGATCCAGATGGAGAGCCCTCTGTTCCCTCTCCAGCACCATGTCTGCCTGTGTGCCACCATGCTTCCTGCCATGAACAGAAGGGACTACACCTCTGAAACTGTAAGCCTGCCTCAATTAAAAGTTTTTCTTATGGAGAGTTTACTGTGGTCAGGGTGTCTCTTCACAGAAATAGAAACCCTAACTAAGCATGATCACACAAACACATAAATAAATGCAGTAAAAATTAAGATATATATATACACACAAATACACACACACACACACACACACACACACACGACATACAATACAGACAACATGAAATTATGCTGGTGACTATTTGGGTAGAGAAAGGAGGCCATGGGAGATGTGATGACCGGTCAATGACAAGAAGGAAAATAGGACCAAAACACATAAGATACTAAGCCGGGTGAAGTGGCACATGCCCATAATCTCAGCTCCTAAGACATGGTTTCAAATGAGTAAGGAGTTCATGGTGTAACTGCCCACAGTTACATCGAACAGGTTACCTGGAAGGGAAGCTGGGGATGTATGGGAAGGTGGCAAAAAAAAAAAAAAAAAAGGAGACCAAGACAACACCTGCTATTCAAGGTCTCAAAGTTTAATGAAGAACTCCAAATATATAGGCATGGGAAAAGGCTGGAAGCTTCTCAGCAGAACCAGTTCAGTTGCTTCACAGGTGGCTAGGGTTTCTCAGGAAACTGCAGGTCCTTGAAGAATAGGCTTCACCTTTGTCTGGGCTCTCTACCCTAGGTGGAGGGGATTATGGCTAACACAGGAGTTCCTCCTGCTCAAAGGTTGGGAGAGGAACTTCACATTGGCTGATGTCAAGTTCCTGCCAGGTGGCATGGCACCCCAATAAGGCTCTCTACACAAGGTCATCTTCAACTACATAGTGACTAAAGGCCAGCCTGGGGTATACGAGACCCTTGTCTTTTCAAACTTCCCTAAAATCATAACACATTCTAATATCTGATACAATGAATAAATGCTCATAAGGAGAATTGTAATAATGAGTATTAAGTTGGCAAGGTGGAATCTACCGTGTTTTAAAACACACAGCCTTGAGTATCATGACTCTGTGTTCTGCAAACCATGCCAAGCTAAAGGAAAAACAACCACCAACCTGCAATTAGGTTTGCATCCCACAAGAGCAGGGCAGACCAGGGCCTTTGCTTAGGGAGACAGAAAGCATTAAGAGAGAGAATGCTTGTATTATTTATCTAAACTGAAGTGTCTTAGTTTGGGTTTCTTTGGCTGCGAGGAGACACTGTGACTCTGGCAACTCTTACAAAGGAGAGCATTTAGTTGGGAACTGCTTACAAGTCCAGAGGTTTAGTCTACTGTCATGGCAGGAAGCACGGTGGGGTGCAGGCAGACATGGTGCTGGAAAGGGGCTGTGAATTCTACATCTGGATCCTCAGGCAACAGGAAGGAAAAAATGAGCCACTGGGCCTCACTTGAGCTTCTAAAACCTCAAAGCCCACCCCCCAGGGACAGGCTTTCTTCAACAAAGCCACACCCAGTCCCACAGGCCACACCTCCTAATAGTGTCACTCCCTGGTGACCAAGCATTCACATCTTTGAGTTTATGGAGGTCATTCTTATTCAAACCACCACATAGGCAAATGGGTTCTTAGACACCTCAAAATATTTGCTCTTCACCTCACCCAGTGAAATCTCCCCCTGCGATTCAGTATCGTGTCCGTAATGCTGGGCATTGAGATAGGAGCTTTGCTATAAATAAGCAATGACCAAAGGATGATGAACATTTCATAGGTTAACATCAGGGATCAGATGTCCCACTTTGTGTAAGTCTCTGAAATTTAACCACCAGCTGAGGGCAGGTGATGCCTATAAAACTCAGAGAGGGAACTGAGTGGGAAGTGTTTCTGAAATTGAAATTAGGGGGAAATCCTAGAAAGCAAAGGAAAACTTCATTTCCACAGCTGAGCTCGTGTGCTGAGAGCCCTACTTACCTTCAAATAGTTTAGAAATAAAGATTTATATCATGCAAATTGTATTCTTTAGAGACAGCCTCTAGGATGCTGTTGTGTTATTGACCAAAGTGTACTTGGAAATACTGTGATATAACAGCCACTCGCTTTCGCAGAATACCCTCTGTGGGACCAGGAGTTTTCTGCTAAGTAGGGCTGTAGGGGTTTATAGTGTAAGTTTATTAAGATCCCAGCACATGTTGGACAGAGGCAGGTGAATCTCTGTGTGTTCCAGGCTAGCTTTGTCTACATAGGAAGCTCCAGGCCAGCCAAGAATACTTAGTGAGACCCTGTCTCAAAATAAATAAATATGAATAAAATGTGTATTAAGCCAAAAGTTAAACACATGATCAGGAAAATTTTTTTCTCTTTCCATTTGTTTTAAAATGAGGTCTTGCTTCATTGCCCGAAGTGAACTTGACCTTGTGATTCTACTACCTCAGTCTCAGGGGAGATGGAAGTATAGGCTTGCACGGCCATGTAAGGTTTGACATATAGTCTTCAGGATTAAGCTCAGAGTTTGCCTTAATACAATAAGCTGTATATAGTAATTATGTCAGCCACTGTGGGCTAGCTACAATAACAAATTAATACAATAAGACAACCTCCCTAGTGTCTTTTCTTATAAGGACACTAATCCTACTGGATTGGGGCCCCCCTTTACACCTTATTTACCACTTAGGCCTTATATGTTTAGGTACAATCACATAGGCATTTATATCCTTTGAAATCTAACTTTGAGCCCAAGTTTGAAGAGGAATTTTAATCTAGCAACATGGCTGCTCTGGCAAAGGATCATATCCAAAGATCTTCTAGGTCTGTGTGATCCTACTGGAAGACAGGTATGCTCCGGATTACAGTATTTATCTGGCTGTAATACAGACACACCCTTAGTACACATCTTTAATCCTAAAGAATGAAGGTAAAGTTAATTTGCAGAAGGAAGCAGCTAGGTTTGAAAGTGATGTCTAATTGAGGGACAGACAAAGTAATGAATCAGAGAAAGGTTTGACAGAATGAGTCAGAGATAGGATATGCCCAGCTTTCACAGCAACAGACAGGAAATAGAGATACCTTAAGAGAGCAGTGCCAAGAGACAGAGAAATGGGGGCAGGGAGGAATGGGTTCAGTCAGCGTAGCTCAGGCAGCCAGTGCACATCAGCAGAGACAGAACAAGTCAGAGAATGAGAAAGAACCAGATTAGTGCAGACTTCCAAAGTTAGTCTAAGGCTAAGTAGAGAAATTCAGTGAGAAGCCAGATTGAATCAGTCAGTTTGAAGAAAAGTTTGAGCCAGAACAACTGAATTGAACCAGCCAACCAGAGTTCAGAAGGAGCTAGAAAGGGTGAGTTTATTCAGCATTGAGCCTCCCAGGCAACGATTACATCTGGAGAATAAAACCAACATTTATGCAAGCTGGCCTTGGACTCAAAATCCTGCTTGTCTAAGTCTCACAGGTGCTGGGGTTAAGTTGTGTACCCATCTCCAAATTAGGTCTTCAAGGTGAATCTTAAAAGGAGCACAGTTCCATTCATAGCATTTATACTTTAAAGGCCTTCAAGGAGTATCAACTGTATAGGACCAAAGATACTTATGGTGTTCTCCATAACATATTTAGCTTGCATTTTAATCCAATAGGCATTCAAGACAAGATTCACAGTATTAATAAAGGATAAACTTACTTACAAAAAAACCCCTCTTCTACTTAGTTTAAGAATGATCTATTTTTACATCTATCCTTGAAATGTATTTAAAATTGTAAGTGACTGCTACATTTCTTGTTAAGGCATTACAATTAGAATACATTATCATTCTACAAAACAATTTGGGCAGTGCATTATTGATTGCTGGCATTTCACTTATTTCTTCGTTAACTGAAATACTATTGTTTTGGATTGCTGCTGCAGCCATATGATCACCATTGATCCGGAGTCAAAAATGAAGTTTTTTATACTTGATTAGTGGATGACAATGACAGTAGTGGTGGAAAGAATGAGGAAAACACAACAGTTCAATGTAGATTATTGGACATCATTACCCCTTGTGTACCTTTTAGTTTGGGTATTAATATCTTACGTTGTTGACGGTGACCTGATGTGATTAAAACTTTAATGTACAACGGTATAGTCTCAAAATCAGCTCCCAAGTTTACTTCCACATTCCTAAATCTGTAACAGCTGTATGAGCTTACAAAAAGATTGAACACCAAATAATGAAAATTTGCTGGAAACAGTATTATATTAATAATCCTACAATTCAGTCTACTCTGTTCACATAATAGTTGTTATTAAAAAATATGATTGTGTGTTTTTTAATATTATAACTGTTCTGGGGAAAGGCAGTTATGTTTCATATAAAATGGATTTTTAGACATTTAAATTGATATTTATCAAGTACATTTTATTGTGTGACTAGCAATATTTTAAAGAAAACTCATGTTAAGGCCATCCAGAGACTACCCCACCTGGGGATCCATCCCATATACAGTCACCAAACCCCAACACTATTGTGGATGCCAAGAATTGCTTCCTGAAAGGAGCCTGATATAGCTGTCTCCTGAGAGGCCCCGCCAGAGCCTTACAAATACAGACGCAGATACTCTCAGCCAACCATTGGACTGAGCGTTGAGGTCCCCGATGGAGTAGTTAGAGAAAGGACTGAAGGAGCTGAAGGAGTTTGCAACCCCATAGGAAGAACAACAATATCAACCAACCAGACTCCCTCCCCCAACCCCCAGAGCTCCCAGGGACTAAGTCACCAACCAAGGAATACACATGGCTCCAGCTGCATATGTAACAGAGGATGGCCTTGTCAGACATCAATGGGAGGAGAGGTCTTGGTCCTATGAAGGCTCAATAGATGCCCCAGTGTAGAAGAATTGAGGGTGAGGAGGTAGGAGAGGGTAGGTGGGTGGGTGGAGGAATTCCCTCATAAAAGCAGGGGAAGGCGGAATAGGATAGAGAGTTTCTGGGAGGGGAGATGGGGATAACATTAGAAATGTAAATAAAGAAAATATCCAAAAAAAGAAAACTCAGGTTAGAATTCAAAATATACTCCCTTAAAAGCATTATAAACAGATAAACTGTTTTAAGCGTAAACTTGTGTAACATGTAGAGTTGTACAAATACCACCAGATTCAAGATTCCACTTTTAGAGTATTTAGGTCAACCGACCAATTCCTTTGTGCCCCTGAAGAGAAGCCACCCTTGCTTGGGACCTACAGCTTCTGGACCAGTTACTTCTACCTCTTCCATAAATTTATATTCATATTTCATCTCTATGACTGATTTCTTTTATGCCAAGGAATGAAGTGTGTTCTTGCTAAGCTACACTTAACTCCTAATAATGCTTATTTATCTTTCCTTTTAAATTTTCTAACTTTTTATTGATTCTTAATGAATTTCACATCATGAACCCTGACCTGATCCTGATCATCTTCATATCTATCTATCTATCTATCTATCTATCTATCTATTTATTTATTTTTACATTCCTGTGGTTGCCCCAGCCACTGTTCCCCTTCCCACAGTTCCTCATCCCATTCCTCCTCCCCCTTGCCTCCGAAAGGGTACTCCCCAACACCAGGCCTCCCCCTTTCCTGGGGTCTCAAGGCTCTCAAGGAATAGGTGCATCTCTTCCCACTGGGCCAGACCAGGCAGTCCTCATATGTGCTGGGGCCTCCAAACAGCCTATGTGTGCTGTCTGGCTGGTGACTCAATCTCTGGGAGCTCCCTGGGGTCTGGGTTAGTTGAGCCTGCTGGTCTTCCTATGGCGTCACCCTCCCCTTCAGCTTCTTCAGTCCTTCCCCTAATTCAACCATAGGGGTCCCCAACTTCAGTCCAATGGTTGGGTGTTAAGTTTCTACATCTGACTCAGTCAGTGCCTAGTTGAGCCTCTCAGAGAACAGCCATGCTAGGCCCCTGTCTGTAAGCACACCTTAGCATCAGTAACAGTGTCAAGCCTTGATGCTCCCCCATTCCCTCCACTTGAGAATCTACTGAAGGTAGACTCTTTGAGTTCCCTCTCCACACTGTTTGTCACCCCCATTGAGTCCTGAAAGTCTCTCATCTCCCTGATCTCTGGTACTTTCTAGAGGGTCACCCTACCTCTTAACCCCAAAGGCTGCATATTTCCATTCATTCTCCTGGATCTCTGGGCCTCTGTCCCCCTACCCCATAACTAATCCTACTCTCCTTTACCCTCCACCTCCCCTCTCCTACCCAGGTCCTTCCCTCTGCCTCCCATGATTATTTTCCCCCCTTTTAAGTGAATTGAGGCATCCTCACTTGGGCCTTTCGGCTTGTTAAACTTCTTACAGTCTGTGGGTTGTATCCTAGGTATTCTGTACTTTTTGACTAATAGCTACTCATCAGTGAGTATACACCATGCATGTCCTTTTGCATCTCAGTAACCTCACTCAGGATAATATTTTCTAGTTCCATCCATTTGCCTGTAAAATTCATGACATCCTCATTCTTAATAGCTGAGTAATATTCAATTGTGTCAATGAACCACATTTTCTGCATCCATTCTGCAACTGAGGGGCATCTGGGTTGTTTCTAGCTTCTGGCTTACAAATAAGGCTGCTGTGAATATAATGGAGCACGTGTCCTTGTAATATGGTGGGGTATCTTTTAGGTATATTGCTCCAGATATAGCTGGGTATTCACATAGAACTATTTTCTGAGGAACCACCAGACTGATTTCCAGAGTGGTTATACCAGCTTGTAATCCCACCAGCAGTGGAGGAGTGTTCCTCTTTCTCTACATCCTCACCAGCATCTGCTGTCACTTGAGTTTTTGATCTTGCCCCTCTGACTGATAGAGTCTGGTAGAGTCTCAGGGTTGTTTTGATTCGCATTTCCCTGATGACTAAGGATGTTGAACATTTTTTTAGGTGCTTCTCTGCCATTCGAAATCTTCTACTGTGAATTCTCTGTTTAGCTCTGTACCCCCTTTTTAAACTGGGTTATTTGGTTTTGGGGGGTCTAACTTCTTAAGTTCTTTTATATAGTTTGGATATTAGCCCTCTATCTGATGTGTATTTAATGAAGATGTTTTCCCAGTCTGTAGGATGCCATCTTATCCTATTGACAGTGACTTTTGACTTACAGAAGCTTGCATGCTCTCAGACCCTCTGGGCCAGCTCTCCTGAACGCATGCCCTTGGGGCTGTCTCACCTGTGCCCACAACACCAGAACTAACTTTACTGTGCTGCCCAGGTGACGTTTGGGCCACAATCCTATGTGCTGAAACCAGGGAGTGGTAGGGCCAGCTCTGCCCAGTCCTTGGACATCAATATGGCCCCAGGTAGCAGCCCAGATCAGAGATATCCACATGGCCTTTAATGGAAACATAGCTAAGGACATCAACACAGATCCCTGCCACTCCAGGGCCATGGACCTGGACACGACCCTCAGAGACAGGGAGTCAAGGACAGCACATCCTGGGCCAGTACATCACCTTGGCCTCAGGGGACAGCTCAGGCTGTTCAAATCTGGCTGTTCCTCACCAACCTCATGTCCCCAGTTACACCTCTTGTTGTGGTGCACAAACGGTTCCACTTCTCCTTTTCTCCCATCTCTTCACCACATACCTACTCATCGGAGCTGGGTATTCAGATAGAACTATTTTCTGAGGAACCACCAGACTGATTTCCAGAGTGGTTATACCAGCTTGTAATCCCACCAGCAGTCATTCACCTTTGGGTGGTGGCAGACAGACCTCTCTTCTTTCTAAATGTTAAGATTTATTTATTTTTACCTTCTGTGTATGATGGTTCTACCTCCATGTATGTCTGCATGCCAGCTGCATGCTTAGTGCCCATGGAGACCAGAGGAGTGCATTGGAGCCCCTGAGATGGGAGTTGGGGATGATTGTGAGCCATGATATATGGGCAGGAAGCCAAAACTACAAGTGCTCTTAACTGCTAAGACATCTATCTAGCTCCTTGTGGGTCTTTCTAAAGTGTGAAAACATCCATACAAATAACATTACATAGACTGAGCAGAGGCTGTTGGAGGGATTATAAATGTATATAACTATATTTACATGTATGCAATAACAAACAGTAAAGCTGCAGTTGTTAACAGTAGTTTATTCCTTCAAGTAAAATCTTTTTCTCTGCTGTGATGCTTTTGAGAGTCATCATGCTATTCTGAATATCACTACCTTCTGCATTATTTGCTGAATTATATTCTGCTGAACATTTTGCCAAATTGTCTCCAGTCACCAACTGATAGCTATAGTGGGTTGCATGGGAACGGCTCCCACAGAGTCAAGTCTGAATACTTAGTTCCCGGCTTGTTGAACTGTTTGGGAAGGATCAAGGAGGGTTGCCTTGTTGGACTGTGGAGGTTTTATCACAAGAGGTGGGCTGTGAGGTTTCTAATGCTCGTGTCATTTCCAGTTAGCGCTCCCTCCCTCCCCCCCCCCTCTCTCTCTGGTACTGCTCCAACAACATGCCTGTCTGCTGCCTGCTGCCTGCTGCCTGCTGCCTGCTGCCTGCTGCCTGCCTGCCTTCCCTCCCACCTGCCTGCTGCCTGCCTGCCTGCCTGCTGCCCGCCTGCCTGCTGCCTGCTGCCTGCTGCCTGCCTGCCTACCTGCTGCCTGCTGCCTGCTGCCTGCTGCCTGCCTGCTGCCTGCTGCCTGTCTGCTGCCTGCCTGCCTGCCTGCCTGCCTGCTGCCTGCTGCCTGCTGCCTGCTGCCTGCTGCCTGCTGCCTGCCTGCCTGCTGCCTGCTGCCTGCTGCCTGCTGCCTGCTGCCTGCTGCCTGCTGCCTGCTGCTGTGCTCCCTGTCATGATGGTCAGGGACCCACCCTCTGAAACTGTGAGCTCCCAATAAACAAACTATTTATTCCATAAGTTACTTTGGTCATGGTACTTTGTACAGCAATTAAAGTAGGGCAATAGAAAATTTAGTTACTTCTATTGGTTGATTGTTAAAAAATGATGATGGTTTGGGAACATTTATGCAAAAAAGTATTTATGTGGAAATGCATTTTTACCTCTCTGAGGTCAGCAGCCTGGAGTAGACTTGATGGGTCATATGGTAAGTATAGTTTCCATTTTGAAGACTCACTCAAACTACCTTACAGTAATTGTACCACTTTACACTGCCACTAGCAATAATGACATTCCAACTGTACCATATCCGCACCAACACTTGGAAGTCTGGTTGTTTGAAGCTATTCAAATAGAAATGTGGTAGTATGATGCGGATTTAATCTAAAGTCTCTAATAGCCAAAGTGTTTATGTTTCTTTCTGTTAACCATCTGTACAAATGTCTCGTTTGGGCTTACTGTTGTTTGATTTGATTTATTTCTATCTTGGTATTAAGTTGTATACACTCTCAATTAGAGATGAAAACAAATGTTCAGTCAGGAAAAATGCTCAGCAAATATTTTATCCCTCGTCATGGCTTGTCTTTTCATTTTTCTAATGATTTTACAAGCAAAAATATTTTTGAAATTTGTTTAACATTCTTTGGACATATTTCCTATTTTCTGGGTCTTAACCCAAGATGGCAAAGTTTTTCTGGTGTGTCTTCATATGTTTTGGATTAATTTTGATTTGATACAAATGAGAGCATCCCAGTTCACTTCTTTTTCTTAATTTACTTAAATGCATCTAATGCCTGTGAGTGTTGTACCTGCACGTGTGCCTGGGCTCCACCTGTGTGTAATCCCTGCAGAGGCCAGTGGAAGGTGTCATATTCCCCGGGACTGAAATTCTAAATTACTGTGAGCTGCTGTGTGGATCCTGGGAATCGAACCCAATGTTTCTGGAAGAGCATCATCCAATGTCCTTAACTGCTGAGCCATCATACCAACCCCCTTATTTTTTTTATCCAAATGAATATCTCGCTATTTCTCTCTTTCTTTCTTTCTTTTTTTTTTTTTTTTTTTTTTTTTTTTTTTTTTTTTTGATTTGGTTTTTTCGAGACAGGGTTTCTCTGTGTAGTCCTGGCTGTCCCGGAACTCACTCTGCAGACCAGGCTGGCCTTGAAATCAGAAATTCTCCTGCCTCTGCCTCCCAGAGTGCTGGGATTACAGGCATGCGCCACCACCGCCCGGCATATCTCGCTATTTCAAAATCACTTTCTGAAAACACTCTTCTTTACCCATTGAATTTAATTGGCCATTTAAGTGTGGGTCACTTCTGGATTCTCAATTCTGTTCCACTGATCTATATGCTTATCTTCATAAATTCTCCATGTGTAATCAGCCAGAAGAGGATCATATTTAGAGAAAATGAGCATATTGATACTTTCCACTGAAGCAAATAATGCATCAGAATTTAAATATAGTAATTGTCAAAGAAAAATAATCTCTGTAAAAAACATAGTCTTACCCACACATCTTAAAACAAAAATAACAAGTCAATTTCAATAATTTTTACTGGGGCCTAGGGAAAAAAACTAGAAAAGAATACTGCTTGAAAAAATAACCTCCTGTTAACAACTATCAAATTGCTTATATTCATCTAGAAAAATAACATATTTAAAGAGGATGAATAAATACTGTTATGAGACAGTTGTAGCATAGCAAGAATATATCTTCAAAATTTGGGCTAAGTCTTTAGGGAGCAGCAATTACATTAATGGGTATAAAAGAGTAAGACTCAGGATAGCTCAGTGTTTACCTAGCATTTGGGAAACCCTGGGTCTCCATCCCCAGCAATGCCTGCGATCCTCGCGCTGGGAAGGCAGAGGCAGATGGATCAAAAGCCCATGGTCAGTCTTGGCTACATGGTGAGTTAAAGGACAGCATAGAATATATGAGATGCTCTCTCAAAGAAAAAGACTCACTGACAGAAGCAAACCATTGTCAGAAATTTTGAGTTGTGAGAAAGAAAGGTCCAAGAGTTGCCATAGGCCTGGAGATGCTCAGATGTTTCTATTTCAAAGTATATGCACATGAATGCTAAGAAGCCATGTTATTGAAAGCTACAGTCACAGGACAGATGAAACATACAGTTTATCAATATGTTTTTGGTAGAAGATAAAAAGCTTTTCTTCACCACACTGAATGATTGAAATTAATATCTGAAGATACCAAACATAAATCCTGAATTATTTAAAGGAGCCAGTGAGTATGTCTTTATAAAAACAAAAAAAACAAAAACAAACAAACAAAAAACAACCTCAGACCTATCTCTGGAAACGTCATATAATAAAATGAAAACAGAGGTATAAAAGCAAAAATTCAGAAAGGAGCCAGTGAGTATGTTTTTATAAAACAAAAACAAAAACAAAAAAAACAAAAAACAACCTTAGACCTATCTCTGGAAAAGTCATATAATAAAATGAAAACAGAGGTATAAAACCAAAGATTCAGAAAGATTTGCATATTGATTTTTTTTGCTATGCTTAGCTCTGATATATATATATATATATATATATATATATATATATATATATATATATATATATAGCTCATTATTAGGGAGTGCATTCAATAAACCATCCCTGTCTAACTGAGTAGGGTGTTTGTGTGGTTCGTGGAGAGACTCCTGGACCCCAACAAGTGGAATAATTAAAGAAAATGCTTAGCACAAATGCCAAAAAAACCTGAGACAAATGGCTAAAGATGCTGTTAAAAAAAACTTTAGAATATTTTTACAATACTGCTAGCAATCAGGATACATGTCATAGGTGCAGGAACACATACTATTGGTAACTTATAAACATTAAAAACCAGTTATCAGTATATCCACACATATATATATATACAAATGCATATGCATACATACACACAAGTACAAGCTGCTCAGTCTGTATAACATTACTTGTATGTTTATATCCAAGGTGGACCATTTGATATTATATTGGTGTAGTCTTCCCTCTCAGTGTTCCTTAGTTGTCTGTAGTTCTCTGTGAAGGGTGGAAGCCTTGGGGTGATTCCTCTCTCCACTTTTGCATATCTATTGCTGTTCTTGCCAAGCTTGTGATTGGTAAGCTTCTATGGGTGTAGCTTCTGACGTTTCTAGGAAACACAACCTCACAGCAAAGGCCCTCTGGCTCTAACAATCTTTCCATCCCCTCTTCCTCAATGATCCCTGAGCCTTACACGTGTAAGAGTTATGTTGTGATGTATACACTTGGACTGGACTCCACAACTGCATTTGGCTGGTTTTCTATAATGCTCTCTGAGTCTGTTGCAAAGCAAAGTTTCTCTGATTTGTGGGGTGGGGAAGAGTGAGGGGGTGTGGGGGTTAAGAATTACATTTATCTGTGGGTGTAAGTACAAACATTTAAAATGTAGTTATGGATTATGCTGGTTTGCCAAAATGGTGGTTGTAGGTTCTCTTCCAAGATCTATGAATTTGCAAGCCCTAGGTAGTTGGCTTTCCAGTACTAGAATTAAGCCCCACTAGCCAAAGGAAGTCTGCGATTACCAAAAGCTAGAAGAGGCAAGGAGAAACTCTGTTCAGAGAGCATAGCCCTGCTGACCACTCCATGTTAATGTTCTATTGCTGTGATAAAGCAAAGTAACTTGACAAGGAAAGGATTTACTTTAGTTTACAGTTGCAGTTCATCATGAAGAGAAGTCAGGGCAGAGACCCAAGGCAGAGAGGTCTGGAGATAGGAACTGAAGCAGAGGCCATAGAAGAATGCTATTTATTGGCTTGGTCCCCATGGCTTGCTCAGTTACCTTTGTCATGTAACCCAGGACCACCTACCCAGGGGTGGCACTGCTCAGAGAGGGCTGAGCCATCCTATATCAATCATTAATAGAAGAAATTTCCCCTATGACCTGCACACAGGCCAATATGATAGAGACATTTTCTCAACTGAGGGTCCCTTGTTCTAGATGACACAATTTGAGCCAAGTCTATAAAACATGATACAAAACAAAACCACACTCACCAGCATGCACCCCTATTTGACTTCTAGCTTCTGCAATTGTGAAATAATACATTTCTATCACCATAAGCCACCCAGTTTGTGAGGCTTTGTCATGGCTACCCTTAGAGATTAATATATGAAGTTAATCCCTACATGATCAAATCATGATGGAAATTATTAAAAGGTCAACTAAAACCATTCCCTTGCATAGACTCTGAATTCTCATTTTTCCCTCTTGGACTTGCACACCAATAAAACATCATTAAGTTTGGTTTTAAACCCTTCCCATGATGACATCTGCCCAGTAAAACTAGCCAAGAGAAAGACATGATTACACTGACCGATTTTACTTAAAACACATGAGAAATTGGAGATGGATTCAGAGGCAGGTTGACAGTCATACTGTGGTCCTCCATTACATTTATTCTTCCACAAAAGTCTTTCTCCTCTTCCTTTCTCAAACTCTTCAATACCTACGCCTTAATCCCTGTAACAACCTGTCCCAAGAATACAAAACATCATGAAGATGTTTAGGCAAGCTCTCATAGCCACATCAGCCCACCTACCTTTGTGTGTTTTCATATTCCATTGTCTGCTTGTGCTCCTTGCAAACACTGACCCTCTCCATTGTGCCCTATATACGGTGTGACCTTCTTATGACAACGTAAAGAAATTGCTCCGAAATTCCCCTTTGTTCCTCTAACACAAAATATTTCCTGGTGAGTCATTCTCATTATCCAATATTTGACATACAACTACTACTACTACTACTACTAATAATAATAATAATAATAAGTTGTATGTAATATATTTTACTATATTACATATCTATTATATAATATTTATTATATACTCTATGTAATTATGTATTATTTTATTATATTATTTAATTGTAATATATAAATATATAATAATTAATATATTATTATTATTTCTTTTAGCCTACTTCTCTTCCAATCACAAACATACCCCTTTCTTCCACTGGGTGACATTTACTCTAGTTTATGCTTAATTAATTAACTCGTGGCTTAATTATTAATGGTGCCCTTTTCAAATGCTTCAGTTAGGACTTCAACCTTCTAAATGTAAAACATCTTCAAAGAGTTCTCTGATCACTCCGAGTTTCTCTACTCTTACCCTCCAGGGACTCACTGCAAATGGGACCCCTCCCCCATTACTGCTCCTTTGCAACTCTTGTTTTCACATCATCCATCTTGCTCATGTTGTGTAAAGGAACTCTTGGTTCTGGCCTTTGGGCAGCTGACCGTTCCCTTCCTCTCAGTCCCTGCGTTCAGTTGGCCGTCATGGCTGTCCCTTGTTCTCGGCTGTGACTTAGGAAGAAACACACGTTCCAACCAGTATCCAGGAGAAAGGAAGAAGAAGCCCAGACCCCTCCCTTTAAGGAAAGGCCCCTCAGCAACATAGAACTCTTCTCCTTTGTGAACGGGGACGCCACACTTGCATCAAGAGGCCTGGAATTGTATATACTCACGTATGTTTTATGCATATATATGCAAATACATCTTCAGGTTTGTGCACGCTCCAGAAAAACCACCTAAGAACTGGGAATTCCAGTCCCAAGTGAACATGCATGGTATGTACTCACTTGTAAGGATATTAGCCATAAAATGTAGGTACTCCACAGACCCAGTGAAGCTAAACAAGAAGGAGGGCCCAAGCAAGGAAACTTGAATCTCTCTTAGAAGGGGGGATAAGATAGTCATAAGAGGCCGACGGAGGGAGGGAACTGGGAGAGAAGAGGAATGGGAAGGGAATGGGGGTTCGTGATCAGGTGTGGGGAAGGACAGGAGAGATGGCTAGATGGCCGTGAAAATGAATGAAAATCTGCAACTGACGGGGGTGAGGAGGTGGGGAGCATCTCCAGGACGAGACAGAGACCTGGGGTAAGGGAGGCACCCAAGAATCAGTGGGGGTGAGCTTAGCTGTGACTCACATTGGGAATATGGAACTTGAAGAAGCCGCCTCTTGTAACCAGGCAGGAACCTCAGTGGCACGATAAAGACACCAACCCACCCACAAAGCTTTCAACCCCAAATATATTCTGTCTACAAGAAATGCAGGCACGGGGAATGGAGCAGAGACTGAGGGGGTAGCCAACCAATAACTTGAGCCAAATACCAATCCCCAACACTATTAATGACACTCTGTCATGCTTGCAGACAGGAGCATGTTGTCTTCTGAGAAGCTCCACCCAGCAGCTGACTCAGACTGATGCAGACACCCACAGCCAAACAGTGGGTGGAGCTTGGAGACTCTTATGGAAGAATAGGAGGAAGGATTGCAAGCCCCTGAGGGGATGGGAACTCCACAGGAAGACCAACAGAGTCAGTTAACTTGGACCCTTGGGGCTCTCAGAGTCTGAGCATACACAGGCTGGACCTAGGCCTCCCCACACCTGTGCAGCAGATGTGCAGCTTGGTCTTCATGTGGGTCTTGAACAACTGGAACAAGGCTGTCCCAAAAGCTGTTGCCTGTCGGTGGGATATGTTCTACTAGCTGGCCTCAGTGGGAAAGGAAGTGGCTTATTCTCACAGAGACTTGAAGTGCCAGGGTGGGGGGGGGATCCACAGGGGGCCCCCACCCACCCAAAAGAGAAGGGGAGAAAAGGTTGGGGGAAGAATTGTGAGAGGGGTGACCAGGAGGGGAGCAGTGATCAGGGTGTAAAGTGAATAAGTGAAAAATAAAATGAAAAAAAAGTGGGGATTTGAGTTTTATGGAAAAATGGAAAATATCGGAGAACAATTAGCACAATAGTTTTCAAGCTTACTATGGTATTTTTTTAAGAACATGATAAAAAACAGCCACACTTTAAAGACATGATGATGAAATGAGTGGTAAGCAAAAAACAATTCTGTTTCCCAAGCTTCGGTGAGACAGATCTGAGAACCCAGATGTAAGTTCATGCTTTTTAACAAAGACATCTATAATATACACTGCAGAAAAGACAGCATCTTCAACAAAAGGTGCTGGGGAAACTGAATTTCAATGTGCAGAAGAATGAAACTAGATCCTTAACATCACTGTGCACAAAACTCAACTCCAAATGGATCAAAGACCTTAACCTAAGACCCAGGACTTTGGGGGGGGGGGGGGGAGAGGGAAGGGTGCATCAGCTTTTGGGCACTGGCAGCAACGCTCCAAATAAGACGCCCATAGCTCTGGAAGGAAGACCCACCATCAACGGGTGTGATGTCCTGAAGCTAAGAAGCTTCTGCCCAGAAAGGAAGGTGTGACGTGACGTGAAGAAACGCACAGCCCGCAGAACAGGAGAGAATCTCCCCAACCATTCCCCTGACACTCGTGAGCTTTCATAAAGAACTGGGACACAAAACATTAAGAAAATAAACAGCCTGGGGCCTGGAGAAATGGCTCAGCGGTTAAGAGCACGGACTGCTCTTCCGAAGGTCCTGAGTTCAAATCCCAGCAACCACTTGGTGGCTCACAACCACCCGTAACAGGATCTGACGCCCTCTTCTGGCATGTCTGAAGACAGCTACAGTGTACTTACATACAATAAATATCTTTTAAAAAGAAAGGAAACAGCCCAATTAAAAATTGAACTATGGAACCAAACAAAATTCTCAAAAGAAGAAAATGCGTATTTCTAGGAAACACTTTAAAAAGTGCTTAGCACATAGGGGCTGGATCTAGTCCCCCAACCCCTTATACACATAGGTAGCAGGTGAGCACCTCCAATCTTCAAGGGGGGTGAGGGCTGTCCCTAAATCTCTTGCCTGCCTATGGATCTCATTTCCCTAACTGGACTAGTCCTACTGATGTGTCCGTAGGGGTGTACCCAGGGGGAGGCTCCCTGTTCTCAAAGGAGAGGGAAGGGGAAAGGGGGAGGGGCTGTGTGAGGGGCTATGGTAACCAGGAGGAGGGGGAGCTGTGATTGGGATGTAAAGTGAATAAAAAGTAATGGGAAAAAGGTGCTCAGTATTCATAGGCTCCAACTAAAACTACTTTAAGATTTATCTCACCTGGGTAAGACTGAGCATCCTCAGAAACACATGGATGTGTGGTAGAAAACACACACACACACACACACACACACACACACAACCTGATGGTGGGACTGAAAACATATGCAACCACTTCGGAACTCTAAAATGTAGACCTGTCACATGACACAGCTATACCATCCCAAGGACTTTAGATACGACTACAGAGATATTTGCACATCTATGTTCACTGTTGCTCTAATCAAACTGCGAGGCTATGGAATCCAGGCTGATGTCCATCGAGAGATCAGTGGGTATCTGGGCAGAGTGGCACACACCTTTAATCCCAGTACTCGGAAGGCAGAGGCATAAGGATCTCTGCGTTTACAACCAGTTTAGTTTACAGAGTGAGTTCCAGGACAGCCAGGGCTACACACAGAGAATTCTGTCTTGAAGAAACCAAATGGGATGGGTAAGAAAAATGTGACACATGTACGTGGTGTCATTTACTCAGCTGTAAAGAAAAAATGAAATCCTAAAATTCACAGGTGAAGAGATGGAACGGGAAAAGCTATTATCCTGATAAATCCCCAAAAGACAGATGTAGGTTTTCTCTCCTATGCAGATCCTAGCTTCAGAGTTTGGTTTGTATTTAACTTGGACTCAAGTAGAAACCAGGACGCTGGGAAGGAGCTTTTTGGTGGCATGTTAAGGGATCGAATATAGCAGATTCCAAGGAAAACAGAAGCAGAGATGTCGACTATTGGGGTGGAAATGCTTGAGGAGGCACAGGCATGGGGATATGTGGAGAAGCAGAGGGTGGAGGAGGGCTCACTCAAAGGAAGGCTATATGTGGAAACCAACGATTCACAATCGAATCTGAAAACTAACTGGACAGGCCAAAGGCTACATGGGATATGAACAAGGGGGAGTTCACGGAGTCGGAGGATTAAACAGGAACCCTGGCAGGAGTGTGTGAGAAAGAGAGGCGTTGGATAGAGGAACCAAAACAAAGGGGATCCCATGGGTCTCCCAAACAGCACACAAGATTGCCACTGCTTTGTTACTCTCTGTAAGAATGCATGCGGGAAGATGCTAGTGGTGAATAAACCACATACTTTGGCTGCAGTATGTTGGGGGGGGGAGGCGGGGGCTTGTACACACACAAAAGACCATCAAGGCAGCCAGGCACTTCTTCCCTGCTTGCACTCACAGCGGGGGAGGGTGCTACATAGGCTGCTTGAGGGAGAAGACCCAGGGCTCCTATCCCAACACTGCCCATCCCAGCTCAGGGCACACCACGGGAGAGGAGAGCCCAGCACAGAACCCACCCAGAGAGCCTTTAGAGTGCTGCAGAGAAAAACGCTGCCTTCCGGACGCGCAAGATCATAGCACTCCTGGGAACACAGCAGCTGTGGTTGCCTGCACAAGATCAAGCCAGCCAAGATCCTCTAGTGGATGGGATAGCCGGTCTCCAAGCTCTTTACCCTTCACCCTTCACAGAGGAGCTACCAGTAGTTGCTAGTTGCTGTGGGGGAGGGGAGGTCGTTCTTTAGATGTGCCGCTGGAAGGTTTCCCGGGTTCCAGTGGATGGTCCCACAGCCATGCATGTATGGGAAGCACTAACTGGGCTTTGTGGGTTATCAAAAACAAACTAACAAACCAAATACCCTTCAGTGCCGTTGTCATTGTCGTCGTCCTCCTCCTCCTCTTCCTCATCATCTTGGTTTTGGCTTTCCAAAACAGGGTTTCTCTGCGTAGCCCTGGCTGTCCTGGAGCTCACTCTGTAGACCAAGCTGACCCCAAGCTTATAGAGATCATCCTGCCTCTGCCTCCTGAGTGCTGGGATCAAAGGTGTGTGCCACCACGGCTTGGCTCTTCAGTCTCAATATTTGACAGATTTCCCTTTTGCTTTTCCTTCAGTGGAATTTAAAAGCATCAAATGTGTACGGTAGCAGATGTGCTGGATGGTATGCCCAGTAAAAGTGACCGTGTGTCTATGGCACAGACGCAGAGTTAATACAAAGATCCCAAAATAAGCGATTTGCACCCTCCGTCTCAATCTGATGCGCAGTAGCAAAAATCTACCACTATTTTTGTAGTAGAGTTGCCTACTATTTTAAAAACTCATTGCTTTTCAGGAGACTTTCATCGGTTCTTCCCATTCCTGAAGACAAGCTTCACGAACCCTCTGGAGAGAAAGCCCTGTGTCAGGATCAGATGGCTAGATGCAGCTATGATACAATTGAGAATAGATCCTAAGAAGCAAATGCAACAGACACTCTTTTGGCACAGATATGTGTGCTCAATTACGGAGCTGTGCACAATAGTGTGTGTATGAAAACGCCAGGTAACACCTACACAATAGAGGGACAGATAAAGTTTATTCCACTCCAGGAAGTATCACACAATAGTTACAAAGAGCTCAATCGTACTGGGAAATGTTCACAAGGAAAGAAAATCATGGTTGAGTAAGTGCAAATGTTACGTAATTAGTGTAATTAGGGAATAAGAAAATGAAAAAATCCTGAATATGCTCAAAAATATATTAAAGTGCTATTTCCAATACAAGCGGAGAAGCCAAGCACTTGACACATTCTCCAGTGGGCAAACGAGGCCAGAAGCATCAAAGGTAAAAGAATGTGTCCTGCTGCGGCCTCAGATAGACGGGCCTGCGAGCCCAGGAATGCCTGTGCTCTCTACAAGCCGGGGAGGGGAGCTCCGTCATGAAGCTAAAAGAGAACCGATTTTAGTCAACAGTCTGCAGGAGCTTGGAAGCGAGTTCACCTTGGGACCCCAGAAAGCAAGGCAGCCTTCCATGTCACCTTGATTTCAGCCTTCGTAACTTTACCAAGTGTGGATCCAGCTGGGCCACACTGGACCAGAAGATTGTATTGTGAAATAAACTTCTGGTAATTTATGATAGCAACAACAGAGATGAATAGAGAGAGAAATGCACAGTCTGTTGAATAGATGCCTGCGGCAGGTGTGAGGAATGCCTTTCAGCTTAAAGAAGTATGGAGACAGAGCAGACGTAACCTGCAAGAAAGCTTAGTGTCGGCCTTTCCTGTGTGCACATGGTTTACAGGGTTGATAAACTAATTAGAACATATGTGATTGTGGCTACTTGGAACGTTGGAGGTTCAGAGCCATATTATCCTACACTATCTTTTTAAAACTCAATCATATCGTGTGCGTGTGTGTGTGTGTGTGTGTGTGTGTGTGTGTGTGTGTGTGTGTCCCAGCACGTGCGTGTTTGCGCATGAACTCAGATGCCCATGGAGGACAGAGAAGAGTGTCAGAGGCCTGGGAGCTGGAATCACAGGCAGTTGTGAACCACCGTGTGGATGCTGCAAACCAAGCGCCAAGCGGCCGTCCTTTTGCAAGAGCAGAGAGCACTTTTAATCTCTGCACCATTTCTCCAACCCTTGAGCTATTTTAGTCCCTTTAATCGGCACGCGCTGCCCATCTCTGTTTGACCTAACATAATTGTGTTACATAAGCCCTTTCCAAATGGACTAACAAACCAGCAGTTTCCATCCACCCAAAGGCTACCTAGTAATGTCACCAGATAGCATCCAAGACCCAGAGCTGAGATCTGCCTGCTTTCCTGGAACCTGCTCACATGGTGTCTTCACCAATGTATTTAGAAAGTGCCCCAAGTTAGAACCGTTTGTTCTCTTACTACAATCACTTCAGTCCCCATGTTAGAACACAGGATTTGGGGCAACCTGAATTTGTGTTCCCAGGTCAAAGTTGCTCATACTTGGCTCCAGAACAAACTTTTATTTCCTTTGAGGCGAGAGCTGTGTTTTCATAGGGGCAACTGTAACATGATCATCAAGGGGGAAAAGTGTATGCTCATCCAAAGTGAATCTGGGTAGATCTCAGGCACGTAAGAAATACAACGTTGACTGGGTAAGTTGTTCTCAGCCGTGGGTCCTGACCCCTCTGAGAACCAAGAAGACTTTCACAGGGAGCTGCATATCATTTATTTACAGTATGACTCATAACAGTAGCAAAATTAGTTATGAAGTAGAAATAAAAATAATTTTATGGTTGGGGTCACCACAACATGAGGAACTACATTAAAGGGTCACTGCATTAGGAAGGGTGGGAACCACTGGGCTAGGTCAGTAGGCTAACAGAATCGTGTATTTATAGACCATTGCTTCACCCCATCGCTGGCCATGGCCTTCATATAACAGATTGGTAGGGATGATAGGAAAACTGACTTTCCTAGGTCTGGGTGTAAGTCACCAGGGGTAGTAGAGAGTGCCTTCTGCCTACCTATAGAGAGTTTTATGGACCACAGTATAGCTATTCATTTACATGTTGCTGATAGCTGACTTCAGTATTATGGCAGAGATGGGTACCTGCAACAGAGTCCACAAAATCCGTACCCTTACCCTCTGCAGGAAAAAAAAATGTGCTGACTTCTGTCCTAATTACCGTAACTACAGAGCATCCCCCAAATGATATAAAGATATTGTAAACTTAAAAAAAAAAAACCACAACTACAAATGTATATATATATATATATATATATATATATATATATATATATATATACACCCCATACATGTGTATATTTAGGGAACGTGACTCAGTAGAAATGACCATGTATAAATCACGGATTACACATGGAGGACAGTGGAAAACCAAGTAGAACTACTCATTGAAGACCCTAGAAGAACTGTGTGCTCCAGCAGCTGCTGCTCACCAGCCACATAGCCACTGTCTCCATCTTTGTTCTGCCTCACACCTCCTGGCCTGCAGGTGGCGCTTTTCAGGTCCCGTGGCACCTTTTTTTTTTTTTTTAATCTCAGTAAATCATTTTATTTCTGACTTAGTACTTAAATTTTCTATTCTAATGTCACATGACATTAGCTTTAAATGCAGGTGTTGCCAAAATTGAGTTTTTCAAATAGGATTCAGAATTACCATCTGCTGTTAAAGGATATTAACATTTTCTTTTCTTTTTATTGATATATTTACTTATATTTCAAATCATTTCCCCTTTTCTGGGTCCCCACTCCCCGCAAGTCCCATAAGCCCTCTTCCCTCCCCCTGTTCCTCCATCTACCCCTTCCCGCTTCCCTGTTCTGGAATTCCCCTATATTCTTGCACTGAGACTTTCCAGAACCAGGGGCTACTCCTCCATTCTTTTTGGACATCATTTAATTTGTGGATTATGTCTTGGGTATTCAAAGTTTCTAAGCTAATATCCACTTATCAGTGAGTGCATACCATGATTGATCTTTTGAGACTGGGTTACCTCACTTAGTATGATGTTCTCCAGCTCCATCCATTTGTCTAAGAATTTCATGAATTCATTGTTTCTAATGGCTGAATAGTACTCCATTGTGTAAATATACCACATTTTTTGTATCTATTCCTCCGTTGAAGGACACCTGGGTTCTTTCCAGCTTCTGGCTACTACAAATAGGGCTGCTATGAACATAGTGGAGCATGTGTCCTTATTACATGCTGAAGAATCCTCTGGATATATGCCCAGGAGTGGTATAACAGGGTCCTCAGAAGTGTCATGCCCAGTTTTCTGAGAAACCGCCAGACTGATTTCCAAAGTGGTTGCACCATCTTGCAATCCCACCAGCAGTGGAGGAGTGTTCCTCTTTCTCCACATCCTCGCCAACACCTGCTGTCTCCTGAGTTATTGACCTTAGCAATTCTGACTGGTGTGAGGTGAAATCTCAGGATTGTTTTGATTTGCATTTACTTAATGAATGATGTTGAACATTTCTTAAGGTGTTTCTCAGTTCTCCAAAGTTCTTCATGTGAAAATTTTTTGTTTAGCTCCGTACCCCACTTTTTAATGGGGTTATTTGGTTCTCTGGGTTCTACCTTCTTGAGTTCATTGCATATATTAGATATTAGCCCTCTGTCGGATTTAGGGTTGGTGAAGATCCTTTCCCAATCTGTTGGTTGACGTTTTGTCCTTTTGACAGTGTCCTTTGCCTTACAGAAACTTTGTAGTTTTATGAGGTCCCATTTGTCAATTCTTGATCTTAGAACGCCTCCAAAAAGAAATTCGAGAGAGCATACACTAGAAGATTAACAGAACAACTGAAAGCCCTGGAACAAGAAGAAGCTAATTCACCCAGGAGGAGAAGAAGACCGGAAATCATCAAACTCAGGGCTGAAATCAATCAAGTAGAAACCAAGAGAACCATACAAAGAATCAACAAAACTAAGCTGGGGGGCAATCCAAGAGGGCAGACAGCATCAAATTCCAGCTTCCATACACACATAAACGAAAGTATGTGTACACTCACACACACACACACACACACACACACAAAATCGCATAGCACCTCTAGGGATCAGCTAAAAGAAGATTGTGCTTCAAGGTCTTAGGCACAACTGAGATTGGGAGTGTCAGCCCCTTTTCTCAAAGAGAAAGCATTTCAGATGCTGCTTCCTAGACCATTTGCACTCTGTTTAGCAAATAGGATTGGCAGCTCTCAACAGCCGTACCACCATATGTCACCACAGATGCCAGGTGACACTCAGGGCAGCTTCCACAGGGATGTGCTGATTTTCCACCCTGTGACAAGCCAGCCAGAATCTCAGAGAATCCACACACCGAGGGCAGTGTGGCTCCCACTCCCACGCCGCTGCTTTCTCCACTGTGGACACAAAACCCCTGCATCCGCTTCTGATGACTAACCACCTCTCTGTCCGGGCTCCATCTCCCTTACATCCAAGTAAGGAGGAAGGGAATACCCAAAAAACCTCCTCAGCATCTTATCTTGGGTGTAATTCAAAGGTTCAAAAACTGTACTGAGCATCAGCGCCCAGCACTGTGTGAGGCACAAGAAATGCAGTTTAATGACACCAATGACAAAACCCTCCTGTCCTCGTGCAGGTTACCATCTAGTAGGTCAGACACTAATCAGACAGACGTGTCTAAGACCACAAAGGCATGCAGCAGCAGAGATTTGTGATCAAGTGAGAAGGTAGAACCCGGGAATGTTTCCCTTGAGAAAGGATGGAGGGGCTACGATCTGAGAATCAAACAGGGATTAGCCAGGCAATGAGACAGGACAGATTTCAAACCCCTGAAACACGCGTGCACAGAGTTTTCATCCCAAATGCTTAGAGCAGGATGATGAGGACAGGGGACAAAGTAAAATATGCTTTAAAAAACAAAAACAAAAACAAAGAGGCTCACCGGTAACAGGATAAGTGCTAGTCTCTCCTTTAGGTGTGCTGTAAAGATCCATTTTAACCCTTTGTGTAGTGAGAATCAATTCATTGGACAACGGTACTTACACGAGGCAGACTTCTCCTAATAGCAAAAAAAGTGTTTTAATTCTAGGGAGTAGAACAGCTTTGACTAGAGCTGCTTACAAGGCAGCTCATGGTCTGGTTGGCTATTATCCCCTGCTACAAGGAAACACCTTTTAAATTCTTGTTTAAATGTGAGTATGTATATATTTTAGGAAGCTCCTGTACTAGGTTTCCATATGGCTTTTTCAAGAGGATTTTTTTTTTAACTGCTGGTTATCCCTCCCAATATGACACACATATGAGCCCACAGTCACTGTGAGAGTGGCCACAGGAGTTATACATGCTCCAGCCAGGCAGAATTCCACCACGGAAGAGGCAAGTGGCGCCACAGCTCCACCCCAAGCTGACAAGCTAAGACAAGGCTTCTGATTGGCTTTAGCCTTTCCTTTAAGAAAGTCAGTTTTGTTTAATGATGTGACCCTGGTATACTGACCATGTCTAGGAACAGTTGGTCAACACAAACTGGATTTGATGGGTGGAGATCATAAAATTGGGTGGGTGGAGCAGCGGGGAAAGAACTAGGAGGAGTTGGGGAGGGGATGAGTATTATGAAAGTGCATTGTATTAAATTATCAAAGAATTAATACAAACATTATCAGATGGTAGAGAGAGCTCTGTTTAAAGACCATGAATGCAAGGAGAGTCAGAATCACTATAACCAGGCCAGTCAGGAGACAACTGCAGCAATGCAGAACAGAGTTGGTCATAGCCACTCAGGTGAGAAACGAAGCAAATTTGTCTACAAAGTGAAACCTAAGGACTTGGTGAGGAAAGGAGAACGTGTGTCCTGGTACAATGTAGGTAAGCGTCTCCCGACCAGGATTGGACACACACTGACTGATGCCCTGGGTATCATGGTGTGTACATGAGTATACTCATAGGCTCAGGTGTTTGGACCTTTGGTCTGGTCTCCAGTTGGTGGTGCTGTTTGGCCAGGTTTGGGAAGTATGGCCTTGCTGGGGGAAGTATGTCACTAGGAGCAAGCTTTGCAGTTTCAGAGCCAAGCACCATTTGTAGCTTGCTCTCTCAGATTCCTGCTCTGTTCAGACTGTGAACTTTTAGCAGTTTAAGCCGTGCCTGCCGCCTGCCTCTGTTCTGCCATCATGGATTTTTAACCGTAAGCCCAAGTAAACCCTTCTTTCTGTAAGTGCCTTGACCATGGTCTTTCATCAGAGGAATAAAAAGGGAACGAGCACTGGGGTTCATGTAGGGCGATTAGGTGGAGTGGGCGGTGATTATCATTAAAATCCATTGCACACATGTATGAAATTCTCAAAGAATAAAAAATACTATACTAAAAAAGAACTTAAGCCGGGCGGTGGTGGTGCAGGCCTTTAATCCCAGCACTCTGGGAGGCAGAGGCAGGCGGATTTCTGAGTTCAAGGCCAGTCTGGTCTACAGAGTGAGTTCCAGGACAGCCAGGGCTACACAGAGAAACCCTGTCTCAAAAAAACCAAATCCAAAAAACCAAAAAAAAAAAAAAAAAAAAAGAAGTTAATGCCTTGATTAGACAAAATATAACTTTCATACTAACAATACTACTCTTCTATAAGTAATATCAAATGGTATTTCTAAGATATGAGAAAAAATAAATATAATACACCAAATGTTTTGACATGTTAACTTAAAAAGCAAAGCATACCCCACAGACACACACACACACACACACACACACAGAGAGAGAGAGAGAGAGAGAGAGAGGTAAAGGCAAAAGGAAAATGATACAAATTATAAAATATAATGAAAAATAGGAAGCCCATAAATAAACCTGTAATTTATAATCAATTTTTTTTTACAAAAATACCAAGAATATTATAGAGAAAAGACAGCCTCTTCAATAAACTGTGCTGTGAAAAACCAGTCGCAGAAGAGTGAAATCAGACCATCATGTTACACTAAATGCAAACATCAACTCAAAATAGATAGGATACTTAAACAAAAAAATCAGTTGTCGGGGGCTGGGAAAATGCCTGAGTGTTAAGAGCACTGGCTGCTCTCCCAGAGGTCATGAGTTCAATCCCCTGCAACCACACGGTGGCTCACAACCATCTGTAATGGGATCCAATGCCCTCTTTGGTGTGCAGATGTGCATGAAGACCAAGCACACAAATAAATATAGCTTTTAAAAATCAGTGTCAATGTACTAGAGGGGGGTAAACACAGAGGAAAAGTTCTTTGACATCAGCCTTCAAAAAAAATTAGAATATAATTCTTGAAATACATGTAACAAAGGCAAAAACAGGCAGATGGGATAAAATCAGACTGAGAAGCTTCTACACAGAGGGCTATGAAGAGGCAGGCTACAGAATGAAGGACTCTGCAGCTATGCATCCAACAGGGGGTTAACAGCCATGACATATATAAAGAATCCAAGCAGCTCAGTAACAAGAAAGAAGCTTTTTCAAAATATGCAAGTGGCCTAGAGAGATAGCTCTGACAGAGAGCAGATGCCAAAGAGGACATGAGAAATGCTCGGAATCTCCACCATGGGAGAGCCCAAAAATTCTAATAAAGAAGCTGTGGTCGTGAGTATGCTCCGCCCAGGGAGTGGCACTATCAGGAGGTGTGGCACTGTTGCAGTAGGTGTGTCACTATGGGTGTGGGTTATAAGACCCTCTTCCTAGCTGCCTGGAGCCAGTCTTCTGCTAGCAGCCTTCAGATGAAGGAGAACTCTCAGCTCCTCCTGCACCATGCCTGCCTGGATGCTGCCATGCTCCTGCCTTGATGATAATGGACTGATCCTCTGAACCTGTAAGCCAGCCCCAAGTAAATGTTGTCCTTATAAGAGTTGCCTTGGTCATGGTGTCTGTTCACAGCAGGAAAACCCTAACTAAGACAGAAGCCAAACAATAACAAGCTCTGGTGAGGACGTGGAGAAAAGTGAACCCGTGTGTACTGCTGGTAAAAATACAAATTAGTATGGCTATTATGAAAAGCAGTGTAAAGTAAAAACAACCAGTGATCGCAGACCTGGATAAAGATCTAAAGAATACAAAACCAGTGTACTCAAGAGAGAGATGCAATGCCATGCCCACTATAACAATATTTACAACAGCCCAGATGCAGGATCCCCTAAATATCCACTAATAAATGGAAAATGTGATTTACACACAACAGAAAAATACTTGGTACTCAGAAAAAAGTCGCATCATTCATGGCAACCTGGCTGAGTCAGGAGGATGCAATGCAGAGTGAAATAAAGCAGACGCAGACAAATACCGCATGAGCTACACTCAGCGCACAAGAGACACACGAGACAGGCACTAGACATTAGGGTGTCTGAGGAAGTGGGGAAGAAGGCGTGTACTGATGGGTATAAAATTTCCAGTAGGAAAAATAAATTCAAGAAATTTATATCAGCTGGGCAGTGGTAGCCTGTAATCCCAGCACTCTGGGAGGCAGAGGCAGGTGGATTTCTGAGTTCAAGGGCAGCCTGGTCTACAGAGTGAGTTCCAGGACAGCCAGGACTACACAAAGAAACTCTATCTCGGAAAAAAAAAACAAAATCCAAAAATCCAAAAAAAATAAAAAAAATAAAAAATAAAAATCTGTATCATGACAACTGTAACTTATAATATGCTATATACTTGTAAGCTAATGAAAGAATAGACTTTATGTACTCTTGCCATACAATGTATATGATATAATATATATGTTAAATACTTTAACTATTCCATAATGTATATGTGTACATATATAAACATGCATGATTTTTAACTTATCGATTAAAATTTCTAACTTTCCCCAAACAAAACAAAAAGCAAAATATAATTACCACTTTCCACTTGTGACCATTCATATATATCTACTAGAGATTTAACCAAAATAAAATTCAAGATACAATCTGATTTCCAATTAATAGTATTGTTAAAATTCCTGCTATGTTTACGTACATTTACTTTTTTTCTTATTCTACTAAATATGAGATTAAATTAATGAAATAAAACTGTCCCAGTATCTTTCAATTAGTTTGTATAATACACAATGACACCTATATCGACACGCACGCACGCACACACGCACGCACGCACGCGCAAAGGAAGCTCACAATTTCCTGCTAAGCTCAGCCCCTGAGGGGTGGGGGGTCCCAAAACCCTCTTCTGGCTCCCACAGGTACTACGCTCACATGCACAAACCCACATTCACATACCTACAATCAAAAGTAAAACTGAAATCTTTAAAAATATATAGTCCTCTTTAAATAAAAAGAGGTAAGACGGTGACTCGTCTGTGGCAAAGACTGCCTTAGCAAAGTCTGGAAACAGATGACTGTGCTGAAATAAAGCATTTAATGGTGCACTTTAAATCAAAGCCACATCATTAATTGTGGTTCCACTAAACGTATTTTAAGCATCAAAGGTCTCTTTCCTCTCAAATTTCCAGCATCCCAATCACACCCACCTTCCACGTTTGTGGGGGGAATATACAGGAATATTTTGGGAGATGTTTCCTCAATTGTAAACCACTACCAAAACAGTACTTTTATCAATAAATAAAATGAAAAACCAATTGGACAAAATATATGGAACGCTCAGCATATTATCAGCTCTGTTGTTTATACGATTTCATGGGAAGGCCAAATACATCTTAAAGGAAGAAGGAAGACATTCAGTGTCTAGTAACATTAAACAGTCTAACATTGTTCCATAGAAAATTTGTATGTTTATGTAGAACAGGTCAGTCCTGAGAAACAGCGTCAGCTCGGAAGTTCATGTCCCATCCGTCCTCTGTACTCTTGCTGAATCCACACCAGACATCAAAGGTTAGCAGGCTGTGCATTCTGCAGCTCTGATTAGACCTCCACACTTCATCTAAGGCTACATACAGCTTAGAGTAGCAAAGTGTTCCCGTGGTGGTGTAAATACTCTGAGGTAATACAGTAACGATTTAATTTGTTCTTGGCTGTATGTTGGCTCCCAAACAGTGCCTGTTTTTTGTTTTTTTTTCCCCAAATGATGTCAACTGAAACGGATGATGTGGGGAGGAAGGAGGTAAATACCGTTCACAATAAAACACAACACGTGATGTCATGAAGTATGTGATTTCTGCCAAGTCCTTGGATACAGGGATGGCAGTAATTCTGGCCAACATGCAAAGCACCGTGAATGTCCCAGCAAGGGACAGGGTTCCCAAGTACCTCAGAGAAAGAGCAGCCCGGCTGTCTCATGGCCTGTCTGGGTATAGTTATATTGAGGAATGTGAGGTTTAAAATAGACACCACTTACTTTAATTCTATCAGAAATATACTGTCTTCAAAAACCTGTTTCTTAAAATATTCATGTACTTTATTTCATAATTGAGATTCTCTCATGGTGTTTTCAACCTGACCCCATAGAAAATAGATTTCAAAATTTACCAATAACTCTTATAGAAGACTGTGTGTGTGTATATATATGTGTGCATACACACATATATATACACACATAGACACGCAACACAGAAAGCTAATCCAAACTAGCCTTATATATTCATATGAGCAAACATGTGTGTAATATGATGCTACAGAAATGATATGAAATAGTTTTATGTGTGTAAAAAAAAATTCTCTGAAAACATTCTCCTTAAAGAGGAAAGATAAAGAATTATTAAAATAGTAATAATTAAAATTTTTATAGTTACAAATACTGCCAAATATAGCAAGATAAATTGCCTTTTTCCTTCTAATGACACACATCTAGTGGAATGTACAAGTAATGCTTTTCAGTCACTTGCCCATATGCCCTTATATTTGTGCTTTGATTTTGCGTGAGTGCCTTACTGAAGCCTCCCCCATCACGTAAGGTGATTTTCACATCTTCAAGTTGCTTCATATGCTCAGTAGGGTCAGGAGTTTTTCCATTTGTAAACTCGGTAATTATATAATTTATTAATCTGATTGGACTTTTTACAACAATTAAATAATTATAGATTAAGTACATAATTTTAATAACATCTAAAATGTAAGCCTACTTTTCTTTTACATTAGCCCTAAAAGCATCTGGTTTTTTGTTTTTTTGGAAATAATAGTAAATTATTAACAAAGAGAAATAATTCAACAATCTGCATGAGCACAACAGGTCTTCGTTTTTCTTATAAAAATGCATCTGCTGAGACACTGAAGCAGGAACTGCCAGGTTTCATAGGCATGTGCCTGGGTTCCGGTGTGCACACGGCCAGGTTTCATAGGCATGTGCCTGGGTTCCGGTGTGCACACGGCCAGGTTTCATAGGCATGTGCCTGGGTTCCGGTGTGCACACGCAGCCTTCACTGGGCCACCCAGCTGACTGTACCGCTTGCACCCAAGGTTTCCTCAACAGGGTTTGGAACAGCCACCACTTCAGCACACGCTTTATTTTTGTGTAAAGGAAAACGTCCCACTAACTGGTTACACCCTTCATGTAAACATAACCTTGCTTCTCCAGAGCTATAAGCCGTGCTCTCATGGCCACTGCAGCTACTCCAGGGCCAGCCTCTTCATCTGAAGGAGGAGCTCGTCTCTGGCCGAGCGAGCCTCCGCAAGCTCCATCTTAGCTTGAGCCAGCTTCTGCCTGAGACACTCGTTCTCCTCCATGAGCTGAAATGACATTTGGAAACAAGAAGTTTTAATCACTTCCGGAAAATGTGACTAGTTCATGTAGCATCACTTGGGACGATAAACCACCCAGTGCGGGTGAGGGGCCCACCCAGTGTTGGTGAGGGTCTACTTGAGCTGAAAATTGCTTCCAGGAGCTATTGGAAAGCATTTACTATGCAAGTAACGGTGTTCCTAAATTTTGACCCAGTAATTCAAAATACTCTTTAACTTCTCAGTTGCAAATGTAACGTGACCCTGTGTCACGCACAGCACTACCCTCAGGCCTCTGTCTTCACAGGCTGACTTCCCTCCTCTGACACAAGCCCCCATCTCCGCCTATCCCAGCCAGTTTTCAGCTTGCCACCTCCCCACCGCTCCTCTCCCCTCCTGGGATCCCTTAGGCTTTCACATTCTCTTACACTTCACAGTTGCCCGCTTTCTCTTTACGGAAGTCACTCTCTTAGGTGACCTTTACTAGTCCTAGAATTCAACTAGCTCATAGGCAAGAGACAGCCTGGCCCGGAACGGCACTCTCCTCATCCTCAGACTCGTCGCAAATACTCCACTAGGCATTTTCTTTCAGACAGTCAACACTTTCTAAGTCTTAATCCAGGTATTTTGCCGCCGTCTCTGAGCTACTTCCTATGAGGATAAAATAAAAACTAAGGGCGGGAACTCCATGTTCACAGAGCTCAGTTAGAGAGCTCGGCTTCTGTGCCTGGTCAGAGCAGCATCCAGCATCTCCTCCAACAGATCAGTGAGTTCCTTCTACCACCCTACCACAGAGAAGTAAAACTCTGCAGGACATTTTTATGTATAATTTCAAATAATCAGAGACAACTTGAATGTTAAATGTCAAACAGAATGGTCAGAAATGCTAACACATCCACATCACATCGCTCAGCCATTAAAATAAGCTTAAAGCAAATGTAATGATATGAGTGCCCGATGCTTAGCTGAATGTGGCATCCATTTTGTAAGGAATTGCTGAACAACAAGGTTCTGGAACGATAACAAGACTGAGAGAACTTCAAGAGAACAGGAGGCATTTTTTTTCTTATCTTGCTGCACACTAATAACTGTAGCATCTACTGCTGCCTAACTGAAATACATTAGGGGTGTTTTAACTGTTAGTAGTTTTGTCAAGTGCTGGAATTAAACCCACGGTTCCATTACCTGTTCCCTTGTGATGTCAGCCGGGCACTCGGGAAAGGCCGCTGGCTGTGAAGGCAAGGGAGCATCTGGGCTTGACAGGCTTGTCTGGGTGGCTTGGGTGACACTGCCTTGCTTCCTCACGTCACACGTCCCCTGGGCCCGCACCACTGAATCGCTGCTGGCACTGTCTTTGATATCAGTCCCAGGGTTAAAGAGGTGAGAATCTGAACAAACAAATAAAATGCTCAGATAACAATTCCAAATCATCTGACAAATCTTTACAGTTCTATTATGAAGAACTAATTTTAAAATGAGAAAGTAACTTAGTGTGAGGACAGTAGTTAATGATAAATAGGGGAAACACAGTAAACGCAAAAGTTTACTCTTTCTAAAGGTCCCAAAACAAGAACAACAACATGCTTAGAAATTAAAAAATAACATCAAGATGCTTGCAAACAGAGAAATAGCCATCCTGTACTAATTATCAGTGAAGTGAATATACCAACATATAAATACATAAACCGACCCTAGGCACACAGTATGAAATACAGGAGACTTAGATCTAAAGAAAGTGAAATACTTGTATATATCTACAGAGTAAAAAGAGCTTTGGGATAACTTCAAAGCCTATGGAAAGGGCACTTGAGGACCAGGTATGGGGCGCATGTCTTTAGTCCAGCACTTGGGAGACAGAGGAAGGTGGATGTCTGACAGTTCTAGGACAGCCTTGTCTACCTGTGAGTTCGAGGACAGCCAGGGCTATGTAGAGAGACTGCCTTAAAAAGCCAAAATAGTACAAAAAAAAAAAAAAGAAGGTACTTGAAAAATCCTACACCTTACTATGATAAAGTATAGACAAGTTAGGAGCAGAGAAGGACCTTTCTCGGACTGATGATGGATACAGGAAGACAACCTACACTTGTGCACTTAATGGTATTTTTTCCTCTTTGCCAAAATAAGGAACAGGACAAGGATGTCTGTTCTCACAGCCTCAATACTGCCCTAGAAGGTCTTAGCCACCACAACTGGACAGGGACAGGAAATCAAGAGACCCCAACTGAAAGGAAAGAAGAGAGACACTTACAGATGATGTAATCTTGTACACAAAAAATATAGAAGGAACTGGAAAAAAGCAATTGGATGGCTAGAGGGGAGGCGCAGCATTTAAGAGCACTGTTACTCCCCCATCAGTCCTTAATTAGACTCCCAGAATCCACATAGGAGCTCACAACTGTCAATGGGACCTGATGCCCTCATCTGGTGTGCAGATGCCCATGCAAACAAAACATTGGCTTATATAAAACAAATAAATCTAAATAAATAAGTAAATAATTGGAACTGGTAACTGTTCAGCAAAATTGTAGATTAAAAAAAAAAAACAGTGGCATGAAAAATAAATATTTATGTACCACTCTATGTAAAGCCTTAAAATGAAATTCAGAAAACACTTCCATTGAAATGTCTTCAAAATGGGCACAAGCCCTGGGTTCATCCCCCAGAACATATTTTTAAAGAAAAGAATACTTCAACTTAGAAAGACTGTAACATATCTTTTGATCTAGGTGCAACTGCAACTGAGCATGTCTGTAACCCAACCCTAGAGAGGCAGATGGGAGACTCCAAGTCCCAGGCTAGGCTGGGTTACAAAAGAATACAGGTAAAGCAGACTTCCTTAAAATCAGATATGGCTGTGCTTCAAAGCTACCTAAGTTCCTAAGACTTGTTGTATTCTCATCTTACACATGAGTGTTTCGCCTGCATGTGCATCTGTGTGTGTGGTGCTGTGGGAGCCAGAGGAGCACATTAGGCCTCTAAACCAGAGTGGGTTTACCCCTAGGGCCTATGTTCTCTCTCGTCTCAGGTCCTGGCCTCACTAACAATGCCAGGTATGGGCCCCATCTCACACAATGGGCTTATGTCCAACTGGGTATTGGCTGGTTACTGCCCTATCATTAATGCTACCACTGTAACAATGGGCATATCTTCAAAGAACACTGTCATTATTATAGCTCACAGGGTTTGCAGCTGGGTAAGACACATGTGTGTCCAGCACTGTGGCCATGTGTATAGGCGTGTGCCCAGCACTGTCCAGCACTACGGATGCCAGCTAGGAGGGGTGAAGCTTTCAGTTGAGCGCCAGTTCAAATTCGCCACTGTCTATGCCACAAATATGCAGTGTCTTCAGCAACAGGTCTAACCTTCAAACTGTGGAACGTAACCAAGTTGGTTACACTGTATGGACATAGGCTGTATTGTTTAGGTGGAACCCCGTTGGCCAAGAATTTAAGATTTAACCCATTCTGGGGGTTTTATTTGGTAATACATTATACCTAGCTGGGGTACTATCTTCTTCATTCTATGGTGACTATATATAAACTCTTTTCTAGGTGTAAATATTTTAGAAGCCTTCTATACTTTCATACTATATGGCTTTCCAAGAGGCCTTTAGTGTTAGTTATCCCTGCCTCATGCCCCTCTTCTAACCTGCCCTCCCATCCCCATCAACCCTCCCTTCTTGTCTCCTTTATCCCTTTATAGGCAGGGGAAGAACCATTCCTTCCCCTAGTCCCTGTCTAGCTACCTAACCCCTGTGCAATTCTCAATCAAGCACTCGCATCCAGAGCATATCCACATACCGAAGATACACGCAGGGTTCACCTCCCTGGGCCTCCGTTACTTCACACAGGGGGTTTGTTTCTATCTCCATCCATTTCCCTGCGTATTTCATAATTTTATTTTTCTTAACAGCTGAACAGTTGTATACTCCACCTATGGGGAGGTGGGAGGCAGAGAGCAGAGAGTTTCTGCCTTGTAGGCCAGGCTGCCTGAAGTGGGATGTGGTAAGGGACAGAGACTCTGCCTCAAACAAGATGGAAGGTGAGAATGATACTCGAGGTTTCTCTCTGACATTTGAGCACTCACTGTAGCATGAAGTATGTACACAGAGGGGGAGGGGGAGGGGAGAGGGGAAGGGACAAGGGAGAGAGGGGGAGGGAGGGGAGGGAGGGGAATGGGGAAGGAGGGGAAAAGGGAAAGGGGAGGGGAAGGGAGGGTAAGAGAGAGGAGGGGGAGAGGGGAGGGAGCCGAGGAAGGGAAGGGAGAGGGGAAAGGAAGGGAAGAGAGGGGGGAGAGGGGAGGGAGAGGGGGAAGGAAAAGGGAGGAGTCACACAAAACCACAAACGCCTTTCTTATTTTAATTCCAGACATATCTGCAGCACAGGTATGACGCTAACTCCTCCTGAGTTACTGCTGGGCTTACACATGGATACTGTAGACTGATGTGGCAAAAGCAATCCTCAATCATTACTACTGACAAGCCGCATACAGTGACAATGAGTGACAAAACCCAACAGCATGTGACTGCTATGGTGGCCGGCACACCGGTGCTCACTGGCCTCGTTTTCAGGGTACCTCTGATGTGGAAAGAACCATCATCGTTCCGCTCCACCACAAGATGGTCAATATGCACAGTCACGGGACTTGGCTGAAGGGACACTGTGCTACCCCGGGGACTGTCATCCTACAGGTAAGGAGAAAATATTGGCATGTTCTTATAAAAATAAATTAAAGTGTTGAAATAGTCAACTTGAATAAACATGTTATAGATTTATATAAATACCTTAGTTACTAATATCAAAAAATTGTCTGCACTATTTTCCCTTTCTAAAAAGGATTTGTAGCATTCACTGCAAATATGAGTCGTTCGATTTCATAAATTCTGACAGAGGACACAGTTTAGAGATACCACAATTTAAACACAAATCAAAGTCCAGAAAAGGTAATGTGAACATTTATGAAAATAAAAACTTAACTGTTAACGTACTTTCAAGTTTATCTGTGTGTTAGAAACTTGTATCTTCATTGGCATTACTGTTGCAACAGTTTCATCTTCCAGAAAGTGTTGAATATTCAAAAGGGAAGATGTGAGAAACTCAGTAGTAAAGTTCTCTATGTGGCATTGAAGAAATCCATTTTTTTCTGCAAGCAAAGAGTGTACGACAGCACCTGGGCCACTTTCAAACCTCAGAGAAATCTCAGGAGAGGATTTGGGATGAATTATAGCTTTCCGGTCAGAACCTGAGAAACAAACATGAAAAATTGTAACTTTGTAACTAACACTACCAAGAACATTATATGCCATTAAGATTATAGTAAAAAATATCAGACAGTGCATATTATAGAAATCTAGGAAACAGCTTTAATATTTACTCCTAATTTAAATGACTCTATATTATAAATAAAATATATCATAAACACCATAATTTCACTTTTTCTCTGCAATTTTCAAATACACTACTGGCAATTTTTCTCTATTTTGCACATTTTCAGAATAGGGAAAAATTCATGATGAACTCTGATAGGATACAGGCTTGAGATTCAACACCCACATGAGAACCCGACTCCTTAGACAGGTGACTGTGGTGAAGAGAGTCTTATGTAAGCCTTGCTTCTTCTTTATTTAATTAGGGTCTTAAACAATGTGAAAGTCTATAGGAGACATGTCATTGAAACATTCCCAAAGAACACTTAAAAGTGGAATTAATAGTAAAGAATACGTACTTCATGTATAATTGCATTTAGTTCCCCTCTCTCCCTCCCCTCTTCCCAGAGCCACTGCTCCTTCATTCTCCTTCAGAAGGGAGCAGGCCATCCCGAGGATAGCAACCGAACACGGCATAACAAGATACACTAAGCCTAGGCATAAACCCTCCTATATCAAGGCTGGGTGAGGCATCAGAAAGAAAAGGGTCCCGAGCAGGCAAGCGTCAGAGACACCCCCACTCCCACTGATAGGGTTCCCACAGAAACCCCAAGCTAAACAACCACAGCAAGTATGCAGCGGGCCGAGCACAGACCCACGCAGGCTGGGATGGCCACGCAGACCACGTGGGCCCCTGTGAGCCCTGCTTGGTTGTGTTTTCTTCCACCTCCCAGGATGAGACGTGACAGCATGCTTTCTGGGACTATGCAAAAGTGTATTCATTCTATACATTAGGTATCATATCATATAGAATTCTATACACACAGCAAAAAAAAAAAAAAACAAAAAAACAAAAAAAAACTACTGACATTTTATTCAATATGGTCTCCTTCGAGCTGAGCCCTAACGACAAGGACAAGACTATTAGTGAGCTGTGTATAGAACACAAAATACACTTAAACATATTTCAGCATTCTGTGTGAAACATGAGTTCAGAAAAACCTTACCAACTGGCCGGTTACCGAGGTAATGCCGCAGACTGATGTTGCCTAGCTGACTTGGCGTCACCTGGTTCACCTGAAGACAGACTTCTGTATCTTCCCCTCGGATGTCAATTTCCCCATTAACGCCAGTGATGTTAAACACCACAACTGACATCTGTCAATGGTTGTATAAATACAGTTAGTACCCCATGTAATTCCAAAAGAATTAAAGAAATAATTAGCAAATATTAACCTCAGCAACTACGGTTCTTACTTATCAGCCCAGCCACCCTCAGGGCCCAGAGCCCTCTACAGCTTAAGCATCTCTAGTTCAAAATTAGAAATGGACTACTCTCCACGGACAGGGCAAAGCCACGGGTAAGGACCTTCATGGCAACAAGTGCTTCACAAGACTCTGGGAACCTGTATGACATTATCTAGAGGCTGTGTGCAAGGAATCTATAAAACATAATCGACTCTGATTTAGAATTGGGTTCCATGTCCAAGACAGCACATAGGAAAAAGTTCCAAACCCACAAAACTCTTAAGTCCAAAAGCACTTCTAGACCCAAGAATTTTGGACAAAGGATGTTCAGTCTTTGTAGACGATCTCCAGAGGCTTTTGTTTCTAATCAGTAAAGAGAAAAGTTTACAAAGACGTATAGTATGGCATGTCCGTATGAATGGATGGTCACTAAACGTAAGATATGTCTACAGTCTTTTTCATATAATTTCACTGTGTCAGCAATGTTTAAAAGAAACTAGCATCCTATCTCCTTTGTAGAATGACTCTTACTGTAAGGACTGGCTGCCATCTGTGCTGTCAAACTTCTAAAAAGTTTACATGAAAGGCACTAAAATATCAGTCAAAACATAAATGGGAGAGAAGACAGAAAAAATGAACAGACCATTCCGCCTCCCTTCTTCAATACAAACAAAACAGACTTAAAAAGGTACAGCCCAGCAGCAGCCAGCTGACTGCACGGAAAGAACTGTCCAGAGAGAGGCAGGAGCAGATTGTCCAGCATCTTACACATGCATGCAGCAAGCACAAAGGCCAGGTGGCATTTCTCCCCCAGAGCCTGGGCTGTTACCAGATCATCACGGTTCTCCTGCGTGCCTTCTGAGTTGGTGCTGATCGCATCTGGAGAGGCCTCCCCGCAATTCTGCACATGTGCGCTGGTGTTCACACTCTCTGCAGGGCTGTGGCAACTTGTATTTGAGCTCCTTTTCATTGCTGAAATAATACAAGGTAAAGCAATGAACTAACATCTGTTTATACATGTTCCAACAATGTTTATATTTATCAAAAACTGGACTAGACCCTTTAATTCTTTCAAGCAAAGCCTTGTTTAAATATCACTAAGCAGTCTGGGTCAAATTATGGCCCCTTAGCAAATGAGAAACGATTTCCTACAGTAAAATGCCAGAGATACTGCGCTGACTAGATTTATGTCAACTTGATACAAACTGCAGTCATCTGAGAGGAGAAAAACCTCGTCTAAGGAAACGCCTCCATCAGATCCAGCTGGGGACCGAGCGGTAGAGCATGTTCTTAATTAGAGATTATGGGGGAGGGCCCAGGGCATTGTGGGTCATCCCGTCCCTGGGCTGGTGGTCCTGGGTTCTGAACGAAAGCAGGCTGAGCAAGCCATGAGAGCAAGCCAGTGAGCAGCACTCTCCAGGGCCTCTGCCTCGGGTTCTTGTCCTGTCTGAGCTCCTGCACTGACTTTCTCCATTGATGGTCTAGATCTAGAAGAGTGAGCAAGTTAACCCTTTAGTCACCAACCTGCTCTTGGTCATGGTCCTTTGTTACAGCAATAGAAACCCTCACTAAGTCAGACACTAAGGCCCTAAATGTAATAAGCTAACAAGGACAGTGATAGAATGAGCTGACACACAAACCTCCTCCCGCTGGGTGACACTGCTGTAATGGGGAAGCCCTGTGAGCCTCACATCTCCCTCCCCACACCGCACAAATCCAGTCTGAGTCCCTCCTTTCTCTTCTCCCCATTCTACTGCAACCCCCAGTCACCTCTTGCATGAATTGAATACCATGTGACTGCGCTCCATTATTTTCTAGCTCCCTCAAGCTATCTATGAGAAAAGGAATAAGATCATTAATTTTTTCTGTCTATCACAAATTAATACTGTAAATTGCCATAAAAGAACTAAAACTCCGATGAAGTTCAAGACACAAGAACTATAAGCCCCACTCAGCACTGTGTTTACTACTGCGTAACCAACTGGCTTCTACCCGACACTTGGCAGTGTGGAATGTTCAATAAGTTATCCACCAGATGTGGCACCAGAGAAGGTGTATGTGGCGGTAACTGTGGTGGATGAGGTTAACAGATCATTTCAGAATCTTTCTCAAAGTCCAGGGTAAGATGTCTATGATAATTTTTGCTAAACTGTAGAGGAGTAAAACAGCTGTCCAGGCAGAGATGTAACAATGGGAAACAGAAAAACATTCATTGCAGGAAAGTGAGGCCTGGGAACAGCAAGACAGCTTGGTGGGTCAGGGCCACCATGCCTGGTAACCTGAGTTTGACTCCTGGAATCCACACGGTGGGGGAGAGACAACTCCACAGATTACCCTCTGACCTCTACTCACGCCATGGAGCAAGTGTGCTACTTTACCCCACACACTCCAGTACACACATGAATGCAATTTCTTGAAAAAGAACTAAAGGAAGGAAAAACCACATGTAGAAAAACTAAACTTAGGTCAAATGATAAAAAACATGTTCAAACTGTATTAAGAATTCTAAATTTCACAGCCTTAGCAATGAGAAGTTCCTGAGATTAAACTGGAAAATAACATGATCAAATTCATACCTGGGGGGGTAATCTCTTTCAAGGGGTGAAAAATAATGCAAATGAACAGAAGTAGACATGAGGAGACCCACTAGCAAAAGGACAGCCACTAGGAAGTCACAGCTAGGACAGGGCTGGACGTACAGAACTGAGTCGTTTTGCCTGTCTGTTCGATGTCATTAATAACTGTGGGGTATAGCTATAGCTTTAAGTACTTACACAGTCCTTCTTGTAGCGTGCTAGTACCTAGCAGGAAGTCCTACTGTATGCTGACTTACCTTCCCCAGCAGGAAGTCCTACTGTGCACTGACTTACCCTTCCCCAGCAGGAAGTCCTACTGTGCGCTGACTTACCCTTCCCCAGCAGGAAGTCCTACTGTGTGCTGACTTACCCTTCCCCAGCAGGAAGTCCTACTGTGTGCTGACTTACCCTTCCCCAGCAGGAAGTCCTACTGTGTGCTAACTTACCCTTCCCCAGCAGGAAGTCCTACTGTGTGCTGACTTACCCTTCCCCAGCAGGAAGCCCTACTGTGCACTGACTTACCCTTCCCCAGCAGGAAGTCCTACTGTGTGCTGACTTACCCTTCCCCAGCAGGAAGTCCTACCGTGGGCTAACTTACCCTTCCCCAGCAGGAAGTCCTACTGTGCACTGACTTACCCTTCCCCAGCAGGAAGTCCTACCATGCGCTGACTTACCCTTCCCCAGCAGGAAGTCCTACTGTGTGCTGACTTACCCTTCCCCAGCAGGAAGTCCTACTGTGTGCTAACTTACCCTTCCCCAGCAGGAAGTCCTACTGTGTGCCGCCTTACCCTTCCCCAGCAGGAAGTCCTACTGTGTGCTAACTTACCCTTCCCCAGCAGGAAGTCCTACTGTGTGCTAACTTACCCTTCCCCAGCAGCGCGTGGCTATCACTTCCCTCGCTCTCCAGCCGCTCGTCCAGTACCATGCTGTCCAGGGAAAGGGTGTCCAGGGAGATCTGGGAGGCACTCCTTTTCATGTTCTTGTAGGAAACTGAGATTGGAGCTGGGGCGGGTGGGCAGCGCTCCTTAGATTTAACACTGTTAGCAAACAGAATTAATAGAAAATTACCCCAGGGATAGAAAGGACTTCACCTTCTACTCTTAGAAGGGGTGGGGAGAGTGGGGTGGAGTAGCCCGGGCAAAAGGAGCACTGGAGTCCTTTGTGGTCCAGCCAGACCACAGCACACACAGGAAGCAGGGAAAACAGCCTGTCGGAAAGGTAGTGTATTACGTGGCACCCCCAAGCTAGTACGTGCTAAAACGTATACCAAAGCATACCTGTTCAAGGGCTTTCTCAGATTCTACACACAGACTCTTAATCCTAACAATGCCACATTTTGTTGTGAGTTTTTCTGCTCCCAACAAAACAAACAAGCCAAAGAAATAAAAAAACTCAAACCACTTCTATTCCAGCTGCACCGTTACCTTAAGGACGGCTGGGATTTAAGTGCTCTGACTGGGGGCGCCTCTTCTTTACCACTCCCCTGCGTCTCAGGGAGCGAAGCTGCTTCAGGAAGGAAATCTTCAGCTTTGAAGATGGAGTATATGGCTTCATTTCCCTTACCAGCTACAGTATTTAAAGGAGGGTTCTGGTTGATGTCATTATCCAGGGAAAGCACAGCTGAGTTGTCTCTGTAGTTTAAGACACTATCTGAGTCTGTGCAGGCCACATCCTTCGTGTGACTCACTTCTGAGGCCATCTCTCCTGAGCCACTCTTGTAAGCAAGTCCGCTACTTTCGTCTTCACTTATTTTCCCTAAATGTTTATCTGATAAGTAGTCTAGAAAAGAAGTGCCTTTTTGCAGGTTTGTGTCACTGGCTGATTTAAAAAGCAAAGGATCCTTTAAAGGGGCATGGCTAAGGTCAACACTCATCGACCTGTTGTCTGACATATGATTGAGAGTAGCATTTCTAATCCGATGTATACCTTGTTTTCTCTTTGAAGACAAAACCCCCCCATTTTCTGCCGGCAGGAAGTCAGGAAGCAGCGGGCTCCCGCTTTCAGAAGCAGGAGAGCGCAGAGTGCTCGTGTGATTGACTGGATGAAGCAGCAAAGCCAACTCCGCGCTCCGAAGTAAAACTCCAATGCAAACAGAAGTCTGGGTAGCAGGGCTGCCAGTCACAGCTTCTACATCCTTCCGCAAGGTATCCGAAAGCAGAACGAGGGACTCGTGTATGAAAAGCAGCAGCAGATATTGGTAGTGGTTGATCTGCATACTGACATGTTTATGAACACGGACCAGGACGTGAACATCCGCGTCTGAAGACGAAGAGGAAAACCTTAAAAATGTGTCCGATGAAGGGCTCTGACTACCATTTGTCAAAGGCCCAGACTCTGTACTGTAATACTCCTTCAAGAGTTTCTTCCTCTTCATTCGGCCGGCCAGATCACTAGACTCACTTTGTGAGGTATTAAGGGTCACTTGATCACAAGTCTGTAGCTCTTTCTGTAACTCTGCATATCGTGTTGGCTGGCAAATCCAGATAGACAGCGGGAAAGCATCTACAAAGCTTATTGGCCGCCCCTTCCCGCTCTTCATCCCTTCATAGTCTATCCAAAATTGGGAGAAGTACACCGCCCACACATCGGTGGCAGCAGATGTTTTAAGAGTGTTTTTATTCAATTTGGGGATAATATTCCCTTTATAAACCTCATGCATTTTGGTATCTTGTTCGTGGGCATGTCTCTGGAAGATCGGATGTAGAAGATTAAAACTGTCACAGGATTTGGGGAATCTAGTATAAGTTTTGCTAAAAAAGTCACAATCTTTAAAGTCTTGAAACAAAGCCTCCAGGTCGGAGTGGCGGCAGTTTGGGCAGTGCCTCGTGTTGGTGGCAGTCATCTCAGAGCTCTGAATGGACACTGTGTGAGGCTGATCTTGATGGCAGCCCGGCTTCGCCTCAGAAGGAATGACAAACTGGAAGAGAAGACAATTTAGTTCAGCTTATACATCCCTACATCTTGAAAAATACAAGACTTGATATTATTTTTATTAAATCTTTCCTCTACAGATATAAATCACAACTTTCCTTCTGTCACATCTAATAAATTCAGTAAAAGCTGGCTAACGAATTAACCACTGAAGAAGACATAGTGTGTGAGATATCACATGTATTAACAATGTTCATGACTATGTATTTAATCATGCAATAATCAGAAAATGAAAATGCAGGTGTGAAGGCTGGAGAGAGGGCCCAGTGGTTAGAGCACTGACTGCTCTTCCAGAGGTCCTGAGTTCAGCTTCCAGCAACCTTACCTGGTGGCTCACAACCATCTGTAATGGAATCCGATGCCCTCTTCTGGTGTGTCTGAAGACAGCTAGTATGTACTCATATATATAGGTGTGTCTGAAGACAGCTAGTGTGTACTCATATATATAGAATAAATAAATAATTCATTAAAACTACAGGTATGGAGGATGTAGCTGACTGATAAAAATGTAAACTAGAATACACAAGGCCTTAGATCTGACATCCGGCACCACAGTACCTAAATGAATAAACAGATAAAAAGATGCATTTCTCAAAACTTACTAAATGTTTGCGTGCAAGAAGAAAAGCACTAAGTGTGAAAAAGCGATATTCGCTATTTTTGTTAAGCTATTTTTAAGTCCAAGTGTTCTAGGAGATGCCTGAAAGAAAGACAGCAACTGCACAAACAGATGTCACCGGGCTCTGTGTTCCGGTTACACAGCCGTAACCGAAGCCCTCTGGAGAACAGGCAGGGGTCTACCACGACAGCAAAGCTAAGATGGCAGCTCAGACTCACTGCAGGACTTCTCAGGGATAACCTGAATCTAGCCTGTGAGTGTTCCTAGCAAACGGTGCAAAATGGCTTCTGGGTACTGCTCACGCCCAGAAAATCTGATGATCACCTGTAGCTCTGCCTCACACACTGCTACAGATAATGTCCCTTCAGGCTAAGTTGACAAGATTTTTCCTTATGCTAGGAAATGCGGAATACGATCTGCACAATTAATTTTAAACAAGGTTACAGTACATAATCTATCAATAGGGACCCTGCAGTAAATTTTCAGTTATGTCCACATCTTATTCCATTTACCAAACTGTGTTGTCCTTTAATCTTTTCCCTTTAAAATCCTAAGATTGTACACAGATCAGATTAGTGACTAGTTACTTACAATACAAAGCAAGCTTTATTAACTTTGGATACTAAAACGGAATAATATGAACAAATGCAACCTATATACTTTAAAAAACTTTGTTGTATACTTAACCTTTTCTAGAAGAAAAAAAAAGTGTATAAACCCTATAGCAGGAACAAAAAGGACTGAAGATATTTTCAAACCATTTTTGTGACTGTCTGTCTGTCTGTTTATATGGGGTCAGAGGACAACTCGCAGGAGTCAGTTTTCCTTCCGTAATGTGGGACCTGGGGACTGAGCTCGGGGAGTCAGGCTTCACCACAAGCCCCCTTTCCTTGCTACGCCATCTCACTAAAGATTTACATTCTACTGCTATCTCTTACTTTCAAATGAACAGAAGTTAGAAAAAAATTAAAATCAGAAGTACACAAAGGTAGGGAAGCAATCTCTTAGATCTCCTAGAGCTGTGAATCAAAATTCAATCTTAAATTTCTTAAATTATAAAATTAAGATTATAATTAAGCTTATTGACATCTGAACAGTATGTTACATCCTGGGATTATAACAAGCAGTCAGTTTTATACCTATAAAGGTGGCTTTCCTCTCAGCTGGGTGTGGTGCACACCTTTAAACCCAGCACTCAGGAGGCAGAGGTGGCCGGGTGGGGCTCTGTGAGCTCCAAGCCAGCCTGGCTCACTCTACTGCAATCTCTCTCTCTCTCTGTCTCTCTCTCTGTCTGTCTGTCTCTCGTGCATGTGCACAAGACACACATACTCTCTCACAAACACAGACACATACATACTCACACAAATACACACACTTCCTCACATACACACTGACACATACTCACATGCACAGACACACACATATACACACTCTCACACAGTCACACACACACACACACACTCATGCGCACACGCACACACACTGGCACACACACACACACACACACTCATGCGCACGTGCACACACACTGGCACACACACCGGAAAGCAGAGGCTCTGTTCCCATGTCCACTTGTGCCCACAATACCTTGAGCATTAAGCCGTCTACCCGAATGTCCACATGCTCATCAGATTCTGAGCTGTCATTCAATTTGTACACAGCCATGAACTGATTAAGACTCTGCTTTAAATCCAGGATGAACTGGTTCAACCACAGAATGCTTCTTTCATCCACAGTAAACTGGAGAGCATTCAGCTGGCTGTATAGGTTGGGAGATGGAACTGTGGAGGAGAAAAACAGTGTTAAACTCCACCAATGAAAAGACAGTTATGCTTCCAGAGAAAAGACATTCTTAAGCTATCTTCTACCTTAACCAACATCCCACATGATATGTGACTAGCTAGATATGTGACTAACAGCAAATATAGACACAGAACATTTTTCTATGCTTCACTAGCTGAAAAAAATAGTTTAATGTAAAGTAAATGCATAAACAGGAAGTACTGTTAGATTCACAGCGAAGCAAAGTAATAAACATCACCTTCTTAAAACACAGTGTCGAAATCATGGCCTGCATGGCCTGCCTGTAAAGCCTATCTATCTGCATCACACTCTGCGTCCTCTGAAGAGGTATGCTGGGCAGAAAGCCCAAGAGGAGGGGGCATGCACCGCACACTCTCCTCTTTAAAAGGCCTAGAACAGAGCTCCGGTACGGCGGTAACTGAAATGTCTCAGACCATCTGTTACTACACGCTCCGTTTCCTCCTGCTAAACTAATGCTGATGATTACAGGTTATATCTCTTCTGAAACCACGAGTATATTAATCATAAAAACTACAGGGTTCAGAACAGCTTGATGAGGTCTTTTATTCTACAAGACTAAGAATCCTGAGAGAGGACCCCAATTTTCCAGTAATACCTGATACACCAAGTGAAGCTTTCTTCCCACAGTTTCTGATAACTATGGATATCCTTCCAATGTATTGGCACTGCCTCCTACAGAGCCAACTCTTGTTTTTAACTGGATACATATAGGCTTGGGTTTGTTTTTTTTTTCTGAAGCCCCTTTCTCCTAAAGATGCGGTCTTCCCCACCATACCTCTCCACCATGATGCTCTGTTCTCCCAAAGCCTAAGGCCAATGAGTAGGCTGAGGATGGGCTGAAACCTCTGCTACCACCCCCCAGCCATCCGCAGCAGGAGGTAAAGGCCCCGTGGTTGGAAGAACTTGAAAGACGGAAGGAGTAGACAGTGAGATGATTCAGCAGGGCCTTGAGGATGACAAAGGCACGATGCAGGTGGGCAGGCACAATTACTGGTCCAAGGATAAACCCTAAGAGCAGAACGTACGGCCTGAAAGTAAAATGAAGGCCTAGAGAGCAAGCGCCTTCTTCAGTCTGACCAAAAGTTGGTAGGAATGGAACAGGCCATTCTAGTGGGATGGTGGATGGTCAGAGCACATCACTGTTAACAAAATGGCAAGCTGACAGAGCAGGAAGTTCATATGCAGGACTAAGATATCCCAAAGACATCCCAAAGCTTCGACAGCCACCAGGACAGGCATACTTCATTTCAGTGATCTAAAGTTGTCTAAGATCAATAACCTTCTTTGCATAAAGATGTCTTGATCATTAGGTAAACATGCGGAGACATCTGTTAAGGACACACATGCTTTTAGGTACTCAGAGGGGATGCTGTTGTCAGGCCTGTAGTGTGAACACCAACCTGAAGTACAGGAAACCGCATTCAGGTTCACAGAGCAAAAACAAGACAAAGAGTTGTCAAGAGGCAGAAACTCTAAATGTTTCTGAGAAGTACAGTCCTAAGAAGTTGACTGGTTGTGTTTTCTCCATCCTGGAGCTACAGTGAAACCTTCTCAAACAGCAGGCTGTCACAGGCTATGGTAGGTCTTCACATGTCGTGGTGCTGACCACCGGAAGCCATACAAATAGGCTCGAGCTCATTCTGGAGTCTGCATTGAAGTCCAAGGTTTTATGGGACCAGACCATCGTTATGGCACATGCTCTTAATTCCAGCACTGGGAGTGGAGGCAGGAGGATCTCTGTGAGTTCAAAAGCCAGCCTGGTCTATAGAGTGAGCTCCAGAACACCAGTAATACATAGATGTTGTTTCCAAAAAATAAAAATAAAAAAAATAAGGGAGGCAAGAAAATAGGTATATGAGGTATGGATATGTGATGCTGAGATTAAGGCCAGTCTTAACAATGTTATTAAAAAAGAATGCATACATAGAATTTCAGGTCAAATTAGGAAAATGAAATCCCAACATGTAGAAAACCAGAATACTGTAAAAGATGATCTGTGTTTGACTTTGTGATGATCTCTTCACTCAATTCACAAAAGCAAAGATTCCCTGAAGGTCTACCCCATGTACTTTATGCTACGGACACAGAAGACAGAAGAAATAAGGTATGTCCAATTCCACTTAAGTTTCTGTACATGAGATAGACATAAAATGAAAAAAACTGTGATTCGAGGCCAGCTGTGATGCCGAGGTGCTCGCCTTTGGGGCTGAAAGGAAGCAGAGTGCACAGAGAAAGCTTCACACTCAGGAAGAAGGGGAATTTCTAAATAGACCATGAGGGCAGCAGCCATAGAAGACAGACGTAGTCCCCACACGGACAGCACAGGGCTCCGTGTGGCATTTCTAACAGGGTCTCCAGACGACCCCATAGCTCAGGGATACTTACCTGTTTGTTTGTTGTTTTGGGTGGAGTTTCTGCTTGTCTTGGGTTTGGTGGTACTGAGGACTGAAAGCAGGCATCACAGATGCCAGGCAGGCATACCACAAAGTTACACCTCAGCCCTCAGCCCAGTTCAAACTAGCTAGAAGGAACCTTTCCTGGGCTCCTAATATTAAGGGAAAGGGGCAGGATCCAAATCAAACAAAACATGACAAAGAGGTGCACGTATTAAAAACAAGATCAAGAATACTAAACTTTTTTTTTTTTTTTTTGGTTTTTTTGGATTTGGTATTTGGAGACAGGGTTTCTCTGTGTAGCCCTGACTGTCCTGGAACTCACTCTATAGACCAGGCTGGCCTCAAACTCAGAAATCCGCCTGCCTCTGCCTCCCAGAGTGCTGGGATTACAGGCGTGCGCCACCACCGCCTGGCAAGAATACTATTCTTATTTCTTGAGCAGAACTGTACACTCTACCCCATGCCTCTAAAGTGCTTCTGTTGACCTTTAAATTCAGCAACTCAGAATGTGACTTTGGAGACAGAGCTCTTGAAGAAATGAAGGCAAAGTGAGCCCACGAGTGGGTCCTTGTCCCCCACGGCTGAAGGATGCACAGTGGTGCACACTAATCCCAGCATTAGGAGGCTGAGGCAAGAGGCTAGCCTGGTCAACAGAGCAGGCTGGCCAGCCAGGGGTACAGAGTAAGGCAGTGTCTCAATTTGTTTTTTTAAAAAAAGTCACGCAACCTGGAAACTAGTCTCTACTCCAAAGAAAAACTATTTGGAGAATGAATCATTTTAGCTAGGCACAACAACACGGAGGGATTCCAGCAAGGTCAGAAGACAGTGAACATCCACGACGAATGCCCCGGGGGTTCACAACGCTGTGGGAAGGAAAACGGACAGACCGCGCCTGCGTTTCAGGTGTGCTCTTCGGTCACTTCTGGGACCCTGGGAATACACTTCAACCGATCTTAACCTTCTTAGTTAGAAGAGGAGCTGAGAGAAACAACTCTTATATGCACACACAGAAGAATGTTAAAGCAAGAAAATGAAGGATTCTGTGTCATCCATTTGGCGCAAATAAGGAATAGCATGGTAAATACATTTCTCTAAAGAGAGTTCCAAAGTGCCTTATTTTATAACAAAAACAATTATTTCAGAAGCGTAAAATTCCTGCTGAAACTAAGAGCCTACATTAATATTCCACACTGGGCTGGGTTAGTCGCTCTTTCAGAGGACCTGGGTTTGACTCCATGTGGCACCTCACAACCATCTGAAACTCCAGTTCCACGGGATTTGACACTGTCTTCTGGCTTCACTGAACACTATATGCAGGTGGTGCACAGACATACATGCAGGCAAAGTGTTCATATCTATATAATTATTTTTTTTAAATAAGTAAATCAGCATTAAAGAAAACAGGCAGTCTTACAGGTATGAAGACTTGAGTTCTTAGAACCCTGTAACAAAGATAGGTATCCCCACCTATAATCAATCCCAGGATAGGAGGCAGACAGAGGTGGAGTCCCTGGGATAGGCCAGTCAGCCAGCCTGCCTGACATACTTGGGAAGCTAGAAACCAGTGAGATGTCCTGTCTCAAAAACAAACTGTGTCAAGCATGGTGGCACATGCCCTTAGTCATAGGATTTAGGAGGCAGAGATAGATGGCCAGCCTGGTCTATACAGAAGGTGTCAGGCTAGACTGGTCTACAAAGCAAGAGTACCAGGATAGGCAGGACTACATAGTGAGACCCTGTCTAAAAAGGTCAAAGCAAAAACAAAGTGGACAGACAGAGAAAAAACCCAAAGTGGACAGTGCCTAAAGAATGACTTCAATGTGAAGTTGGTCTCTGACCTCCATGCACACAAACATCTGTGTACCTATATGTGTGCACACACACATGCAAAAATTACAATATAAAGGAAGATTTCATTTCAGATAAAACAAAACAAAGGTGAATAATTTTAATATTCAAATAAACAAATACACAATCGTTTTAACTTTAGGAAGCTAAAATAGCTTACAAGCGCCAAGAAAAATTCTTAATAGCTAGAGAGAAACTTCAATTATTCCTTCTTTAATAAAACGGATTTTTATACATCTGACTTTGCTGATGGAATTTTATAAAAGAAAATGACCATTGTGTACCTAACATTCATTCATACTTCATTTAACAAATAGCTAGTGAACATAAAAAAAAAAAAACAGGATAAAAGCACAATAAAATCAATCACAAGTGCCACAAGATTCCTGCCATTAAAGATGCCACAGTGGAAGAAAAAAGGACATACAAACGACTATTAACAATGTGTAGAAGTGCCGGGCGGTGGTGGCGCACGGCTGTAATCCCAGCACTTGGGAGGCAGAGGCAAGCGGATTTCTGAGTTCGAGGCCAGCCTGATCTACAAAGCGAGTTCCAGGACAGCCAGGGCTACGAAGAGAAACCCTGTCTCAAAAAAAAACCAAAATCAAAAAAAAACAAAAAAACAAAAAAAAAACCAAAAAACCCAAACAAACAAACAAACAAAAAAAACACCAAATAGTGTGTAGAAGTATAAGGTACAAAGGTGTGCACATGAGAGGGAGGTCATAAACACAGTAAGTAAACTTTCCTGCATGAATTTATCATACCTAAAACATGCATCAAGAAATCCAATATTGAACAAACAATAACAAACTCTCTTACTTGGAAAATCCTTTCCATCTGGATAGTAATATTCTGTGAATTCTATATAGACAGCTGACATTTCTTGTGGAAGATACAGAGATTTTTTGTTGCAGGAAATCATACTTTTAGGGGAAGAACGGCATTGTTCTGCTGTAGAGACCTGAGAAAACAAGTTTGCTTAAATACTGGAAAAAAAATAAAAAACTTTGCAAAGAATTTCTGCAACCTACATACCCATCACTTTCAAGCCCTTAAAATCACCTGTGGGCCAGCAAGAGGGCTCTGTGGGCCATGGGCTTGCTGCCAAGCCATGACCCGAGCTCAGCCCTGAAAGCCACACAGTGAATGAAGAGCACTGTCTCCTCCAAGCTGTCCTCCGATCTCTACACAATTCTAAGTTGTGTGCAGGGGTTTGGGTGTCAGTGACACACTAAATATATAAATAAATGTACAAAAAATAATACCCAAAATGACATATCCATGAGACATTCAGAAAAATCTATAATCAAATGTATCTTTATCAACTAAAAACCCTATTTTTATACTATCTTCAGTAAACTTACTATTTTGAGTCTTTAAAAATGACAGGGAAATAGTAATAAGTATCTATTATTAGTTAATATAGATAAGTAAGTGGCAGATTCAGGACACAGATTGGAATCAAGGTCAGAATGTTTTCAGTATGTTCTTTATAATGCTTCATCAATTGTCTATTAACATGAGTTTGTGTCCTCTTAGGCTATGCTGTGTATCACAGTGATGACTGCGTACAGGACGGTTGCTCACAGTGTGACCGAGGGAGACAGGGCATGTGAGGCAGAGCTCGACACAGAAAAGTCCATCCCAGCAGTTAATCCAAAAGGGCTGAGCACAGCAAGAAAGGTATTTCAGCTTCTTCCACACATACCACTGTCTCTAAGAAACTTGGTCTCCAAGTGCTCTGGGCTTCGCTCCTGCTCCCTAGAGATAACCAGAAACTGTGGGTTGTGCTGGTGACACTGGATGAGGTCAGGGAAAATGCTGGGTCATCTGCCATCAGCCTACTCCAGGATGGGTCAACCACAAAGGCAATACTCCAACCAAGCACACAGCACACACCAGGACTGTGGAGCGAGTGAGGAGCCTGGGCCTTCTGGAAGCTAAGGAAGCTCTCGACCACTAGCTACACGGACAGCCTGAATTTCACTCTAGGTTCCCAGACTGCACCCTGTGCATTGTTTCTGTGGTACAGGTACATAGAATACAAAGGTATTCTCTTTCTTTCTAATCAAAATGAACATATCAGATTTCAGTGAGCCCTGTGAGGCTTTTAAGCACAGCACTAAGCTGAGTTAGGTAAGCCCAAGACTAACGGGTGAAGAAGCCTCAGCGATGATGACAGCCTCAGAGGACCACTCTCTAGACTTCAGCTTGTGTCAGATAACAAAAATCAGCGAAAACTGATACTTTCTATCCCATATAATTACATTTCATAAAAATTAGTCTAGATCTTTAAAGATAAATGGTGGTATTAGTTAACTGGGTTGCTGATACAATGAAAAGATTTATTAATACATACCTGATATATATTGAAATCTGCAAGTCTAACAACAACAGAACTAGACATCAGCTTAGCTTTTGATGGTTGAGATAATACTGAAGGTGCTTTAGGGGTTCCTTTCAGAGTTGAGTCTTTCTCTGTGAAAAACAAAAACTCCTTTTAATTTATTATGAAATTACTTTTCATAGGTAATCTGCTGGAGAGAAAGCTACTAGAAACATATGAAAGCTAAATTTCTCAAACAAGGTAATACATATAGTACAAGAATGCAAGCTTTATAATGATTATTTTTAAAACAAGAATCATATTTTTAATTATATTTTAAGCCACTCTCTCAGAATGTTAAAGTGAAAAATTAACAAGCCACTTAAGAATATAAATATTATAAGTGCTACTACTGCCGGGCGGTGGTGGCGCACACCTTTCATCCCAGCACTTGGGAGGCAGAGGCAGGCGGATTTCTGAGTTCGAGGCCAGCCTGGTCTAGAGAGTGAGTTCCAGGACAGCCAGGGCTATACAGAACCCTGTCTCAAAAAACAAAAACAAACAAACAAACAAACAAACAAACAAAAAGTCCTATTACTATTACTGGTTATATTAACCTGCAGAGCACTGACTCGGCAGGTAAAACCCCATAGTTCTCTTACAGAGGACCCAAGTTGGGTTCTCAGCACCCACATTAGGCAGCTCACAACTGCCTGCAACTTTGATTCTGGGGGATCCCATGCCCTCTGACTCCACAGGCACTGCACTCATGAACCCATATATAAACATACACACATGCACATTATTAAAAATAAAATTATTTAAAGGTGTTTCAGTCTATACAACTTAAAATTTTAAAATAATGCTTAGAAAAAATATTTATAAAAATATATCCTCATCCCCTTTTCCCTCTCCCCCCCATTTGAATATCAGAATTCATTAGGTGAAATACCTGTCTGTGTGTGCTGGGGAGAGGCATGTGTTGGGGATTTCGGAGGTGAACCTAAATTATGGTCCTTCATCGCCTGCTTAAGCATTTCAACGTTGCATTCAAATTCATGTAACAACTCGTTAGCCCATCCGTTTTTTGTTTTAGTTGCATCACTAAAATACATCCAGTGATTGCAACTGTCTCCTGCAAAGTGAATACGAGGAGCTTTACTGCAAGCGTGATTTTTATTCTGTTACAGCAATTCTTTTTACAAAACAGCCAGTTTACTTTTCTTTTGAGACAGGGTCTTGATAACAGGAGAGCTCACCATACCAGGCTTAAGTTATACACACACACACACACACACACACACACACACACACACGTAGGTTTACTTCTCTAACAAAAACACGAGCATGATAGGAAGAAAGTATCAAAAGCAGACACTTGGGGAGACGATGCTCAATTGAAAGCTAAAGTATCGGCCAAGTTTCATTAGATGCTCAATTAACTGTCAATCATCAACTATAAACAATCTTAGAAAAATACGAAAGGAAAAAATCTTTCAAAGACTTATTATAAAGTGACTAACCATAATCTAGGACATGAAACTTATAAGCTGACAGTTATCAAAACATTTAAGGAAACAATAAAACTTCACAATACAGTTACCAATCACAAACAGTTACACCTTTTGAGAGGACAAAAATCAAGGGTATGCTTCTTTGTAACAACTTGGAAAAGTTTTAGGTACATACAAAAGTTAAGAAAACAAATCTGGTCTATGATTAGTCTTGCCCATAAAAATGATCTCCATAGTCAGAAGGCTTTTCTCTTCCTTTAAGATAATGCTTCCTAGTGTGCCTGAGCCTTCTCAGCTATCATCCTCCTGCCTCGCCAGTGCTGGAACTAAAGGCAAGTACAAGGCTCACAGGCCTGTGACAGCACAGCATCCAGAGGCCAGGTTCTATAAACCTTACCCATTAGGACAGGACCGGAACACAGCCCTTCACAAGAAACCAAGACAAACAGCGGCGTTCCTTAATCTGTCCGTGCTGATATAGAAATGTCAGGTACGGTCAGGGAAAGCCTGAACAAAACATTGTGACTGCTTTTTAAAGTCCTGTAATATTTTGGGGTTTTTTTCTTGTGTAAATTACAAAACAAAAAGTGATATACTACCAAAATTCAAAAGATTGGTATGATTGTCAAATTACTTAATTTGGAAACAAATTATCCTATTTTAATAGTTTCGGATATTTGGAAGAAAAGGATATATATTTTATGACTAAAGAGCCTATTAAATCTTACTGATAAATTTATAAAATATAAGAAAATGGAAAAAAGTTCCAATATCATTTAAAAATTAAAACTACTGACTAACGATTTGATTTGTCACAAATAACAAAATAATACAAATTCATGTTGCTATATTCTAAATTTTTATAAGCTGTAAAAAATGTATTTATGGTGGGTGTTACAGAAGATGCCTTTAATCCCAGCACTTGGCCGGCAGAGTCTCTGTGAGTTCAGGACAGCCTGGTCTACAGAACTAGTTCCATTGACAGCCAGGACTACAGAGAAACCTCTCACAACAAAGCAAAGCAAAGCAAAACAAAACAAAACTGTACTTATTATTTAGATAATTTTAATTATTCTCCCCCCCCACTCATGTGTGTGTGTGTGTGTGTGTGTGTGTGTGTATGTTTACGCACGAATGCACATGCATGTGTGTGATGCTGTGGATCTAACCCATAGCCCAAACACACTATTCAAGTTCTCAACCATTTAGTGATACTTTAACCCAAATTGGTCAATTGCAGTTTCTAATAATCTATACCTCAATACGTTTCTAAGGCAATTTCTATATTCTTGGTAAAATGCTGCCAGAAGAAAAATAATAATATCTGATCTCTTTTCTTAATAAGTTAAAACATACAATTAAATTTGAAAAGAAACTGGCTATGCCATTTTAAAAGCGAGATTTGCATATTTTAAATCAATTCTACACACCTGCTTTATGATAAGGATAGTAGTCTACGGTCAGCTGTGTGAAAGAGAGCTGCATAGCACCTCCGCTAATGCGTCGATTTGACTCTGGGAAGAGGAAAGAGGGAGGGAGAAGGAGACACACAAAGCAAGTATGAGAAACACTGCATTTACCGTTAAAAAAGCATCACGAAAGTCAGAGTCCAAATAGCAATGGCATGCATACACAGCCCATGCCACCTGTTAGCCCAGTTTCCATCCGTCAGCACACTGTGGCAAAGTCCACGGTCCTCGCCTGGACCTCTGAAGCAGTCCGTGAGGTCCTCGGCAGTCAGAGCACCTGCCCTGCGCCTGACCTCAGGGTGGAAGGACTCCCACATGCTGTCCTCTGACCCCCACGTGTTCAGAGTTGTTTCAGAACTCAAAATGTTTTCTGTTTTGGTTATTTGAAAGTGGTATGATACGTACATAGCACACTGAACAGTTTCTGAGCTAGTGCTCAGTAATAAAAAGTATTCTGCAGCAAAACCTGCCACACAGGTAAAATAAGTGCGGTAATAGATACGTCTTGGTTAGATTTTACCACAGATGAGTTTTCTGCAAACTACTGAGTGTTTCAGAGCATTTAGAATTTCACAACAGCGGAAGTAACATGGCAGGGGTAGAGAGCAAAGAGACCATGTGGGGTTTGTAAAGCAATCTGTGGTCATTTTCTTTATTTTGTGTCATTTGGTTTATAGTTGTCATTTTCTGCTATAGAGATTGAACCTTTAAAGCACAGTAAGACAACGTGACGTTAAAGCTGAGTGCTTTTGCTCAGTGCTTTGTAGGCTCCACATTCCTGCTTGACTTCCTCCAAAGTCCACTGGATGGTGTCTTCTACACGCATGCTTTGTCTGATAACTAGAATAACTCTGAGTATGATATAGGCCTGAAGAACCCAGGTCAAATATCTCAGTCTTACAGAGACTTGGTCCTGAACTCTCCCCGTCCCTGAGTCACTGACACTGTGACAGAAATACCAAGCACTGCATTTCCTAACTGACCCACAGCAGCTTTCTGCCTGCCCGGTTACCCGAGTCTACTTAGGATAAAAACAAGGGATGCGGACTAACAGGGATCTGCTTCCTTACAAATGCTGGGAAGACGGGGCAAGGACAGAGGCACAGGCAGTCGGCCTATGTGTATAGAGAGCATGCATTCAGGGCTGAAGAGAGGCTCAGAGGTTAGGAGCACTCCCTACTCTTGCAGGTGGGTTCAGTTCCCAGTGCCCACAGAGCAGCTCACAGCCATCTCTAACTCAGTCCCATGGGATCTGGCATCCCAAGAACACCAGTGCACAGACACACTTGCAGGCCAAATACCAATAGAATTCAGGTTCACGACAGTTGAGTTAATCACGGTGCTCAAAGCATGTAAATATTCATGATAACATTCATGGAGAGTTTCAGAAGAGAATTCTAAGTTATTCAAGGATGTCATAAAGGATGTGTTAAATCTTTGTTGTTTTCAGACAGGGTTTTACTATGCAGTTGTAGCAGGCTGGCCTGGAATTCAGACATCTGTTTGTCTCTGCCTCTCCAATGCTGGGAATAAAGGTGTGTGCCAACACACTGGCCAATCTTAGTTTTTTAAACCTAATTTTATAGTTAGCATTGACAGCCAACAGTTAATTAACATTAGGACTCTAGTATTCTCTAGTATTAGGACTAGAGAAGTGGCTCAGAAGTTAAGTGCTCTGATTGCTCTTCCAGAGGTCCTGAGTTCAAATCCCAGCAACCACATGGTAGCTCACAACCATCTGTAATGGGATCTGATGCCCTCTTTTGGTGTCTGAAGAGAGCAACAATGTACTCATACATTAAATAAATAATTAAATCTTTTTAAAAAAGATTAAGTATTAACTATTAAAGCCAAATAAAATTTCATACCAATAAAATATCTCAAATAATGTTTCATATTCTATAACATGTACTCCACATAATAAACAATAGTTTAGTAGTTGATTTGTACAAAAGCCAAAATAGACTGGTGTGCGATTACCTTTTTCTTTTGCATGGATATCATCACAGATGTGTAGATCTAGATGGGAAATCACTAGATGATGGGAGGTTTCCTTCACATCGAAGTCATTGAACAGTTTCACAATCGCATCGCTGAGGTCGGGAGCATTGGCGGCCTGTGGGGTCTTGACATGCTGTGCAGATGAAGTGACTGTAGAACTCTAGAAAGTGCAAACCACACTATCACTGCCCACTCGCTCCCTCCGTAGTGTCACACAGCACACCTGAATGTTTCCAGCAATAAACTCATGGAAAATGAGCATGATACAGTGCATCTGGTACCAGTGGCTCGGCTGCCTTGAACTACCTTCTGAATTATATAAAAATAAAATTTAGATTAAAACACTGGAGAATTATACATAATTCGACTGTAATTTTGTGTAAATTTCAGTACACATCTGTACATACTTACATTCCTAGCTTTCTTTACCCTTTACCTCTTCAAAGTTGCTTCCTCCTCTGTGTTTCTTTTTATGGCCAACGAAACAAGACACTATCATTCTAAATCCCTCAGGTCCTTACCAAGCTATTTTCAAAAATCCATGTACAACACTTCTTCTGAACTAGCCCTGTCCTCTTACTCTAACCCACCCTAAAACAAAAAAAATATTTATCTTTTTTTCAGAACCTCATGGTGCCTTCTCCAAAACTGACCACATAATAGCACACAAAACAAGCCTCAACAGATACAAGAGGATTGAAACAGTCCCACACATCATCTAAGATCACCAAGAACCAAGCTAGTCTTCGACAACAACAAACACAACAGAATACCTACATATACACATGGAAGCTGAACAACTCTCTACTCAATGATACCTTGGTCAGGGAAGAAATTAAAGACTTTCTAGAATTTTATGAAAATGAAGATACAACATACCCAAACTTTTGGGACTCTGTGAAAGCAGTGCTAAGAGGAGAACTCAGTTCTGAGTGCCTCCAAAAAGAAACTGGAGAGAGCATACACTAGCAGCTTAACAGCACACCTGAAAGCTCTAGAACAAAAGAAGCAAATACACCCAAAAGGAGTAAACAGCAGGAAATAATAAATCTCAGGGCTGAAATCAACCAAGTAGAAACAAAGAGAACTATACAAAGAATCAACAAAAGCAGAAGCTGGTTCTTTGACAAAATCAACAAGATAGATAAACCCTTAGCCAGACTAACCAGAGGGCACAGAGACAGTATCCAAATTAACAAAATCAGAAATGAAAAGGGAGACATAACAACAGAAACTATGGAAATGCAAAAAAAAAAAAAAAATCATCAGATCCTAGTACAAAAGCCTATACTCAACACAACTGGAAAATCTAGATGAAATGGATGGTTTTCTAGACAAATAGATACCAAAATTAAATCAGGACTAGATAAACCATCTAAAATGTTTTAATATATGAGGAATTTGTTTTTAAAATGGAGTTTGGTTCTTTAAACTCCAAGTTATATGCTAGGATTCATAATGCGCTTATCATATTATGTGACTTTCAATAACCCAATCCTTCTAGTTCCTCCTGAGATATATTAGCTCCTCCTCCAAATAGATTCAAAACAAAGTAATGGAAGTCATTTGTCACTTAGTCAAGAGAATCATTCATTTTTGTCAACAAATAGCTCAAATTTCCTGTCTTGGTCCCAGAAGTACTTGCTCTTCCTGGACAAGCCCATCACAGACTGAAGATTTGTAACAGTACCTTTCATTTCTTCGTTGTGATTGTGGCACAGGAGATGTCATGTAACATCTAAAACAAGCATATTCCTAGGCCATCAGGAGAAATAAAGAACACATAAGGTGTGGAACTCAATTTCCTTAAAATGCAAGTCTGAGAAAGGGAGTGTGGCATGTGTGGGTGCTGTGGAGGCCTCTGCCCAGGAAGGCTGGGACTAGAGATGATCACATTACTCTGGCCTCACATGGTGCTGGGGATCCCAACTCGGACCCTAGCATGGCCCCGCGGAGCCATCGCCCTAGCTTGGCTCCTCCTATGACATTCCTTATAAAACATCTCCAATCCTACAGCACAGGCGCGACTTTCCACTCCTTCCATGTCTCCATATTGCCTGCGTGTGCTCTTCCCTCTAGGCGTCTGTGGAACTGACCTCTCCGTCACTCTGAGGTCCTTGAAGGCAGGGTCGCATGCAGACAGAGGACAGCGCCACTCTCAGCAGCACTGAAAGACTTCAATGGCACCACTGCATGTACCAGGCTCCGCCACATGCAATGGCACCACTGCATGTACCAAGCTCCACCACATGCAATGGCACCACTGCATGTACCAAGCTCCGCCACATGCAATGAGCTAGATTGCTGAGAGGTATCACCACGTCAAAAAACAAAAGCCTCACAGACGTGTGACTTTGTAACACCTCATAAAAATTTTACAAGTTGTAAATTTTTTTTCAACTTTTAATAAAATAATCAAAGATACTATACACTGGAATTTTCCACATCCCTTCTACAAAGATGTTTCTGTATTAGCAATCAGAATTTAACACTGGGAAAAACTTAAAATTTTGTTTTCTTCAGATAAAATGATGTTTCTTATTCCTTCCACTGGCCATCAGAAAACCCCGAGAGATGTTCTGCTTTCACCGTCAGTGTCTCCAGACAGCTGTCTATGCTGTCAGCCTTCAGTGACTTCTATTATCCTGATTTGGTTTCTACTTCCCTTGATTTTTTTTTTAACTTCCTAAAAAGCATTATTGGGCTAGAAGATAGCTCAGCGCATGAAAGCAGTTACTGTACAAGCACAAAGACTTGAGTTCAAGTCCCCAGGCCTCATGCAAACGGTGGTGTGCTGCCAACGCTAATCCCAGCACTGTGAGAGGTGCAGCCAGGATGACAGCGTGCCATTCTTTCAGCAAGCGCAGGGAGAGACTGTCCGCAGGAAACGGGAGCAGCTAAGGAAGCAGGGACTCAGCGGACTCCTGGGTCCTCCATGCACGATATCATGATATGCTGTCAGTGATTGATCCTCTACACAAAGAACTCCAAGCAAAATAAGCACTAGACACACAGTAATGTCATATATAACATTATCCTGCATCAGATTTAGATAAAGGAGATACTTATGTCAATGTTACGATTGCATAAAAAGGAAATACCTGCTCAGCAATCTAACTGGCTAACCTAGTCACATGGTCGTTATTCTGTGAATCAGTTACGTACCTGAGTAGGTTCAGGAGCCAGGCTCTTCCTTTGCTCTGTTGATTTTTCTATTGCTTCACTGAGAGACTTTGCATATTGTACCATAGCCTTCAACTGGGAATCCGTTAAAACCCATAACAAATCATCCAGTATTAGAACTAACTTTGTTGCAATGACATTGCAGTCTTTTAACTGTAAGAAAAATGATTGAGACAATTAATCCAAGAACAGAACTTATAATACACTTACAATTTTTAAAAGCACCAAGTGTTTTAGTTGGACTAAATGTGAATTTGAATACTGGCTTCATTTAATAAGGGTGTAAGCCATCAAGCTGGCTCAGCAGGCAAAATCACCTGCCACCAAGCCCAATGACCTGAGATCAATCCTCAGCACTCACAGAATGGAAGGAGAGACCCAATATCCCCAAATCATCCTCTCACCTCCACACGCAGTATGGCATGGGTATCACTTCCCACAAGATAAACAAAAAACAAGAACGAAAATATAACAAATATTTATTGAGTTCCTACATAATAGAATTTTTCTCAAGGCTAGAAATCATGCTATAAGAAGACTGATAAGTTTCTGAAGTACATATTATATAACATGTATGTAATTTCTATGTGCAGTGACACAGATCATAATCACTTCTATTAAATGAACTCATCCTACCTGAGAAAGAGGAATTAACAATTCATCAAATACCTGACAGCCATTTCGACCACACTTCACATTTCAGGGAAGCTCTCTCTGTTCAATTCACAGAAAGGCCCTTCAGTGGAGCTTGCCACCGTGATGTAGGTTACTGTGCAGTGACACCCAGCAGAGGACAGAGCGCGCTGCAGAGCCTGTACACAGGCCTGTGTCTAAAAGAATCATCTCCTCCCTAGGCTCACCACCAGCCCCAGCGGACCCTCAGGCTCTAATCCTCTTACTGTGGTTTCTTCATTTATTTATGTTACCAGCAAAGTTTTATTTTGTTTGAGACAGGACCTATCTATATAACTGGAACTCTGCCTTCCCAGTGGTGGGCTACAGGTGTGTGCCGCCATGTTGCCCCTCTGGAAAAATCTTAAAAACTTTCTGACACTTTGGCTACTGATTAAATAAAGATCAATGTTGAGCAAAATTCAGGAAGAGAAGTATCTTCTTTCTCTTCCTCAACTTCTTTCTTCTTTTTTTTCCTAGCTGCATCTGAGGACTGAACTCAGGGCCTGACTGATGCTGTTAGCATTCTACCACAAGTTATACTCCCAGCCTGTGAAATGAAATTCCATCACAGGAAGTACCCAGCAAACATGTGAATCTGAAAGAATCCATTCCCTCATCTATTACCAGCCCAAGAGTGCTGTAACTATGCTAGCTTTCTAGAAGCACAGGCGACAGGTGGCACCGCGTCCCCTCACCTGCCAGCACTGTCTGAGAATGGCATGCAGTGCCAGAGTGCCCCTGACTCCCCTGCGTACTCCATCAGCTATCACAGGAGGGAAAAGACCATCGTACTCACTCTTCTTTTAAGGGTGACTCGGATTTTTGACTGATTAGTTATTAATCGAACAGGAGCACACATAATTTCAAGATGTGAACTTTGGGTAGCATCTGCCTCAATTCGAATCATCTGCCAATTTATTTCTTTAAATGTCAAAACCTAAAGAGAAAACAGAGATTAGCTGCTTCTCGTGCAAAATAGGAAAAGTGTACATTTATGAAAGCAAATAAAACATGCACATTCCCAACTAATTGTTGTGACATTCTAAAACTATTCATGCTACTTTTATATGCAGCATCAAACTCAATAACATACGTTCAGAATCGTACTCATCTGATGTAAGATTCTTGGTAATTTCATTTAGAAAACAACAACAATAACAAGTAGCACTAGAATCATCACTAAAACAATGTTGGAATAAAACGCAAAGATGCTAACAGCGCTTGCTCACTGTGATTGGCTGACCTCAGCTTGACCCCTGGAACCCACATAAATATGGAAGGAGAACTAACTCCAAAGTTGTTCTCTGACTTCCACATGCATGCCACAATGAGCACGCACACCTGCATGTGCACCAACACACAGCACACATGTTTACAGAAACAGACAGACACATACACAGATACACACACACACATGTGCAAACACATGCAGATACAAATAAGTACACAGTCACACAAAAGCACATGCACATACATACACACACACACACACACACACAAAACAGGACTCATTACTTTCATAAGGTCAAAGATTTATATAGTAAAACAATAAAGTACCAGCTTTTATAATTAAATAATTTAGGTTAATATAAAGGATACTTGTAAGTCCAGAAGAAAATCAACTAGAATATGACCCCTGGCAACCACAAATGCACACATGAGTGTGTGTGAGCGTGCCGTGTGTGCATGAGCCTGCGGAAGCCAGAAAAGGGAGCCAGATCGCCCTGGCCCCTCGCAGTGTGGGTCCCAGGAACCAACGCAGGGCTTCTACAATAACACCATGTATTCCAACTGCAGAGCCGCCCTTCAGGTGTTCTACCGTGTGCCTGCGTGGATGTGTGGACACGTGTGGGCATCCACGGGCCTCAGCGGGAGTCAGCTCTCTCCTGCCACCATGTGGGTTCCAGGGATGTATCAGGTCATCGGCAGCAAGTGCCCTCACCTACTGAGCCATCTTTACAGGTCCCAGAGGTGATTTTAAATTGTCTCTGTTTATTTAGCACGGACTAAAATGGGGTTGTAGTAAGAAAAAGCCTTTTACCTCTCCTCTCTGTGGATCTTGAATCCGAGTAAATCTCAAGTCTCCGTGCTCCCACTGTGCGTTGACACTGTAGATGCGGAGCTGAGAGAGTTCAAAGGAGGCATTGAAAGCTTTCGCTCCAATTCTGATGACAATGGAATTGACAGACACAGTAATTCCCTCAACAACCTTTTCAGCAAAGCCGTACTCACTGGAAAACAAAGCAAAACAAAATACAATGCACTAAAGGAAGAGTAGTCAGTATAAAGTGTTGGCTAATGATCGCATGCAAGTCCACATTCGAAATGCTGAATATCCAACTCACATTTCCCAAAGTGAAAAATGCAAACAATCAGTCTTACTATACATTTCCTCTTTGATAATCTTACAAGTGTTTCTGCTTTTTCTCCCATTCTTTCAGACAAGCCCGGCTAAAGATGAACCACTCTATCAAAGACGATATTTTAGTTCATACTATAAAAGAAGTTTCTAGATAGAGGAGAAATTATAGAATTAACATGAAAGCCATTTCCCTGTCACTGTTACATGTGGTCCGAAGCCAAGCTCTACAACCAATAAACACAGCTCTTTCCGGCCTCTCAGCACAGAATGGGAAACATTAGACAAACACATGGGAAGTTGTGATTAGTCTGAGCTGCTCCTCCCCGCCCATAGTGTGCACCCCTGTAGCCCTCACCCACTCAGCCACCTTACCAGTCTTTTTTAAGATTTATTTTCGCCGGGTGGTGGTGACACATGCCTGTAATCCCAGCACTTGGGAGGCAGAGGCAGGCGGATTTCTGAATTCGAGGCCAGCCTGGTCTACAGAGTGAGTTTCAGGACAGCCAAGGCTACACAGAGAAACCCTGTCTCGAAAAAAAAAAACAAATCCAAAACAAAAAAAGATTTATTTTCATCTTATACATATGAGTATTTTGCCTTCATGTATGTAAGTACACAGAGGCCAGAGGAAGATGCTGGATACTGCTACAACAGAAGTCTGAGAAGGTTGTGAACAGCCCTGTGGTGCTGGTAACCAGACCTGGGTCCTCTGCAAGAGCACCAGTGCTCCTCACTCCAGCGCCAGATCTCCAGCCTCTTAAACAAGTAATTCTTAAAATCTGTTTCAACTTTGCAATAATGTTGGGGGCTTCCCAGGATCAAAGTCCCCAGGAAAGCAGCTGAGGGGTGTGCCACTGGCTTCTGGCAATCTAACTCCTGCTGAGAGCAGCAGGGCATTGAGAAAAAAAAAAAAGGCTTAGCTCTTTTCTCTGTCCCAAGCCTGTTTCTCTTCTTAGTATAATTTATGAAAACTCACTGCATTCCTTATCATACAGCCTTTACTTACTATCCCACGAGGAGGGGCACATTCTAGTCTTTATTATAACTATATTACTATTACATCTTTCCAGCAAAACAACTAAAACCATCTCCTTAACTCTCTTCTTAAAATTATTGGAATCAAATCAGGAATGCAATAAAGTAATTAATTCATCTAGCATTAATTCATGAAAGTTCATCTTCATGTTGATCTGCAGGAAATCTGCCCAATAAGGCGGGCCGATGCCCAGGAAGCATTAGGCTATGTAATGGTGGCAGGAAAGGCACCTCAGGAGCAAGAAGGAATCCTGGGATGAAGCCTCGGGCTGTGCCTCTCCAGGGGGCACCCACCACAGCCATGGAAAATAGCTGCCATCTCCAGGAAACTCACTCGCTTGCTATAAGCCTGTCCTAGATGGCTTCTGTCACCACCAGAAAGCTTTATAAAATAGTCCACATGATACTATCTTACTAGCATCTAATTTTATCTATCCAAATTTAACTTGTGAAATGTGACGGTTTTTGAAACTGACATTTTATACTTCTATAAATTACCAAGACATCAGTTAACTAATGACAGAAGTTCATTAATGCACAGGAAATGAGGTATAGAGAAATATTAATTTCTATAATTTACCAAGATATCCGTTAACTTTTAGAAATGACAGAAGTTCATTCATGCCTAGGAAACGAAGTGCACAGAAATATTAATGCTCCAAGACACTACTGGTTGCCTAAAATCACAGATTCTACCAGACTGTATAATACTAATTTTTTCTGTACACATATATCTATAATGAAGTTTAATTGATAAGTCAGACACAAGAGGCTAGCAGTGAGTAATGATAAAAGACCAAGTATAACTATACACTGTAAAAAAAAAAAAAAAGTTTGAGATATGGACGTTCTTAAGACATTTTTGGTTTGAAACAGGATCAAGAGTGATCTTGAATTCTTAATTTGTCTGCCTCTACTTCCTGAGGGCTGGAATTCCAGTCACATCTCATCACCTTTGTTTGTAAGTAGTGCTGTATAAGTCCAGGGCTTCCAACATGCAAAGTTAAATAATCTATCAACTGAGTTACATCCCCAGATCAAAATATCTTAGGCTAAACATACCCTTCTTATGATAATATAAGAAAATGCAGGCTACATGATAGATTAAATAAAGCAAATAGAATATTTATTGTGATTTTCATGAGTATTGCTATGTTAAAGTTACTTGACCACAAAACGCTGTCACCCAGACAAATGACCAGAGAACCCTGGCAGCGGCTGACTGACTGTCCAGCTATATACCGTGTGAATACACTGGACAAAAGAATGATCTGCATGTCCAGTTTAATTTCAGTCTTTAATGACACTCATAATGTCATAGATTTTGAAATTTATTATTTCCAGGACTTTCCATCTAGTATTTTTAGACTGTCTCTAGTCTGAATACATGGAAAATGAAAGCACAGACAGCTACTGTAATGAAAAATTAAGAGAGGATCTGATTTATAGAACCCTAAGCTCTCTGCACTGCTCTAGGCTCCTCGTTACTATTTAACAATTCAATAATCAAGAGGAATGGACTTTAAAATTAACCTGCTACTGACTGCATGTGGAGGCTGTCTAAGGAAGAGGAGGCCTAAGTAGAGGGTATCTGGAGCGCCTACTACAGAACACAAGAGTCTACAACAGCTGCACAAAGCAGTGGCCACGGCTTACCTCTGTCCTGACGCAGTGGCGATGGGGGATGGACCGTTGGGGGCTCGTGGCTCCTCACACGTACTCATCTCCATTATTACCTTATCTAGAGACTAATAAGAAATTAAATAAGTAGAGATGTGTGTGATCTGTCAAAGTAGGAAGTGTACTTTGTCTCCCATTTATTTAGGATGAAAGCTAACAACTGCAGAAACCCTGAGGGAGAAAACAGCATCCAGTCCTACACTGGGCACTGATGTACTGGTGGGAAAATTACATTGTATGAGTGGGGAGAGAGTGCAGAAGCAGCCGTCAACTGACCAGGTCACTGGATTTAATGAAGCTTTATCTCTAATCCCATATTACTGCACTATTGATAAATTATATATTAACTAATGGAACTGAACTACATCTGAAAGTCTTGAGACCTAGGATATGAGACACAAAAGCAAGCACATTATGTAGTGAGAAAGGAACACACTGCATAGTAGGAAAAGTTCTTTGCCACATAGTTTTTTTCTTGAAGCTTTATCTAAGTCTTTAACAGTGAGTGTATCTACAAATTCAGAAGGTCTTCACTTAAGTGCAGCATTTATCATTATCTAAAGTCAACTTAGTTTACTGTGTGTTCAATCAACCTCTGTTAAAATATAAATTGCTTAAGATCAAAATCCAGGTAATTTTAGTCAAGCTGACAGTTAATATAACCCATGACAGGAGGCTAACCAGATTTTTGATTTATAAAAAATATTTACTAATAATTATGCTTTCATTTTAGAGGAGAAAAGAGAACAGAGGCAGGAAGGGCACCGAGAAGGTGGTGACACTGTTTCAGGCAAGAGATGAGGAAGCAAGATCAATCACAGATTCCAGAGATTCCAGTGACAGACAATGACTGCAGAGTCCAGCTTGGAGCAGTGGGTGGAGCTTAGAGCACGGGGTGGAGCTTGGAGTACAGGGTGGGGCTTGGAGCACTGGGTGGAGCTTGGAACACTGGGTGGAGCTTGGAGCACGGGGTGGAGTTTGGAGCACGAGGTGGAGCTTAGAACACCAGGTGGAGCTTGGAGGAACAGCAATCACTGAGATGAGTACAGCGAGTGCAACAGTGATTATGGGAAGGTAATGTGTATGCAGTGTTACGTTTCCTGTGTTTAAGGCTTTCTCAAGATTTAGGGATAGAAACAATTAAGATACGAATTTCTGGTTTAGGAATTATCTTATTCATCAATAACTAAAGTCAAGAACAAGAATAATCTTCGCTGGGCAGTGGTGATGCCAACAGATGCAAGCAGATCTCTTTGGGTTTGAGGCCAACCTAGTCTAAGGAATTCCAGAACAGAGGCTACACACAGAGAAAACTTGTCTTGAAAAACCAAAAAGACAACAGGTGATTTTATAAAGAATATTTATGGAATGAGGCTAAGGGTAGAAATTATTTCAACATGCTCAAGGACATAGATTCAGTTTAGAACACCACATTCAGAATTATGGAATGGATGAACAATGAATCATTAAATAGTCCAGGGCTGGGAAAATAGCCCAGGTAAAGGCGCATGCTGCAAACCGAAACCGAAACCTAAGTTTCCTGGCTGGAACACACGGTAACACGGTAGGAGGAGAAAGCCAGCTCCTGCAAGGTGCCTTTAACTTTCATATGCCTGCCATGACACACACACACACGCACACACACACACACACGCACACAAAACAAAACTTAGGTTAAAAACAAAGGGTCAGCGATCCATTTCATTCCATGTTCTTTAAAAAGTGAAGTTCATTACAGAAATAAGTACTAAACTTATTAGATCAATAAAAGCAAAAACACAGAAAGTGTTTATTAAATTTAAATTAAAAGATAAATTTCTCTTAAAGTTCAAGTTTCTCACACAATGGCTAAAAAAAAAAAAAAAACTAAGTCAAATAAAAATAAAGTGGAAGCTAAGAGATGGAAAATCCAAGAAATAAAATACTAATGTTTACAGAACAGTTAATTTACATATATAAATTGCTTATTTTTTAAACAGTTTCAATACTCACCAAACAGATGGGGTGTGTTTTCAGTTTTGTCCATGGAATCTACAAATAAATTTTTTTCTTTAAAATTAATTATTAAAACTTTATATGAGATGATAATCAACAGATATCTCTCCATTTAAAAGATAGCAACTAATACTTCTCTCAGATTGTGAAATAATAAATTGAGGAAATTATTAATACTATTGAAATCAAAGTATCTATGTTATATAGGAAGAGTTGACTATTTAGAGAATTTTAAGTTCTGTTAGTTACATGTTTTTACCAATCCTTAAAATACGTTCTATTTTCATAATTTAAGAATCATTTGAAATGTAAATAAAAAATACATCGAATAAATAAAAAAAGAATTATTGGCAATGCATAATCACTCTTCTGTTTATTAGTTTATTTAACTTTAGAATTCCAACCATTTTCAGCTCCTTTAAAATAAATTCAAATTAAAACCATTGATAGAAAACACCAGCTACATCACAGAGACAATGTTCATATACCCAGTCAAGGATCATGGACACAAATTAACAAATCAAGAACAACAAAGGATACAGTACCCTTTTCCAAAGGAAGCCCAAATTTTATTTTTTAAAAAAAACATTAACATGCACTGTCTCTCCCAAGCAACCTCTCACCTAAACCTGGTCTTTAGCAGCAAGAAGTTATGAGATGTAAAAACTGACATAAGATTAGAAACAAAAATCAGTAAAATAATAAGAATAAAGATATTAGTAGTAATAAAGCAAATAGAAATCCCTAACCTTCTCAAAATAACAAAGGAATAAATGAAAGATATAAAACTCTAAAACAGAATAATGTCTATAATAATAAATGACAATTCTTATATATGTCTTTAAAATAAAGTATTAAAAATTTAAAACATTTCATTTGACAATAAAACCTAAGGGGGGAAAACTATCATTGAATATATGCCAAAGTAAAGCAATTAATTCATAACAAATTAATTTTATTAAACTATCAATAAAAATGTTCTAAACAAAATGTAAATGTAGGTTATTAATGTGTTGCTTCAATTATACTCATAAGGGATGAAAGCCACTCATGCAGCTATTTTCTGTGTAAATAATAGGAATACAATGATTCTGTATAACCACCAATCTGAAGCTGAGTATTTATTCTAACAGACAACAACGAAACAAACGCTGAGAGCGGGAAGCCTCCTGAGCCCGCGTCTTACCCTGATGGACGCTTTATTACAGAACACCTTGCTGATGGCCAGCCAGGTGGGCAGATCCAGCATGTTCTGCAGCACCTCCTCGTCCAGCTCCAGGTTCTTCAGCTCGCCCTCTCCTTTAAGGGTGCTTAGGTTTATTTTGTCAGGAGATAAGTTTTTGGTGAATCTGAAAGAGACCATAGTTACATTACTTTAGTGTCAGCTAATGTACCCTACAGACAGCCTAGCAAGTACAGACTATTACAAGCACAACAGCAGACTAAAATCCAAAGGACACAGAGATGGACTTGACTTTAACCCGTGCCCAGGGTCTGTCACTGTCGCTCTCATCTCTCCTGGCCGCAGCTCTCTAATAGTAAGTCTGCAATTTGGGGGCACAGCTCTGAATGTCATATTCCTGTAAACAGATGAAGTCTGGTCCTTACTTCCTGTCTGACGGATGAAAACTCTGTATCTACCATTGTTTTCCACGCACTATGCAAACCCATCCCCTACCACATTTTGCTCACCATAGACCCTATCAGAGAGTGGAGACAATGCTATGCTATTAACCAAGCTACAGGAAGGTAGGGGAATTGAGAGGACCCTCTTAACAGCAGCTCACACATCGTAGATGTCAGCCATCATGCCAGTAATAGTCAAAAGTGATCCCACTCCTCGGAGGGTCACCTCCTACTCCCAACATTAGAAACCAGCCCAAACCATTTCAGAAATAAATCCTGATGTATAGTGTTTTTAAATTTTCTGAGGAAGGAAATTACACGGTCCCATTTAGAAGTTGGTTCTGATATTCTCCAGGTAACTTTAAAACTCAGCTATTTAAAACTCTGACTTAACTCTAGAAGCATCACTTGTCCTTCCCACAGGTTTACCTATAGGAAGTCAGAGAAATAAATGTATTTACTAAAAGTACAAGAAATCATAAAAGAATAAACACTGAACTATAATGAAGACTACGAGCTCTTTTTCTGAAAAACGTTTTTTCTAAGTTTTGGAAGTATTAAGGACAGGATACGCCGTAGCTCAGAGGTCAAGCTTGCCTCCCATGTGTTGGATTTGTTCCCACAGTTTGCAATCAACAGCTTTTGTAATGAAGCATCTCTTAAGGGGTATCTGTGGAAGACCTTTCCTATTTTCATTTTTAATTTCATCTCTGCTTTTTAACATATTACTTCAGATGATTCAACAAGACATTTTATTGGTATTTTTAAATTTAAAACAAGTTGACATAACAGTGAATTCCTCATAAGAGTGTACACGAGAGGGGAGTGGAGGGAGAGACGGTTGGTTCAATGACTGAGCGCACTTGCTGCTCTGCCAGGAAGACTGAAGTTCAGATCCCAGCACCTCCAATGCAGCTCACCAGCAGCTGCAGCTCTGTGTCCAAGAAATCCAGCATACATTCACATAACACACTTCAGATGTATGCTTATACAAACATAAGAAAAGCATAAGTAAATTATAGATATAGTGTGTGTGTGTCTGTGTGTGTGTGTGTGTGTACCTGCAGAGCCCAGAAGAAGGAGGCATCAGAGCCCTCTAGCTGGAGTTAGACAGTTAGTTGGGTGCCGCCTGATGTGGGTGCTGGAAACTGAACTAGTGTCCCCAGAAGAGCAGCAGTGCTCTTAACAGCTAAGCCATTTCTCCAGACCCTAAAATAAAATCCCCTTAAAAATTATTTTATCCTGTGTGCCAGACAGAACAAGAAACTTGAACTTCCATGCTTGGTATTGCAAACAATAATAGTAAACTGCAAACAGATTTTTCAATACTTTCAGAGATATTTCTGAAACCTAAAAATAGTCCCTTCTCCCAAACTAAAATTTCAAATTTTACCCAGCTAGTCTTCAAAAGTTACTGAGCTGGGTGGTGGTGCTACAGGCCTTTAATCCCAGCTCTCAGGAGGCCGAAGGATCGCCATGTTAGAGGCCAGTCTGACTACAGAGTGAGTTCCAGGATAGCCAAAGCTACACAGAGAAACCTTGCCACAGAAAAAAAGTCTGTGGGGGCGCTGGGGCGGTCTGCAAGATGGCTCAGCAGGTAAGGCACTTACCACAGCCTCCTCCAAAGGTGGTGGAGAGAACTCTCTCACAGCACTGGCCTCTGACATGCCACAAGCACAGAGGCAGGAGGGTGCCTCCCAGCCATGCATACACAGTGTACACAAGAATTATAATAAAGAAATGCTTTTAAAGCCCTGTGATTGTGGAGAGCTGGAATGTTAACAGTTGGAAGCCAAACTATCTTGGGCTCTCTAAGGCCCCTAAATATCCCTCACCGCCCACCTGTTTCACTTAACACCTCTAACTATTAAGTAAATCCACCGGAATGTACAAAGACCATTGCATTTCACCAACCCAGAGACTAAGCGTATCAGACAATATCTGGGGCCTACAGAAGAGATGTCCTCCACTCTGCTGTAATCCCCCTACCTAGTGTTCCCACCAATGTACCTGATGTGTCTTGATTTATGATTTTCTTTGCTATTTTACTATAAAGACTTCATGAAACGGCTACCACATTGGAACATGGTATTTGAGGTATACTAAATCTACACTCCTAGGCCATGGTCCTGACAGCTGCTTTTTCTATGTCAACACTAGGAATGTCAAAGTTCATGGACACCAAAATCACCAATCACTGTCATAAAACTGTTATACTTCATGTTAAGAATTTAATACAGTCTCAGGAACAACCACGAACTGGTGAATAATCACATGGGAAGAAATCCTGCTTGCTATACACATAAGCACTCCTCATCCTGTGGAGTGGCTTTGCCAGACTAACACAGCTGCCGAGAACAATCTTCTTCCCTTTTCACCAGCCCAAAGTCCCAGAATGCCTAGCTCTTCCTCCACCAAGCAAACTCCTACTCCCTGTTTAAGGTCTAGCTCTGTAGTCTGGATGATGGGTGTTCCCCCCAAAGAAATACTGCAATATTACAGAGGTGAGGCCTAAGCCAGGTGGTGGTGGCACAGGCCTTTAGTCCCAGTACTCGGGAGGCAGAGGCAGCCTGGTCTAGAGAGAGTTAAGACAGCCAGGGCTACAGAGAGACACAGAGAAAGCCTGTCTTGGGGGTGGGGGTGGGGCGGGAGGAAAGACCTAAGAGGAATCTCTCTCTCTCTCTCTCTCTCTCTCTCTCTCTCTCTCTCTCTCTCTCTCTCTCTCTCTCCCTCTCTCCCTCTCTCTCTCTCTCTCTCTCTCTCTCTCTCTCTCTCTCTCTCTCTCTCTCTCACACACACACACACACACACACACACACACACGCACACTCCTGCAAATGTCACAATGGATAGCTAAAAACAGGAAAAACTCTGGGTTTTCATTTTATATCTGGTCTCTTTCAAATTTCAGCTGAGATTCCTGCTCAAATCTGTACACAGGTAAGTTAATCATTTAAGAAGTATCTACATAGAAACTGGTAATTCAAGGTTGGTTAGCCCTAAATATACCTATTCTATTTCAGCTCCCTTCCGGACTAAAGGCACCAAGATAAAAGTAAAGTATTTGAAAGATTTCAAGGATATTCAAAGGTCAGCTTTTACATCAGGTTCTACGCGTCCTGCCGCATCTAGAAAGTTCTGGTCTTTTCTGCTAACTTGCAGTCACCTAGACAGAATTCAAGAACAGATCCTCTGTGGTGAGAATGCCTCTCTCCCCCATCCCCCCCACCACCACCCAACCCTCACCAAATGGAAGACTACTCTCTACTGACTTTTCTAGAGCCTGGAAAATCCAGAACTGAAACAGAGACAAAGACAAAGACCAATCAGATCACACTATGACAGACACCTTACTTAAAGCTTCCCTCTCACCCCTGGGCTAATTTAATTCTTGCTGCTGAATGCTTGGTCTCCTGTCTTTATCAATGGTCACACAGCTCCTGTACCTGCCCCACCTTCCCACTACTATGATCCTTCCTTCATGATGGCTGAATCAGGTCTCTGTCCTATGGCTTCTTAGGTCCTTTGGGTTGTCAGGACTCCAGCCTCTCTGTCTTGCTCGCAGTATTTTCTCCTGCCATTGCTCTCTGCCATTTGCCCCCTGGTGATACAGCCAGGGCTCAACCAGGAGCCACTAGGACCTTGAGCCTTCAAAGCTGTGAGCTAAACACTTGCTGCTCAGCCTGTGTCAGATACTCTGATACAGACTGCCAACTGATACATGCAGGTCAAATGGAACAAAGAAATACTCCCTGATGTCTACAGGTAGAAAGCCATTCTTAAAGATTTATTTATTTATTATATGTAAGTACACTGTAGCTGTCTTCAGACATGCCAGAAGAGGGCATCAGATCTCATTATAGATGGCTGTGAGCCACCACATGGTTGCTGGGATTTGAACTCGTGACCTCTGGAAGAGGCTCTTAACCACTGAGCCATCTCTCCAGTCCCCTAGACAGCCATTCTTTTCTGCATGCTCCTTTGCACTGTAACAATGGCCTCTGTTTATCAGCTACTGTCAGGTGCTTTATAGTGCTTTACAGACTTCATCGCAGCTTATAACTTTCTGAAGTATGTATAATTATACCCTTCATCCTAAATGTGGAGAAACTGGGCTGGCAAGAAGGTTTGTGAGAACTCAAGTTCAATTTCTGGTACCCGCATGGTGAAAGCTAAGAATCAAATTCTGTACGTCATCCCTCATCTCCACATTCATGCTACAGCACACAGGCATGCATGCACACAGACATGCATGCATACAATGAACACATGTAATTTAAGAAACTGAGTCGCTAAGATGTTAAATAATTCAGCCAGACATGGTGGTGCACACCTTTAATCCCAGCACACAGGAGGCAGAGGCAGGTAAAGCTCTGAGTTTGAGACCAGCCTGGTCCACAATGCTGGTTCCAGGAGAGCTAGTGCTGTTACACACAGGAACCCTGTCTCAAAAGAAGAAAAAAAAAAAATAAACAAAAAAACAAACAAAAGAACCCAAAGATGCTAAATAATGGGCTGGAGAGATGGTGTGATGCTGCTTTTCTCAAGAACCCTGGTTCAGTTCCCAGCATCCACATGGCAATTCACAGCCACCTGCTCCTCCAGGTCCAGGAGATCTGACGGCCTCCTCTGGCCTCCCTGGGCACCAGACATGTATATGGTACACACACACACACACACACACACACACATGTAGGCAAAAAGTCTGTACACATAAAACAAAATAAGTTTTAAAACTTTAAAAATATTAACTAACACGTTCACAGATATACAAAGGACTAGGGCCAGAAACTGAACACAGGTGCTCTGGTTTCTTAAGCTTTAACAATGATAATAAGGAAGCCAGAAATACATACAGGAAAAAAGACAGCAGTGCTGGTCAAACCCGATGTCTGCATGTAGGAGAATGCAAGCAGACCCATGCTTATCATCCACCACAAAACAGCTCCAAAGGGATCAAAGCCTTAACATAAAGCCAGATACCCTGGACCTGTTCCTAGTTCTCCTAGCTGTATTTACAAAGTTGGGTAAGGAATGTCAGTGGACCGGACAGTCCATCCCTCGGATGCTCGGCAGCCCAGACACAGGAGGAAAAAAGCACTTCCCTACTTGAATAGGTAGGGTTGGTTTTTGTTTTTGTTTTTCCACGTTGGAATACAAAAATGTTCCCCTTTATTTGTTAAGAGCAAATAATTCCAAGAAATAATTCCCTATCACTTATTTTATAGTGCACTGTACTAGACTATAACATATTCTCAATCGATAAAACTTCCAAGTTCAATTTTTAGAGACTGACTCACATAGTCCAGGCTGGTGTCAAACCTGCTATGTAGCTAAGCATGTCCTTCATTTCTGATCATCTTGCTCCCACCTCCCGCATGTTAGGTTACAGACAGGCATCAGTGTGTGCCGTGTACAAGGAAGGGGATCCAGGACTTCACGAACACTAGACAAGCGCTGGGTAAACAGACCAGCTGGGCTACACACCCATGTTGGTTACTTCTCATATGCTTCACTTTCAGAAGTGATCATTAACTGGTTTACACCATACATGAACTAAGAGAAATGTTTTGCCTATATGGTTACAAGGCACATTTAGATATTTACTCCCTAATCATCTTTTTTACTAGGCAAAACTGTTTATCTCCAGAAATCATCTCAAGTGTAGTTTGCTGAGTGTTTTACCTTATTATTCTAGATGGGTATTTTATCTCCATGTGTGCACACCAGGTGTTTGCTTGGTGCTCAAGGCCAGAAGAGGGTGACAGATTCCCTGGGACTCGATCACAGTTCCAGTTGGGAGCCAACGTGTGAGCTTTGGGAATCAAACCCTGGTCCTCTGAAAGAGAGCAGCAAGCGCTCTTAACTACTGCACCATCTTGCCTCCAAAATCTTATTTTTTAAAAAAAGACTTTTTGTTTGTGTGTGTGTGTGCTCTGTAAGAACAGTAACCCAGGCCGGGTAGTGGTGGCGCACGCCTTTGATCCCAGCACTTGGGAGGCAGAGGCAGATGGATTTCTGAGTTCGAGGCCATCCTGGTCTACAGAGTGAGTTCCAGGACAGCCAGGGCTACATAGAAAAACCTTGTCTGGGGGGGGTGGGGACCAGTAAACCACCCCCACACCTTCTTATTTTATCAGGACCATCTCTCCTGATAGCTCTGGCCAGCCTGGAACTCACTATGCGATCAGACTCGTCTCAGACTCACAGAGATCCACTAGCCTCTGCCTCCTGTGCTGGGATTAAATATGTGCATCAGCTGCCCGGCTTAATGTGCAGCAGGAAATAATTCCAACCCTCCAAGCCTGCCTTGTACTAGAAGCTGCTAACTTCAATTACACATCGTCTACCCTGTAAGACCCAGAGAAGAATATACATCAAAAATATGCTTCCATAACTAATCCATGAAGACTGCCCTGTACCCTTTAGAAATGGAATGATTACCGGGCGGTGGTGGCGCATGCCTGTAATCCCAGCACTCTGGGAGGCAGAAGCAGGCAGATTTCTGAGTTCGAGGCCAGCCTGGTCTACAGAGTGAGTTCCAGGACAGCCAGGGTTACACAGAGAAACCCGGTCTCCAAAAAACCAAAAAGAAAGAAATGGAATGATTCCTGCCCAGATGTCTTGTCTATCTTTTTCAGGGCACATGGACCATATCTTTTTGAAGACCTAGAAGACAAAGTAATAATCTCAGAGCTCTTCCTGACTCCCTTTTAACTGCTTACATGGTACTCGGAGATATCAGTGTTCTTTTTCCTCTTGCTTTGACTTGGGTTTTGCTTGATGCGGACTCTCATGCAGTCGGCCTGACCTCAAACTTCCTAGGCAGCCAACCATGACCTTGGGCTTCCGATCCCTGTTTGCTCCTCCCATGCTCTAGGCCGGCAGGTGTGTGCTACCACACCAGACTTGGGCAACACAATGAGCACTTTACTGTCTAAACCTTCTCCCAGACCCCTAAGGTTGCTTTAGATGAAAACTAAAACAAAACCTTGGTCCCTGATATTATATTTACTTGCCATTTAAAAAGCAGGAAGCATGTAAAAGGAAAAGAATGGGGAAAGGAAGGACTAGAAAGTAAAAGCCTGCGCAGACCACACTCTTCTCATCGGAGCCTTCGCCACTTAAACAGGCTTCACTCTGCTCTGGCTGGTCTGGAATACAAACATAGCTTTACATCATTTGTAAACGTTTTGCATTATCAAGAGATAAATACTACGTTAACTCTTATAAAAGAGAGAATAAGACACCTGAAGCTGAGAGGCGCCTCACACCTAAAGTCCCAGCACTCTCAGGCTGCACCATGAGTTTGAGGCCAGCCTGAGCTACTTAGTGATATCCTCCTTCAACATTTTGCTTAAAAAAAAAAAATAAATGAGAAGAGAAAAAACCCAAGTTGAAGTTAACAGAAATAGATAAACTTATTTTAAAATGCTCTAACAACACTGAAGCCAAAGTAAGAAGAGAAGACTGGGAGGAGGGAGGAGGAGGACAGACGAGGAGTGAAGAGAAGGAGGGCACAGGTGCAGACTAACCAGAACACCACACACAATGCTAACACCTCACAACACACACAGGAACGCTAACAGCTCACAACACACACAGGAAACGCTAACAGCTCACAACACACACAATGCTAACACCTCACAACACACACAAGAACGCTAACAACTCACAACACACACAAGAAGGCTAACAGCTCACAACACACACAAGAAGGCTAACAGCTCACAACACACACAAGAAGGCTAACAGCTCACAACACACACAAGAAGGCTAACAGCTCACAACACACACAAGAAGGCTAACAGCTCACAACACACACTGCTAACAGCTCACAACACACACAATGCTAACAGCTCACAACACACAAGAACACTAACAACTCACAACACACACAAGAGGGCTAACAGCTCACAACACACACAAGAAGGCTAACAACTCACAACACACAAGAACACTAACAGCTCACAACACACACAAGAAGGCTAACAACTCACAACACACAAGAATGCTAACAACTCACAACACACCCAAGAACACTAACAACTTGGACGTAGCACTTCCCTGTCTGAAAGGAGTGTTTATGACTTCCGTGCAGACGAACCAACAGAGTACAAAAAGAAAAGTCCACCAAGAAGCAAAGGAAGGAAAGTCTCAAAGCGCTTGTATGTAATTCACAGCACACTGGTTTCAGTTTATTTTTTTAAAGATTTATTTATTTATTGCATGTAAGTACACTGTAGCTGTTTTCAGACACACCAGAAGAGCATCAGATGTCATTACAGATGGTTGTGAGCCACCATGTGGTTGCTGGGATTTGAACTCAGAACCTCTGGAAGAGCAGTCAGTGCTCTTAATTGCTGAGCTATCTAGTCAGCCCAAACACGTAATCTTATTTTAAAAATAATTTTATTTTTATTTTTATTATATTCAACACAATATATATTTTGATACCAATCATAAAAATGATGGACATGTTATTAAATGAACATAAAAAGATAGTTTGTTTGATTGATTGTTTTATTTTGTTTTTAGTAGAGTTTAAAATCTTGACTCTTACTGTGGTACAAACCCAAAATAAGAATAATTTTTAGACATTGGATTTCATTGTAATAAGGCTGTACTTCAATGTCCCTCACATCACCAAAGGATTTTACATCCATAGTAGCAAAGAGTTGACAGTTCTGCTGTGCCAAGGAATGAATTGTAGGCACAATTATTTGGATACTGATTTCCTGTTTTGGTCAAAGCTATTTGACTTGAGTGATTGTCATCATTCTCAGCCCACAGGAAACAGGTCACATTCATTTAAGGAATGTTGTGTGTTTTAAGATGGCCTAGCCATGAACTGATTCATCAACTGTTTCAATGAACAACAGTTTTGCTTGAAAGGTGGCACAGACATTAGGTGAGGCTAAGATTTTGGTTCATTGGCTGTGATGATTTTGAAAAACATTCATGATGATTTTGAAAAGCATTCATCTCAGAAAAAGAGTAACTTATAAGGTCATCTTCTTCAAAATTGATACAATAATTGTAAATACCAAGCAAAACATTCAGTCTTATTCTTTGTTGCTCTCTTACAAGCCACCTCCCAAATTGTCTACATTTCTTTTGGCTATATAAATAATTTTGAAATATGTAAGCTGCTCTGAAAACCGTAATATAGTGTAAAAACATCAAATAAACAATCCTACTAATAGAAAGGCTGAGACAGGAAAAGCATGATTGCAAGGCCATTATGTGGTGCACAGCAAGACACTGTCCTATACAAACAAGCAGAAAGTGTGTATGGATTGTACAATATTGGACCTATTTCTCCAATTACCAAATTAGACAGAATACTGGGTGATAGCCAACAAATTTCTAATTCCTCATATTTTTGAATTTCAATCAATTAGGATATGTTGGTAATATTAATTTTCATATTAAGAGATATTAAGGAAAAGTGATTGTTACTTCCTCTTATTTTTGTTGTTAGAAGTGGAATTATATTTGTGTGGCTTTGTTGAAAGGTTACTTTATTGCTTTCTTGCTTTTTCTAGGGTGTAGTTTCCCTCCTTGTGTTGGTGTTTTCCATCTATTATCCTTTGTAGGGCTGGATTTGTGGAAAGATACTGTGTAAATTTGGTTTTGTCATGGCACTTGAAAGTTTTGCCTGGGCTGGAATTTGTATCCTCTTAGGGTGTGTATGACATCTGCCCAGGATCTTATAGCTTTCCTAGTCTCTGGTGAGAAGTCTGGTATAATTCTGATAGGCCTACCTTTATATGTTACTTGACCTTTTTTCCCTTACTGCTTTTAATATTCATTGTTTAGTGATTTGGTGTTTTGATTATTATGTGACAGGAGGAATTTCTTTTCTGGCACAACCTACTTAGAGTTCTGTAGGCTTCTTGTATGTTCATGGGCATCTCTTTCTTTAGGTTAGGGGAGTTTTCTTCTATAATTTTGTTGAAGATATTTACTGGCCCTATAAGTTGGGAATCTTCACTCTCTACATATTATCCTTAGGTTTGGTCTTATTGTGTCGTGGTTTTCCTGGACGTTTTGGGTTAGGAGCTTTTTGCTTTTTGCATTTTCTTTGACTGTTGAGTCATTATTTTCTATGGTATCTCTGCACCTGAGATTCTCTCTTGTATTTTGTTGCTGGTGCTTGCATCTATGACTCCTGATCTCTCTCCTAGGTTTTCTCTCTCCAGGTGTCTTAGTCAGGGTTTCTATTCCTGCACAAACATCATGACCAAGAAGCAAGTTGGGGAGGAAAAGGTTTATTGAGCTTACACTTCCACCTTGCAGTTCATCACTAAAGGAAGTCAGGACTGGAAGTCAAGCAGGTCAGGAAGCAGGAGCTGATGCAGAGGCCATGGAGGGATGTTTCTTACTGGCTTGCTTCCCCTGGCTTGCTCAGCCTGCTCTCTTATAGAACCCAAGAGCACCAGCCCAAAGGTAGTACCACCCACAAGGGGCCCTCCCCACTTAATCACTAATTGAGAAAATGCCCCACAGCTGGATCTCATGGAGGCACTTCCCCAACTAAAGCTCCTTTCTCTGTGATAACTCCAGCCTGTGTCAACTTGACACACAAAACTAGCCAGTACAATTGACCCCTTGTCAACTTGACACACAAACACATCACTATTAAGCCTCAACCCTTTCTTATTCATCCCCAAGACCAAAATTACTTTAAAAGTCCCACAGTCTTTACATATTAAAAGTTCAATCACCTTAAAATGTCCAATATCTTTCAAATTCAAAGTCTTTTAAAAATTCAAAGTCTCTCAACTGTGGGCTCCACTAAAATACTTTCTTCCTTCAAGAGGGAAACATATCAGGGCACAGTCACAACCAAAAGCAAAACTCAAACTCCAATGGTTCAATGTCTAGGATCCAACTCACAATCTTCTGGGCTCCTCCAAGGGCTTGGGTCACTTCTTCAGCTCTGCCCTTTGTAGCACACAGCTTGTCTTCTAGGCTCCAACTGCCTGTACTCCACTGCTGCTGCTGTTCTTGGTGGTCATCGCATGGTACTGGCATCTCCAAAATGCTGCTATCTTCCACTGTAATTAGGCTTCACCAATAGCCTCTCATAGGCTCTCGTCAGGGTGACAAGCCTCTGCTCCTATGCATGACCCCTTCAAGTCCTGGGCCATCAATTGCAACTGAGGCTGCACCTTCACCAATGGCCTTTCATGGCCTCTCACTGTGCCAAGAGCCTCAGCTGCTCTTCATGACCCCTTCATGTCTTCAAAACCAGTACCATCTGGGTGAGTCTTACACAGTACCAAGTCCAGCCACAGCACAAAATACAACTGTGGCTATCTCTAGAATATACTCTCTGTGCTCTCAGAAAACACTTCCAAGAAGATTTCATCTCAGTGATGCTGGTCTCTTCTTAATCACTGCTAATTTCTTAGCTCCAGCTAACCAGCATCAATAGCCCCAATAACACAAAGGTTTGTTTTAGTGGTTCTGGTATCTTGTTACTCACAGCTGATTCTTCAGCCCCAGCTAACCAAAACCACAGAATCTTCACACTCAAAACATGGCCACTGTAAGAGTCTTTAATCTTCCCTCTGAAATTTCACAAGCCAGGCCTCCATCTTTTGCACTGTTCTTAACACTGTCTTCCAAGCTCCTACAGAACTTTCCACCGAGTTCTTAATATTCTAATGGCCTTTCTAGCTCAAAGTTCCAAAGTCCTTCCACAGTCTTCCCCAAAACATGGTCAGGTTGTCACAGGAATACCCCACTACGCTGGTACCAATTTGTCTTAGTCAGTGTTCCTATTCCTGCACAAACATCATGACCAAGAAGCAAGTTGGGGAGGAAAGGGTTTATTGAGCTTACACTTCCACCTTGCAGTTCATCACTAAAGGAAGTCAGGACTGGAACTCAAGCAGGTCAGGAAGCAGGAGCTGATGCAGAGGCCATGGAGGGATGTTTCTTGCTGGCTTGCTTCCCCTGGCTTGCTCAGCCTGTTCTCTTACAGAACCCAAGAGCACCAGCCTAAAGGTGGAACCACCCACAAGGGGCCCTCCCCACTTGATCACTAGTTGAGAAAACGCCCCACAGCTGGATCTCATGGAGGCACTTCCCCAACTGAAGCTCCTTTCTCTGTGATAACTCCAGCCTGTGTCAAGTTGACACAAAACCAGCCAGTATACCAGGGTTGTCTCCCTTTGTGATTTATTGTGTCTAGCTCCATTTTTAGGTTCTAGATGGTTTTGTTGAATTCCTTCATCTGTTTGATTGTGTTTTCCTATAATTCTTTAAGGGATTTTTGTGTTTCCTCTTTAAGGGCTTCTAGCTGTTTACCTGTGTTCTCCTGTATTTCTTTAAGGGAGTTGTTTATGTCCTACTTAAAGTCCTCTAACATCATGATGAGAAGTGATTTTAGATTTGAAGCTTGCTTTCCCAGTGTGATGGAGTATCCAGGACTTGCTATGGTGCAAGAATTGGGTTTTCATGATGCCAAGTAGCCTTGCTTTCTGTTACTTATGTTCTTTCCCTTGCCTCCGGCCATCTGGTTATCTCTAATGCTACCAGCCCTCTTAAGTCCTTCCTGTGATCCTGGTTATATCAGAACTCCTCAGAGTCAAGCTGTCTCTGTGATCCTATGATCCTGGGATCCTGAGATCCTTGGTGTCCAGGCTCCTGGGAGTCAAGCTGCCTCTGGATCCCTGAGATCCTGTTGTGACCAAGCTCCCTGGGATCCCAGGATCCTGGGCATATAAAAGCACCTGGGAGTAGAGTTTCCTCTGAGTGTTGTGGGACTGGCTGCGTAGTTTGCGCCCAAGGTCCACTCAGGGATCCAGCCCAGACAGACCAGAAGAACTAGTGCCACTGGTCTGGTGGAGTTCCTGAGTCCTGGGTCCCACTGGTCCCAGTTGCTCCCAGTGTTGGAACAAATGTTGTGTCCTCCTCACCTCTGATCCTGTGATGTGGTTTCAGTTTATAATACAGGGTGAAATTCTGCAAAGAGCTTGGTCTGAAAATTAGACACAAACAGGTCTGAACACCAGTTCAGCCACACACATCTCTCTGATGCTCAACTTGTTCATCTGTATAATGGGAACTAAACTGATCTTCAGTGTGGCTTCAAGATACATGCTAGGTAAATCATCCGGAACCTCTTACGCACGCCCAGCTCTCTACTTACTATTGAGCTATGAATGCTAAACTAAGATCATAGTCTGATCAGAGAAATATCAGAAGTTCCTACTTTCCCAAGAGAACTTCAAAACTGCTGAGCTATGAAGCTAAGCTTGTAAATACTAATATTGCTCATTCATCAAACTATTTTGGATAGGTTATAATAGATGGAGACACAGGTGACTGTCACATTCACAGTTACACAGCAGCTGGTTTCTTATACTAAGTATTCTAAGCTATCTATTTTCTGTTATCCATACATTGGTTTATTTTACATGTATTTCACTTACGCACAAATGCTTACCAGTCACTTAATATCATACTTCAGGAAGTGATTTTTTTTTAGCCATATTTCTGTGATACTAAAAGAGGAATGCAGACTTTGGTTAAGTGTATACTGTGTGTTTCCCTGTCTTCACAAGGGAAAGATTACAATGAAGTCTATGGCATGGGAGACCGATGTGTCGGCCTGTGCTTCCTGAGTGTGCTGGGGACTCTCTTATCTAAGGTTCCATCTGAAGTTCCCAGATAGGACAGGAATTACCATAAGCATTATCAATGAAAGGGTAATAGTCACTAAATATTTGGAAAGGCACATAAATATTTAGAGCTTAGGTATAAATATTTACCTTAAGGTGTAAAGGGGGAAGAGGGGCATGATGCCTACCCTGATAACTTAAACTGGTGAATATTTATTTGGAAGACAGAGGAGAAAGAATGGAACCATAAAATCCTAAGAGGGTATGTTAACAGGAACACAGATGATAATAAAGAAGAAAATTACCTGGCCCAAATATGTCAAAGTTGAAACAGCTGCACAGAAGGGAGTCACACGATATGCTAAAGATAAAAGCCAGCAAAACTCTTACTCATTTCCTTTCCTTCTCTTTTCTCTTTTTTTTTCAGTGTTGAGGATATAACCTGGTCCTTCATCTATGCTAGGCAAGTGTGCAAACCACTAACTTTAGCCGCAGCAAATTACAGACTAAAATTTCAATATTATGTCAACGTTATGGCAAGCACAGTAGCTTATTTTAAAACTATATGGGCAGGCTGAAGAGGCTCAGTGGTTAAGAGCACTGGCTGTTCTTACTGATAACCCAGGTTCAATCTCTACACGAAAGTTCAAACTATCTCTAACTGCAGCTCTGGGAAACCAAAATCCCTCTTCTGGCTTCCACATGTGCCAGGCACATTTGTGGGCATGTCATACACAGATACACATACTGACAAAACGGCCATACACATAAAATAAAGTTAGAAAAAATAGAAGTATATGGCCAATGAAATAGCTCGGCAGGTAAAAGTACTTGCCACCAAGCTGACAGCCTGGGTTATCCCCTGAGACCCACTTTTGGAAGGAGAGAACCAACTCCCACAAGTTGTCCTCTAACCTTGACACACACACACACACACACACACACACACATCCACTCTCCACAATAAATAAGTGCTTTAAAAAGTATACATGAGTCATGTTTCTACCACTATAATAAACAATGTTAAAATGAATGTCTGTGTACCACATGAGCGCCCGGTGTCTGTTAAGTGAGAATGGGGTACTGCGTTCACCCCCTGGAACTTTGCGATGCAGACAGCTATGAGCCAACACGTGCATGGGTTCTGGGAACTGAACCTGGGTCCCTAAGAGAGCAAGAAGTGCTCCGAACCACTGAGCCATCTCTCCAGGCCTGTCTATCATATTTAATATAGTAATTTTTTAAAGTAACAAAAATAGCTTCTATTTAAACAAAAATAGCTTCTACTTTTAACAAGCATCTCCTTTAATCACACATAATTTATGAAAACAAATTTACTAGCTTCTTAGTATAACAAAAATATCCAAACTTCAGCACTAAAATTTACAAGCAAATGTATGTTATGTAAATTACACATTTTACAATCAATACATACTTATTATAGGCTAAATTATGTCTAAAACACTGCCTTAAGTAATGACTTAGGGAAAACAAAGGAAAGTTTCTCATAATGGAAGGTTAGCCATTTGCTTAAGGGAGCACATCATTAACAAATGGCAGGTAAAACTCGTGCCTCTGTTTCCTTCCATGTAAAAAGGGAGATAACAGAACCTCCTTGGTAGAGTATTCTGAGGACTGGCCAAGTTAGAACATGTGAAACGCTAGAATGAGCCCCACCCAACACACAGTAACTCGGTGAGCGTCAGCAATTTACCCTTATTTTCTTTCTTTCTTTCTTTCTTTCTTTCTTTCTTTCTTTCTTTCTTTCTTTCTTTCTTTCTCTCTCTCTTTCTTTCTTTCTGTCTTTCTTTCTGTCTTTCTTTCTATTTATTTATTTATTTATTTATTTATTTATTTATTTATTTTTGGTTTTTTGAGTCAGGGTTTCTCTGTGTAGCCCTGGCTGTCCTCGAACTCAGAAATCCGCCTGCCTCTGCCTCCCAAGTGCTGGGATTATAGGCGTGCCCCACCACACCCACCTTACCCTAATTTTCTTTACAAATGTTTTTGGGCTTCAAGAAACTTCATTGGAACATACCTTAACTTAGAAGACACACATTTTTATTTCTGATTTTTATATCTGATATTTACATACTATAAATCTTAACCATATTTATATCCATTTTCATCAAAGTAATTTTCAGTCTCATCACAAAAGAAAAGCTTTCCAGGGCGGTGCAAGCCTGTAACCCAGCACGAGGGAGGCTAAGGTGAAGGAAGAACAATTCAACAGTGGCCAGACAGGGAACTTAGCCAGAAACTACGAAACGTGGGCTGGTGAGGGCTCAGGGGGTAAAGTCCCTGACCCTACCCTTGACAACTCAGTTCCACTCCTGGACCCACAAAGTGAAAGAAGAGAACTGACTCCCACAAGCTGTCCTCTGACCTCCATGTGCACACATGCCCCAACACAAAAACAAATACAACTGAATAAAAATGTAATAAATTCTAAAATAAGAACACAAAACCTCCAAATATCACAGTTATTTGTTTGCCAAAGCAACAGGAGGTAGCTATTTGTTAAGTGAGCCCATGTCCTCACGTGTGAAGGACAATGTGAGATTCTAGAGCTATTGGAGAGTTGGCCCTAGTGACTTATGCCTGTAACTCTTAGGAGATGGAGGCAGAAGGGTCAGAAGTGCAAGGCTAGCCTGGGCTACATGGTTAGTTTAAGGTTAGTCTCTAAAAGGAACAACAAAGCACGAAGTAGAGCAGGAACCTCAGAACATAATGCTTATCCTAGCGCCTCCCGACTGACGGCTCGCTTCCCTTCCTTTGAAACACCTTCTCCCTCCACACACCTCCCTCCCAAGACACCGGTCTAAGATCATACCAGTAAGTGTGCATCTCTCAAATATCCTAACTACTCAGGAAGCATGTTTCTGACTGCTGTGCTCACGTGTTCACACACCTGCACTATTCTTCCAAAGAGCTCATCCTAGGTCTTGAAAATATGTTTATATGAAAATAGCAAATGTTATTGAATATCTAAGTTATTAGATACAAGCATTTCTGTGTGACTGTATTTCACAATATAGCATGAAAGTCTAGATTATACAGAGAATTTAACAATACACGTTAAACAGTTTAATTTTTTTTCTAGTAGTTATTCAAACTGCAGTTCTTAAGTGGGGTCCATATTTTAGCAAATTGTTAAGGGTTTTAAACACAGAAAAGGCAAAATACCGCTGTACTGAAAACTGACTAAATTTAGCCATACAGAAAATAAAGCAGGACAGGTGTGGTGGTGCAGGCCTTTAATCCCAGAGTTTAGTAGGCAAAGACTGGCAGGTCTTTTGAGTCACAACCAGCCTGATCTACAAATTAAGTTATAGATCAGCAAGGACTACATACGGAGACCCTTTCTCTAAAGCTTAAATGAAATAAAATCACTTCAAATTTGTTATTTTATTTTTGTTAAATTTTAAAAAATTAATATTTATAAGTAAATACTTTTTAAAGATGTGGTTTTTTATGTATATAAGTACACTGTCACTGTCTTCAGACACATAAGAAGAGGGCATCGGATCCCATTACAGATGGCTGTGAGCCACGGTTGCTGGGAATTGGACTCAGGACCTCTGGAAGAGCAGCTGGTGCTTTTAACCACTGAGCCATCTCTCCAGCCCAAGCAAATACTTATTGAGTGAGTGCCCTCCATGCTTTTCTAGGAAGCACCACAAACATGGAAACACATAAAACATTTTGCAATGTGTCTTCCATTACACTTAGTTCACGTAGAGGTTGAACACAATGCTTCAGGGAGGCAATATTAAATCCTCAGTCCACAAGTAATCCTGACAAGAGTTGTGACTGAGAAAGGAACAAATCAGTATTGTAGAACGGAAGCCTTCAGAGCCACCCTTCTCATGTCACCCAAGCTGGACACGATAGTGACAACAACAGAAGCTCACAATGAGTAGGAAAGTGCCATCATCAGGTAGATCTCAGGACTGTCTGTCTTTACACAGAGCTGAGCACACACTTCAGTGGCAGAGCTCCTGGGTGACAAGCACGAGTCCTAGTCTGAGTCCTCGCACTGAAAAAGCGAGTCACTACCATTATAAAGTGTGTGCCCCACTGCACTCCTCACGCTATTTCTAGAAAGATAAAACGCCTTCAAACCACTGGCCTTTTTGTTTTGTCTTAGGACAGTGTCTCACCACATTTCCCTGGCAGGCCTAGAGTTCTAGAACTCCCTTCATAGACCAGGCTGGCCTTGAACTCACAGAGATCTGCCTCTCTGCCTCTAAGTGCCACCACACCTGGCTTACAATACCACATTTTAAAGTCAACAAGAAGGGATACTTTTGGAAACATTTTCCCTAATCTGATAGATTATTTAAATTAATCTATTTAATTATTTTCTACATTATTAATTTTTTAATGATTTATATATTTTTATTTTATATATATTAGTGTTCTAGCTGCATGTCTGTCTGTATGTATGAGGGTATCAGAACCCCTGGAACTAGAATTATAGACAGTTGTGAGCCACCATGTGGTTGCTGGGAATTGAACCTGGGTCCTCTGGAAGAGCAGCCATCTCTCCAGCCTCTGAAAACATTAAATCCTTAATCAACAATTAACTGCAGCTTTCACAGTCCATGAAATGTATTGTGCATCCATTACCACGTCTCCAACGGAGCACAAGGAACACAGGAGCCTCTTCCACTTGTTCCCTCGCACGCTCTTCCCCTGGGCCCAAGGCTATGCAGGCCCTCCAGCCAGTCATGCCTTCCTCTACACCAGTGCTCCCTGCCGAGAGGTACCGCTTCCTTCCTTGTCTTTAAAGGGTTCATTTCTACTCTGCTTAGTGAATGCGTCCATATGTGTGTATACACATGCATGTGTGCATGCGTGTAGTTGTGTGAGAATGCATGTGTATGCAATGGTCAGAGGATAAATGTCAGCAGCTGGCCCTTTCAAGTTGCCAGGCAAGGTAGCTGGGGTTATAGGTGTGTCAACATAAGACCACAGAAAAGATGATATTTTGAGCTATAAATTTAAGAGGGCATATAACATGTATAAATTAAAGATTTAAATAAATTTACATGGCTTCATGACTCAATATCACTAAGAAACCAATTCTCCCCAAATAGACATAGATTTAAGATAACTAAAAGTAAAATTTCATTAGGATGGTAGAAACAACATGCTGATTTAAAATTCATATAGAAATGCAGAAGACCTAAAATAGCTTTCAAGAAGATGAACAAAGTTAGTGGCATTATACAAATTCAATATTTATAAAAAAGATACAGAAACCAAATTAGCCTGATACCAGTGTAAATAATGGATCAATAAAACACAATACAGCTTTCAAACCACAGATCCAAATTTAAAGTGAATTGATTTCCAACAAAGGGACAACACTAATTCTCTGTGGAAAAGGATTTTGTATGTTAAGAGCCAGGGGCCAACATGCATTAACATAAAGGGTTTCAGTGGGATCCTAGTCACCCCACATCTCCCTCATTTCCCTCCTGTTCTCACCATTTCCTGCCTTTTGCCAACCAGTTTCTCATCTATGTTTCTGTCTTGTTTTGGTTTTTGGTTTTGGCAGCCCGGTAAATTTAATAAAGGTTGCTTACAGGACCACGGTTGACAGACTATCTACATAAGTCTACATGTCTTGCTAGTGGCTGCACTACTGAGGAAAACCTCTCTGTGTTCAATCTCTCTGTGTCCACTCTGCTTTCCAATCTCAATTTACACTGTTTGCTCTGCATGGTTATTTTCGTAAATGCTAGAAAATAAAACAATTTTGAATAGCGAGTTTTTCGACATAAGCGCTTAAAGCCCAGAAGAGGATGGGGACCCATAGACCACATGGTGTCTTCTATGCACAGATACATCTTGTTCAGCTTGCAAAATTATTTTCAAAAAATATGAACATGGTTCTAACATTAAAAATAGGGACTGGTTATTAACATTGTGACGGGGTATCTAGACTGCTAAAATATCAGGTGTGGCAAAACCCCACACTTACCCTTTGTGGGAAAAGCTCAGCAGGCTCTGCAGAAACTTGAACAGTGAGACACAGTCACTGCTCATTACTAGAGAAGAGCCCCTACACACATCACCACAGAGTGTGACAATGCAGTGTGGCAAGAACCGGACCAAGACACTACCATACAAATGAAAATAGGAGAAAAAGGAGATGGGGAAGAGTGCTCGATTGGTGGTGATAAAGAAGACAACTTTAGCTGGCCAGTGGTGGCACACTCCCCTAATCCCAGTACTTGGGAGGCAGAGGCATGTAGATCTTTGAGTTCAAGGTCAGCCTGGTCTACAGAGTTCCAGAACAGCCAGGGCTACACAGAGGGAAAAAAAAAAACAAAAAAACAAAAAAGAGAAACAGCTTTGGGAAAGCATTCCCTGAGACATGCTTATTTAAGATAAAGTTTCTACTCGGAAACAAGACAGAGGACATTCAGACAGAGGCAGCAAGTAATATGGCTGAGGCTTATGAAGGGTCCCATACAGTGGCCATATGCAGCTGTGCTGTAATATAGAACAGTATACCGTAGTATAAGGTGCTTTCATCAGAGAACAACGGTACACCTTGAGGAACCAGCACCAGCAGGGCAGACTTTCACTTTACTAGGACATGCTGTCTTCCTGTGAATCAGTTGCTCCTGTTCTCAGCAGACCACTGGCTCAACCCAGGTAGGAGAAGAATCAAAGAAAGACATGCATGCCGCGTGACTCTCGGCCCCACTGCCAACCCAAGAAGCTGACTTTCGTCAACCTATGAGCTAGAGAAATTCTTTGGGGCCAGGAGTGATGGTGCATGCCTTTAATCCCAGCACTCTGGGGGCAGAGACAGGAGAATTTCACTGAGTTTGAGGCCAGCTAGGTCTTCACAGTGAGTTCCAGGATACATGGTCTATGTAGAGAAACCCTGTTTCAAAACAAAATTCTTTGAGGGTAAAGAATGTTATAAGAAACTTTTTCTTGAAAACTTCAACATGAACCATTAAAAGATTTAGCAAAAGCTAAAGTCAGATTAGCTCCAAAATACCTCTCTGCTAACAGAGCTAGGGCTGAAATAAAGAACTGTAAGACCAGAAGGAAATGAGAACATTTAGTTGCAGAAAACTGATACAAAAACTGATAAATGTGGGTAGTGAGAGCAGAGATTCTCAAATGTGTGCCAAGCAGTATGCCATGTCCTACTTTCGGAACACGATAACCTCAGGGATCAGGCAGGTGGGATGGAGAGCGTGCTGCTCTGCAGAAGACCCGGATGCAGATCCCTGCACCTGTGTGGCAGCTCAAACTGTCTTAACTCGGTCGCAGGGAGCTACTGCGGTTCCCCTGGGTCCACAGTTACCAGGCACATAGAGTAAACATGCATACACAGGAAAAACACTCACATAAACATAAACTCACATAAACAATAAATACTTCTTTATCAATGTAATGGCCATCTACTAAAAGGGACCATGACTGATTCAAATGAGGAGCTAATCTGGGTCTGGGGCACAAGCCTGGAATCCAGCTACCCAGGAAGCCGGGCAAGCTCAAGACATGCTTAGGATGCAAAGAAAGTTCAAAGGTCTCCCTGTCTGGAAAACTTAGTGAGATCTTGTCTCAAAAACAGAAATAAACCTCAAAGGGCTAGGGCTACATCTTACTAGTTAAGCACTTGCTTGGCATCTATGGGGTGCTAGGGTCTACTCCCAGAAATGGGAAGAAAAGAAAAGCATAGGGAGGTAAATGAAAAAGATTAACCCTGAAAATAACGAGTAGTGACACACAGTGTTCTCACAATGCTGAAGAGGGGTCAGCAGGTAACAGTGCTGATTATTCTTTTGGAAGATGATTCCCAGCACTCCGTGTGACTGTTGGGAACCATGTATACCCCCAGTTCCAAGAGACCAGATACTCTCTTCTGGCTTCCATGAACACCAGGCACACACATGGTTCACAGACAGACATGCAAGCCAAACACCTATACACATAAAATAAATACATCTTAACAACCACCAAAAACCAGAATACAATTAGAATAGCTCATCTTCAGTAAGATAAGCACTGACCAGCAGACGCTATGTTAAAGAGGGCAATGGAGAAAATGCACCAGATTGTGGCTGGACTATACATTCTGAGTGCCTGACCCAGACGACTTACTGAATGTACACACAAGATCAGAGTTGTCCCTGAATGCCTGTATAAACAAAAAAATTGTAATTGCACTACAGTAAAGTAATTTCAAAAGTTTCTAAAAGTTTGACAATTTTGTGGTGAGATCCAGATTTCTAAGTGTCTACAGAGGAGCAAGAGGAGCAAGAATGGCAAACAAGACCACTGTGACAATTGACCACCAATGCTTATTAACTGTCCCATTAGTCCAAGCTATGTAGTGAGTTGCATAATGTCATTGAAATATTTTTTGTCTTTTGTTTGGACCTGGTGTGTGTGTGTGTGTGTGTGTGTGTGTGTGTGTGTTATCTGATATCCCTATTTGCCGGAGCTATGTGCAGGTGGCACAGCTCGCCACTGATGAAAGGCTACCCAATGGCAAACGGAACCAATACCATGATTATGACTCTATTTAAATTGTACAGATCAAAATTGATATTAAGCACACAATAATCTCTTAAGGCCTTCAACGGAGAATGAGAAGTTACCAAAACATTTTTATGATCAAAAAAAGTCTTTGGACCTTAGTAATCACATTAGACTACGAAGCCATACACAATAAAACATCAAATGCTAGTTACTATTGCCTAATACCTGGCTGTAAATTATCAAACTCTCCTTTGCAACATCAAAAAAGGATGGTGACAACTTTCTGAGTTGCCAAACCTTGTCCTTTAACAAAAACAAAGAACCATTCTAAAGGAGTATTTACATGAACTTGTAGCTATCTACTTTTTTAAAATGAGGTCATTTTTATGTGGGGCACAATCCGTGCTTACAGAAAGGAAATGAAAACTGGGGAACAGAAGTATTACCTGAGGGACCAAAGGTCCCTTTTCCTGGAGAAAGCAGGCAGTCAGCTGCCAGGTCCTTAGATGCTTCTGGTACTCACTTAGGTGATGGTGCAATTCACAGCACACCAATCTCCACCACAGCCAGCAGGGACCGCTGTAGGGAATGGGGACACAGGGGACACAGAAGGGGGCAAGTTTAAGGGAAGGAAGGAAGAGGAGTGAAATATTCAGCTGTGATGTGCTTAGAAGAACAGTTGTATCTCACACCAGATCACCTGCAGGCAGACACTGCTACATCTGCAAACACACTAACCACTTGGGCTCCTCACCCTCTCCACCATGCCATTACTCTCCTGTGGAACAACCACTTTCAAATGCATATAAAAGTACCAACAAGGGACTGGAGAGATGGCTCAGCAGTTAAGAACACTGTACTGAAGCTGGGCGGTGGTGGCTCACACCTGTAATCCCAGCACTTGGGAGGCAGAGGCAGGTGGATTTCTGAGTTCGAGGCCAGCCCGGGCTACCTCAAAAAAAAAAAAAAAAAAAAAAAGAACACTGTACTGCTCCTGCAAAGGTCCTGAGTTCAAATTCCAGCAATCACATGGTGGCTTACAGTCATCTGTAGTAATGAGATTTGATGCCCTCTTCTGGGGTGTCTAAAGACAGTTACAGTGTACTTGCATATAATAAATAAATAAATCTTAAAAAAAAAAAAAGCACCAACAAAAATGAGACTGCTATGTGGAATAAACCTTATATAAAGACTGCAGTGAATAACTTAACATTAAATAAATTCAGACACTCTATAAAACAAGCAACTTACAAATAAAATTACCAAGTCAGTGAAAACTGTAGTTCTCATGTCTGAATACCGAAGCATACATACCATTACCTATGAAAAATAGTTCAGCCTAGTGTGGTGGTTCACATCTGTACTGCCAGTAGTCAGGAGGCAGAGGCAGGGGAATTATTGTGAGTTCAAGACCAATTTGGGGTACTAAGTGTGTTCCAGCCTAGCCTAAGTTATGGTGCTGGACCCTGCCTCTTAAAGAAGGAAGGAAAGGAGACAGGGAAGAAGAGAGGGGCAAAGAAGAAAAATAACTCATAAACCAGAGAATGTTCCAGTAATGAACTGTATCTGTATATCCAAGTTTCTTAAAGGGTCTGGAGAAACACATCAGCTGTTAACAATACTGGCTGCCCTTTTAGACTCAGGTTCAATTCCCAGCACCTAGAGTGGCTCAATTTTTTAAATCTACCAAAAATCTGCAACTTTGAGAACAAGCAACTTATATCCTATGCACATGTGTGCGCACACACACACACACACATGTATAGGTACTACATGCTTATCTGGTGCCTACAGAGGCCAGAAGAGGGCGCCAGATCCCCTCGAACTGGAATTAAAGATGGTTGTGAACCAGTGGGTGGGTGCTGGGAACTGAACAAGTTCTGCATGAACAGCAGCTGCTCTTAACTCCTGAGCCACCTCCCCACTCATATAAACTTATTTCTCTAGGCAATCAGTGTATTTCTGAACTTGTACATTCAGTTTCTACCACAGAAGCTAAAGGAGCAATAAGGAACAAACCAATCAGTACTGGCCTTGACCATTAGGACTGTCTGTCCATAAAGAGAATGCAACCACAGAACTAAGGACAACAACCAAACAAGTGTTGTTTTAATACGCATGCACGCATGTATGCATGCATACATACATACATACATACAAAATAAATACCAATCAAATCTTAAAAATGAAGGTAAGTAAAGACTAGCTTCATTAAAACTGCTCACAGGAAATGTCCCTGTAAATGAGGCCTGTCCTAAAAGGACATAAACAGCCTTATTTATAATAGCTAGAAGCTGGAACCCAGATGTTCCTTAACAGATGAATAGATACAGAAAATGTGGTATATTTACACAATGGAATACTATTCAACTATTAAAAAACAATGATTTGGGGGCTGGAGAGATGGCTCAGTGGTTAAGAGCACTGACTGCTCTTCCAGAGGTCCTGAGTTCAATTCCCAGCAACCACATGGTGGCTCACAACCATCTGTAATGGGATCTGATGCCCCCTTCTCGTGTGTCTGAAGACAGCAACAGTGTACTCAAAAAATACAATAAATACAAAAACAAAAAACAAAAAAAAAAAACAATGATTTCACAAACTTTGTAGGTAAACAGATTGAACTAGAAAATATCATCCTAGCCAGGCAGTGGTGGTGCACGCCTTTAATCCCAGCACTTGGGAGGCAGAGACAGATTATAAGTGTACCTCATAATAATGCAATAAATAATATAATAAAACCAAATGTCAATTACAAACCTTTAAATCTAAGTTATGTGGACCTGAATGGAAAACTTTTGGATTATGTTCAGGGAAAAGGTAATTTAATAAAAATTATTCTTAGGATATACTTAGGATTTCTGAGTTCGAGGCCAGCCTGGTCTACAGAATGAGTTCCAGGACAGCCAGGGCTACACAGAGAAACCCTGTCTCGAAAAACCAAACCAAACCAAACCAAAATAAACAAACAAAAAAATCCAGAAAATATCATCCTGAGTGAAGTAGCCTAGACTCAAAAGGACATATATGGTAAGTACTCACTGATATCCCCACTGATAAGGGGATATTAGCCCAAAAGCTCAGAATACCCACAATAGAACTCACAGATCATATGAAGCTTAACAAGAAGGAAGACCAAAGTGTGGATGCTTCAAACCCACTTTAACGGGAAACACAATAATCATGGGAGGCAGAGGGTGGGAGGAACCTGGTGGGAGAGGGAGGGGAGGAAAAATGGGGGGCAGGACCAGGTATGGGAAGAGACAGGAGAGAAGTCCAGAGGGCCAGGAGAATGAAGTGAAATAAGTTGCAGTGGGGGTTGGGAATCTTGGGGAACCACTAGAAAGTCCCAGACGCCAGGGGTTAGAGAGGTTCCCAGGATCCAGTGGGGATGACATTAGCTGAAATACACAACAGCAGGGAGAGAGAACCTGAAGAGACCGCCTCCAGGAGGCAGACATCTAGAAGCTGACCCTCAGCAACTCTACGGCATCTATCTACCTTGCTACTAGTTTTTCACCTGCATAACTAACTATCTCCATTGGCCTTTTCCTTCTTCTCTTGTCCCATTGCTCGCACACCGGCCAGGGTGAGCCTTTGCTTAAAAATTATATATATATAAACTCCAGTGATTTCCAACCTCACTTCAGTGTAAAAACCAGTCATTACCAGTTTCCACATTGATTCTGGTTATTAAGAAACTTTGTCCCAGCAAATACAGAAATAAAACCTGAAACTCAGGGCTGGAGAGATGGCTTGTGATTAAGAGCATTTATTTGCTGCTCTTCCAGGAGGCCTGGGTTTGGTTCCCAGGGCTCACGAGGAAGGACAGAAATTCCCAGTGGGTAACAGGTTGTAGAGATGAAGGATACAAGGGGCCCTGTCTTCTACCGAGCCTGTGCTGGCCTCCAGCCCACAAAGTAGCCAGGAATGACCTTGAATTCCTGAGTTCCCTTCTCCACATGGCACACACTAGGGCTGCAGGCAGGCCCTGCATGGCTCTGCACTTCACAGCTGGCGCCCTACATAGCCCTCAGAGCCCTGTGCACACAGCCGAGCATTCTAGATCTGAAGCTGGAGAGCCCACGTCTTTTTCTCCCTGTACTTCAACATGATCTGGACATCGTCATTGTCGTCCGGTGCAGATCAAACTCGGGGCTCTGAGCATGCCAAGCAAGCTCCTCACCACTGAGGTCCACCCCACAGCTGTGGCCTGGGCTTTCTTCCCTACTTCACTCTAGTTGGCCTCACTGAAGACCTCAACATATTTCAAAATAACAAGCAAGCTACCACCGTCAGGGCTGTTTGCCTTGGCTCCCACCACCCCTTTCCGGTCTTGTTAACTACATTCCAGTTGAGCATTCCTGACTGCCACAATCGGGACTAACTACGAACCCCATCCCTACCTTCCTATCCCCTTTTTGTTACTGTTTAAACTGCACTCAACACGGTTACATGTTCTCTGTTTACTATTTATTGATTACCCTCATTGTCGGATTCAACATAACACCCTGAGTGTGTGCGGAGGGTTCTGTCGAGCTTTCTCATTGCTATGTTCTCAGTGGAACAGAGTAGGCATCTAGTAACTTACTTGTTAAAAAACTAGCATAGCTAATGTCAACATACACGTACTACTAGGGATTCCATTCAAATGAATACTATAAAAAAACAAAATTACTTTTAAATAATCTCAATTCTTTTAAAAGTAAATTCATTTGTAATCCAAAAAGGAACCAAGTTTTCTCAGTTGCCTAATCTAAGGAAACCAACTCACAAATTTCATACAGCAGTGAAGTTTAGAAATAAGCTAAAATCCCTATTTATGCTTCCTAGAACAGAACAGAATCAATTAAAGTCATCCTTGCATCTGTAGTGCTCTAATATGTGGGGTGTGGCTGTATGAGCGCACATGCGTGCTCAGGATCTGAAATTTCCCTTCCAGAGGTCCTGAGTTCAATTCCCAGGAACCACATGGTGGCTCACAACCATCTGCAAAGGGATCCCATGCCCTGTTCTGATGTGTCTGAAGACAGCTATAGCAACAGTGTACTCACATATATAAAATAAATTTTTTTTAAAAAAAAAAGGCTCTGAAATGCACATATCCCTACAAACTGTCCAGCTTTATTACAAAATGTGGGCCAGAGGTCCGGGCTCAAGCCTGAATTCATAGCACTTGCAAGCTGGACGCAGGAAGATCAAGAGTCCCAAACAAGGGCTGATGAGATGGCTCAGTAAGGACGCTTGCCACTAAACCTGATGACCTGAGTTCCGTTCCTAGGACCTCCATGGAAGAATGAGATCTAGCTCCCACAAGTTGTCCTCTGACTTTCCACATGTAAACCACAGCATGCAAGCACCCAACACACACAGTAATTACCTAGAAATGCTGAGTCCCAAGCAAAGCTGTGCTAAATAGCAAGACCTTACATCAAAACAAGACAAAAACAAAAACGAGAAATCATGAGAAAACCCAGTCTCTGAATAGAGATCTAGCTACTTGTGACTTTGTGCAGGAGTTTGTATACGGACACATATATGTGCACGCAGACACTAACACCTGACACCTTCTTCTTTACCCGCTCTCCTTTTTGCTTACCTTTGGGGCAGACTGCCTCACTAAACATGAAGCTCACTGTGCCCACTGGACCAGCAGGCCAGCACGCTCCAGAAAGCCTCCCAGCCTTCCCAGCCCTGGGATTACAGACACTCACTGCTGCATGGGGTCATGTGTGGGTGGTAGGGATCTCAACGCAGGTCTTCACAGGTGTGCAGCAGGCGCCTCGCCCACAAGCCAACTCCTCAGCCTGTACTCACCCTTTTAAACTGTCCTTTCCCCTTAGTTTACAAAATGACTCCTACTGAGACATTCAGGTTGTCTCTCCTACTGCTATCCTTGGAGCAGGCCTGGACCCAGAACCTTTTCAAATCTGGTTCTCCAAACACACAGTTACTGATACTAGGTTCTGAAGGATACAGCATCCTTCCAATGCATAAGTTACTCCAAGTCATTTGCAGATGTTATATTTCTCCTTTAGATAGTGTTCCTGGACCCAGATGCCACAAACAAGACTTCTATACTAACTATATCCTTGTATTAGCTGGAATTACTTATTAGCAGTCAACCACAACCCAGGTATGAAGTTCAGTTTCCTTAGCAAATGAGGCCCATGAAAATCTAATTTAGCTAAGCCTATTATTGACACCAAAGTGAGCAGCAATCTCGATTCAAAATAATTCTCTCTCTAACCAGATCTTTGCTGTCTGTGACGGTTTGAATGTGAACACCCTCCACAGGCCCCTGTATTTGAATGCTTGATCCTTAACTTGATGGAACTATCTGGGAAGGATTAGGAGGTGTGGCCTTATTGGAGGAGATGAATCGCTGGAGGTGTGGAGGGGGCAGGCTTTGGGGTTTCAAATGTCCATGTTATTCCCGGTTGGCTTTCTTTCTTTGTCGTGTGCTCATGGATAAGGATGTAAGCCCAGTGTTACATACCTGCTGTCATGCTCCCTGACGTGACAGCCACAGACTCATCCTATGGAAATGTAAGCCCCCAGCTAAATGATTTCTTTTATAAACTGCTTCACTCGTCATGTCTCTTCACAGCAGTAAAGGGAACTGAGACACTGCCCCACTCTTTACCATGACAAACTGATCTATGAATAGCTACAACTGGGCCATAAAAATTTTCTCTCCCAAGAATTTAAAACTTGGCAGGAAAGATCAGAGAGTAAGAGTCCTAACTCCAAAGTTGCAATTTTCAATCAGGTGCAATTTTATCCTCTGGGGAACTTTTGGAAACTCCTAGAAATATTAAACACCCCACACTGCATGGAGTAGTCCTCTACAGCAAAGAACTGTCTAGTTGACTATCTGAAACTGACAGGCTTTGCTCTAAGATGAAGGCCCAGGGAAATTCTGTCTTCTGCCTGTCTCAGGGTATGTGGTCAGATCTTCCTCTGAACCTGTGACCCACCCAATAGCTTCAAATAGATTTCCCTTTTTACTTAAATTGACACATTTCTGTTGCCTGCAGACAAAATAACCATAGCTACCAAAGTTATCAAGCTCAATCATTTGATATACATCTACATATTTTAAACCAGTTTCTCAGCCTTTTGACTGCTGACATTCAGGCCAGATGGGATTTCATCTTAGAGGTCTGTGCTGGCTGTGCATGGCAGTGTCTGGCAGCATCCCTGGCCTCTACCTACCAGGTCACAACCTTCCAAGTACGGCACAATAATCAAAACCATCGCCAAATGTCCCAGAGGAGCAAAGTACCAGTGTTTGACAGCCACTGCTTCAAACAGGACAAAGACTCCACCCCAGGAGGTACAGTCTACCAAGGGAACTCTTAATCTGCAGAAAAACCTGTGTAGCATATACTATGTCCTGAGGCTAAGCGACGGGAGGCAAGCATTTGTACTGAGATCTTTCTTATCTCTTTTCAGGCCCCAGTTTAATTAAATGTGTACTTTTTGTCCCAGTCTGTCTTCTGCCTACGTCAGGGTATGTGGTCAGATCTTCCTCTGAATCTGTGACCCACCCAACAGCTTCAACTACATTTCCCTGCACATATACCTACACACATGTGCACAGGGAGACTAGAGCAACAGATAAAATGGTGTAACAAGGGCGAAATGACAGGTAGTTCCTGCTCCATCTTCCTTTCTTAAATGTGAATGTTTTAAAGAACTTCCTATTTCCTCGTGGGGGAAAAAAAGAAGATTCCCTTGTAACCTTCCACCTTCAACACATACTCGGTTCTGACCTAACAAATCTGGGTACTTTATCAGTCAAGGCTTTTCCTGTTTCATTTCTCTTAAAATATAACACTTCTAACCTCTTCCTGTCTCTCTTCACACACCCCATAGTTGGTTCAGAGCAGTCAAGTCTATAAACTTTCATTAAAGCAAGAGGTATTTAGGAAACAAACATTGGGCAAGAAATAAAGATACGACTTACAACACTCAAGCCATGCAGTATTTACTTAAAGCATAAAGTGTGTATCCACACTTGTCCAATATGCCAACTTCAAAAGTGCCGCCCAGCCTCCAGTACTGCCAGTTTTAATCTTAAAATCTTAAGTTTCACTCAGAGTGACCATTCTATTTTTCTAGACAGTCTTCTTCCTGGAAGAGTCCCTGCAGGAAAGCCTGTAAGAACTTGGACATTTTCCTAATTTTTCCTCTAGGATGGTACAGGTTCCCCCTCCTCCAATGCATTCCAGCATTCAGGGCTGGCCTCAGGCTACGCTGTCAAGAATGATCTTGATCAGACAGCTTCTACCTCCTGAGTGCAGAAACTAGAAATCTGTCATCACACCAGGTTTATAAGCTGGTTAAGGTGTTAGGCATTGAACCCAGGGCATCATTCATGCCAGGCCAGCACTCTACCCAGCCTGATAAACTGAGTTCCACCTCCAGAATACACGTGGTAGTGAGAACCACTTATCCTCAGACTTCCTTTCATAGGCTGGATCAGGTACATATGTGCACACTTGAATGCATACATAAGTAAATAAAAAATATAATGATTTTTTTTAAAAAAAACTACCAATGGTTTCTCCATTTAAAAAGAAAGAAAATGCTAATGTTTTAGAAACTTTCTAATTTAAAAAGAAGTCAGAAAGATTATAATGTAATCCTAAGGACTTAACTCTAAGTATGTGGGAGTTTATCTATGTGATAGAGTAAGCCATTACACTCTTGCTCTTAAGAGGTCTTCCCAAATGGACTTATACAAGAGAATTAAAGGATAATGCCCTAAGGCACTTATCGACTGAATTAAATTTTCTTTTAGGCATACAGAGTAGTACAGTACCATTATTCTTGGGAGAGAAATAGACAATAAAATCCTTGTCTATGGATCTGAATTTTCTTATGGATCTAGAAATAGGCAATGGTGAAGTATATCTCATGAGTCAGACTTATGCTAAGTAATAGACATTATTCAAAATAAGGTGACTCAGTATTGCACTACCTATATAATTAAAAAAATATTTCCAATAAAGCATGGTAGCACACACCTGTAATCTTAGCACTCAGGAAGGTGAGGCAGGATGACACCGAACTTGATTGAGGGTAGCCTGGGATTTGTTATGAGTTACAGGACAGCCTGAGCTACATAACCTGTTTCAAATACACACACACACACACACACACACTTTCTAATTAGTGATATTAGAGAACCAAACACACGGTCACAAACTTTGCTATAGTTCGATACTTTATGTATAATACTGTGTGTATTAAATTTTATTCAATATGATTGATGTCAGGAAAATATCTGCTGAATCATAGTATTGTTTTTGTTCAATATGTTCTCAACTGTAAAATATATACATACATGTATACATATACACATATTCAGAAAATGAAGACTTATGTTTACTATACAAGTCTATCATTAAACCCGAGAATCTTCCTTTAATCAGTTAAAAGCATCCATTAACTTACAAATAACAGAGGAGAGAAGGAGATCCTAACCAAGAGCTTTTAATTCCCTGTCACCAACTTGGAACAGGATCCTACATTTAGCCTGTGTCTTGAGACAAATATGGAGAAGCCAAGAGCAGCAACAAACTGCCAGTTTCCTGAGTCATGTTTCTGACTAAAAAACTGTGTTATGAAATGGAAAGAATGACACGTCTGGGGTTTAAACACCAGAGGCGTTAACTCCCTGAACTCAAGGGTCTCGGAGGCAAAAATCGGAAAACTCTCCAGCAAGAACGCCGCGGGACTGAAAACCACTTCCATGGGGAACTTGCCGAAGCTGAGAACTCCCTGCCTATTTCCCTAAAACAAATCCGAACTGTGCAAACAACACACCCTCCCGTGCAGCGGAGCGGGAACGCCAGGTAGGGGGGCCTCCCCCGAGAACAATCACAAGGTTAACGTTTCCCTGGCACACACACGCACACACACCCCAGTCCTCCTCGGTTAACGGAACCGCTCTGCTCCGAGCCCGGGGAGCTTCCCCGCCCGCCCGCCCGGGTCCCAGCCCGCCCCCATCCACCCAGCACCTGGGTGACGCCGGGGACGTCATCAGCCCCGGCCCCCAGCGGAGACCCCGGCCCGCCGAGCCCCGCCGCCCTCCGCGTGACTCCCGAGGCCGGTCGGGGGCGCCTGCAGCACCGGCAGAGCCCGAACCTGCGACCTGTACCCCGGAGCCGGCGGCCAGCGGAAGGGACAGGAGCCGCGCGCTCGCTGACCTGGAGAGGTGCTTCAGGATCTGTTTCTTGATGATCCCAGCCATGGTGCCTGCGGGGCTCGAGCGCCGCTCTCTCGCCGCTCCTCACAGCCTCCTCTCTTCGCGGCGGTCTCCTCTCGGTCCCGCCTCACCGGGCCGGAGGAGAAGCGCCGGAGCGCTCACTCTCAGGAGAGACTCGAGGCCCTGGCCGAGGCCACAGCCGCCGCAGCCGCCGCCGAGGACCCGGAGCATGACGCTCAGGCCGCCGCGGCCGCCGCCAGCGCCATCTTGGCTGCACCATCACCTAAGAGACCGGGGGCGGGGAGAGCGGCCGGGGGCGGAGCGAGCTCGAGGTGGGCGGGACCTGTGGGAGTTCCGGGAATCTTCAGCCGCCCACTTCGGACTCCCACTGGGTCCCCGCTGCCCGGATTCTGCGGGACCAATCGACTCCTGTTCCCAGAAGCTACTTGGGCTTTCATCCTTTCTTCATCTCCCCTTCATCTTGTTTGCGTCTCTATCACCGACTTTCTCTTCCTAGTCTTGCTTCTTCATTTCCTCCGAACTCAACTTTCTGCTCTACAAATAGCTCTGTTTGCGTTACTTTTTTGGCCATCTCAGCTTTTTATTTCAAGTTTCTTTTGTCAAGATCCTTCCCTTAGACTAACGGCTGCAATTTAATGTTTCCGTTCGTTAGTCTAACCTTAAAGGAAGTAAAATTGACAGCATGTCAGATTTAACCGAATATATCTAAACACCTAGAACTTAGAAAGTCGAGGGCCAGTGAGATGGCTTAGCCAGAAAAAGTACTTTTCTTTTCTTTTTTGGGGGGGTGGGTGTGGGGTTGAATCAGGGTTTCTCAGTGTAGCCCTGGCTGTCCTGGAAATCACTCTGTAGACCAGGCTGGCCTCGAACTCAGAAATCTGCCTGCCTCTGCCTCCCAAGTGCTGGATTTTAGGCGTGCGCCACCACTACCCGGAAAAAGTACTTTTCAAGCAAGCTTAATTATCTGAACTTGGTGCCCAAAGCACCCTGAAGGAAAGAACTGTTCTCGAAAGTTAAACTCTGGCCACACACACACACACACACACTCAGTAGAAATTTTACAATGGAATGCCCAAATTGAAGTCCTGGTTCTAATATTTTTTCTAGCGATGTTAACCTGGAAAGATCTTTTTCACCTTTAGCTTTACTTAGTGTATGTATGTAAATATGAATGTGACTTTGGTCACACAAGTAGGGGTCACACAAGAGAGAACAGCCCTGGGTATAAAGCCTCACTTTCTATCTCTTCCTTAACAGCTGCTTGCATACTGGCTCCTGGGATCCTCTTGTTGGTCTCTTGTTACCTCTCCCATATTGCCTAAAGAGTGCTAGGATGCCGGCCAGTGGTGGTGAACACCTTGGGAGGCAGAGGCAGGCGGATTTCTGAGTTCGAGGCCAGCCTGGTCTACAGAGTGAGTTCTAGGACAGCCAGGGCTATACAGAGAAAACCTGTCTCGGAAAAAAAAGGGGGGGGGGAGGCAGGAGGGCTGGGATTACAGATTTCTGGCTTTGTGTGAATTCTGAAGACTCAAGTTCAAGTCCTCATGCTCACATAGCAAGTGTATTGTCTGCTAAGCCAGCTCTCCCAGCCAGTTAACCTCGCTTTTAATCATCTTTGAAATATAGTGTCTGCCCTTAGAGATGGTTTGGCAGGGACCCCACTAGGTACTGTTGATGGGTCTGGGTCATATTGGCTAGCCACCCTTTGAGGAAGCAGGTATAAATCACTAAAAGATTTCAAAAACAGTTGGGAGATAGACAGTTCAGCCATTTGAGGTGGGAAGAACCTGTATTAAAGTTAACAGTGCTTGAAGCATGCCATGTTTATCAAACAAGAATTTGCTAACACAAATACTGTGTAGGAATGAAAGCAATCTGAGCTATTTGAAAGGAATCAAGCTGGGTGTAGTGACACATGGGTCTGTAATCTCAGTACTCCCGGAACAGAGGCAGGAGGATTGCTATAAGTTTGAGGTCATCATGATCAACACCCTCTTTTAAAAAAAAAAAAGGAATCATGTTTTAAAAAATAACTACAGGGCGGTGGTGGCGCACACCTTTAATCCCAGCTCTTGGGAGGCAGAGGCAGGTGGGTTTCTGAGTTCAAGGCCAGCCTGGTCTACAGAGTGAGTTCCAGGACAGCCAGGGCTATACAGAGAAACCCTGTCTCAGAAAACCAAAAAAAAAAGAGGCTTCCTTCCTTCTTGGGGCTGGAGAGGTGGCTCAGCAGTTAAGAGCACTGATTGCTCTTCCAAAGGTCCTGAGTTCAATTCCCAGCAACCACATGGTGGCTCACAACCATCTGTAATGAGATCCCCAATGCCCTTTTCTGCTGTGTCTGAAGACAACAACAGTGTACTAACAACATATATAAAATAAATACATCTTTAAAAAAAAAAACTACAAAGCAGAGATTTTTATTATTTGGACGTAGGATTCATAACAACTCATAAAAATGCCTGTCCTGGGACTGACTCCCACTTGGAAGCTGGCACGACAGACGTGTGCTGTGCTTCAGAGCCTTACTAGACTAGAGAAGACCGCCTGTAGCTGGCCATGTCCTGACCCTGGCCAGGTGACTCATTCACAGTCTCCACCCAGAAGCCTGCTTCTCTCAGTCTCTGAGCTTCAGTAAGATAGCATTCCTTATCCCCAGGCCCATCCCTTTCTTCAGATCACCTGGAGTCCCTCATCTTAGAAATAACTGTAGGTGGAAATCAGCTGTATTTACAGAGGAGTAAATGTTAAAAGTAACATGGGATTGACAAAGAAAAAGCTTTGGATTAACCTAACCTGCTTTGACCTGATTAAGAACTATTAAGGACAAACAAACATAGAGGAACAGAACTCAAGGAAGTTCTTGAGGCCCAGACAGCCTCTGACCTCAGTACAAACTGGATAGTCTAGTGTACTTCAAACTGCCAACGCCCACAGGCACCTTTCCTCCGCCCTGGAATTCCTACAGAGTCATAATAACTCTGATTATAGCAGCTCGCTGTCATCATCATTTTAGTTTAAGGGCTGGAAATATGGCTGAGTGGTTAAGAGCACTGACTGTTCTTCTAGAGGAAGTGAGTTCGAATCCCAGGATCCACAGGGTGACTCAGACCTGTTTGTAACTCGGAGATCTGACACCCTCACACAGACATACATGCAGGCAAAACACCAATACACATAATAGTAAAATTTTAAAAGTTTAGTTTATGGGGCTGGAAAGACAGCTCAGCTGTTGAGAGCACTGACTGCTCTTCCAAAGGTTCTGAGTTCAAATCCCAGCAACCACATAATGAAATCTGATGTCCTCTTCTGGAGTGTCTGAAGACAGCTACAGTCTATTGCCAGACAGTGGTAGCACAGGCCTTTAACCCCAGCACTTGGGAGGCAGAGGCAGGCGTATTTCTAAGTTCAAGGCCAGCCTGGTCAACAGAGTGAGTTCCAGAATATCCAGGGCTGCACAGAGAAATCCTGTCTCAAGAAAATAAAAATTTCGTTTATGTGTACTCATAGTACATACAAGTGTATGCAAAGGTTAGGAAAAAGATTGGTGCAATTAATCTTTAGTATCTTTAAGATTATTTGGAGCCCTTTGATTTTAAAAACATTATATCCAAAAGGACACTTACATACCATTTATTTATTGGTTAATTGAGGTATAATAATTTGTATGGATCTATAACCCACATGTCAAATCTAACTTGGCTATGGTGTGGAAAATTAATTTTAAAGTTTAAAATGAGCCAGACAATGGTTGTGCATGTCTTTAATCCCAGTACTGTGGAGGCAAAGGAATTCAGAGCTCTTAGTTTGAGACCAGCCTAGTCTCCAGAGCAAAGAGTTCCAGGTCTCAAAGAAAGGAAGGAAGAAAGAAAGGAAGGAAGGAAGGAAGGAAGGAAGGAAGGAAGGAAGGAAGGAAGGAAGGAAAGGAAGCAAGGAAGAAAAAAACTTTTTTTTTTTTTTGATTTTTCAAGACAGGGTGTCTCTGTGTAGCCCTGGCTGTCCTGGAACTCACTCTGTAGACCAGGCTGTCCTTGAACTCAGAAATCCACCTGCCTCTGCCTCCCAAGTGCTGGGATTAAAGGAGTGTACCACCACTGCCCGGCATTGTTCATTCTTTAATCAGCATATTTACAAGTTATAGGCAAGCTGGGCGCTGGTGGCACACAACTTAGATCTCACCACCTGGAAAACAGAGACAGGCAGAATTCTGAGTTCAAAGCCAGCCTGGTCTACAGAGTGAGGTCCAGGAAGCCTGGGCTAAGAGAGAAACTCTGTGTCAAAAAACAAAATGAAACAAAGAAACAACAAAAACAAAGAAAGGAAGAAAGAAAGAAAGAAAGAAAGAAAGAAAGAAAGAAAGAAAGAAAGAAAGAAAGAAAGAAAGAAAGAAAGAAAGAAAGAAAGAAAGGAAGGGAGAGAAAGAAAGGAAAGGAAGGAAGAAAGAAAGAAAGAAAGAAAGAAAGAAAGAAAGAAAGAAAGAAAGAAAGAAAGAAAGAAAGAAAGAAAGAAAGGAAGGAAGGAAGGAAGGAAGGAAGGAAGGAAGGAAGGAAGGAAGGAAGAAAGAAAGAAAGAAAGGAAAAGATGTGATAAGCAGATCCTTAGTCCTGCACCTTAGACTAATCCAGATATGGATGTATATCAGAAAGAATTGTTTTTAAAATAGGCTAGGAAAAAAAATGAAAATAACCAAGGGAGTTATATACCTATAGCCGGGCGGTGGTGGCACACGCCAGTAATCCCAGCACTCTGGGAGACAGAGGCAGGCAGATTTCTGAGTTCAAGGCCAGCCTGGTCTACAGAGTGAGTTCCAGGACAGCCAGGGCTATACAGAGAAACCCTGTCTCAAAAAAACCAAATCCAAAAAAAAAAAAAAGAAAAAAAATTATACCTATAATATAAAAAAAAAAAAACAAACGAGAAGAATTATAGGGTAATCCTATCATCTTATCTACTTGGCTAGGTTGTTGTATCTAAATAAATGCATATGTAAATGTCACTTAAAATTTTCTGTATTAAAAAAAAAGGAAATTGTTGGAATAGGAAAAACTGTTACATTCTATTCCTCTTTTTCACCCAGCCACAGCGCGGTGTTTTTAAGAGACGAAAGTGACCACAGAGTTATGTCTACAAAAGGAAAAGAAATTGCACTACGTCCTGGGGGTGCATCAGGAAGGTGCACGGGTCTAGAGGATAGTTTGTACACAATCGAACAGCCTAACCTGTTTTGATGGACTCGTATGTAGTCAAGACCGTCGCACATGCCTGGAGTCCGCTCATCGAGTGAAAGCAGGGCCATCTGAGGCCTGGGGTTTGCGGTCGATGAGCGGGAGAGTAAAGAATAAGAGGAAAGGGCAGAAATGATGAGAGCAGAACCAGAGGCAGGGAGTGGGGGGGAAGGAAGGGAGAGAAAAAGGCCCGCCCTTGAGAATGGGAAAAAAATAACGTGTGGGGTTGACTACTCATGTTAACATTTAATCATATACTATAAATCAAGGCGTTAAAAATATCTGTAGCTTTCTGGTAGTGACAACCTTCCTACAAGAACACACCTTTTCAAAGGAACGCCTCCATCCCTTCCAGAAAGGGGGTGGGGAGAGCGCAAAGTTGTGGGGGGGGGGGGGGAGGTGGGATGGGGGTGTGCTAAGTAAGTCCTGCCTGCTGCCGAGCCCCAGCTCCTAACCCAGGTTGGTGTAAAGTCAGTACAGGCCTTAGCAGCGATTCAGAGGGGAGCCCTTTTCTCTTTGGGCTGCTGTATTCTCTGCTGGCCTCTAGGAAGAGGAGCGAGGCCGACTAGAGGATGTTCCTTCCGGGAGATGCAGCAAACACGTTTTGGATATTTAAAAAAAACAAAAACAAAAACAAAAACTAGGTTTTCCCAAACAAACAACAATAACAGTAAAAAAAAGTAAAATTCATTCCTGTCCCTAAAAGTTGACAACCTAACAAGCATATGTCTCAACTGTTGCCTTAGGAAGTTTTTGTAGTGTAAATTTAGACAAGATTTAAAAAAAAAAAAAAAGGCTTACCCGTAGGAGATAAAAGTATCTAACTGTAATTTGTGAGGGCTAAATGAGATTCTGCACATCTTTTAACAAAATGCCTAGTGTGTAGAAAACATTGTAGACGGTGGTGTTACTATCCGTTATCAGTTTTTTAGAAGGAATTGCGACAACACAGGAAGCAGAAAGATTCATTCATTCAGAGGAGGAGGTACAGTCTCCCACTGTACCAGGCAGGGTCCCCCAGCACTTTTCGCCCCGCCCCCTACTCTCCTGCCCAGGGGCTGGGCTTCCGTTCCCTCCCCCCAACCTGATCCCTAGATAACCTTAGCCCTTTTAGCCCTCGGTCCTTTTGGCTGGCTCCCCTCTCTCTTTTGGCCTGTTTGACTTTCCTATCTCCTTCTCCCTGCCTACCTCTCCTCTCAAAGCCTGGTTCTCTTACTTGTTCTTGTAGTTTTACTGACTCTATTTGCCAGGTTCATTCTGGAACCTTCCAGACGCCTCTGGCTGTTTGTTTCCTTCCTTCTATCTACAATAAATCTTTCTCTTCAATCACTTTTTTTTTTCCGATTTTCCATTCAGAGGCATTAATTCAAAAAACGAACAAGCCACTTCAATTTGCTTAAAAACAAAACAAAACTGACTTTGAAATCGAAGACTTGGGTTAGAAAGACAGCTTTGCAGAGTTTTATACAACGACAGGAAAGGAAAAGAACTGAGCCTTTCAGAGCCCAGCGGTGGGAGAAGCCTTCACAATGATGTAGGAAGCACTCGAGCTAATAAAGCTAAAGTATTCAGAAAAGTGCAGGACACAACAGAATGGAAGCTATTGGTAATTCAGTAGGCAGAAAAAACGTTCACAGCTCTAAATGGTTGGTGATCTTATGTTGCTGACAGAACACCATCTTAAAAAGTTCCTTTTCAAAATAGCAACTGTTAAAGAGGCTACATCACTAATTATAGTTACAGTTTCATTGTGGGAATTAGTGATAATAGTTTCACACTTGTTCTTCCTTGACGGAGAGAATGCACAGTACCTCAAAGTAGTATAAATGTAGTAGTGCTTTCAAATTAATTTATATTCTTAGTAATTGACATTTAAACCGAGCGGTGGTGGCACACGCCTGTAATCCCAGCACTCTGGGAGGCAGAGGCAGGCAGATTTCTTAGTTCGAGGCCAGCCTGGTCTTCAGAGGGAGTTCCAGGACAGCCAGGGCTATACAGAGAAACTCTGTCTCGTAAAAACCAAATCCAAAAAAACCAAAAAAAAAAAAAAAAAGTAGTTGACATTTAATTTGCAGAGTGTAAATTTTAAATTCAGCAGCAGAGCACTTGCCTAGAAAGCCATATTGGGGGGGGGGTATGATTTTTAAAAGGTTGAAAACATGATTGACGTAACAAGTTCATAACGACCATTGTCCTAATTTGCCTCTGTTACTATGACAAAATATTAACCACAACAAGTAGAAGGAGGAAAGGGCTTATTTGGTGAGAGTCCCCCACTAAGGGAAGCCCAGGCAGGAGCTCCACACAGGAACCTGGAGGCAAGATCTGAAGCAGAGGCCACCACAGAAGAGGAACAGCTGCCTGTCAGCTTGCTTCCTCCTCCGACTTGCTCAACAACTTGTCTTACAGTACCCAGGCCTACCAGCCCAGGGACGGCCAAACTCACAGTGGGCTGGGCTGGCCCACATAATCAGCAAGTATAAAAACTCCATAGAGATGTGAGCATGGTCTTGCCAACCAATCGAATGGAAGAATTCCTCGGCTGAGATGCCCTCTTCCAGGTGACTCTACTTTTGGGCAAAATGGACAAGAACTTAACCAGCACATAGATCAAAGATTTGTTAAATAATGTTAGTACAAGAACTTGAGTCTATGATGTATTCATCATAGACTTACGAGACCCGCTTAAATGCTCTTAAAATCATGCATCATTTAAATACCTTTGTATTTGAAAAGTTGGATTGACACACTTGAAATTATTTGTGAGAAAGCATGGGAAGCCAGTGTGGAAGGTGTGAGGGTGAAGAGAGTTGGAGCTCTTACTGAACAATTTGTGCTGAAGCTGGTTTGTCTTGCTCCTAACGATCAACTGTCTCTTTTTCCTAAAAGTTTGGTAACTCCCACATGGTTTGAAATCTGCTATATAGCCAGGCAGTGGTGGCGCACACCTTTAATCCCAGCACTTGGGAGGCTGAGGCAGGCAGATTTCTGAGTTCGAGGCCAGACTGGTCTACAGAGTGAGTTCCAGGACAGTCAGGGCTATACAGAGAAACCCTGTCTCGGAAAAAAAAAAAATCCAAAAAACCAAAAAAACAAAACAAAACAAAAAAATCTGCTATACATCACTTCTCGGCCTTTTGCCTAAGATCAAGTGAAATGTGCTATAATAATGGTACTCTATTCACACAATAGAAATTATTAAACACTACAAACCAAGGCTTATTTCCTCTTTAGAGAGCTAGTTGTTAGACATTTTACTATCATGCTTCTGTTACATGGGCTAGAGGGTAAATTATGATTGAAGAGTTGGCTTAGCAGATAGAAGCACTTTATAACCACAAGCACACGGACATTACACAAATGGAATGAAAATTATTTTGAGAGAGGCTCTCTCAAGATAGCCCTGTCTTGGAATTCATACTGTAGACTAGGCTGGCCTCAAACTCACAGAGATCCACCTGCCTCTATTTTCCAAGTGCTGGGATCAAAGGCATTTACTATGACACCCAGCTAACAATTCTTTAAGATTATGATAATATAAGAAAATATAAGGATATTGTTTCACAAATATTAACAAGCCAGGGCTATTTCTATGATGTGATCTGAGATTTATCAGTTACTTATCTCATTGCTATGATAAATGTTAGGAATAAGCAAGAGAAACTTATTCTAAATACTGCCGTTTCCTTTTGAGACTCCATTTAATCATAGGGAAAAACTAAATTCAAAGCCCTAGTCCCTAGGGATTGAGGACTGCCCTATATCTGAATAGCTTCTGAACAGTTGTCTGAGTCCAGACAATTTCTCCATCTTGCTGCTAGGATCAAACAAATTCATGTTCCTAGACCTAGAAATGAACACCTATCCCACTTCTCCAAATGTTTTCTTTACAAAAAAAAAATCTTTTTTAAAAAATATTTATTTATTTCATATATGTGAGTACACTGTCTCTGTTTTCCGATGGACATCATTTCAGAAGAAGGCATCAGATCCCATTACAGATGGTTGTGAGCCACCATGTGGTTGCTGGGAATTGAACTCAGGACCTCTGGAAGAGCAATCAGTGCTTTTGACCACTGAGCCATCTCTCCAGCCCCTCCAAAAGTTTTCTTAATTGACTGTTAACTGGTAAAGAATATAGAAATTAAGCCGGGTGGTGGCGGCGGCGCACGCCTGTAATCCCAGCACTCTGGGAGGCAGAGGCAGGCGGATTTTCTGAGTTCGGGTCCAGCCTGGTCTACAGAGTGAGTTCCAGGACAGCCAAGGCCACACAGAGAAACCCTGTCTCGGAAAAAAAAAAAAAAACAAATAAAAAAAATATAGAAATTATTGTTACCTAAAACAAGGTGCGTAAGTTATAAAGATATATAACTAATTGCTCGTGATGCAAAAGCGACTGCAGGAGACCCGACTGTGAAAGCGGAGTTTAAGGACCTTGAAGCCAAGAGTCCTGGATACAGTCCAGTCTCCAAGCAAGGGTCTTCCTTTACTTAACCTGTAATGTCAAAATACAGTTGGATAACACTGCAGCTCCACCCACCCCCTTTTGTGTTTCTGTTCTTTAAAATTGTTATACAATCTCCCTTTGCGGGGACTCGGTTTAGATCCCTAACTGACCACCATCCTGTGTACTCAGAAAATAAAGCTTTCATTTTTAAGCTTCTGTCTTTAAAGTGAGTTTTCTCAACTTCCACCCCGAGCCCAACAATAAAATAAAATAAAGCTGACATAAGCAACTTGAGAAAGGGTTTATTTCAGCTCACAGTTTGAAATTACAGCTCTTCACACCAGGCCCTTAATTTCAGCACTCGGGAGGCAGAGGTAAATGTCTGAGTTCAAGGTCAGCCTGGTCTACAAAGTGAGTTCCAGGACAGCCTGGTCTACAAAGTGAGTTCCAGGACAGCCTGAGCTGTAAAGAGAAACCCTGTCTGGAAAAACAAAACAAAACAAAAATACATTCTATCAGGTTAAGTAAATCTCAGCATCTTTAGGCAGGGGTCACATAGTATCTATAATCTCAGCATCTTTAGGCAGGGGTCACATAGTATCTATAATCTCAGCATCTTTAGGCAGGGGTCACATAGTATCTATAATCTCAGCATCTTTAGGCAGGGGTCACATAGTATCTATAATCTCAGCATCTTTAGGCAGGGGTCACATAGTATCTATAACCTCAGCATCTATAGGCAGGGGTCACATAGTATCTATAACCTCAGCATCTATAGGCAGGGGTCACATAGTATCTATAACCTCAGCATCTTTAGGCAGGGGTCACATAGTATCTATAACCTCAGCATCTTTAGGCAGGGGTCACATAGTATCTATAACCTCAGCATCTATAGGCAGGGGTCACATAGTATCTATAACCTCAGCATCTATAGGCAGGGGTCACATAGTATCTATAATCTCAGCATCTTTAGGCAGGGGTCACATAGTATCTATAACCTCAGCATCTATAGGCAGGGGTCACATAGTATCTATAACCTCAGCATCTTTAGGCAGGGGTCACATAGTATCTATAATCTCAGCATCTATAGGCAGGGGTCACATAGTATCTATAACCTCAGCATCTATAGGCAGGGGTCACATAGTATCTATAATCTCAGCATCTTTAGGCAGGGGTCACATAGTATCTATAACCTCAGCATCTATAGGCAGGGGTCACATAGTATCTATAACCTCAGCATCTATAGGCAGGGGTCACATAGTATCTATAACCTCAGCATCTTTAGGCAGGGGTCACATAGTATCTATAACCTCAGCATCTTTAGGCAGGGGTCACATAGTATCTATAACCTCAGCATCTATAGGCAGGGGTCACATAGTATCTATAACCTCAGCATCTATAGGCAGGGGTCACATAGTATCTATAATCTCAGCATCTTTAGGCAGGGGTCACATAGTATCTATAACCTCAGCATCTATAGGCAGGGGTCACATAGTATCTATAACCTCAGCATCTTTAGGCAGGGGTCACATAGTATCTATAATCTCAGCATCTATAGGCAGGGGTCACATAGTATCTATAACCTCAGCATCTATAGGCAGGGGTCACATAGTATCTATAATCTCAGCATTTTTAGGCAGGGGTCACATAGTATCTATCATCTCAGCATCTTTAGGCAGGGGTCACATAGTATCTATCATCTCAGCATCTTTAGGCAGGGATCACATAGTATCTATCATCTCAGCATCTTTAGGCAGGGGTCACATAGTATCTATCATCTCAGCATCTTTAGGCAGGGGTCACATAGTATCTATAATCTCAGCATCTATAGGCAGGGGTCACATAGTATCTATAATCTCAGCATCTATAGGCAGGGGTCACATAGTATCTATAATCTCAGCATCTATAGGCAGGGGTCACATAGTATCTATAATCTCAGCATCTATAGGCAGGGGTCACATAGTATCTCTAGGCAGGAAGCAGAGTGCAATGAATGCTTTTGTCAGCTCGCTTGCTCTGTTTGTTTTTATTCAGTCTGACAGAGTGGGTCTTCAGACCTCCGTCAGTCTAATGCAGAAAATCTTTTACATCCATGCCAAGAGATTTGTCTCTAAGGGGCGTCTAGATCCTATTATGTTAGCAATCAATACAAACTATCTTTTGTGAACATGGCAGTCACCTTTAAATCTTAACCTTCTGTCCCTTGTCCCCACAGCTCATGGCGTCTAGCAGAGCACAATGTATCCATTCCATTATTCTTTTAACAATCCACACTGAAGGGGCTCTATCAGGCCATACCAAATACTGTAGCCAGGTTTTGCTCTTATACCCCTTTTCCTCTCCCTAGCCAAATCCTGTTACATTTCTAAGGCTACCTCTCCCCCACCCCCAAAGGTCTATTCCATGATTTGGCCATTGACTCATTCCTGAGACAAAAACACCAAGTTCCAACCATTAAAATTCATTATTTGGAAAAAAAATTTTTAAAAATTCATTATTTGGGTTGTATGCCCAGTCCGGATTTACCAACACACAGACTCCCTGCCCTTTTTCCTTTAAAAACCCACTCCTCCAGAAATACTGTCTCTTCTCTTGCTTTTCTTGCTCGCTGCCGCCGCCTTTTCATTCTTCTTGCAAAGCAGTTCCAAAGCCCTAGGAATACATGGCTACTGTTATCATAGGAACAGTCCCACTTCTTGGTACCAATAATCTGTATTACTTACCTTTTCATTGCTGTATGCAATACCTGACCAAATTCTCTTAAGGAGGAAAGTGGCCATATCTGGCTCACAGTTGTAGGGTGTCATCATGACAGGGAAAGTCACGGTGGCAGGGGATGGAGGCAAGTGGTCACAAGGTCTCCACAGTCAGGGATCAGGAAGCAATTAATCATTTCAGTCTGGGAAGTTATTTGGGGTCTTTATAACACAATTAACCAAACTAGAATAACCTCTCACATACATGCATGGAAATCTGTCTCCTGGATGATTCTATATCTTGTGGAGTTGGCAGTCAATATAAACCATGACAGGAGGCTAACCAGATTTCTGATTTATAAAAAATATTTACTAATAATTATGCTTTCATTTTAGAGGAGAAAAGAGAACGGAGGCAGGAAGGGCACCGAGAAGGTGGTGACATTGTTTCAGGCAAACGGTAAGCAAGCAAGATCAATCACAGATTCCAGAGATTTAGTCAGAGTTGACAGTGACTGCAGAGTCCAGCTTGGAGCAGTGGGTGGAGCTTGGAGCAGTGGGTGGAGCTTGGAGCAGTGGGTGGAGCTTGGAGCACGCGGTGGAACTTGGAGGAACACCAATCACTGAGAAGAGTACAGCGGTGGAACAGCATAGAAAGACAATAAGTATGCAGTGTTACATTTAGGCATTCTCAGGATTTGGGGGTGGAAACAATTTAGATAGGAATTTCTGGTTTAGGAAGTATCTTATTCAATAAAAACTAAAGTCAAGAACAAGAATAATCTTGTTCAAAAAGCACGTAAAAGGCGAGGAACGCCAAAACAATGTTTAAATAAGAAAGATGCACAGAAGAAGAAACAGGATAGAAAAAGCGTAGTTTAACGATGAGAAACAAATAGAAACGATGGTTGCTGTGTGATAGAAAATTTAAAAGAGCTGTGTCGCTTGACTGCAGAAAAAGAACTGATCACTTTGTTGTTGTTTTGGGCAAGCTTTTATTTTACTGGTTTTGAGAGTAGAACTCTACAAGTAGTACCATCCCTAGCCTTGATATGTATCCCAGGTTGGGCCAGAGCAGGTGATCATCCTGCCTCAGCCTGACTAATTACCACCTTACTAACTGAATTGGATAAAATCAAATGTTGATGTTGGTCAGAATTAACTTTAGACAATCAGAAAGGTTTTACTTTTATTTATAGTACTAGAGATTAGAACCCAGATCCCTTGAATATGTTAAGAAAGAACTCCACCAGGGCTGGAGAGATGGTTCAGTGGTTAAGAGCACTGTCTGCTCTTCCAAAGGCCCTGAGTTCAATTCCCAGCAACCACATGGTGGCTCACAAACATCTATAAAAGGATCTGATGCCCTCTTCTGGTGCTGTCTGGAAACAGCTAGAGTGTACTCATGTAAATAAAATAAATCTTAGAAAGAAAGAAAGGAAGAAAGGAAGAAAGGAAGAAAAGAAAGATAGAAAGAAAGAAGAAAGAAAGAAAGCACTCCACCATTAAGCTTCATCCCCGCACTCTTATTAGCTTTTTTTTGGTTGGTTGGTTGGTTGTTGGTTTCAAGACAGGATTTCAGTGTAGCCCCAGCTGTCCTGGAACTAGCTCTGTAGACCAAGCTGGTCTCAAACTCAGAGATCCAGCTGCCACACCTTCTTCCCCCAGCAGTGCTGGGATTAAAGGCATGCACCAGTACTGCCCGACCCTAATTAACTTTTTAATCTAAATCAATATAGATATCAAAAGAATACGCTGCCTGATTTGAAGAAGTTTGACAGGCAGGTTGACAGAAGGTACACGAAGCCCTGGATTTTTGTCCTCAGTACCAGACAATCCAGGCAAGGTGTCACAGGCCTGTAACTCCAGAACTCCTGCAGGTGGAGACAGAACTATCCCAAGTTCAAGAGCACTCTTTTATATAGTAAATTTGAAGCCGGCCTGGGCTATGTTAAACCTTATCTCAAAATAAATATTAAGCAAACTAAAAAGATGATAACAGTATCTATTGACAGGTAGGTGCTTGACTGAGAAGCACTAATATCAAACCATTCTAAACCATATTGTGAGTCATATTACTTTATTTTATAATTGAGATAACCCAAGGATGATTAAGTTGCTTAAACATTTTTTAATGTTATAGTCACAGTTTAAATTTAGAAGGCTATGCCATTAGCTCTTTATCTCCTGGAATTTTAAACCCTAGTTAATATGTGTAAAGAGAGCGGAACAGCTTACTCTTTATGCATTCATTTTTATCAGATTCATTCCCTGAGATTATTTTGTATCAGAGTCTAGATTCCAGTAAAACATTTTGCGACAGGCTGTCTGTATTATGTATCTCTGGCTGTCCTATGTAAACCAGGTTGGTTTTGAACACCCAGAGATCCACCTGCCGCTCTCTCTCGAGTGCTGGGATTAAAGGCACGTGCCACTACGCTCGGCTCCAAAATTCCTTTTCTTAACATTATGAAGCACAAGCCCTCCATGGTACAGAAACACCCAGGGAGGATACCTAATTCCAGGAGTCAGAACAGCCAGGGAACATATCAGATGTCAAGAAGTCCTTTGTAGATAGGATACATAAATAAATGCTGGAGAAACAAGTAGACGGGGGATTCGTTGGAGAGTGTACAAATAAGTTAAAGCACAACGCAGATAACAACACAGCACATACATAATTTATTGTGACCAAGTCCTACAAATGACGAGTGCCAGGAAATGAAGGTGAGGCTGAAGAGACCTCGTATCCAGTTCCATGATGCGTATGGTTTTGTACTCAATTCTTCAAGGCTAGGAGTGTCTTAACAACTCTATTCGGATACACGCAGCGCAGCCCACCAAACGGCTCACAAGAAGCTCTCATTCGCCAATGTGCGCAGTAAAGAAAAACAAGAGAGATAAAGTACTTAGCAGTTTCTACTATGGAATGTCGCAGCCACCGAAAAAAAGACGCGCTTGGGAACTGGATACAAGGACAGGAAAGGCTGCTCCGCTGCTAGACTTCCGGCGTACTCCGTTGTCAGGGTAACCGGAAGTTTATGCTACGGCCACGCCCCCATCAACCATAGAGTACCGGAAGACGCCTAAGCAGAGGCGGCCCAAACAGTGGGAAAGCCGCTCGGCTGCAGCGTGGTAGGGGCCGAAATGACGACCTTAGTTCTGGATAACGGAGCTTACAACGCCAAAATCGGTTACAGCCATGACAGTGTCTCGTAAGTGGTCGTCGTTCCCGAGGGACAGGACATGTACGGTTTTTGTTTTGACAGGCTGTGTTTGCGTGATCCACAGAGTTAAGTAATCCACAGACGCCATCGCGCGGCTCTAGCCTCAGTGGAGGATGCTCTTATCTAGAGCTGGGTTGTTTGGGTGGTTGGTTTGATGCTTTGAACTGAAATTGATTTGATTTTTGTTTGGGGCTGCGGGGCTCCGGAAGTGGAATGTATGTTTCGTTTGGTAACGGGAAATAGATTTCTCGAGATTGACTGGTGGGGACCAAAGTTTATGAGATTCAGAAATAGTGGGCAACGTGTTGGGCACGTTCGCCTTTAGAGGAACATTTAGAGGAACACAATTATAGGTTTTCATCGGATCCTCAAAAGGGTCAGTGCCCCCCAACCTTCCAAATTGTAAAACCCACATTATTAGGGCCCAGGAAGTTTGAGGGCATTAGGGAAACAACTTGAATAACCTGGTTGGTAAAATCGGGAACGCCACGGTGGCATCTTAAGATGTGTTTTGTAAAATGTATGTTTGAATAAATAGTAGACTTTTCTCAGTGCTAGATCTGAAACCTAGGATCTTGCATAGTACCTTCCCGCAGAGCTACACCCGCTGCTGCCTTGCAGCACGGCGTGTAATCCAGGATCACCTTAAACTTCAGATCCTCCTGCCTCCACCTCCTCCTGAGTGTTAGGATTACAGCTGAAAGCAACTACTTCAGGATTCAGTGGGCATTTGACTGAAATTTTTTTTCTTTCGTTCTTTTTTCTTTGGGGGGGGGGAAGGGGGGTTGGGTTTCGAGACAGGGTTTCTCTGTGTGGCCCTGGCTGTCCTGAAACTCACTCTGTAGACCAGTCTGGCCTCAAACTCAGAAATCCGTGTGCCTCTGGCTCCCAAGTGCTGGGATTAAAGGCGAGCGCCACCACCGCCTTGCCATTCATTTATTTCTTTAAAAAAATATAACAAGCCGGGCGATGGTCTTGCAGGCCTTTAATCCCAGCACTTGGGAGGCAGAGGCAGCCAGATTTCTGAATTCAAGGCTAGCCTGGTCTACAGAGTGAGTTCTAGGACAGCCAGGGCTATACAGAGAAACCCTGTCTCGAAAAACAAAACAAAACAAAACAAAACAGCAACAACAAAAAGAAATGAATGAATGAATGAATGAATGAATGAATGAATGAATGAAAACCTAGCCACTAGAATAAAGGTTAACAACTGAATTATCCTTTATGCCTGCTGGGAGAGGGAAAGTAACTTTCCTCCAATTGAGTGAAGCTGGGTATGTCACCCACTCCAGGACAGGCCTCACATTCAGGTGTAGTTGACCAACATATAATAGACTTCACAAGTTTGTTGTTGTTGTTGTTATTGTTGTTTTTGTATGTGTGCTTTTATTTGGTTATAGTTGTGTGGGTTTTTTTGGGGGGAGTTATTTTGTGTTCTTGTTTTGGGGGGATTTTGTTGTATTGCTTTTTGGGGGAGTTGTTTTTGATAAAGAACTTAAAATTGGGTGGGGAAGGAAGGGCTGGAGATCTGGAAGGACTCGGAGAAGGGGAAGAATGATCAAAACATATTTAAAATTAAAAATTGTATTAAGTATAAAAAGACAACAAAAAAGAAACCGAGAAGGTGCCTATAAATTGTTACTTTCTTCTTGAGAACATTTCATCAGTATGTATCCTGTTCGTGTTCTTTGACGACGGTTTGTTAGCACTTGAGGAATTATTTAGAGATATAATTCTGAAGACTAAGTAAAGGCACCTTAAGATTATTCGTAGACACCATGTATAGTTAGCAAAATCAAATGTGTGAAGGGAAGCAAGGTAAATTAGTCAAGAGTAGCAAACTCTTGTATATCAGAAGGCATTAGTGTGATTGACAGCAGGGTGGCTTCTTTTAACTGTGGCGTTAGGATCAAAGCTAGGTCCTTAAGCGTGCGCTTTATCACCGAGCCGCACCCCTTTCTTCTGAGAGGCAATATCTCACAGGCCAGTTTCCAGCTCCTGGCTCCAGTGGTGGTCTTTCCTCAAGTGCCCAAATATCTGGGATTACAGGCAATACTACCCTGCGCCCAGCCCATGCTGATCTTAAAATCAGACCTTCCAAGAACATTTAAACAGGCCGAAAAAGAAAAGAAAAATAGAAAAAGAAAAAGTTGCAGGTGTATAGTAAGTGAAAGAAGGTGCAACATTTTTATGGCATCATCTTAGTATCACGGCGTGTGTGTATGTATATGTGTGTGTGTGTGTGTGTGTGTGTGTGTGTGTGTGTGTGTGTGTGTATCCGTGTGGGTGTGGTGTGGTCTGACTTCCTGTCTAGATTGTGAGCTCATGTAGGCCGGCATCCATCTTTAAAGGTAGTGCAAGTAGTTCTTAACTTTGTCTTCTGTGGCATGGTATGCCAAAATTTTGAACTTGGCATTAAGAATGTCTACCTTAAAGTTTGAGGGGGAAAGTAGCTAGAAATTAGGACTGCCGGAGACTATGACCTTCAGTCTTGCTAAGGGAACATTTCTTTGTCAGTCTTCACTGTGGTTTTTCCACAGTGCAGCCTCTGTACTAACTTGTGGTTATAAAATAGTTAGTACAACAGCTGATATTTATATTTATTTTCTGTTCTTTACTTTTGAACTTCCTGTTGCAGGGATCAGATTCTTGAATTTGCAATAAGCTTTTTGTTGTTGTTGTTGTTGTTGTTGTTGTTGCTTACTCCAAATACCTTAAAATAAAAAGGGAAAAGAAAGGCAACCACACCCACCCCAAGAGTTCTTTAGGATCCTCTGAGAAAGACAAGGGTTCAGGGTTGAACACCAACCAGCACCTTGAACCCAGCAACCCAAAAGTGTTGTCGTAGTTACCCAGAGATGGTGAGAAATGCTAGTTTGTGAATGCAGTAGTCTTTTTTTGTTTGTTTGTTTTTTTAGATTTGGTTTTTTTCGAGACAGGGTTTCTCTGTATAGCCCTGGCTGTCCTGGAACTCACTCTGTAGACCAGGCTGGCCTCGAACTCAGAAATCCGCCTGCCTCTGCCTCCCAGAGTGCTGGGATTACAGGCGTGCGCCACCACCGCCCGAAATGTACCTTTTAGGGACTAAGTACCTGGAAGGTAATTCTTTATTTCTTTGCATCCAGGGTTATTCCCAATTGTCAGTTCAGATCCAAAACAGCACGTCTTAAGACATTTACTGCTAACCAGATCGATGAAATAAAAGACCCTTCAGGACTCTTTTACATCCTTCCTTTTCAAAAGGTAATCTAATTATGGTTCATTTCTAATATTATAAGCCTATAATTTGTGTGGTGGTGGTGGTGGTGGTGGTGGTGGTGGTGGTGGTGGTGTGGTGTGTCTGTGTGTGTGTGTGGTATGCATATATGTGTGTCTCAGGGATAGGGTTAGCATACAACTTTCTGGAGTTCTCACTTTCTACCCTGTTGAAGCAGGGTCTTGTTTCTGCCAGCATGCCGTGTACTGTAGGCTAGCTGCCTCTCCAACTTCTGGAGACTCTTCTGTCTCCCCCACCCATCTCTCCAGTAGGAGTGCTAAGAGTAAAAGTCTGTGAGCCACTGATGCTCCTGGGGATCAAACTTGCACCGTCAGATCTGTGCAGCTGGCGCCTGTGGCAGATGAGCCATTTCTTCAGCCTATAAGCCTAAATTGAAAGGTACTTATTTTTAGGTGTGTGTGTGTGTGTGTGTGTGTGTGTGTGTGTTTGTGAGTGAGTGATATGAGCGTGCCATCCCAGGGCTTGCGTGTGGCCGCCAGGGACAGCCTTGTCGAGTTGGCTCTTCTCTTTTATCTGTCTGTCAGCTCTGGGGATGGGACTCAGGCTGCCAGGCCTGTGAGGCGGGCTCCTTTACTCCCTGAGCCATCTTGCTCTCCGTCTCGTGTTTAACAGTTACTACAATAGCCTTGATATTAAGTTTTCATTTTGTTTTTGTTTGTTTTATTTTAGGGATACCTGGTGAATTGGGATGTCCAACGACAAGTTTGGGATTATCTCTTTGGAAAAGAAATGTATCAGGTAACAAGTTAGAGTATGTATTAAAATCTATTTCTGTGTTTTAATTCAAATGAAAAAATGGGGACTTACATTTATGAACTTGTGTGTATAATATTTGTAAACATTATGAACATATAGTTGCATGTATGTAAGGCACTTGGATATAGATTTCCTAGATTTTATTTATTTACTTTTGGAGAAAGAGTCTTTCCGAGTTGTCCTGGCCAGGCTAGAACTTGCTATATAGAACTGAGCAGCCTGGAACTCTGCCTGGGTGCTGGTATTAAAGGTGTATGATCTTCTGAATATTTAGGAAACATAACTAATAAAACCTCCAGGTTGGAAACTAAGTGCAGTACAGATAATCTTTGTGAAGTTCACTATTAAGTTTTTACTTCCTGCGTCTGCTGTTCTTCTGCGTATGCTAGGGAATGAAACCCTGGCATGTTGTGTGCTGGGTGCCCCTCCGTCAGTCACCCACATCCTCCCTCAGGCCAGTATTTCCACCATCACCAGACATACACCATCCCCATTCTGTCTCCCAAAGTGATATGTGTGCCTACATATCTGAATATGACTGGTACAAGAATTTTGGTTGGTTTTTTTTTTTTTTTGAAGATTTTTTTTAAAAGTGTGTGTGTGTGTGTATGTTTTAGAGAGAGCCACGTGTGTGCAGGTGCTCACAGAAGCCATGGAAAGTGTTGGATTCTTTGGAGCTAGCGCTACAGATGGTGTGAGCTGCCTGGTGTAGATGCTGAGAACTGAATTCCAGTCCTCTGGAAGAGCAGCAGGCACTTTTGACCCCCCAACCACTTGATCCCTGTCTTCAATCCCAAGAATGCTGTGATTATTTTCCGTAGATTGATTTATTTTACCTTGTGTGTGGGTATTTCCGCTGCACACATGTCTGTATACCACAGGCATGTAGTACCCATAGCAGCTAAAGAGGGTGGCACATCCCCTGGCTGGGATTTGAACCTGGCTTCCCTGGAAGAACACCCAGTGCTCTTAACCTCTGGACAGTCCCACAAGCCCCAAATTTTATGTCTTATCTATAGTGTAACAAGCTGAAAGGATGGTCAAATTTTAACTTATTCCAAAGATATGGAAAAACTCTCCAGCTGTCACCCATGATGTTAGAAGGAAAGAAGCCTGGGGGAGAAACGAAGCCGAGAGCTTCTGGTTGCCAGGAAGCCCTGCACCCTGGGCGCCTTCCCTCAGGCTAACCCTGAAGACAGGGAGCTCTGGGTAAAGCTTGTAGACAGCGTCAGAACTCGTTCCTAAGAACAGCCCCCAGTGGCGGGGCTGGGGGAGCGCTGTTCTCAGGGGTCCATAGTCCACGGCCTGAACCTTGAACTGCCAGTACAGAAAAGGCAAAGGATGAGACACCATACAAGGCTCCGTGTATGTTGCTGAGTTACAGTCTGCAGGTAACAGTCCTCCAGAAAGACCTCTGGAAACTTCCTGCCTTCTTCCTGTTTATAACAGAGCAATATGGCTACCCTATTTGGGTTGCTTCAGCGCTGACTTTTCTCTTTAGCAGTTTGACAGTTGGGCCAGCCCATGTTAATTTTTATTTTATTAAGGTAAGATTGCAACTAGATTCTCTTAAGCTCAGACCCTAAGTATGACCCTAAGTTACTCTATTTTATTTTATTTATTTATTTATTTAATTTATTTATTTATTTATTTATTTATTTATTTGGCTTTTCGAGACAAGGATTCTCTGTATAGCCCTGGCTGTTCTGGAACTCACTCTGTAGACCAGGCTGGCCTCGAGCTCAGAAATCCGCCTGCCTTTGCCTCCCAGAGTGCTGGGATTACAGGCATGTGCCACCACTGCCTGGTCCTAAGTGACTAGAACATTTAGGTTTTTCTGTAACTCTGTTCATGTATTAAATGAGGATTACAGTCAGTATTCTTATTGTGAGTATTAGATAATTTTGTTTATTACATACACACATATACATTTTTGTTGATAATCACTATAGATTATAAAACTTTTGGGATTTTTTTTCCTCCTATAGGTTGATTTTTTAGATACTAATATTATTATAACAGAACCATATTTTAACTTCACTTCAATCCAAGAATCAATGAATGAAATCCTATTTGAAGAATATCAGTTCCAAGCAGTATTAAGAGTAAACGGTAAGTTAAAAGGTTTTATTGAAATTAAATTATGAATAAGGTTATAAGTTGAGTAAAGAACTCAAGGTCTTGAGAATTAGGTGGTAGCTCTTAGGCCCAAGGGATATAAAACACAGAATTGTTGTTTTAAGCATAGAACTTTAGCTTAGCCTAGTGGCACAGGCCTGTAATTCTGGCAGCTTGGGAGGCTGGGGTGGGAGGATTGAGAATTCAGTTTGTCTGGACTGCAGTCTGAGTACAAGGCCAATCGAAGCGACTTGGTGAGAAGCCTGCTATCCAGTAAAAAGAGGCTAAGCTGTGAGTTCCAGCTCCACCAAACCGTAGGGTTAGCTTCAGTCTCTGGTCCCTTCTTCCATATTAAAGCCTGCAGTGACAAAAGGAAAAGATTGCATTCTTTTCTTTCTCTACCTACCACATAAGTGTGACCTTTAAACATTGAAACATGGATATGTTAAGATAGTTATAAAGGGACTGGAGAGATGGCTCAGTGGTTTAGACCACCTTACAGAAGACCCAGCTTGCTTTCCAGCACCGATGTCAGGTGACTTCAACTACAGTAACTCCAGTGCTCTGGCCACTGCAGGCACCTGCACTCACATGCACAGACAAAGGCTTAAGCCGGGCGTGGTGCCACACGCCTTTAATCCCAGTACAGGCAGAGGCAGGCAGATTTCTGAGTTCCAGGACAGCCAGGACTACACAGAGAAACCCTGTCTCGAAAAACCAAAATAAATAAATAAATAAATAAAATAAATAAATAAAAATAAAGTCTAAAAAAACCCAGACAATTATACATACAATTTAGAGGTATTTTTTTTTTAATTAAAGGCTTTTTTTGCTGTAGCCTGTTTGTGTGGTTTTGTTGTTGGGTGTTTTGTTTAGAGACAGGGTCTCTATATAACCCTCACTGCCCTAGAACTCCACCTGTCTCTCCCTGAGTGCTGGGATCAAAGGTGTGCGCCTCTATACCTCGCTTAAAGGCAGCTTTTTGCTGCCCTTTCTGTTTGCCTAGTTCGCTCCCTTTCTCTATTAAAGTGCTAGCCTCTTCTGATGTCTCATCTTCCCCTCTGCATCCTGCTAACAGCTGGCGCTCTTAGCGCGCACAGGTATTTCCGAGACAACCCTTCTGAACTGTGCTGCATCATAGTCGACAGCGGCTATTCCTTCACGCACATTGTTCCTTACTGTAGAAGCAAGAAGAAAAAAGAAGCAATTATTCGGTGAGCGACATTTAAATGTTATTTTCTTTCTCCTTTTACGTCATCTTCCTGCTGTTTCTTAGGATGAAATATGTGATAACTGAGCCAAAGTTGATTTCTCTAATTTTAGGATAAACGTGGGCGGAAAGCTCTTAACGAACCATCTAAAAGAGATCATATCCTACAGGTAATACTGGGCTTTGAACTTGGGAAGGATGAGGTGCCACCATACCCAGCTAGAGGTTGGCTAAATTTAAAAAAAAGGGGGGGGGAGCTGGAAAGATGGTTCAGAGGCTAAGAGCACTGGCTGCACTTCCAAAGGACCCTGGTTTGATTCCAGGACCTACATGTAAGCTAGCAACTGTTCATAACTCTAGTTCTCTGGTCTCTGGAGACTGAACACAAGTAAACAGATATGTATGCAAGGAAAAAAAATATTTATATATATTTATTTTATATATATATATATAATAAATCTTTAAAAATAATTTAAATGATACTTTAAAGTTATGTTCAATTGCTGCTCATTTCAAATTTTATCCATTTATAAACTGCATTGCAAGTGTGTGTGTGTGTTTGGTATATGCACATGGTGTGTGCCACCATGATATAAATTTCTGTTCTGTTAGGCAGCTGCACGTGATGGATGAAACTCATGTGATCAATCAGGTGAAAGAAGACGTGTGCTACGTTTCTCAGGATTTCTACAGAGACATGGACATTGCCAAGTATGTACAGTGGTAATCCGTTGTTTGGGAAATTGATTTTCAGGTGATGTTAACAATGACGGAGTTTCATCAATCTCTACTTTGTCTTTAAGGTTAAAAGGAGAAGACAATACAGTGATGATTGACTATGTTCTGCCTGACTTTAGCACAATTAAAAAGGGCTTTTGTAAGGTAACTTTATATTTCCTTTTTGCTTTTTATTTTTATGTGATGTATGTGGGTATTTTGCACACATGTATGTCTGTACACTATGCATGTGCAGTACCCACAAAGGCCAGAGGAAGGTGTCTGATTCCCTGGAACTGGAGTTACTGACAGTTGTGAGCCACTGTGGAAGTGCTGGGAATCGAACCTGGGTCCTCTAGAAGAACAGCCATTGCTCCTAGTTACTAAGCTACCCCTCTAAACTCTGTAAGGTGATTAAGAACAAAATCCTTTATACAATCTTCTTAAGTGACACCCTTCACTGGAATTGTAAAGCATTTCACATCTATCTAGATCGACAGGGTATTGCAATGCCTGCCTTCCTTCTAGCCATTCTTTAGGCACAAGTAGAGGAATTTAATAAGTCTCACCTTAAAAATGTTGTGGAGAACAAACGCCACTGCATGTTCCCAGTGTTAAGAAGCAGTTTGTCCTGATCGTCAAGATAATTTCCCTTTGTCTTTGATCAGCTCAGGAAAAGACATTTCTGAGTTGGTAAATGTGAAGTCTGACCTTCTAGTTACTGGCTTGATAAAGACTCTTGGGAAATTAAAAATTTCAGACTGAACAGTGGTGGCACATACTTTTAATCCCAGCACTAGGGAGGGAGGGACAGACAGATCATGTGGGCTTGAGGCTAGCCTGGTCTACAGAGTGAGTTCCTGGACAGCTGGAGCTACACAGAAACCACCACCACCAACAATATAAAATTTCTATTCAGAAATGTAAGGAGGTGGGCTGGAAAGATGGCTCAGTGGTTAAGAGCGCTGACTGCTCTTGTAGAAGTCCTGAGTTCAATTCCCAGCAATGATGTGGTGGCTCACAGCCATCTGTAGTGGGATCTGCAGCCCTCTTCTGAAGATAGCTACAGTGTACTTGTATACATTATATACATACATGCATACATACATACATACATACATAAATGTAAGGAGACATGATAGTATTCATTTAGAACTGTGAGAAACTGGCAACAGCCTAAACATCTAATAATATATTCATATAATAAGCAGTAATGAAAGTAGTGCAGCGCTACATGACTAGTATGGCTCTGCCCCAAAATGTAATGTTTAATAAGAAATAATCTGTAGAAAGGGGTGTATACTTTCAGGGCATATGGAATACCTTATTTAGAATTCAGCAACAATAGCGTAGTTTTATATAGTTTCGAAAGATTATGTGAGTGATGAGCATTGGAGTTTAAAAGACATGATAATTTATTTGTCAAGTTGCATCAAGCTGTGTAATGGGTATTTGCATTTTATGGAAGTATTTGTATTTAGCATACCTGAGATCTTTTGGTTTTTTCCTATTGTAGAGGAGAAATACACATCCAAATTCAGGAAGGAAAATCGCCCCAAACATTTTGACTGCAGAGCTGTCTTCATTAGACATGCTTGGCCATCTGCACATTTTGTATCCAATTATAATGTGTATCGAGTGGTGATAAGAGGTGCAGTGGGGAACATGACAGTGGTAAAGCTGTCAGTTCTGCAGGGATGGCGCCTGCATCATGTCACAGTGATGTCTAGTCTCTCCCGACTGGAGTCATTAAAATCTGTGTGGTTCCCATTCTTCTTCCCAGGAGTTCCTAAGTCAGAAAACTTAAATGTTTTTGCTGCATAATGGACAGCCACCTAGGAATCTTTCTTTAAGGACGTTTCCCTCCACGTGAGTGGCATGCCATTAGATTATCAGACATGATCTTCTGAGTTCTGTCCATTTCTTCCTTGATTTCTCAGATCGGCACCAGTGAGCCAGCATCAGTGAGGTCGTCCTCACAGTTGACCAGTGTTTGCTCTCTGTGCTGGGGGAGAGGCAGGGCGGGAGGTGACATACAGACAGTCATGTGACCGTTAGTCACAGCACAAGAAGCAGGTGGCATTAAGGCTGCCAGGAGATTTTCGTTGATCTGACCTTGCGAACAGTCGAGTAGGAGCTTGAATCTCTTTAGCTTCATACAGACTTCTTGGCTTTGGCCTGCATAGCTTGGCGCCTTGACCTGAGTGGGCATGGCAGGGGAGTGAAGCAATCTGTAGCTCAGCTCTGCGGGGACAAGGTCAGTAGGAGGATCTGTTACAGCAGCCCCAGGTTGGAAACATCTGAGGGGAGGAAGCCATAGCTGCTGGGCTTTGTGCACACTGACCGATCATTAGGCTCAGATGGATCAGAAGGAGGCTTTGCCATTGCAAGCCTGGCCCTTGAGGGGACTGCATGGCCAGTTCCCCGGGCATTGCAGCATCGCTCCTTTACCTGGCAGTGTCTGTAGCTTCGCATTTACCCGGCTCCATCTACTCCTCACAGTCACTCTGCTTCCTAGGCGCCTCACACTGACCATCAAGGGCTTTCATGCGCGCTGCACGCCTTACCAGATGACCACATAAAAAGTTAATTGAGGGGACTGGAGAGATGGCTCAGTGGTTCAGAGCACTGACTGTTCTTCCAAAGGTCCTGAGTTCAAATCCCAGCAACCACATGGTGGCTCACAACCATCCATAATGAGATCTGACGTCCTCTTCTGGGGTGTCTGAAGACAGCTACAGTGTACTTACATATAATAATAAATAAATATTTTTTTAAAAAGTTAGTTGAATTTTACTAAATGAGCTATTATATTAAGTATATTTTTAAAAAGAATATTTTACTCTTTATTGATAAATTTAAATTTTTATGCCTTACGTACAATCATGTTTAGTCATTTATATGAAAGCTGTATATGTAGTAAGCTTAATTTAAAATTTTTTGGGTGCTTTAATACTTGATTTTGTTGTTTCCTGCTAGGAAAACAAAGACATATTTATGACATTAGGAAAAACACTCTTGCATAAAATGACAAAAATGTCTGTGATACTTTGTATCTTAGTTAGGGTTTCTGTTGCTGTGAAGAGACTGAAGTAACTCATAAAGGAAAGTTTTTGACTGGGGCTGGCTTACAGTAAGCCTGTTATCATCCTGGTAGGAAACATGGTGGCACACCTGGTCCTGGAGAGGGAGCTGAGAGATCTGCCTCTGGATCAGCAGGCAGCAGGAAGAGAGAGACACTGGGCCTGGCTTCAGCATCTGAGACCCCCGAAGCCACCTGCAGTGGCACACTCCCTCTGACAAGGCCACACCTCCCAGTAGCGCCACTCCTTGGTGACAAAGCATTCAATCTATGAGTCTGTGTGGGCCATCCTGTTTAAGCCACCACACTTAGGATAGTGTTGATTTGAACCGTGATACATTAGTCAGGAATGCTTGGGAAATATAAAGCCTTGATTTTTCTCCTGCTAATAAAAGGAACACTAACAACAAATAGAGAAATAAGATCTATAATATCACTGGACAAACAACAGAAATTCTAATTTTACTTCTTCTCAGAAAGAGGGTGCCTGGTAAAGTATAAATTGTCAGACCTAAATTGAGAATATTCCTTTATCTTTAGTGATAACCACTTTCTGCAGAACCATTATAACACAAACTGACAGTTTCTTTAATGTACTGGAAATAAATGTCTGAGGGCCATTGAATTCAGTAAATCACAGAAGCTTCTCTGACCAGCTTCTCACATCCTTCTAAATTCCTTCGCTTGCCTATGTCTAAAAACAGGCTTTGGAATTGTACCCTTGAAAACAGAAACTCCTTGTGCTTCCAGATTACATCTTAATGACTAATGGCATTTGTGCTGACTTTCAGCGAGGACACCGAGTGCTGGCTCTTTTCCCTGGTTAGATATTTGGCCAGTCAGCCTGGCCATCATCTGTAAATCAGGGCTTTAAACAGCCGTAAACCTTTAATGTCCTTCAGTTTGTACTGGCCTCAGGTATTTTTCCAGAATTGAAAACATGAACTATCCTTTACTCAGTTTAGTGTGTGCCTTTTTTCCTTTTCTTCTTTTTTTTCCTTTTTTCCTTTGAACAAGGTCTCATACTGTAATCTGGGCTAACCTCAGACTTGTACATTTCTTCTGCTTCAACCTCCCACGTGTTGAGATTACAGGTGTATGCACCATACCAGGCTGCGGTGGTTTGAACACGCTTGACCCATGGGAAGTGACACCATTAGAAAGTGTGGCCTTAGTGGAGGAGGCGTGGCCTTGCTAGAGGAAGTGTGTCACTGTGGAAACAGTGCTTTGAGGTCTCATATATATGCTCAAGTCTGGCCATTGTGATCCAGACTCTTCTCCTGACTGCCTGTGGAAGCCAATGTCCTTCTGGCTGCCCTTGGATCAAGATGTAAACTCTCAGCTCCTTCTCCAGCACTGTGTCTGCCTGCATGCTGCCATGCTTCCTGCCATGATGATACTGAACTGACCTCTGAAATTGTAAGCCAGCCCCAATGAAATGTTAACTTTTATAAGAGCTGCCTTGGGCATGGTGTCTCCTCACAGCAATGAAACTCTAACTAAATACAGGCATAATGTCAGTTGTAAGTTAATTAGTAAATTTATAGGGAATCTTTTCCATTTTACCTAAAACAGGATGCTACTTCTTCTATGGAGAATAATACAATTTTTCTTACTACAACAATTATTTAATTGGGTTAGATGTGACTTTTATTTATACTTTCTTTGTTTTCCTGGAAATATTATATAATGATCTGGAACGTTTTGTTTAAAATTTATCCTATGAACAGAGTGTTCCCAAATGATAGCAAGCTGAATCATTCGTACCCAGGCTATAGTGTCTGGGCATATTTACGGTGTGCTTTGGGCTGGTATGATAGACCTTGAATAAGACACGTGACCTTCCTGAGCCTAATTATACTGTGAATGAAAGACAGCATGCCTGTTGTTAGTGCTGTGTGAGACTTGTGGAACACTACATAAAATGTCTAGTGCAGTCAATGGCACTGTGTCATTGTGCATGCCACTGCCCAGGAGGGTACTGAATACCCACCATATACAGTGGACAGTGTGGTGTACTATGTGATGAACGCCATAGGTTAGGGAGAACTACATGTGTGTTAAGGAAACGTGTGTGTGTGTATGTACTTGCATATATGTGTGTGTGTATACTTGCACATATATGTGTATATTCACATACATTACTCATTCGTTTTGTTTTGTTTTGTTTTTTCGAGACAGGGTTTCTCTGTGTAGCCCTGGCTATCCTGGAACTCACTCTGTAGACCAGGCTGCCCCTGAACTCAGAAATCTGCCTGCCTCTACCTCCAAAGTGCTGGTATCACAGGTGTGCGCCACCACTGCCCAGCGCATTAGTCATTCGTAATACAAACATTTTCACTTATTTTGGGTGTGTTGTGGTGGAAAACTGCATCTGTCAGCTGGATGAAGTGAGTGACCGTAGCTGGATCTATAGGGAATAGTGACTGTAAGCCTGAGCAGGAACTTCGTCTACTGATGTGGATCCCAGCTCACTGACTGGTAGGCGAGCAGAGAGAACAGGCTTGATCATGTACAGTTTGTGTTTGCGCTATAGACCCAATGCAGTTGGCGTTAAAGGGGACATTTCAGGAATGTAAAGCGCGCCTTTGCTTAGTTCTTTGGAAATGGATTTTTTATGGTTTGAGAGTTTCACACGTGCATTTAATGCCTTTCAGACCCTCTGTCCTTCCTCTCCTGTGCCTCCCTACCCTGACCCTCTGTCCTTCCTCTCCTCTGCCTCCCTACCCTGACCCTCTGTCCTTCCTCTCCTCTGCCTCCCTACCCTGACCCTCTGTCCTTCCTCTCCTCTGTCTCCCTACCCTGACCCTCTGTCCTTCCTCTCCTCTGCCTCCCTACCCTGACCCTGTCCTTCCTCTCCTCTGCCTCCCTACCCTGACCCTCTGTTCTTCCTCTCCTGTGCCTCCCTACCCTGACCCTCTGTCCTTCCTCTCCTCTGCCTCCCTACCCTGACCCTCTGTCCTTCCTCTCCTCTGCCTCCCTACCCTGACTCTCTGTCCTTCCTCTCCTCTGCCTCCCTACCCTGACCCTCTGTTCTTCCTCTCCTGTGCCTCCCTGCCCTGACCCTCTGTCCTTCCTCTCATGTGCCTCCCTGCCCTGACCCTCTGTTCTTCCTCTCCTCTGCCTCCCTACCCTGACCCTCTGTTCTTCCTCTCCTCTGCCTCCCTACCCTGACCCTCTGTCCTTCCTCTCCTCTGCCTCCCTACCCTGACCCTCTGTCCTTCCTCTCCTCTGCCTCCCTACCCTGACTCTCTGTCCTTCCTCTCCTCTGCCTCCCTACCCTGACCCTCTGTCCTTCCTCTCCTCTGCCTCCCTACCCTGACCCTCTGTTCTTCCTCTCCTGTGCCTCCCTACCCTGACTCTCTGTCCTTCCTCTCCTGTGCCTCCCTACCCTGACCCTGTCCTTCCTCTCCTCTGCCTCCCTACCCTGACTCTCTGTCCTTCCTCTTCTGTGCCTCCCTACCCTGACCCTGTCCTTCCTCTCCTCTGCCTCCCTACCCTGACCCTGTCCTTCCTCTCCTCTGCCTCCCTACCCTGACCCTCTGTCCTTCCTCTCCTCTGCCTCCCTACCCTGACTCTCTAACCTTCCTCTCCTGTGCCTCCCTGCCCCGACCCTCTGTCCTTCCTCTCCTGTGCCTCCCTGCCCTGACCCTCTGTCCTTCCTCTCCTCTGCCTCCCTACCCTGACTCTCTGTCCTTCCTCTCCTCTGCCTCCCTACCCTGACCCTCTGTTCTTCCTCTCCTCTGCCTCCCTACCCTGACCCTCTGTCCTTCCTCTCCTGTGCCTCCCTACTCTGACCACCAGTTTTCCTTCCTAACAGAAGAAGCTGTGCTTGTTTTAACCAAGTCTACTTAGTGCTGCCCATGCGTGCATGGGCGTAGGGCCACCAACTGGATCGTGACGGCCACATGTGCGAGTGTGGCTTCATCACATGGTCACTTCTGAAGTAAGGGAAGAGCTAGATGGGGTGGGAACACAGGAGAGCAGATACTATTACTGCATCTTCTTTATTTAGCAATGGAATCACTGTACAACTACAGGTCAACTCCTCTTCTGCGGTCTCCTTTCCTTTCTTTCAAAAATGCAGAGTATAGCTGGGCGTTGGTGGCACACGCCTGTAAAATCCCAGCACTCTGGGAGGCAGAGGCAGGCGGATTTCTGAGTTCGAGGCCAGCCTGGTCTACAGAGTGACAGCCAGGTCTATACAGAGAAACCCTGTCTCGAAAAAAAAAATGCAGAGTATAGCTGGTAGACTGTCTGTAGGGCGAGATTGCCATAGGACCATTTCTTTTCTTTCCTTTCCTTTCCTTTCCTTTCCTTTCCTTTCCTTTCCTTTCCTTTCCTTTCCTTTCCTTTCCTTTCCTTTCCTTTCTTTTCTTTTCCTGTTTTTTTTGGAGGCAACTCTCCTCCACCCACCCCTACACCTGTTCTGGAACTCATTATTTAGCCTAGGCTGTCCTCACATTCACAGAGATTTGCCTGCCTTTACCTTAAGATAATTTTTATTTGTATGCTATGGCATCAGGAAAGGAAACACATTTTCTAACTTTTGAGAATCATAAGACTTCAAATAAGGTAGTTACTAGTATTAGATATTTTCTAATTACTATTTGTCATATGAACAAGGTAATGTAGCTTAAACTCTCTCTACTTTGCTTTAAGCCCAGAGAAGAGATGGTGCTGAGTGGGAAGTATAAATCTGGGGAACAGATTCTTCGCCTTGCCAACGAGAGATTCGCTGTTCCAGAAATACTCTTTAACCCCTCTGACATTGGCATTCAGGAGATGGGGATCCCAGAAGCCATTGTCTATTCAATTCAGAACCTACCTGAAGGTACGTTGAAGGTCAGAATAAAGTGTTAAAGAGAAACAGTTTTGAAAAGTACTGTTTGTAAGTAATCTAAAAAAATAAAATCTATATTATTGGCAGAAATTTCCAGATCCTATAATGCATTTAAATAATTCTTGTTTGATTTGTTCTGGATCATAAATTATATTTGGAAAAAGTCATTATAGTCTATTTAAGCATGAATATATCTTCTTTCCTTAAGTATTAAATTGCTGCCTTCATTTTAGAAGTCTATTTACATATTGATTGATTGATTGGTTGATTGATTGAGGCACATTTTTGCTATGTAGCTCAGACTGGTTTAGAACTCAGGATCTTCCTGCTTCAGCTCCTGAGTATTAGAATTATAGGGGCGTGCTAGAAGGCTTGACTGAAAGTTTTAACCTAAATCTACATAGAGTTGAAATTTAGAGGTTTTAATGGATTGCTTTTTCAGCAATTTGTAAGGCTGATTTATTCATTCTGTGATATTTAGAATGACCGGATTACTTTTTATTTCTCTTTTTTTTCCTTTTGTTTTTTGGCTTTTCGAGACAGGGTTTCTCTTTCTCTGTGTAGCATTGGCTGTCCTGAGTCTGTAGCCTCGACTTCACAGATCTGCCTGCCTCTGCCTCCACCACCACCCAGCAGTCTAAAGTACTCTAATAAGATAGACAGGAAAATGGCTCTGGCCTTTGTATATGAACCTGACCGCCTGAGTTAATTCCCCAGAACTTACGTAATGGTGGAAGGAAAGAACCAATGTCACAGAATTGTCCTCTGACCTCTGCGCTTGGTCTGTGCAAGAATGTTCCTCCCCTATCGTGTGCATGTGCACATAGGTATGCACACAGTAATAAAAAAATCAAAATGACTGGAGCACAGTGTTTCACAGTGACATCTGGATTTTTCTTAAGTGTCCTCGAGTTTTAGAATACATTCATATGCTGTCTTCCTACTGTAAAGGTATATATATATATATATATATATATATATATAAAATTTGTGTGTGTGTGTGTGTGTGGTCTGTCTGAGTTTGTGTGCCACATGCATGCAGAGGTCCTCAGTAGCCAGAAGATACCCTGGAGCAGGGGCCACAGGCAGTTTCAAACCACTGGATGGGAAATGACCTGGGGATTTTTGGAAGAGCAGTAAATTCTCTCGGCCACAGAGCCATCTCTCCAGCCTTTGCTTCTTTATAAGGAGCAGTCTTGGCACCAGAAGACATGTAGTGCACACAGTGCGCTTTCCCCTCACTGAGAACAAAGTCAGTCCTGCTATTCCACTGCACAGATGTTCTCCTGCTTCACAGTTTATATGTAGTTGTAGTCATGACGTATAGTAGCAACACAGGTTTTCTACGTTTTTCTACAATTTTATCAGAAATATTTTCCATGTAAATCTTCAATTCTATCATAAAATGTTTGTATCCCATATTTTGATTAATTTAGCAATGTTTTGCGTGTCTACCACTTTATTCTTTAATTTTCCATGAAAATTGTCAATTTTAACGTGTTTATGTGAAATATTTTCCATGTAAATCTTTAATTTTATCATAAAGTGTTTTTACTTCCCTTAAAAAAAAAAAAAAAAAAAGCCAGGCGTGGTGGCACATGCCTGTGATCCCAGCACTTGGGAGGCAGAGGCAGGCGAATTTCTGAGTTCAAGTCCAGCCTGGTCTACAGAACAGCCAGGGCTACACAGAGAAACCCTGTCTCGAAAATCAAAGGAAGGAAGGAAGGAAGGAAGGAAGGAAGGAAGGAAGGAAGGAAGGAAGGAAGGAAGGAAAAGAATGAAAGAAAAGAAAGAAAGAAAAGAATGAAAGAAGAAAGAATATCAACACAGGGCAGCTTTACCTTGATGAGTAGAAGTAGGCTTGGGATGGCCAGTGCCCATTATTTCTTGGGTTTTCCAGTTGTGCTCTAGGTTTTTCATACTGGTACAATTGATAATGCCTAGCGTGCTTGTTCACGCCGGCCTTCTTTGTTTAAAGGCCATATAGATTATACGTGTTTCCTCATCAAAGGTCTGCATCATGCAATAGATATATCTGTTTAGTGTGAGAACATAGAAATGTGGACTAGCAAGTTAAAAATACCGAGGAAGGCCTTTTTATTACAAAAGTTTATAATCTCATCTCTAGAAAAGAGATTCCCTTCATTTTAGGAAAGAAGAATGATAATTATGATTCAGACTCTGCTGCAGAAAGTTAATTTATATATGGCTTCCATGCAAATATAATTGGGAGCCAGTAGTTCACCCACCTTAAAATGTTCTGTTTTAAAGGCCCGTGAGGTCACTTTTCACTGTCTTAGTGTCTCCACCCGTGTTCACTATTGCCTTGTGGTAAATCTTAAAATGCAGCCTCGGGTGGTGGGGCAGATCTGTAATCCTAGTACTGTAGGGAATGAGGCAGGGGGATTACTGTTCAAGACCTTCCTGTCCTATATAGTGGGGCCTTGTTTTAACCAGCAGCAACAAAGTCTTCATAGTAAAAACAAGAAAAAATTTTGAAATCTTAGCGATGGGCCCCAGGGTGTTTGGTTTCCTGGCCACGCCCACACGCTCAGCTGGGTCTTTCCAGAGACAAGCAGATTTTCTAACTCTGTTTTTCTTCTCTTCTTTCCTTTCTTTTTTTCTTTTAAAGAAATGCAGCCACATTTTTTTAAGAACATCGTTTTGACGGGAGGAAATTCCCTTTTCCCGGGATTCAGAGAACGTGTTTACTCTGAAGTTCGCTGCCTGACACCGACTGACTATGATGTCTCTGTCGTGTTGCCTGAGAAGTAAGTGTTTGTTGGTGTATAGGGCAGCGAAAGCCAGCTTGCAGGGAGGGGGCTTGTGGGAGATGTGACGTTAAGGCGAGACTCAGTATAGAGACTGGCACATTTATTCCCCAGTGGGATCCTTGTTCTCTTTCTTTCAAAGCTGAAATCTTGATTTCTGAGTGGGGTAGAAGAGGCTCCATGCCAGGCACAGCGTGGACACACTACGGGAGCTCAGCAGCAGGAGCTCTCCGTGTGTCTCCACCCTGCTTCCCAGGCTCCTTATATACAAAGAAGCCAAACTCTTCCTAGATTTATCTTAGATGTGCCACCTCAAGATAGGATCTCTCAAGAACAGAAGTTTAAGAGTTGAATTATTAAGAGTGGCACTGCCACCTTGGGTTTTTTTGTTTGTTTGTTTTTTCGAGACAGGGTTTCTCTGTCTAGCCCTGGCTTTCCTGGAACTCACTCTGTAGACCAGGCTGGCCTGGAACTCAGAAATCCACCTGCCTCTGCCTCCCAAGTGCTGGGATAAAAGGCATGTGCCACCACCGCCCGGCCTGGGAATTTTTTTTTTTTAAGTTCTAAGTGTTTTTGGTGAACCTTTATAGTTAACTAGACTTGTTTGTTTGGTTTATTATTATTATTATTATTATTATTATTATTATTATTAAAATGGTGGTGTTGTAAGACCCAAAAAAACCGAGGGTGCCCCAGCACCCCACGCCTCAGAAGGCGACACCCATATCACTCTCGAGAAACGGTCTTGATGCAATTAGCAAGAGGATTTTTATTCCAGAGCTCTGGGGTCCGCAGCCGTACACTGCACAGGGGTAGAGGACTGTGGGCCCTGAGCAACTCAAGTCAGGGGTATTAAAGGGAAAAATCACAAGGCAAGGGGTGGAATACAATCATGCACGGGACGGGAAGCACAGAATGAGCAAGCCAGGCAATAGTTCAGTCTTAAGGAAGGTTAAAGATTATCTAGAGCAAACATCCTTGGGGCATTGCATAGTTAAACATTGGGCCAGTCTTCAGATGAGCCATTTCCTGGGACTGTGTGGGCTATCTCTCGAGGCCAGAGGTCTCAAGCTGAGGGTCGAAAGGCAAGTTACTCAGTGACTCAGTGCTAAGATAATTGCTGGGGTCTAAAAATAGAGTTGGGGGGTCTCAGTGTGGTGCTTGTCCGTAACCACAGCTTTGGGGATTTAGAGATGGGGAAAGCAGAAGTTCAATGCCAGCGACTGTTTCAGAAAACTGAGAGAGAAAAAGTTTAATGTCTCCTACTCCTCTTATGAGAAAGACAGTATCATTCCATCCTAAGCTGTAAAAGTTAAGGCAGGTCTTTAGAGCCATAGGAGTGTGCTGAAAGAGCATCCTACTCCGAGTTTGCATTGGCTGTTGGAGAGAGAAGGCCCATGCTCTCTTTACATGCTCAGTTTACAGCAGGGACCGGAGTAAAGCCCCGTTACATCACCTGAGCCAAAGAGCTTTCATTTTAGTGTTACTGTATGTGTGTGGTGTGCGGGGTTGGGGACGTGTGTGTAGAGGTCAGGGGACAACCCTGTGGAGTTGGTGTCCCCGTCCACCTTTACCTGGGTCCCAGGAATGAAACTCATGATGAAAGGCTTAGGCAGCCAGAACTAACACTGTAAGCTAACTACCACACCTCTCGGAAATAGGAGTTCTCTTTTATTTGTTTCTTTGAGATAGTCTCTCTGGCTGGTCTGAGACTACAATAGCCTCAAATTGCTCTGCCTCTGCCTCCTGAGTGCTAGGATTAAAGGCCCAGCCACCACACCATGGTCAAATCGGGAGTTCTTAACTAAAAGATTGCCTAGTGTTAGTGGCAGAGTTACAAATGAGATCCTATTCTGTTTAAATTTAAATTTACACTAAAGTAGTATTTTTCAAGGTCAATAGTAATTAATACAAGGTCCTTATCTATATCATTTTTAATTTTCCTTTTTGTTTATTTGAGACCTGGTGTTGCTTGTTATGTAGTCCCAACAGACCCAAACTGACAATCATTGTGCCTGTGCTGCTAGTGCTGGGGTCACAGATATGAACCACCTATACAACGTCCATTTGTAGCTAGTAAAGTTTAACATTTTTTAAGTTAACCTTTAAATTAAATCCTTATCGAAATCTTTCAAAGGATTAAGGAATTGTTAAATGCTGGAATAATTTTTGTCAGCCGCAATATTCATATACTTCCTGACCTTGGGTTTTTACCTTGTGCATACATGCCTGAGGCCAAGGGACTGAAACGATTCACTATTGTTCTTTAATTCAAGGAATCATAATGTGCATTTTTCCTTCCAGAAAAAAAAACCATACAGGTACAGATACAAAGATATAAATAAGCCTGTTAATAAAAGGCTGCAAATGCAGTGTGTAAGGACAGTACTCTTCGCCTGTTTTGATCTCAGCTGGGAAAGCTTAGAACTTAGCACAAAGCAGGCGTAGCTGTGGTCAGCAAAGCCCATTGCATGCTTCCGTTGGTTGGCTGTACCTATTGTCTGGTACAGTAGTACAGTGGCATTATCAGCATTGTTTTATAGCAGCCACAGCTGCTAGCTGGCTTAGAATCTTCTGTTCCCATCTTAGCCAGCTGGTCCATTGCTTCTGTGAGAATGGTTAATATATCATCACTTTAGGTCTGGAGTTGGAACATTTTCCCCTTTACTCGTCTACAGCTTCTGTTTATGTGCTGCTGTCTTCAGTTAAATAGAGGGGTCCTGTGTAGGGCCCAGAGGGGAAGAACAAACCCACTGTTTGTACCAGTGAGGAGGAGCTCATCTCTAGACCTTAAGTGGAGTTGCATTGAGTTGAGCAGAGCTTCCGGCTGTTCAGTTCATAATTGACTTGCTCTGCAGCCGGCGGCGGCTGGGCTCACTTGTGCGGTCACGTGTCTGTTTCAGCCCTATCACTTACTCCTGGGAAGGTGGCAAGTTGATATCCGAGAACGATGACTTCGAAGATATGGTGGTTACAAGAGAAGATTATGAAGAAAACGGACATAGTGTCTGTGAAGAGAAATTTGATATTTAAGAAATATTTCTGAATGAGGGTCTTGGAAAGTTTATTTCAAAGTTCCTTTTAAAGGAGGTTAAGATCTATGTTACTATTCATCGTAAGATAAAGTCTTGGACTTATGTAAACATTCTGAGTCATGGCTTCTGTGCGCAGGCTTCTTACGTCAGTTATTGCAGTGAGCAATAACTGTCATTCAGCCGGGTTTCATTTAGTAGTTTCTACTAAATGTAGACTACTAAACGATACTTATTCTCTTCCTGAGAATAGATTATTTTTCATGAGAAAGTGAAAGAGCAAATGTTTAATTCTTCATACTTGAAAACACAAATCTGAATATCTCACCCATCAGTTTTCCTTAGAAGATACTTTGTGTAGTTTCGACTGTGTCTAGCTAAAGTATTTACAGACTGTCAAGATTTTGCTGTCTTAAAACCAAGTATTTTATTTAAAGTTTGTTATTTTTATTTGTACATAATAAAATTTGAAAGATCAATATTAAATGTGTCTGTGTAATGTTTATTTTTTTACTTAGTGAAAGTCCGAAAGAGGACAGGTGTCTATAGTGTATGTGGTTACCACTGTTTTGCAGAAATGTACTAATTTTAAAGTTCTTTTATATGACACTCTTCAGGGGCAGCTTATTAAGATAAGATGCTCAGTGACGACTCTTGCCAAGCATGCTCAAAGCCTTGTGTCTGAGCTCTGTGTTTCCAAAGCAATAGCTTTCCAATTTAAGGAATGAGTTGGTAATGTCCTTGAGTTAAAACATGGCATCACCCGGTGGTGGTGGTGGTGGTGGTGGTGGTGGTGGTGGTGGCGGCGGCACATGCCTTTAATCCCAGCACTTGGGAGGCAGAGGCAGGTGATTTCTGAGTTCGAGGCCAGCTGGTCTACAGAGTGAGTTCCAAGACAGCCAGAGCTACAGAGAAACCCTGTCTCAAAACAAACCAAACCAAACAAACAAACAAACAAAAAAAAACACGCCATCTTGGAGGGAACTCAAGGAGAACTAAAAAAAAGGCTCATTAAGACTCAAAAACCAAACAACTCAGAAGTCTCAAAAGGTCTCTAAACCTTAGCAGAAGAGGCACAAGGCCTCTTCCTTCCCAGCATCTGTTAACAGTAAGGCCTTCTGGGAATATGTTTCTGACCTGCCAGTCATGTAGAGCACTCCCAGGTTTCAGCTTTTTCTGAGTTGTTGCCCATGCTGGGATGGGCTTTCAGTGACACAGCTGCCTTTGAGACATCCGTGCTGCTATATGTGACCCCTCACCCATACTCCTGTAAGTAACCCCAGTAAACGCCTTGATTCCCCCAGTTGTACCTGGGCAATATTGTTACTTTGATCTGTCTTCCATTCCCTATCTGGGATGAGTAGATATTTATATAGACCTTGCCCCTGAATAGTGTCAAACAACACAGTGAATGGGTCAGAGAAGGTGCCGGGACTGCATGAGTAACAGAGAAGTCCTGTATCTGTAGATGTCAGAACTGTCAAAAACAGAAAAAATATGTGCCCTACCACGAGGCTGGATAGCTGCATGAAGAATGAAACCAAACCAACTCTTACCTGCAACTCTAAGTGGATCAAGGATCTCCATGTAAGAGCTGATCCTGGAATCTGATACAGGAGAAAGTTGGAAATGTGTTTCAACTTAGAGGCACAGAAAAGAACTTTGTGAATAGGACCCAGCAGCCCAGACATCAGGACAAACAACTAACAAGTAGGACCTTGTGAAGTTAAGAAAACTTCAGATCACCATCCTTTGGTGAAGAGGCAACCTATAAGAATGGGGGGCGGGGGGGGGGGCGGGGAAGAAACCTTTGTCAGCTGTATGTCTGATGGAGAGTTAGTGTTTGACGTACATAAAGTCATGCACCTTTAACTCCTGCACTCGGGAGGCAGAGGCAAACATCTCTGTGAGTTCAAGGCCAGCCTGGTCTACAAAGCTACTTCCAGGATAGCCAAGGCTACACAAAGAAACTCAGTCTCAAAAAGTCAAACCAAACAAAAGAATTAGAAAAATGTCTTATATGTCTATTAGTACTTTGGAAGTGCTATGTTCTTTTTAAAAACAAACAAGCAAACAAATCCTATTGTTCCAAATCATTAGTGTAAGAGAAAATGCTAACAGTCTATGCAATGCATGCTGATGTAATTACAAGAAGTCTGTGTGTACAGGTTTTCTAACCTAGGTGCTTTGCAACTTGAGAGACAGTGGTTTGTTTCAGATTTTCCAGCTTCATCCCAGTAAATTGATACCTTTTATCTAGAAGAGCTTCACTGGATAACTAGCATTCTAGATAACTCTAGTGCAGATAGACTGTTACCACACTGTCTACCACACAGCAGCACTTGCCTACAAAGAGTCACTTATTCAAATAGCCTACCTCATGGTGAGTGCCTGTGCTTCCCTTTTTTTGAGACAGGCTCCTGGTATACTGCCTAGGGAGAGAGCCTGAGGGTTATAGGCTCTTTCTACTTCTGACCTGCGGAGACTGGAAGAGTCCTAGCTGTATCTCTCTGCAGCCTTGACCCCTACCATTCCAGTATAAAACCATCACAGTGAACTGCATTCTTTTAAACAGTGAGCCAGAATAAATCCTTACTCTTAAAAAAAAAAAGTCTCATGATGTAACTACTTATAAAAGTTCTACTTCTTCTAGAAGAGCTCTCATAAATGCTTTTCAATTTCCAGTTCAGACCTTAAGCCTAGGCTTAAATACTGTCACCCCTCTGGAGCCTTTCGGATATCTTAAGACATCAATCAGTTGTTTCCAGAGTTGCAACCACAGCTCTAAATGGTTAGCTTCATGTTTATGGGTCTTCTGCTGGATTTACTTTTCTAAGAATAGGACCATGACTTGTCCATTTTATATCTCCAGCGCCATTCCTGGTGTAGAGAAATGCTTATTACACCCATGATCGATTAATTTGGTAGCATTGTCAGTCATCAGGTTTGCACAGTGAAATGAGCCAATGCAAACTCGATTCGATTACATTAAATGCAAGTTTATTGGGAAGCTGCTCTCTGGGTGGGCATTTTCACTGGTCCCAAGGAAGGAGGCAAGGTAAGTCACCATGGGAAGGGGGAGAGACAGGAGAGGGGGTGGAGAAAAGGGGGTACACAGAAAGAAAGAAGAACCAAAATGTCTGGATTATATAGGCAAAAGTGTTTGGGAGAGGGGGAAGGACATCTCAGCCCCTGGACTGGAAAGTTCAGGGTTGGGGTCAGGGTATATCAGGTAGGGACTGAGGGATGCTGGGAGAACCTGGGAGCTGGGTCTGCTTTGATATGTAAAATATACACCTCAGTCCCTGACCTTGTTGTGTTTTATAAAAAGAAAGAGAAGCTAGTGATGTGTTTACTGGATGCCAGCAGTATGGTGTGGGGGGGGGCAAGGGTGTGCCTCTGCAGGTGTGCCCGCGCAGAGGCATCCCTTCCCCCTGAGGTACCAGCCACACGGAGGTATAGTATAGAATATAGAGTTTATTTAGGGTATGTGGAGAGGAATTGTGGGGTAGTAGGGACAGAGAAAGGCAGGGGGGATGGGGAGAGGGAAGAGGGGAATGGAGTAGGAGCAAGAGAAGAGAAGCAGCAAGAGAGTGAGGAGGGGGTAAGCAGCCCCTTTTAGAGTCAGGTGGAGGTGTTGTTGCCAGGTAACTGTGGGGCGGAGCCTAAGATGGAATGCCTACAGTGGGGGGAGGGGGGCGGCTATGAAACCAAAGGAGGCTAAGGGGACAAATCTGGGTTTGGACAAAACTGGGTGGGAACACCCCCTCCCCCCAGTGTTTTGGTGTTTAATGTTCAAAATTCTTTCTGGCACCTGACAAGCAGAATCAAAACTCTTCCAATCCACTTAGAAACTTCCAATCCACTTCTGGGAGTTTTCAGAAGGAAAAAAAAAGTCGGAGGATGGTGGTGCCTTGTGTGTGATTTAAAGTATGTGAAAGGATAAGAGCATCACCTCTAGTTTCTTTGAATTAGAAAACCATCCGTTTACTCGGTTTTACCTGGCAAAGAGAAAAACTATTCAGTGGTTCTCGTTAAAGGAGATGTTTTTGCCAGGACCGTCGTGGTAGGTTGAAGGCACTACTGCTAGGGAAGTTTGCACTGGTGGAAAGCCACTGGGTGTGCATACAGGCAGGAGGAGGGAGAAGAAAGGCAGGGGTTGAGTGTGTCCTTGAAGCGTGTGTGTTGGAATGTAATCCAAGTGAAAGTGCTTCTGAGGTGGGGTCGTCAACAGATCTTTAGGGCATGGCAGGGCAGGGTCCGCTCTCATAAAGTCAATGCTGTTTTTGCTGGGGAGGTTGGGTATCATTAAGAGTGGGTCTCAGATAAAAGAATATGGCCCCACCCTCTTATGTACCATGGAAGATGAAGAAAAGAGTCCCTTGCTAGATCCAGGTCTTCGAACCTTGACACTCACAGCCCCCAGAACTCCACATAATGCACTTCTGGTCTTTGTAGTTATTCAGTCGTTCTGCTGTTGTAGCAAAAAACAGTAGTTCTGAGCCAGTGGATAGACTTGCTCAGGAGTAAAGAGGATTCTAAAGTCTCTAACTTGAGGAAGACAGACCAGGGTGATCAGATAACACCTGAGGTGTGATGGGAGAAGCAGAATAATCTGCTTAATGGGATTTGGTATGGAAGGGCACAGATGGGCCCTGGAGAGAGTTTGGAAGTCTTAATATCTGATCGAGCAAAGAATCTTTGCCATACCTCAATCTGTGAATCATAGGTTAAATATTGCTTGAGCATTACAATTCAGAATAGATTCTTGTGGAAATTTACTGAGTATTTTTTAACTAGAAGATAAATATTTATTTATTTATTTATTTATACCCACCCCCCAAAAAAGGTTTACATATAAGCATCCTTCTCCAAAATTTTTAGTCTAAAAATTGTATGACATTGTCCTTAGGATTTAAATGCCCTTTAAGCCTTCTAATAGTAATATATACAGCTGTCACTAGGTGGCAGGAAATTGCTGGCACAGGAATTTCTGCTTAGAAATCATGCCCAAGGATGCAAAAGAACCACTTAGGAGAAGCAAAATTTTCTCTATAAAAAAAAGTTTGAATTAATAAATGTGTGTGTGTGTGTGCATTATATATATATTATTATATATATGTTATAATATATATATAAAATACACAGGACACCATTTAGTTTAAATAATATTACATTTATATAAAACACGACCCATTTCCCCCAGTGAGGCCCTGCTTCTTCAGGTTCCACAGCTACTCCGGCCACCACCACCATCAGGAAAACCTTGTTTAGAGCATAAGCCCATAGGACACATGTCAGAGCCGACCCAAGCTTGTGTCTTTGCTATCATCTGCTCCAGTCTTGAATGTAAATACAGACCTATGTACACACGCGTGCGCACACACACTCACACATGCACACACTTTTTTTTTCCTTTTCTTTAAATAGGTCTCACTCTGCAGCCTGAAGTGACAAGGAACTAACCCTGTGGTGCAGGCTGCCCTCAAGCTCAAGCTGGTCCTTAGCCTCCGGAGTACTGGGATGTCCAGGCATCAGGGTTGGCATATTTGTTTTATTTTATTGGGTTCTTATATCTACCGCCCTTCCAACCCATATTCCACCCTGATCCCTTCCAACCCCCCAATGCTAGGGAGGAGAGAGAGAAGGTTAGTGGGGAAAGGTGTTATAAGCCTCTGTAGGCTTCTTCCTGTTGATTAGGGTCGTTGGCTTTCTTGGGGCAAGTCTAATTTTTATTGTGAGGATATCCAGCAGTCCAGCAATAGCAAATGCAGCAAATGCAGCAGCAGCAGCAGCAGCAGCAATAGCAGGAGCTCCACAGATGCTTGCATTTACACCCTCTCCAGAGTTCCCAAAATAAAACTATTTGCGGCTGTCAAAAAATCACCACCACTCCTCACCCAGCATGAGAAAATCATAGTTAAAGGCTGTGGACAAACTGAAGCAGCCCTGTGTCCCACACCTGGATTAAGACAAAAACACGTTCATATTCATATAACATAACTGGGTTTTTAAAGAAAACAAAATTCTCACTACTCGTTAGTCACTGGGTCTGATAAATTTGTGTCTATGTGTATGTGGGTGCATGTACCTGTGTTCACAGAGAGGCCAGTAGACACCATTGGGAATCTTTTCTCTCTCTTCACGTGCTCCTTTGAGGCAGAGTCTCTCCTTGAGTTGGGACGCAGTGCTTTCCCAGCTGGTCTGAAGCCCCAGTGACCCATTTACCTCCACTGCCTTTGTGTGATGGTGTGTGAAGGACACCTGGCTCATTATGGGATTCAAACTCCAGTCCTCTCCTCTTGATTTTTGTGCAGCAAGCACTTCTAACCACATCTCCAGTCCCATTGTGCTTATTTTAATTAATTGGTTAATGACTTAATCAACTTTTGAGATAGCGTTTCTCCACAGCCCCGGCTATCCTGGAACTCATTATGTAGATTAGGCTGTCCTTGAACTCAGAGATCCACCTTCCTCTGACTCCAGAGTGCTGGGATTACAAGCATACCACCACCATGTCTGGAGGTACGTTTTTATCCTTTGGTATGTTTAATCTTTACAAATTATTTTCAGGGATAATAGGCCAAGTTTGGGATAGTTTTATTTTAGATTTGAAAATACATGAATTGGTGGGCCTGTCAGCTCTCCGGTGCTCATGCCATTGGGGCAAGCTCTCTAGCACTGTCAGCTTGAATGCTGCAGCCGGTGAGGGGCAGGGCTAGATCTCCCACGCTGGCCAGGCTTGGGGGTGGGCCACTCTCCCACAGAAAGTTAATCTTCTTTTTTTTTTATTTTATGTATATGAGTACACTGTACTGTTTCCAGACACACCAGAAGAGGGCATCAGATCCCATTACAGATGGTTGTGAGCCACCCTGTGGTTGCTGGGAATTGAACTAAGGACCTCTGGAGAAGCAGTCAGTGCTCTTAACTGCTGAGCCATCTCTCCAGCCCCCAGAAAGTTAATCTTTTAATAGCAAAGTATCACTATACTTTGTTTTCTGCTTCTTTTTTCAAGTTGGAAGAAAGAAACCTACAGCTTAAGGTTCTTATTGTAATAGAATAATCTGAATATTTGATAACATCTGTTTGCAGTTTTGAGTGCTATTCTGGGTCGGTAGGAGTCAATGCCTTATAAAAATTCTTTTAAAAATTTTTCTGTAAAAAAATTCCTCATTCATCCCTCATACAGTGAGTTCTATACTGTTCAATCAATACAGAACAAAATTCTTTCTTAGGGACAGACAGCAAAGTAGGCAGACATTGCACACCCATACCCTCCCAAACACCCCACCCCACCCACCCACACTCACATACCCATACCCAACCCCCCCCACACACATAACACTTCAGATACGGCAAGCACATGGTATAGACACAGATCATAGACACCAGAGAGAGGCGGATGACACAGGGAAGTAGAGAGTTGAAATCTGTGTCCATTGTTGGTCTAATCTATTCCAAGACAAAGAGTTGTTGGATGTGGCATGGACGCAGTACACCAGACTTGGGATATTTGAAATCTTTTCATGGGCATTCCTTTGAGACTGGGTCTCTCTCTGAACATGGAGCTAGGCTGCCAGTTAGCCAGTGACCCTCCTGTCTCTGCCCCTAATTGTTGTAGAAATTTTTAATCCCAATCTGGGGTTTCTACTCTGCCTTGATCATTCAGATCCCGGATAAAAGAAACACAACTTTTATAATTTACAATAAGCCTCAGTCAGCACCATAGCTAGGCAGATATCTACTCTCTATGCTATTAAAATCTATTTCCTATTGACAACCCCGAGTTGTTACTTTCTATGGTTCATCTGGGCTGCTCTTAAGTCCAACCTGCCAGCCGTTGGGGACATGTTTTCTTGTCTCCTAACCCATGGCAACTTTCTCTTCTTTACTTTCTTCTCTCACTTGTGGTTGTCCTCTGACCTCCCACAGGCCCAGGAACCCTAAAACCCGTCTATGTCTCTTCTGCCCAGCTATTAGCTGTCGGCATCTTTATTCACCAACAGAAATAACTTAGGGGTGGGAGCAAGGTCACATAGCTTCACTTGGGTCTACATGAGGAGTCTCTTGTCTCTGGGGCAACCAGGTCTTGGGGGTCTGCACTTAGCATGACAATACACAGCAAAATACAATACCAAACTTCCATATCTAATAGTCCTGGGATTTCAGGTATGTATAGCCATACTTGGCTTTAAAATATATATATATATATATATATATATATATATATAATGTATATGACTGTAGCTGTCTTCAGACACACCAGAAGAGGGCATCAGATCCCATTACATATAGTTGTGAGTCACCATGTGGTTGCTGGGAATTGAACTCAGAACCTCTGGAGGAGCAGTCAGCACTCTTAACCACTGAGCCATCTCTCCAGCCCAAAATATTTTCATTGTATTTTATGTGTATGTATATATCTCTGTGCAGTACATGTGCACCCAGTACCTTCAGAGGTCAGAAGAGAACATTGGCTCCCCTGCAGCTAGAGTTAAACACAGTTGTAAGCCACCATGTGGATGCTGGGAATTGAACTCAGAACCTCTGGAAGAACAGCCAGTGCGTTAAACCACTGAGCCAACTCTCCAGGCCCATACTTGGCTTTTTAAATCGAAGTTGAGGATTCCTGTTTGTGCAGCAAGTGCCCTTACCTGCCTCTCATTCCCTTGTTGACCTTAAAGTTAGCATACAAAGTAATGGATTTCATCATGACCTTCTCATAGACACTTAATTAAGAGCTTGACTCTAAGCACTCAAACCCAAGACCAACGAAGCAGCTTTCATATAAAAGGTTGAGACTGATACCAACTCTGTGAGTTTTTTAAGCTCTTACATTTTAAACTCCATTTTCCTCGTGACTAGTGACAAAAAAAAATGCAATTACAAAATGCTTTCTATTTCTGTGTAACTTTCGGTGGAAATGGAAATTGAATCTGTAACCTATGCCTGCCCCTTAAGAGAAATTGAATCTGTAACCTATGTCTGCCCCTTTAAGAGAATGGTGTCAGTGAGTGAGCTAACCAGTGTGACAGAGAGCTCGGAAACAGAGTAAACAAGGGAGAAGTAGGTTGCTAAGAAGATGCGAAGGAAAGAAGGAAAAACAAAAAAATGCCAAGCATTAAAAGAGGGCTAGAGAGAGTGAGCAAAATCATGGTTTTTAGATACTTATGATTTTTAAATATTTAGGTTTTTTTTTTTTTTTTTTTTTTTTTTTTTTTTTTTTTTTTTTTTATCTTCTACTGGGGCTGGAGAGATGGCTCAGCAGTTAAGAGTGCTGACTGCTCTTTTGGAGGTCCTGAGTTCAAATCCCAGCAACCACATGGTGGCTCACAACCATCTGTAATGGGATCTGACACCTTCTTCTGGGGTGTCTGAAGACAGCTACAGTGTACTTATATATAATAAATAAATAATTAAAATATTTCTTCAACCTAAATAATTTTTAAAGGACTTATTTATTTTACTTGCAGGTGTATGATGCCAACATGTATGCATGTGTATCACATACATGATGAATATGTGTCTGGTGTCATCCAAAGAAGCCATAAGAGGGCATCAGGTCCCCTGCAACTGGAGTTACAGATGGCTGTAAACTGTCATGTGGGTGCTGGGAACGGAACCTAGGTCCTCAGAAAAGAACACCAAGTGCTCCAAACTGCTGAGCCATCTCTCCGTCCTCTATTGTTACATCAGTGAGTCACAATCATTAAGTTCTACCTCAAGAGGATAACTTGAAATAATATTACCTTAAGGAAAATGTCCATTTTGTCCAGAGAGGTCAGGCAAGAAATGGGAAAAGGGGGCTGGAGAGATGGCTCAGTGGTAAGAGCACTGACTGCTCTTCTGAAGGTCCTGAGTTCAAATCCCAGCAATCACATGGTGGCTCACAACTATCTGTAATGTGCTACAGTGTACTTACATATAATAAATAAATAAATTTAAAAAAAAAGAAATGGGAAAAAAGACTTAAGGAAATATACTATATCCTCAATAAGTATTTAGTGTGCAGTGCTAACAATATAAATGACTCAGCAGAGGTAAAGACTAACATGCACTTTAAACTTTTAAAGAATTGTTGATTTACATATATATGTATATATATGTATGTATATGTACACATGTATATTTGGAAGGATCATTCGGATATATATATACACACACACACACACACACACACACACAAAGGATATATACATATGTATATATGTAGCTGTCTCCATACACACAAGAAGAGGGCATAGTATCCCATTACAGATGGTTGTGAGCTACCATGTGGTTGCTGGGACTTGAACTCAGGACCTCTGGAAGAGCAGTCAGTGCTCTTAATCACTGAGCCATCTCTCCAGCCCCTGCACTCCCTCTTAAAGATAACATATTTTAAAACAAGATTCTACAAACATGTTTGAAGGCTAACCTCCCTCTCAGAACCACCACCACCACCGGGCGACAGTTTGTGTTTACAAATTGTAATATTTTGCCTCAGGAATGTTGGTTTAAAGCTTCTGGGTGGTATTTTTTGAAATTCTTAATTAGTTCCTTCTTTTTTTTTTTTTCATTTCAGAGAGATACTGAGGTAAATATTAACTTAATTTTAATTTTAAAGCACCAACTGGTGAAGATAAAGAATCATCTCTCCCGTCTGTTTCTCAAACTCCTTGTCTGTCAAGGGTTGGCAAGTGTGAAACCTTACAAAAGAAAGCAAAAACAAAACAAAACAAAACACCCCCCCTCTCAAAAACAAAGAAACACTGGGGAAGCAAACTGAAAAAAGTCAACAGGGACTGGAGAGATGGCTCAGCGGTTAAGAGCACTGACTGCTCTTCAGAAGGCTAAGAACAAAACTTTTAGGTGTTTTATCAAGGTCCTTCCTCCGGGGAACCTGGCCACCCTTTGTTTTAAGGGATTCTGGGTCTGCAAACTGGCTCAAGACCGGAAATTGACTCACTGACTGAGATTGCCTTTTGCCACGATCCAATGTAATTTTGCCACGATCCAATGTAATTTTTCTTTAATTTTAGTTTTTCTGCTTATATGGGTCAAACAGAAATGCAGTAGGTTTCCTATCTATTTAGTGCCATGACTGATTAGTCAAAACCAAAGGTTCATATGAGTCACGCCATTATAAAATTCCCCTCACCTGGGCTGACCATTATGGGTTAGGTCATTATGAACATAGTGTTTGTCTATACTGCCCATAATAATAACTTCGATTACCCTCCTACCTTGGGGCCCAGTTAAAGCCATCGCATTTAATTTACCCAATTGAGAAGAGCATCTCCAACCCTAAGGTCTGGAACAACAAAAAAGGCAAGAACAAAACTCTTCAAATATGCTGGTGCCCCCTCTCATCAGTTTGTGTCTTATAGGATTCATGAAAGGCATGTCTTCTGGGCCTTCCCATTGTGGAGAATTAGGTTTTACACAGTGGATCCAATCTAGATTGCAATTTCCCTGAGCCTTAAAATCCCTTCGTCAACAATAAGCCATGCATCTCCTACTTCTTTTCAGTAGGCCATTTTTTGATAAAAGCTTCAGCCAACCATTCAAACAAACTTCTGACACCTTTAACTGTGCAAGCTTCCAGATTAAGCCTAGAATCTTCACTCAGAGGGCCCATGTCAATAAACTAAGTCTGCTCTAGTTTTGTTCCTTCCACCATTATCCCACACCCTCAAAATCATTCCCCCACATATTCCCCAGACTTCTGCTTGAATGAATTAGCAAACTCAATAAGCTCCTTAGTAGTGTAGTGCATTTCCTCATGGACTACACTTCTTACCTCCCCTCTAGGGGCCCGCTTTGCCTTGAGTCTGGTGATAGGTCTAGAAGAAACTATTGGTGGGCCCTGAGGAACATCACTATTGTCTTGCCTGCTATTTTCTTCAGAGAAAAAAAAATCACTGTTTGTTTATCAGATAATGAAGGGTGAATTTCCTCAGGTAAAAGGGCAGTATTTTGAGGAGTGGGGCTGAGGGTACTTCCTCAGGTGAGGTAAACCCTTGAGAATCTGAGGATTCAAAGTTCTCAGCGTCTCCGGGCAGTGGTGGCGAGCACACCTTTAATCCCAGTGCTTGGGAGACAGAGGCAGGCAGATTTCTGAGTTTGAGGCCAGCCTGGTCTACAGAGAGCCCAGGACAGCCAGGGCTACCCATTCTTTGCCAATTAATACCTTTACTTTTAACTGCTGACACCCTCTGAGGCTGAGACTTGAATTTTTGCTGTAATTCAGTCAACCTAATGATGAGAGCTTTGGTTTGATTTTCTGTAAGCTCTATGGCTGCTGGAGAGAAGATTCTCTTCAAGGGCACACTTAGAAACCTTTGGATGGTTTCTTTGCCTCTGGGGCCATGCAGTTTTGTCATGAGGCTCAGTCCTCTCCTTTATCAGTTTGTCCAAAGATGCTAAGAGCAACGAGCCAGCAGAGTCATTCTCCTTATTTCCCACCCAACTGTAGAAAGTTTCCTATACCAGGTCACCCGATCCATTGCCCAGTCACAACCGATGGGTCAAGATAATCAAAGGCATTCACTTTTTTAAGTTTGGAATATACTTTCCACCGTGGGCCTTCAATATTCTCCGGGTTCCCACGAGAGTGTTGTCTGAAGAGGTTTTAGTAGTTGAAAGTACTGATGAATTGGAAGGTTCTGGCAAATTATGAAGCCCATTCCCGATATGTATGTTGGAGGAAGTATGTCATTGTGGGGTTGGGCTCTGAGGTTTCCTATGCTTAAGCTCCTCCCAGTGTGGAATGATGATCCCCTTCTGCTGCCTGCAGATCAAGATGTAGGACTCTCAGCTTCCCACCATGATGATAATGGACTGAATCCCTGAAACTATAAGCCAGCTGCAATGAAATGCTCTCCTTTATAAGAGTTGCCTTGGTTGTGTTGTCTCTTCACAGCAATGAGACCCTAAGACAAGTGGTTAGACTAAAGAAAGCAGCTATTTTGGCCAGTAGAGGAAGTTTCCATCTTTCTGAAGGGTACCATTGGAGCAGAGGTCCAAACCACTGTAAAGAAGTGGATCTTGGGTATGTTTGGAAGAAAAAAGTTCTGGATAGTAGACAACATGAATAAAATATCCTGTAACAGAAGCATACTCACACTCTATGTATAAAGACTCCCAATTCAGCCTCCACGAAACACCCCCTTATCTAATCTCTAGGAACCCTGTTTTCCTGGACCCAATGCCCCAACCTCCTGTAGCTCAAGTCAAGTTCCCTCTCTCTCACTGGGATGTACCACAAAATGTGAACCGATATATTTCTACAATATTGCCACTCACAATAAGGAGGAACAGTAGAAAAAAGAACAAAACCAAAAGTATCTGTGTCATATATATGAAGAGGAAAGTTCACTTACACCTCCCGCCTGTATCACTCAGATGCTCCCTAAAATGTGTGATCGCTGTGACCCCGGCTCCTTTATTATCTACCCTCTATGTAAATGCAGAGATGTCTTTATTATAAACAACAGCCAGATCAGGCTTCCTTCTTTTAGGTCTAAATTCCCTGAGCGCTTGGATGTTTATATTTTATTCACAGATACGTTATATTCTAAGCCTGTAGAACAATGCCTAGCTATGTGTACTGGCTAGTTTTGTGTGTCAACTTGACACAGGCTGGAGTTATCACAGAGAAAGGAGCTTCAGTTGGGGAAGTGCCTCCATGAGATCCAGCTGTGAGGCATTTTCTCAATTAGTGATCAAGGGTGGAGGGCCCCTTGTGGGTGGTACCAACTCTGGACTGGTGCTCTTGGGTTCTATAAGAGAGCAGGCTGAGCAAGGCAGGGGAAGCAAGCCAGTAAGAAACATCCCTCCATGGCCTCTGCATCAGCTCCTGCTTCCTGACCTGCTTGAGTTCCAGTCCTGACTTCCTTTAGTGATGAACTGCAACGTGGAAGTGTAAGCTCAATAAACCCTTTCCTCCCCAACTTGCTTCTTGGTCATGATGTTTGTGCAGGAATAGAAACCCTGACTAAGACACTATGCATAAGAAACTGATTGGCTACATTAATCATTATAAATACCAATGTTGCTTTATGTGTGTTTCCATCTCTGACTGGGCATGAGGAGACATTGCTCCTTAAGGCTTTGCACATTATAGGTACTTATTTAAATTAAGTAAATGACTTACCTTTTTTGCTTATCATAAATAGTTTAGAAGGTAAAGTGCCCAGAGAAAACCCTGACATACACTGAAACGCTTACAGTGGTACTCCAGCAGAAGCCGGAGCAGTTGTTCAGCCTGTACTTTTAATTAGTGATTTGGTTTGCAAGACGGCATTGGCAAGCGTTTTCAGGACCACTGTTCCGGCACCACACTATAAAAGGAAAGATTAATATTAGCAACAGTGGGTTTTAAAGGAAAAACTGGTGAAAGATTATAAAACTGCTATTTCAAAGCTTTTGGCCTATCTTTGCAACTTCTAAGTGTCAGGTTTTGATGTGATAGTCCTAAGATTAAGTAGCTATCATAATGCTTCTCCAGTGCTGCAACAGCCATTTAGGTAGAGCTAAGCTGTCGTCAGTGGTTTTCAACCTGTGGGTCACGACAACCTGGGTGGCCCAATGGCCCTTTTACAGGGGTTATGGAAAACACAGATCTTTACATTACAATTCACAACCGTAGCAAAGTTATAGTTATGAAATAGCAATGAAAATAACTTTATGTTTGGGGTCCCCACAAGATGAGGAGCTGTATGAAAGGGTCGCAGTGTTAGGAAGGTTGAGGACCACTGCTCTGGGACATTTTACTAACGATGGAGTGAATGAAAGAAAATGGCTTTTTCCCCCTCACCAAATAACCATCATACGTCTGCACACCCACTGTGTTTTATTATTCATTTCCTGTGTTTACTGTTTTCTCTTCCATCCCACCAGTGGTTCCCCATTTCTTTCGGGGACATGGATGCAATTCTGTTATTATCTGAAAACAAGAGACATGTTCTCCCCTTTGTTTGTCATGCTTGGAATCGGAGGTGTTTTTAGATTTTTGGAGTTTTTCAAATTTGGGGATATTGACACAGATTTCGAGCATCATGACTGTTTCTAAATTCCAAGTTTTTTTAGAACATTTCAGACTTTTAGGTCATAGATGCTCAACCTGTATCAAACTTTCCCCTAACCCAGACCTACCGCTTAGCCTAATACATACTGTTTTCTCTTTGCCTACCTACCCCACTAACACGAGATCTCAGGATCCAGCCCCCCACCCTCCCCCACCCTCCATCCTCTCCAGTCTTCTATAACTCAAAAACTCCGTCAGAAGTCTTTAACCCCCTTCTCTACATCTGCTGCCCTTCCAGCCTGGAGATACCTTCCTATACTTGAGATAGGTTAGTATTTATCATTTCTCTTAAGAGTAGTTAGGATTTTACTGCCATGAACAGACACCAACCGTTACCAAGGCAACTCTTATAAGTACAACATCTAGTTGGGGCCGGCTTACAGGTTCAGAGGTTCAGTCCATTATCATCAAGGCAGGAACATGGCAGTGGCCAGGCAGGCACGGTGGAGGAGGAACTGAGAGTTCTCCATCTTCATCTGATGGCTGCTAGTAGAATACTGGCTTCCAGGTGGCTAGGATGAGGGTCTTAAAGCCCATGCCCACAGGACACACCTACTCCAACAGGGCCATGTTCCCTCCAACAGGGCTACACCTTCTAATAGTGCCACTTCCCTGGGCCAAGAATATACATACAAACCAGCATGGGTAGCTTCCTTTTAAAACTTGGTGGCATATAGTTATTATAAGATAACTGTATTATTCTTTAACTTTCCTACATCCCCACAGTCTTAGCCATATTTATGTAGGATGTATGTGCACGTACATAATGGGCAAGATGGGAAAACAAACAGTAGAGCAAAGAACAAAGTGCAGAACCTACTGGGTTTCCTGCCTCTTCATATCCTTCCCCGCCTCAGCCTTCTAGGTATTTATTTGTACTCTGACGTATTTCCTCAAATATTTCCTCTAAAATAGATATTAAATATAGTATAAAATACATAGAATATATTTATATGTAAACTACATATAAACATGTCATATTCAATATATCTAATTTATGTAAATATATTAAATCTAATATATTTAATATGCAATATTTTGCATTATATTAATATATTATATTAAATATATTTAATTATATTTAGTTTATTTAATATGTTATATTAAATAAATATATTAAAATATATTATATTATATGCATTTACATTATATATTAATATATATTTGTATATTTACATATTCCTGTATTGGGGATCATACCCAGGGGTCTCATGCATACTCCGTATGTACTTTTACCTCTAAACTATATATATTCCTAACCCGTAGATGAGTTTGCTTCTTCCAGTATCTGTCCCTCCTCCTTTCCTTCTCTCCTTAGAGATGAAAATGGTGTATCTGGTATGATCTATGGGACTTATCATCTTCTAGATCTTGGGATCAATAGATAAGGATAGGATGGTGTGGTAGTCTGAATTGGCCTCCGTAGACCCATAGGGAGTGGTACTGTTAGGAGCTGTGGCCTTGAAGGAGGAGGCGTGTCACTATGGAAGTGTGCTTTGAGGTCTTATATATGTCCAGGCCGTGTCCAGTAGGATAGTCTCCTTCTGTTGCCTTCAGACCAAGACGTAGACCTCTCAGCTCAGTCTCTAGCACTGTGCTTGGCCTGCATGTTTCCAACCTTCCTGCCATGGTGACAATGGACTACGCCTCTGAACCTGTAAGCCAGCCCCAAGTAAATGTTGTCCCTTATAAGGGTTGCCATGACCATGGTGTCTCTTTCCAGCAATAGAAATCCTAACTAAGACGGAAGTAAAAGCAGCTTGCTTTCTCTTTCAAACAATCTTCCCTTTCCAACTAGATGCTCATGAAATCAGACTTCAGAGGCACCTGAAACCTCCTCTCTTTTTAGTATCCCTATGCTATCCCTGACTCACAGGCAGGGGAGAATCAGCCCTTTGTTTGGGGGCATTCTTGTCCTGTTCTGTAATAGAGAAATCTTCCATGTGTGTGCAGAATGGTAGACGACTTCTCGGACCCACACGTCCTCAGCCACCACACCCTTTCTGGATGAGAAGCCTCCCCCATTTCCACGGCTTCTTCCTCACTTGGTTCACACAGGGAAAGCATCGTATGTGCACTCTGCTGGAACACCAGCCAAAGCCAAGGCTCACTTATCTCCCAGTCACTGGCTCACTAGAAATGACAAGCATCTTGGAATTGGCCGCATACTGGAAAGTATTCGGTTACAGGGCTCCCTGGGACTCTTGTCCACAGGCTGATTTTTATGGCAGCTTCATTGGACTGCACTGTTTTCTCTTTCATATCTATCTCCTTTTCTAGACTGTAGATTGTAACCTTTTGGTCTTTTTCTATGTTTGTCCCAGTTCCTGAAGAACGATACAATGGCTGATTTATTTATGGTTAATGCCTAGGCCTTAAGCTAGGGTTGTTCCTTAACTAGCTCGTGTCTCAATTAATCCATTTACATCCTCTGACTTCTTCCATTTCTCTGTGGTAGAACCCCTCCCTCCTCACACCTGACTCCTTCCCAGAATTCCTCCCCCCTTCTCTGCTGGATGTCTCACCTTCTAGTCTCTCCTGCCTTGCTACAGACCACTCAGCTATTTATTGACAGGTGATATTCTTACACAGGACACAAGAGATTACCCCTACAGTGGATTTTGTAGAGAGGGAATAAATAACCTGGCAGAAACTGTGATGTTCAAATTATTTTAGTATTGTAGAGTGAAAATGATGACTTCAGAGGGCGTGGAAGAGAGTGGGGGCACAAAATGGAACACTGATTTCTCACGGTCCCATCCGTTATTACCATCATTGGCTCTGCTAGACAAGATGAAGATTCAGATTGCCTCTCTCGCTTTCTTTGCATCTATCTTTCTTCTTCTCCTCCTCGTTCTTCTTGTTGATGTTCTTCCTCCTCCTCCTCCTCTCTTTGTTGAAAAAGTCTTGCTATGTATATCAGGCTGGCCTCAAACTCATAGAGATCTGCCACCCTTTCCCTCCTGAGTGCTAGGATTAAAGGCATGCACCTATCTGAAAATTCAGTCACTTTATAAACTAGAGATGGGACCATTGGCTTATACTATAGATGTGTTCTCATATCTTAGGGCACCAAGAACAAATAAACAGGGGAGCTTCTAGTTATAAATTATTTGACAGTGTATAATTTTGACTACTCACTTGGGTTTGAATCATCTCTTTATACAAGTGTTAGAAATGACAAGATCTTCACCTTCACTTAGCTGGGAAGTTTACACTTTAACTGGAGGCTCTAAAGTATTTTCAAAGATCGGAAAGTGGATCGATTGAAGAAGATGTGATTGTTGTTTCCAGATGTCCTTCACAGCTGAGAAAGAAAACAACTAGGCCATCAAGAATAACAAATAAAAAACACATGTTCAACCAATATAATGAAGTTATTCCATTTCTAAACAATAGTTAAGAATGGAATTAATTAACTTAAATTGATTGATAAATGCTAATAAAAAAGTGCCCCAAGCCATGTTTTTACATTATAGAAAATATACTGTAGAAAATATACTTCCATTTGGGGCCAAACTGAAAATTCATAAAGCGAAAATGTAAATATGTTATTCACACAGATATTTACATTACAATTCATAACAGTAACAAATTATAGCTAAGAAGTAACAGCAAATATAATTTTATGGTTGGGGGGGTTCAGCACAACATTAACTATGTTAAGGGTCCCAGTCTTAGAAAGGCTGAGAGCCACTGCTCTAAAGCTACCGTGGAGGACATATCACACATACTTTTTAAATGTATTTACTTTAACACTACCTTAGAGGGTATACAAAGAGAAACTTTATCTTTTCTGAGGAACTGGTATACTTACTCATTTTAAAAACCAACATAACCAAAGTTATCTAGAGACTCAGATTAAAAATTTACTGTTATGCCAAGTGTGTTTCCCTTAGAATGTGTTAACCTTAGAATTATCATATATACTGACCCTTTATTTGGAAGCATAATTTGATGACCATTTAAGAAAGTTATTAGCTATATATATTGCTATAGACTGCCTTAAACCGCGGCCCCCCCCCCCCCCCCCCCCGTGACACACTTCCTCCAACAAGGCCACACCGGCTCCACCAAGAACATACCTCCTAATAGTGCCACTGCCTATGAACCTATGGGGGCCATTTTCATTCTAATCACCACAGGCAGTCAGAGGGGATGCAGCCATATTTCATTAATAGTTACAACCTTTACTGCATTTCATCAAATCATCACAGAATCAAGAACATACAAAGGTGCACAAAGAAGGTATGTAGAGAAGAAAAAAGAACTAGAAGAGACTCCAAGGAACACTAATATTTAGAGAAGAGATACTTAAGTGCTTTGCATTTACCAGAGAAGCTTTATATAACCATGGACATATAGGGATCTAAAATGTGATATACAAGTCAAGTACTCTTAAGAAGATCACTTTAGAACGCATGTCGGAACAAAGTACATAGATCTGAGTCCTTATTATTACAGAGTTGTGGCTTCCTTAGGTTTTCTGTTTGTTCATTCCTTCTTTCCACCATGATTCTTTCCTTATTTCCTTTCTTTCTTTCCTCATTTTCTTTCTTTCTTTCTTTCTTTCTTTCTTTCTTTCTTTCTTTCTTTCTTTCTTTCTTTCTTTCTTTCTTTCTTTCTTTCCTCCCTCTCTCCCTCCCTCCCTCCCTAGACAGGTTCTTACACACACACACACACACACACACACACACACACACACACACACGGCGGAGACACAGACATGCTTGCTGTCAGTGTTCTATCCTTATAGAAAGTCACCATGACCACGGCAACTCTTATAAAGGAAAGTATTTCATTGGGGCTGACTTACAGTGTCAGAGATGTAGTCTATCATCAGCATGGCAGGACACATGGTGACAGGCAGGCAGACATGGCATGTTGTGGGTGGCTCTGTGCTGCTTGCTCTCCTGGGAGAGACTCTCTGGAATGGGGAATGAGGAACGAGTCAGGTACTCATGGCTTCTTGTGAACCAATCCGCTAATGAATAAAGGAGCCAATCACTGGGCGAGTAGGCTGACTTCTGGGTTGGATGGAGGAAGAGAGGAAGCAGGAGAGAGTTACTTCCTTTTCCTGAGAGTTTCCTAGTATCATGGAGGGATCAGGTTTGAATAAGGCTTACAAGATTAGGTTTTAGTTGTTGCGCCCGAGACTGAGTTACCGTTGTTTCTGAACTAAGTTCGTGTTGCATTTTCATTCACACTGTGGCTCATCTGGGTTCAAGAGAGAAAGCTATGGTGGCCAAGCGTGAGTTTGCCTGAGGTGCTCCACAAAGGCCGTGTGGGATTCGAAGCGTGGGTTTGGCGTGGTAGCAACCCGCCACTGGGAACCTGTAGAACTGGGTAGTGATGTTTTGGGAGCTCTGGGCGAGTGAATCTCTACAAGATAAAACCAGGTTGGCCACTGATTTCCAGTGCATGGCTGGCCAGGCCTCTGGGGCAAAGAGTTAGAGGCACAAGTGTGAGAACGTGCTGGTTCTACTTTTTAAATATTTCCCGCAACAATGGCACTGGAGAAGGAACTGAATTCAACATCTGGATCCAAAGGCAGCAGGAAGAGTGAGCACTTCCTGGACCTGGCTTGGGTTTTTGAAACCTCAGAGCCCTCTACCAGTGACATACTTCCTCCGACAAGGCCACACTTCTAATCTCTGTCAGGTTGGACCACTCCCTGCATTTCTTGTGACCAAGCATTTCTTCAAAGCTTCACACTTGAAAACATATATAAAAATAAAAGTAGATCTTTTCAAAAAGTCTGCTGGGAAATAATAAAAACCTCTAAATAGTCAAAGCACCTTTCATCCAGGGATATAAAGCTATGGCATGGTTGAGTTGCAGGAAAACAGGCTGCTCTTGGAAGAAATGGAAGAACACAGAGTGACAGGGAAGAGCTCATCCACAGGGACAGCAAAACAAAACAAACAAACAAACAAACAAACAAACACCAAAACCCAAAAGAATAAAATTAACAAGCTAAGCAGAAGAATTTTATACCATGATCCTACACACAAATACATACAGAGAAATAGTAAGATCTGGATGGGTAAATTTCCAACCAGTAATCTTAGGGGAAATAAGGCTTTAGTGTATTAAATGGGAGAGAATATTTACATTTTTATTTATTTATTTTTGAGACATGGTTTCATGATGCGTCCCTCAATACCCTGAGATTCTCTATATAGTCCAAGTTAGCCTCAAACTCACAGAGATCTACTTGCCTCTGTCCCCAGTGCTGGGGTTAAAGGTATGTGCTACCATGCCTGGTCACATTTTGGTATTTTTATAATATGTGTATATAATTTTTCTTTGAGATATAAACATATAAGTCCATTTAACAACAATAACAAAACCCTTGCAATGATGTGGCCACCAAAAAATATAATCTAGTGTCTCTGTTGTTCATTGGAACCAAGAACTGAATGTTAAGACTAGTGCTAAAGATATCTCATGCTTTGGTGTAAGATAAAAAAACAAAATCAAATTGGAACTGAAATGGTAGCTTTCTCCTTCTTGGGTAGCATTTGTGGTGCTAGAAGTTGCTATTTAGGCTTCTATGGGAGAAAAAGCATCGATACTCTTACCTGACTGTGAAGGCTGACTGCTACAAGGCTGAACTGCCAAGCAAGATGTCTCCACTGGTACGATGGTGGCATGACTGTCACATGGAATACCAACTGCTTTTGGATTGCAATTGAGGCTCACTTCACAGGAGGGAATTCATGCCTTGTACTGTAAGCTTGGTCAAAAGCCTATGTCTGAGGAGGTATAGCTCTTGGGGCAATAGTAATAATGTGATTGTGCTAAATGTGTTGATGTGACTTTCAAATTAACTTCTAAATATTTACGCCTATAGATTAACACCACTCTTAGTCTTGGGCACAAATGCCTCATTCTGTAGTGGACAGTGACTCGTCTGGGGAGGGTGCTGAGAGTAAGGGACTCAAGCTTTCAGCCCCCTGACAGGACATCTGCATCATCTCTGACCCCCAAAGCTCAGGATGATCATAGAAGAGGGGAAAGAAAGGATGTAAAAGTCAGAAGAAGGGGAAGAGGAGAGGAGAATACTATTTTCCAGACATGGCATGTGTACTGGCTGGTTTTGTGTGTCAACTTGACACAGGCTGGAGTTATCACAGAGAAAGGAGCTTCAGTTGGGGAAACGCCTCCATGAGATACAACTGTGGGTCATTTTCTCAATTAGTGATCAAGGGGGAAGGGCCCCTTGTGGGTGGTGCCATCTCTGGGCTGGTAGTCTTGGGTTCTATAAGAGAGCAGGCTGAGCAAGCCAGGGGAAGCAAGCCAGTAAAGAACATCTCTCCATGGCTTCTGCATCAGCTCCTGCTTCCTAACCTGCTTGAGTTCCAGTCCTGACTTCCTTTAGTGATGAACAGCAATGCAGAAGTGTAAGCTGAATAAACCCCTTTCCTCCCCAACTTGCTTCTTGGTCATGATGTTTGTGCAGGAATAGAAACCCTGACTAAGACAGCATGGTTGTTTTATTTATGAAGTATCTGTACTTTTTAATGACATCTCAAACGTTTAATTTGACCAATAGAGACTTGGGAGCCAGATGCTGGGATGAAGACTGTTAGCTTAGAGAGACAGAGAAAGCACCCAGCTAACCTTCCACCGCCGACCTGCCGAAAGGAGGAGGATGCTACCTTTTGCCAAGCTGTCTCAAAAACCCTTCAAACTTAAGGTTCCTCCATTCTCTTACTCTCTATGTTTTTTTTTTTCTTTTCTTTTTTTTTCTTTTTTCTGTGCCCTTCCCTCAGCCTTGAGCAGGCTAAACAGACCTTATTTGTTTGCTACAGCCAGCAGATCTTCCTCTGACCTAGGTAGAAGTCTCCTGCCTTGCTGCAACTGAAGTTTCCTGCAGGAACAGGCCACCTGCTGAGCTTCCTTTACAGCACTGACCAGCTGAAACAAAACAACATAATCCAGTTGAAACAAAGGATGGGTCTTTGGGGTTTCCATATATATATATATATATATATATATATATATATATATATATATATATATATATATATATCTGATATATATATATATATCAGAGCTGCAAATTAAGCTTTGAGCCTTGATCAGAAACCTTTGTCTTGGCTTCTTGACACCCCCCATCCTCCTCCCCCAACACCCCCCCTTCTGTTTCTCTTTCATTCCCAACCTCCCTTTCAGGTACCCAGTTCTCCACAGCTGATGGACAGCTACATTTTTCTTAAGTTCACTCCTGGTCAACTGGTTGCCTGCTCTGCCTCTTGACCTACGGTTGACTTATTTTAATCCTGTTTACAATAAACAGAAAGCTCTTGGATTAAAGGGATGTGCTAGTTCTGAGCCACACCACAACTAGAAACAGTTTTTTTTTTTTTTTTCAGTAACACAATCTTGGGGGTTCATAGTGTGATCAAATATCCAGTAACAGCTATTCTCATAAGATCTCCAAAGGATTAGGCTTGCTAACAAAGATTCTGTCAAAATGTTTAATTCAATGTTTCTTGGTGCATTGGCAACACTGTACAATCACTGCTATCATCTAATCCCAGACCATTTTATCACGCCAAAAGAGAGACCCATGTTTAGTAGAGATAAACTAGCTCCCCTTACTCCAGTAAAATTTGAAGTTAAAGCACGTAAGAAAGAAAAGGAAGTTGAATGGTAGAGAACATTATTTCCAGACGTTTTTGTGTGCAGAATACAAGAATCTAAGCCTTTCCTTCCTTGATCTTGAAGAACTAGTTAGTAGCATTCTAACATAAGTTAGAAGATGCTCTTGGCAAAATGACAGAAATAAAAGTCTATCCCTCAGGGGCTGGAAAGAGAAGGCTCAGCTAGTGAAAAACATGAGGACCTAAGTTGGATCTCCTGAGCACACATTAAAAAAGCCAGGCTTGGTGGTAGGTGCTCTTAACTTCACAGCAGAAGAGATAGAGAAAGGCAAAGCCCCAGGTTCTATTTAGAGACACTGTCTCAAAAAAAAAACAAGGACAGCTCCCAAGAAACAACACCTAAGGCTAACCTCTAGCCTCGAGCTTATCTGGTGTACATAGAGTTGTATTCACAGAAGCATGTAAACACACCACACAAACGTGTACACACACACACACACACACACACACACACACCATTATCCTCCCCTCCCCCTCCTCCAATTCTTCTTGTAATAGAATTTATCCTATTACCCATCTTAAGACATTTTAACCTGAATCAGGGACAGAGCAGAGACAGGGAAGACAGGGTAAGGGTTAGGGGTGGTAGGACTTGGACGGGCTACTTGAATGGATAGAAAGGAGACAGAAGCTGTGCCTAGTGACGCCTAGGTATATTTTCGGAACAATTTCCCTCTTTCATTAAGCATGTAAGTTAAATAGCCTTTATTGCACTAATTGTGGAACTGCGCCACTGGAGTTATCTGAGAATGTCTTAGAAATGCAGAATATCTGATCCTACTTCTGCAGCAGAATCTGCACTTCAACACAGCCCCGTGAGAGAAGCACAGCTTTTCTAGGTTCTAAGGTCACTTAACAGAAAGTAAGAGAAGGCAGAGTCCTAGACCTGCAGGGGCAGGTAGCCTGAGAAACAGCAAAGGGGCGGGGCCTCACAACCAGAGCTGCTGCAGAGCCCAACCATCAAGTCGCTCTGTGTTAGTCATCTCCAATATATATTTGGTTACCTGTCCTCATTATTTTGGTGATTCCTCTTCTATGGTTTCAGAAACTCAGCCTTCCCAGTCTGGAAAGCTCGTCTTGCCGCAAAGACTGTTGATCAGAGTTACAGGTACAGCTGTCCGCAGACGCCCGGGTTCCGCCCCCGCTCCTGGAGCCCCGCCTACTCCGCCTTGTCGGGGCGGAGGGAAGCCAAGCCCCGCCCTTCCGAAACGTCCGGAAGTGACGTCATGCAGGAGCGGGCTTGTCTTTCGGTGCTCTTCCCCCTACGGTGTTCTTCCTCCCTAGTCCCTTCCCTCCCTTCCCCCTTTACTCCTCGGTCTCGGGGTTCTGCGGCCTCGGGGGTGGCGGAGGAGATGGAGTAAGCGTTCGGTGGTGGCCAGGAGCGCGGCCCGAGCAGTCACAACCCGGAGGCATTGAGGGAGCCGGCGGGGGACGGGCCCCCAGCACCGCCCCTCCAGGTAGCCGGCTGCGAGGTGAGTGACCTGTCGCGGGCACCGGGCGACCTGGGTCTGCGGCCAGCTTGCGGGCTACGGGCCTCCCCGGCTGGCGACTGTTGCCTAGTGACGGGCCGGGTCGGACAGGCCGGCGGTGGGTGGCCCGGGAAGCGGGATCCAGGTAGCGACAAGCGGGAGGGAGCGGATCTCAGAGGCCGGTGAGTCCAGGCGAGGCCTTCGGGCGACGGGAGACTCGCTGCCTGGGTCGTTCGGCTGCTGGGAGCGTCCCCAGAGCCGGCGCAGGAGCTCGAGTTTCCGCCGCGGAGACCTCGGTATCCTTTTGGGAAACTGGACACTGCTCCGGGACTGCTGAGACAGCCCCCCTTGTTTCTGATACTCGGTTCCCGTAGCTGGGGTCAACCAGCTAAGGCCCTGAGCTTAGGACGCCCTTCTCTGACGGTAGCTGTCTTTCTGGACTGGACGGTTATTGTGTGTGAGGTGGGTGGGGCAGATTGGTTTGAGAGAATGAAATCCCCGTCGGGGGCTCCAGTGCGCTTGTTTAAGCTACAGAGAAAGGTTTAGACCGATAAAGCTTGCAGAAACTTCTTGGGATTCGCATGGACGCGTTACCTGTGATCAGTAATTAAGGACACCAATGTTTCCCTTTCTTAACAGGACTGAAAGGGACTCCAGACCAGCGACTTAAAGTGATTTGATTGTAAATTATCAGCTAGAGGTTTTTTTTGTTTTTGTTTTTTTTGCACATCAAAACCAGAGATTGTGTGGTGACACTTTTAAAAAGCTGTATTTAAGTTTTCTGAGTCGTGCACCTCTGTTCAGAGAAAGCAGTTTAATACAGATGCTTGTCATTATAAGTCATTATGTATAAGTCAGTCAGCCATTATAAAACCTAAGCATGTCTGATGTTTTGCTTGAAAGAGTCCTTTTCGACTTTGAAGGCTTTCCCCCTCCTTAATAAAGGTTGGAGAAGAAGGGGATTGTGTTTATGTAAAGGAAAGGAACCTAATTGAAGATTCAGAGCTTGAGTTTGTTCAGATATACCTCATGCACACGTGAAAATTATTCATTTTGTCTGTAAGAGAAGATTATGTATGTAATACAGGTGTGTTGTGATTCCATACAATAGGACATTGCTGTACAAACTCATTCTATATTTGGGAATTAAATCATGTCGATATCGTTGAAATTTGTGATTTATCCTCTCAAGAAAAAAATAGGGTGCTTGTACTATGTTTTGATCCTATTTTTTAAGAGTTGAAATTTGTTAACTTCCTATTATGCCTCATTCACCATCTCTTCGGAGGTCCTATTGATTTTGCCTTTTAAATATTTCTTGACTCTTCATTCTCTTCATCTTCAGCATTACCTCCTTGTTCTAGCCACATCGGTCTTTTGCATCTAGAGTGCTGAACTCCTCCTGTAGTTTCTATGCTAGAATTGACATTTTTCAAAATATAGATCTGATCACAATTGCCTGTTCTCCTTTTGGAGTAACTGAAATTCTTTTGTTGTTGTTGTTTTGTTTGTTCATTTTGTTTTGCTTTTTTGAGACAAGGTTTCATTGTGTAGCCCTGGCTGTCCTGGAACTCCCTATGTAGACTAGGCTGGCCTTGAACTCACCAAGGCCTCTGCCTCTGGATCAATGCCCAGCCTAACTGAAATAATGTCTCTGTAAGGCCCTGCACAGCTGTCCCCTCTGTACGTTCGTCTAGCTTCATTTCTACAGTGCCTTTGGCGTTCTTTTCTTCCCTGTCGCTATGTCTGCTGTCTATCTTTCTGTTCCTCCTCCAGGCGCATGGCTGTTGGCTCTACTTCCAAGTGTGGTATAGTCCCCAAGAGCCTGGAAAAGTTGTTGTTTCATATGCTCCCGGCTAATGCCTGTTTATCAATCAGTTCATTTCAAGTAGTCTTTGATCAGTATAGATTCTCCTTATTAAGTGTTCTCAGGACATGACTGCAGTTCCCATAGTTATGTCCCTCACCTCCTGATACGGTGTACCCGTTTGTTAACTGAGCGAATTCATTGAGTGCTTACTAAATGGACCAGAAATGTACTAAGCTTTCTAGATGTGTCATCATCTTTAATTCCTACAACAGTCACTAGGAAGTACTGGTGACTCTCCCTCCTTTTCATAGATGAGAAATTGTTAGGTAGATGAGTGTGTTAGTGGGGCTCTCTAAAATAGAATCAGTGTATATTAGAAGAGGATTATTAGGTCGGATTCCACAATAGGGGTGAAGAAGCAGGCTAGTATTGGCCATCTGCATGCCTCTGGAGGTCCAGTCTGGTGTGGAAGGCTTGGAATTTGTGGAGGACTGCTTATCATCAGTCTACATCGGAAGGCTGAAGAAACTGGGTTCTGCTGTCAGCAAGGATGGGGTAGTGATTTGAATAGATTTGACCCTCACAAACTCATGTGTTTGCATGCTTGGCCCCACAGGGAGTGACACTTTCGGGAGGTGTGTCCTTGTTAGAATAGCTGTGGCCTTGTTGGAGGAAGTGTGTCACTGTGTAGGTGGGCCTTGAGGGCTCCTAGTGCCCAAGCTCTGCCCATTCCAGAAGAGTCATTCTCCCTCTGACTGCCTTTGCATCAAGATGTAGCACACTCAGCATCTGGGTTACCATGTCTGCGTAGACACTGCCATGCTCCCGCCATGATGATAATGGACTGAACCTCTGAAACTATAAGCCAGCCCCAATTAAATGTTTGCCTTTATAAGAGTTACCTTGGCCATAGTCTCTCTTCACAGCAATAAAACCCAAACTAAGACAGATGGCAACTACAGTGGCAGCAACAGGGTAGATTCAGTCACCTGCAAGACAGGAAAGCAGGCAGGTGAAAAGCCCCACTGCTTTACCCTCAGGTCTCTGTACATCAGGACTGCCTCTAGAAGGTGCTGCCAACTCTACAGGACGGACAGCCTTCATCCCCTCAGTTAACTCTCCAAGAGATAACCCCACAGAGCCACCCAGAGGCGTGTCCCTTAGCTGATCCCAGATCCATTCACCATTGGCAAGCAGTAGTAACCATTGTACAGTAGTAAGTCTTAGAATTGGCATTGGATTGCAGTGCTGTTGTATTGGATATATATATATAACAAGACACTCTGTTCTCCTACACCACTGTGCACCAGTCTCCCCGAGTTTGATCAGGATCTAGATTCCAATTCCTTAGAGGTGAGGCAGTCCATAGGTCTGTGGATTCATGGGTATTTAGGTGTTTGCCAGTTTGAAAACTTTGTCTTGTAGAGTTCTTAAGCATTTCACGAATTCATGTTCACACACTGTGCAATGCTATGCTTGCCTTTCCCTTTCCTTCCCCTCTTTTCTCTCCCTCCTCCCTTCCTCTTTTCCTTCCTTCTCTCACCTTTATATTTTTCCTTCCTTTTACCCCTTTCTTTACTTTTCATTTTTTACATAATTTTTTCGAAAAGTGCATTTGTTTGGTGTATGCGCGTGTGTGTGTGTGTGTATGTGCTGTGGTGCACATGTTAAGGTCAGAGGAGAATTGCCACAGTAGGTCGGCTCCTTCTAGCTTGTGGGGCCTGGGGATGGGGCTCGGCCATCACGTTTGGCAGTCAGCCACCTCAGCAGCCCTAGGTTTTTAGTTAGACTCTTATGTAGACCAGGTTGGCCTCAAACTTAATAACTGTTTAGCTGAGGCAGGCCCTGGACTCCTGGTCTTTCTGTCACTGGGCATGTTAGGTTTCTTTATCTCTTTCTCATTCCTCCTCTTTTCCCTTCTTTGGCCTGTCTCTCTCTCTCTCTCTCTCTCTCTCTCTCTCTTTCTTTCTCCTCCTCCTCCTCCTCCTCCTCCTCCTCTTCTTCTTCTTCTTCTCCTCCTCCTCCTCCTCCTCCTCCTCCTCCTCCTCCTCCTCCTCCTCCTCCTCCTCCTCCTCCTCCTCCTCTTCCTCCTCCTCCTCCTTCATAGTATAGAACAGAGTTAATTCTCTATTTACAGGGAGGGGAGTTGAGAGAGTAGTAGAGACAGAGGCAGAGAAGTAGAGGCTGGCCATGAGCACTCAGTAAAAGAGAGGGGTGGTGGGGGAATGGGGAGAAAGGGGCAGCAGGAGGGAAGAAGTCCAAAGAGCTCTGTTATCTTCTGATACTGTGTAAATATAAATATTTTAACTGTCAAATGTATTTTAGGTAACGGTTTCATTGTAATCTATTTAACAAAAATGTAATTTTAATTTTCTTGGGTGATAGAGGACTCTAGTTATTTGAAATTTAATAGTTATTCTAGCATAAATGTAATTTTACATATTACATTTTTTGTTGTACCTAGTGTTCATGAACCAATAATTATTACCTAATTCCCTTAGGCTCCTGGCATTAGTATCGGATGTTGTAACTTGCTACCCACTTTTGCAGGTGTATGTACAATCTAGTAAGTGTTACAACAGATTCACCTCTGCTTTCATGGAGAGCCCGGTGGATGCTGACCCAGATGGTGGAGGGAAGCCATCTTCACTCTGAGACTGGATTACTTTCATTCACACTCACTGAGCTTTACTGGGGAAAGATGGTTAAGTTTCAAGTGTCTTCAGAGTGTATGAGGAGAAATGGCTTGTATATGAGCAGACATTTCTGTCATTTATAATTTTGTCTTTTAGAAAAAAATTGGCTCATTTCTCTCTTTTAATCAAATAAAAATTGAAAAGCTATTTTTAAAAAAAGATGCAACTAACCTGGTTTTTGTGCATGTCGAATTTCTACCAGGCTAGTGCTGGACACCTTTAATCCTAGCACTGTGGAAGCAGAGTTAGGTGGATCTCTGAGTTTGAGGCCAGCCTGGACTACATGGTGAGCGTTTCAAGCACACAATCCAAAACCAACCAAATGTAATTTAAGGTTTTAGGTTGCAGCCTTACTGTCCTACTTCTGTTCTTCAGTGTCGTGTTTGTTGCAGGCTTTTCTGTCCGTGGGCACTTGTTACAGTTAGATATACTTTTCCTTGAGTTTCCGTGGGTGACCCTTCCCAGGTCCACAGTCTACAGTACTCACTCATGGTACTGAAGTTTTACCTTCAGTGCAGAACTTTCTCTGGATTTTGGACCTCTATATCAAAACCTCCATATTTCCTTATATTTGTTGAATTAAGGAAACTTTTGTTGTCTTTTATACAACTCAGATAATACATATCCAAAATTGAGCTCTTCCTCCCCTAGAAAGAGTTGTTGCCCACATGTCCCGGCTTGGTTCCTTCTGCACGTTGATTTTGAACTTGGAGTTTTGTCTCATCACTCTGAGAACTCGCTATCTTTTCTTGAACGTTCTCCTTCCTCACTGCTGTTTCCTTAATTCAACAGTTTGAAATGTGAAGTGTAATAAAATTGCATAACAGTTATTTCATAATTATAAAACACATTTCTGTGTAGCCGGCCATCTTTGCCTCCTCTTCTTGTTTTGTGTGCTTTCTACACTGTACCTGCTGAAGTTCTCCCAGCTCCACCCGAGTGGCTCTTGCACCTGCTCAGTGGATTGATTAGTCATCTACTTAAGGCCAGGAAGCCTCTGTGACTTCTAGCCTGGTTTGGGCATGCTCAGTGCTCTGGGTAATCTGGATTTTCTGGTGTCTTTTGCCATACTTTCTCTTCTCCCACTTTTGTCTGAATTTACTCCGGTATCCTTCTCGTTCTGTAGCCCTTTGCCACTGGCCTTAAAAACAGACATCTTTAACATTACTCTCTGGGGCTTGTAACACTGTAATCAAGTATATAACAGTTTATCACTTGTCTGAAGAATAAATCCTTTATAGTTTATTTTCCTTTATTCTTCTCTGCTCATTGTCTTATAAAGCTATCAGGTACATAGGGGTTTTCAGAAACAACTGACTGGTAGTTTCCATGTCGCCTGCTGTATTGTTGGTTCCGTGTGGATGCTAGCTGACTACCTCAGGTTTGAACATCAGTTCTGAACTGGCTTTTGTGTTCACCATGATGTTTTACCGCACATCATCATCATCTTTCTGTAGCATGGCACACAAGGGTCCTCTCTCTCTTGAACACTCTGTCCCTTTTTTGTTCCCACCTGAAAGCACTTTTGCGTTCATCTTTTTTTTTCTGATTTGTGTTTAGATTTATTTTTATTTTACGTATATGACTATTTTGTCTGTATACATGTGTATCATGTGTGTACCTGGTATCCATGGAGGAGAGAAGAAGGTGTTAGATTCCTGAAATTATAGATGGTAATGAGTTACCATGGGTGCTAGGAACCAAAATCGGGTTCTTTCCAAAAGCAACATGTGGTCTTTTGTTGTTGTTTCATTTTTTGAGTCAAGGTTTTTCTGTGTAGGCCTGGCTTTCCTGGAATTCACTTTGTATGCCAGGCTGACCCATAGCTTGCCTCAGCCTCCCAGATGCTGGGATTAAAGGCTGTGTCACCACTGCCCTGCTATAGCAAGTGCTCTAACCCCCTAAGACATCTCTCCAGTCCTTTTGAGCTCATGCTAATGTTTCTGTAACATGGCACATTCAAGTCTCTGACTTGTTGCTGGATTTGGGCAGTCTGGGTCAGCCATAGGACAGATCACTTAAGGAGAGACGCATTCCCATTTACATCGTCTGCATCTTGCTGTATAACGGGGTGCAGAGCATGCATTGTGGAGCTGATCTGGCAGGTTCAAGAGTTGACAAGTTGGTTTTGAACAGGAGTTTGTATCCTTTTACCTTGTCAAAATGAGCAGATGTTCACAGAGAGCATCATGGCACAGCAAATAAGTGTTTTTATAATGCCAATAGCAACATTTCTAACTGCTTACAAAATGCAGAATTACATTAAAAAGGGAAAGTGAATCCATTTCCACTTTATATAGTTCAAATCTTTAGTAGCAGAAAGTAGGTTACATTTGCATAGCTATAACTAACAGAGCAAGTAGAACACAGGCAAGTGCTTTAGTTCAGTAGTCTTCAAATATTTTGCATATGTACCTGTAAATGCATTTTGTGTGTTTTTAAGTTGATGGCATCTGAACATTTTAAGAGCTGGTATAGTTGCAAAGGTCTAATTTCTAGGTTGCTATATAGCGTGGCTGTGCATGGAGATTCGTGTAGATATCATCACAGAGATCTGTAGCACCTATACTTTCTGTTGTTGTCTGGCACCAGGGCCTTGGCCATAGGTAAGCTTACTACCACTAAGCTTCCTGCCAGGCCACGAGTTAAACAGTTAATAATGTGGTGTTTCTTTTTATTTGGCCTTTTACTGAGATAGAACCCCTCCTCTCTGTGCCACATGCATTGTGCGTCTTTTGTCTTTGGGCTGTGTCTGTAATCCTCTTACTTTAACTTGTGATAGGTCTCACTAAGTTTCCCAGACTAGCCTTCAACTTCTGAGCCTCTCACTCAGCTTGCGAGGTGTCTGTGCCTCAAGGCCAGGCTTAATAACTCTTGATGTCTCCAGAAAAATGATGGATTTTTTCCCTTTGGAGTGCCAGTTTTTGCTGTATTTATTTCAAAACTGTCTTACTGCATATACAGACACTTAACAATCAATGATAAATTAATACCTTTGTCCTTACAAAGTATTTGTTTTAAAAGCCTGGATCAATATTATTTTATAATGCCATTTTGTTACCTTTGTGTGTTTAGTGTATTCTCCTATAAGCTGTTTATAATTGGATCTTGCTTTTTAAGTAGTTTGACATTGCTACCTCTTCATTGCAATTTAAATTTTATTTTTTCTGGATGTCTTTTTTCACTTGATTTTTTTTTTTTTGAAGGTTTTTCTCCTAACCTATATGAGGTCAAGTATTACTTTTTTTTTTTTTTTTAAGATTTATTTATTTTATTTTATGTGCATGAGTTTGCTTGCATGCATATATATGTATGTTTACCATAAGTATTCTGGTGGCCCCAGAGCCAGAAGAGGACATTGCATCTTCTCCTGGAACCCGGGATAAGGATGGCTAAAAGCCATCAGGTGGGTGCTGGACACTGAACCCAGCTCTTCTGGAAGAGTAGCCACCATCTGAGCAGTGACCAGGGCTGGAGAGTTGGGAGAAAACTGGGACAGTCCTCTCCTTGTTTGCCGTCTGTCTCATTGGAATTACAGTCCCGTGCTGCCTATTGGGGGCGGGAAGATGTTTAAGAGAGCAAATTCACTCTTTGTTCTTTCTTCCATTACAGTCAGATGTTAGAGTAATATTAATACACAGTATAGAATGTTTAAGGGTTAGAAAGGAAACTGATTGAATTTGAAGTAAAATTTTAAGAGGTTTTAAAATCTGTGCTGAGGACATACATGTACACTCCCAGTGCTTAAACCACAAAATCTAATGTGGGGGCCTAATGACCCTCTAGCGCCCTCTGGATTCCCTTTTCCTTTCGTCTTTGCCTTTTCTCTCCTTCCCTCGCCCCTTAGCCCTCCCCTCCTCTGACCTCCCCTCCTCACTACTACTACTACTACTACTACTACTACTACTACTACTACTACTACTACTTCTTCTTCTTCTTCTTCTTCTTCTTCTTCTTCTTCTTCTTCTTCTTCCTTCTTCCTTCTTCCTTCTTCTTCCTTCTTCTTCCTTCTTCCTTCTTCTTCCTTCTTCTTCCTTCTTCTTCCTTCTTCTTCCTTCTTCCTTCTTCCTTCTTCCTCCTCCTCCTCCTTCTCCTTCTTTCTTCTTTCTTCTTCTTTCTTCTTTCTTCTTTTTCTTCTTTCTTCTTTCTTCTTCTTTTTTGATTTGGTTTTTTTGAGACAGGGTTTCTCTGTGTAGCCCTGGCTGTCCTGGAACTCACTCTGTAGACCAGGCTGGCCTCGAACTCAGAAATCTACCTACCTCTGCCTCCCAGAGTGCTGGGATTACAGGCGTGTGCGACCACTGCCTAGCTCCTCCTCACTTTTGAGACAGGATTTCCATGTAATCTTGCTTGTCCTGAAACACTCTATGTAGATCAGATTGGCTTGAATCCACAGAGATCTGCCTGTCTCTGCCTCCTGAGTGCCGGGCTTAAAGGTGTCATTGTCACCTGGCTCTCTTGATTTCTTTATCTGACTTTAGAAACTTTTATTTTGAAATGTCTCAGCCTATGTAGTCTCTGAAAAAATTTCCTGTGATTATATATGTTAGGGATGCTTTAGCTTGAAGAAAACTTCCTTTGGACAACAGATACCATCATTAAATGAGAAAGGTTAAACAATTGTTAATTAAGAAAAAGTTACTGATAATTCTGTTTGCTAAACAATTATTAATAGATGGTAATAAAAACACCTAATTATATAATGTTAAGTATGTTTTTTTTGTTTTGTTTTTTCAAGACAGGGTTTCTCTGTGTAGCCCTGGCTGTCCTGGAACTCACTCTGTACACCAGGCTAGCCTGGAACTCAGAAATTCACTTGTCTCTGCCTCCCAAGTGCTGGGATTAAAGGCGTGTGCCACCATTGCCCAGCTTGTTTGTTTAATTATTTATTATTTTGGCTTTTCGAGACAGGGTTTCTTTGTATCAGCTGGCTGTCCTAGAACTCATATTTAGACCAGGCTAGAAATAAACTCAGAAATCTACCTGCCTCTGCCTCCCAAGTGTTGGATTAAAGGCGTGCGCCACCACTGCCTGTTTTATGATCTCATGTTTATCCATTTGAGTGTGGATTGCAAGAGAGGAAGGGTGGGGAGGAGGCGTGAGGGTGGGAAGATACAAGAGCTAGAAGGCGAGTGTGGTCAGAGGACACCGCAGGGGCTGGTTCTCGCCTTCACCTCTTGGAGGGGGTGTATCTTTTTGTTCACTGTCTGGCGTGTTAGCTGGCCCAGGGCTGGGTATTCTCCTGTTCCCGTCTCTCCTGGTAGAGGGGTGCTAGAGTTCTGGATGCTTGCTCCCCTGTGTCTGTTTTTATGTGGGTTCTGTGGCACGTGCTTTACCCACTGAGCCATCTCCCTTGCTTTAGTACTTTTTTTTTTTTTTTTAAGACCCTTGGTTATCAGGGTTTTACAGTTCCTGCTCCTCCTCATTGTTGCTTCTTCCCTTCTTCCTTTTCTGCTGAGGCAGGCCTCACTCTGTAGGCCACCTTGGCTTCCACTTGTAGCAGCACTCCCACCTCAGTAGGCGAAGGGCTTGTGTCATAGGTGTGAGCCACAGACTGTGGTTGCCTAGATTGGTTCGAACTGGAGGGCTAAAGGGATCCTCCTGACTCACTGTCATGAGTAACAGACTGTGGGCACACCATCGTACCAGCCGGAGACTGTGGGCACACACCATTGTACCAGTCAATGCTTTTCGAAAATATTTGCAAATCAACTATATATATATATATATATATATATATATATATACACACACACACACACACACACAATACATATATATGTATATATAGTGTATATATAGTGTATGTATATAGTGTATATATATAGTATATATACATATACAGTATATACATGATATATATATACACACACACACACACACACATATATATAATAACATTAGGATATTGGAAATAATAAAGGACATTGGGTCTTCTAAGCTTTTTATTTTGTTTTTATTGTGAAGAGTATGTCTAGACTAAAAGAGTGTGTTTAGTCTAGACTAAAATTTATACTCGTGGTTACCTTCTCTGATGACAGAAATCAACTTAGAACTTTATGTGGGGTTGTGTTACTCTTTTGAGAGGACACAGTTTTGAAACTTACTATGAGTATGTGCCCAGGACAAGTAAAAACCGTTCTGTTTTCCATACCCTTTTGTGTTTCTAGGTGACTTGAACTACCAAGTACTGCAGCCATGGAGTCCATGCTTAATAAACTGAAGAGTACTGTTACTAAAGTAACGGCCGATGTCACCAGTGCTGTTATGGGAAATCCTGTCACTAGAGAGTTTGATGTTGGTCGACACATTGCCAGTGGTGGCAATGGGTTGGCATGGAAGATTTTTAATGGCACAAAGAAGTCAACAAAACAGGTTAGTTATGATGTAATTTGAAAGAGTACACGTGTGAAATATCACAGAGTGAATTCATTTTTGTATTAAGAAATGCCAAAAGGTCTTGAACGGATTTCCCCTGCAGCAGTTAGTTGAGACTGTCCTCTTAATCCAACTCACTGTGTAGGTGGTGTTGCACTTGAACCTGAGCATATGAGGACTGTAGGAGTGAGGGCCAGTGCATTGAATACATTGATTGTGTGTGTGGTTTTGGCATGCCTAGGTTTGGGTGAGTGTGTTTGTGAAGGCTGGAGGCCAACACTGGAACGCCTTGCTCAACCACTCTCCATGGTATCTTTTGAGACAGTTTCTCATTGAACCTGGTACTAGATGATTGTCCAGGCTTGCTAGCCAGTAGCTCCAGGCAGGCATCCATCCACGCGTGCTGTCCTCCTGGCGGGCACACGCTGCTTGGCCTGCTTCTGTGAGGTGCTGGGGATCAAAACTCAGAGCCTCAGGTCTGCACAGAAATCATTTTACCCACTGAGCTGCATTCCAGCCCTTTAATGGAATCTTAAATGGACTCTTTCAGCTTCATTTTGATTTATGAAATCAAAACAAATGCTTTTCAATATCTGTTGTTATCTCCTGGTTACAGATTTATCATTTGATATACCTTATCATCTTGCAGTTTTCTTCTCCTTGATTAATAAAACAAAAATCTCATATTAGCATTAGATGATAATATTCAGCAAAGAATATGTTTAGAATAAAAATTCTCAGTCTAAATTTTAATATTTGTCAATATGTTACTGGCTAAATGTCCTATTAAGATTGCTGTATTGGTACTTTTGTTGTTATTATAGTACTAGAGAACTGAACATGGGTCTCACATGTACTCGGTAAGGACTTTACCACTGAGTTGTACCTCAGTCTAGTTGCTCTGTTATTTCCCCTTTTATTCTACAGAATTATAGAAAATAGGTTTCTCTAATTTTTTTATTCCTATAATTTATTTTGGTTTATTGTTATACCTGATAGCTTTTATTACCACCAGAGTGGTATGATTGTGAAATATAGTAAGTAGTATGTTTGGATATATTCCTTTTGTTTTAAATTGTTTTCAAATTTAGTTTTTTTAGTGGAATAGTTTGAATAAGTTATATTAAATAAAATTGACCTAAGAGACTACTTAATTAATAGATTATGTGTATTTGTGGGGTGGGGTTGTGCACGTGAATGAATGCATGGACCTTTAAGAGCCAGAGGCTGTAACAGATTCCCTGGAGCTGGAGTCATAGGTCCCTGTGAGTCCCCTTCTGTGGGGGCTGGGACCAAATGCAAGTCTTCTGGAAGAGCTGTCTATGCTGTTAACCACTGAGCTATAGCTCCAGCTCCTGTTACATTTTTAAAAATATGGATACTTTATAGTTTTCCACATTGTTACGTTACAGCCTTTGCCTGTACACACAGCTGTGCCCTGCGCTGTCCTTGATGCCTCCTTTCCGCTAGCTTGTGGGCCTGGGCTTAGAGCTCGGCTAGTCGGCTTGTTGGCAAGTGCCCTTCCCCATATCTCACTAGCCCAGTTATTGTTACATTTTATTAGCAGTTTCTGTTGGAATTGTTCAGGTTAGAAATACCCAGGTTTAAATTTTCTGTAGAAATGGGATTTTATTTTTATGGCCGTTTGTTTGGAAATCTGTTGAGATCCAAAGTTGATGCTTATTTTCAATGATGGTTGATTTAAATTGTCAAATTTGAAGCTTGTTTTCTCTTTCAACTCACCAAGTCTGTCTAAAAAAGTAAGTGGTTGCAAATTGAGACTCATTAATGATGTTGTGAATGGATACTCCTTCACAGAATTAGTACAGATTGCGTCTGTGCTCTTTTTCAACAATATATTGCTGAGTGACTAAGATATATTGTAAGAAATATTGTTGATTTTATCATTATGGGACTATCATAGTGGTCCTTAATAAACTAAAACAACTTTTCTATTGTTAGGCACTATGATCTTGGGGCACTATGTAATGTACTTGATGACTAACATATTGTTCCACAGTAATTATGAATAAGATGAAAATCTACACCAAAGTTACAGAATTAAGCATTTTTATTAAGGACATGGAAATATACTATTGTCTTTATGCCTAACCAGAGAGTTATGGGAGCAGATATTAATATTTATCAGTGATGAATATGTTAAAATACCATGATAATGGTGCTTATATTGCTGTTAATAGAACAGGAGAGTAAGGCACCAATGGTAGAGCCGCGCCCTGTTCTCAACTGTTAACTAAGTGAGCTGGCTTCCCAGGAGGCCTCATTGTATTCCTTTCTTTCCTTAAATGCTTTGGGTTAGAACGAATCTGGGTAAACCAGTGTTCTTGGTGGACATAGTTTTGTTTGCTTTTGTTCTTAACTTTTTTCATAAGATATCTTTTGATTGTATTTTCCTCCGCCCCCCCCAGCTCCTTCCAGATCCTCTCTACCCACCCAACGTATGCTCTGTCTTAACAAACAAGCCACAAAACACAAAAGTCACAAAAACAAAAGTCAAAACAAAATGAGTAAGACCAATAAAACAAAAAGTGCCAAAACAGAAAAGTTTTGAATTATTTCCCTTTGGTGCCTGCAGCCCCACAGTCTTCAACTCTCCCTCAGTACTTCTCCCTCAGCCGTCCTAGTGCTGGGATTATATGCTGTGGTGTGGGGCGTGGCAGTTGCTAGGGATGCTCCTGGATGCATGTGCAGGACACATTACTGTGGACTCCTCAGCTGCTCTGCTTGTTCTGCAGCAGCCGGCTCAGAGGCTGGGGCCATGCAGACTCGCATCAGCTGTCAGCCTTGCCCCTCCCTGCCAACCTTGTCACAGTTCCTCTTGGTAGGGTCCTGTATGTGGGTAGAGGACCTGTGTAAGGCTTGAGATTGCAGTGAGACAGTTCCTTCTCACCTCTTAAGCTGCCAGAGTACTGTGTAATTACAGGTATGGACTTTATCATTGAGTCTCTGTATAGTTCTGTAACTGAGTCTCCAGAGTTTCAGGTTCAGGTTTAAACGATTAGCTGAACATAGGTATGCTTTTCAAAAATATTATGTACCCTAAAAAATATTTGAGAAGTTTTCTGAAACAATTATTTCTTTTTATTTCATTGGCTTTTCTGATCTTTGAAGTGCACTTAAAAAAGCCAGATAATTTAAAAATCCACACGTGGGAAGTCAAAGGACAGACAGCTTGTAGGAATCCGTTTCTCCGCCCTGCGGCACTGAGGTCATCGGACTTGGCAGCAAATGCCTTTACCCACTGGACTTCTTTCTCTCCCCACCTGTATACACTTTTAAGTAGAAGAATGATTATATGTTTTGAAAAGTTTTCAGTTATCTTTATGATTTTTTTTCAAATTGTACATTAATTTGACTTTGAAGTCATATCTGTTGCTCCTCACCCCACAGTGCTTCAGGATATTACTAGGATTCAGGATTTGACTTGAATAGCGTTATAGCTCTTATCTTTTTTAAGGGATAACAAAGATAGAGGTATCTGTCTGTCTAAACTTTGTCATCCATCCATCCATTCATCCATTCATCCATCCATCCATCCATCCATCATCTGTCTATCCATCCATTTATTTCTGTCTGTCTGTCTTTCTCTCTTTGGGATAGGGTCACATGTAGTGTGGCTAGCTTGTAACTCCCTGTGTGACTGAAGATTACTCTGAGCTTGCTCATCGTCTGTCTGTCCGCCCTTCTCCATCAGGGTCTCATGTAGTGATGTTTTCCTGTAACTCAGAGTATGGCCGAGGATAACCCTGAGCTGCTTTCCATCTCACTTAGACTAGACTGGCTGACTTTGAAAAGTTGTTACGTGGTAAAGATTACCTTGTCCATATTTTATTCTCTTTGCTGAGTCTAGGGTTAGAAATGTACTTTCATTACTGTAGAGTATTCATGTGTTTTATATATGTGTGTTTTGTATGTATATATGTATACACACACACACACACATATATAGTGCCAAAATTTGTGGGTGAGGCTTGTTTATATTATATATACAAAACCATAATTCAGTTATAATGACTAAATATAATTAAACATTTTAAAATGAAACTGTTCTATAAAATGTAATATGTTAATTAAGTCACTTAGAAAATGATCACAAAAGAAAATGATTATAGATTAGCAAATTTTATGATATTCTATTACCTTTTTGTTTTAAAAAGCAAAGCAATCTCTTTACCTTCTTTTTTTTTTTCTAAAAAAAAGGATTGAAACCAAGGGTGGTTTGCAGCTGCATGCCAGGCAAGTGCTATACCACTGAGCCCTAACTGTTTTCTTTGTTTAGAGAGAAAGAGAGTGTGTGTGTGTGTGTGTGTGTGTGTGTGCGCGCGCGCGCGCGCACACACACAAGCACCATGATAAGTGTTGAGGTCAGAGGATACCTTTTGGGAATTGGTTTCTCTGTACCATAGGATCCAAGAATCCAACTCAGGTTCTCAGACTTGCATGGCAAATGCCTTTCGCCATCTCTCCAGTCCTTTTGACTTCTGAGACCTCCTGGGCCTGTGCGGGTCTGCAGCTTACTGTGTGTGCAGGCTGCTCGCAGACTCGCAGGTCCTCATCTCAGCCTCCCCTCTCCATCCTGCAGCCCATCAGCTTGGTGTAAGTAATGCTTGCATTTTAGTTTACCACTTTGAAGAACTGCTACCTAAAGATCAGATGACAAATGAAGAGTACAGTCGACTCAGCAGGATTCCCTGACGAGTCACAAGGACCCACTAAACAGAACTCATAAAGAACATCTGAGTTTGAGCAAGTGTCTCTGGTGGCGCTGAGATCATTACACACTTCATTATATAATTCAGGTTTATTTCTTGAACTATATTGTTTTCAGGAGAGTTCAACTTTACTGTAAGCAAGTAGCTTTTACAAATTATAAACAGGTCCTTCTGCCTCAGCCTCTGGGGTGCTAGTATTGTGTTACGATACACACCTGGGCATTTATTTCAATAATTTATAGTCTTTTTTTTAAAATTTATTTAAAGTTAGGCTAGTAAGAAAACAGTACTTTTTTTAAAGTTTTTTTTATTCTTTTGAGAATTTTATAGATTGTTTGAACAAATTCCACCCTCCCTCCCTCCCTCCTTCCTTTCCTCCCCCTCCTTCCCTCCCCCTTTAAGTAGCTTCCTCGACTATGTGTAAAATAATTTGTCTCTAACCAGTTAATTTATATCCTCCTTGAGAACATCAGAGGCTTATGTCCTTCTGTGGTAAACTTAAGGCAAGGTCTTGTCAATTAATGTATCCTAACAACTTTGCAAATCATTTGAAATGTAAATAAAGAACATATCTAATAAAAAAGAAAAAAAAAACATCCTTGCACTCAGCTTTGAGATTTCTTCCCCTTCCCCCCCTTCGCTCCTCATCCTGCCCACTCTGTGTTGCCCTGATAGTTTTGACAATGTGGCTGACCTACCAGGAGTCACACTGTTAAATAAAGAAAACTGATTCTCCCTTACCTAGCAGCTATCAAATGTCAGTTGTTCCTCAACTAGTGGTGGAGTTTCATGTCCACCTTCCCCTCTCCATGCTGTGATTTTTGTCTGGCTGGAGCTTGATGGGCATGCTGTCACAGTTGTAGTTGTTGTTGTGTGCAGCTGCCCTGTTGTGTCTGGGAAACTCCTTGTTGTTGTTGTGTTGTCAGCCACCTTGTGTTGTCAGCCACCTCTGGGCCATAGAATCTTCCCACCTCCTTTTCCTCCAAGATCATGGAGCCCTGGGCTGGGGGAGGGTGTGCTGTTTGCCTAATTTACACTGATCTGAGCACTGCACCAGGGCTCTGCACTGTGTGCTGACCACTCTGCCAAACCAGGGTGGGTAGGGGTGGGGGGGTGGAGGACTAAGATGCTCTGATCTGTAGGGAAGCAACTCCTCATTAAGCAAGAATAGTAGCATAGGGTTCTGCCCTCCGGGCCTGTGACCTGCCTAGTCGCCAGGGAACAGTACTTTTAATGTATGCAGTGAATAAACTATGGAATATTACTTCTGAATTTTTAAAGATATATTTACCTTTATTTTATGTATATGAGTGATTGTCTGCATGAAGATGTACCACATAGATACCTGTGCCCAAGCTTTGTGTTTTGCTTTTCAGTTTTTGCGTTTTTAAAACAGGGTTTAGTTGTTTAGGCCAGGCCTCCTTCACCTTGTGGTCTTCTTCCCTGAGCCTGACGAGGGCCGCGGTGCAGGTGTGTGCCGCCCCGCCCGCCACACTCATGTCTGGGCCTGTAGTGCATCAGTACCACTGCATTTGTCCTGTACACTTGAAACTTTGTATCCTGAGAAGATGACAATTTTAGTTCAAAATGATAATAAGGATTTTACTAATTGCTCATCTTTATTGCTAATCAGTAGACAGTAAACTTTTGAGAATCTTTTAGGTCTAAGCCATTGCTAAAGTCTACGACATTGTTTATGTTACAAAAACCTGTAATTTCCATAAGGTAATGGGCAAAGAGATTTTTACAGAAGTGATAAGTGTGGATAGTACTAACTAATTTACGCCCCCCCATTTGATATCCTTTCGATTAGAAATATTTCAGATTTTAGAGGTATTTGGGTTTTGTAGTATTTGTAGACTTTACTGCTTGGGAACCTCTAATATCTGAACTCTGAAAAATCTTTGAACATTACAGGCTTTAATTTAAAAAAAGTTTAGGTGTCAGCTCTTCAAATCATGGCTGCTTAATCTGATAGAAAAATAAAAATACAAACTGGAAATCATGATCTAATCTTATGGAAAGTTTCAAAGTGCTGGTTTTCACGTAGAGTCCTCAGGAGGCTTGAAATGGCTAAAAACACAGTTTTGTTGAGATTGATTAATTGTAAGTAACTGATTGAAGCAGAAAAGTGGTAAAGATAGTTGATAACCTGTTGTGGTCTGTGGAGGCAGAATCGTGTTTTTGTAAATGGAGTAAATGGAGAATTGGTTTCTTTTCTTCCTGAACTGCAGCTTTCCTCTTTAAGAGCAGGGAAATGGCAAGAGCGCCAGAGCCTTTTCATGTGGTCGTTCTAAAACAACACTGTGAAAAACACATTTAAATTAGATGCATTTGTAAAAGGTGTTAGGGAAGAGCACTTACTAAAATAAAATCTTTCACGTGAACGCAAGTGAGCAGTGAGGTAGGAACCTGGGCGTTGAGGTCACTGCTCTCAGATTTAATTAGTATCAGCTGAGACTTTGCTTCTGGTTATGCTATATTTCCTAATGGTCAAAAGAGGAAAGATGTGTAGATACAGTCTGAGCATCCCTACTCTTAAAAACCCAAATTCCAACAATTTGAGTGACAACATGATATGTTAAGTAGAAAGCCCTACACCTGATTTCTTGTAGCCGATTACATCTAAAATACAAGTGCCTAAGTACTGTTAAACCACTATCTTCAGGTGTGTATAAAGTGTATGCGGAGCATATGGATTCATGCTTCCACTGCATCCCATCCCCAAGAGAGCGTATGCATTTGTAAAATCCTGTGTCTGTATCAGGAGCAGCCTGGTCCCAAACATTTTTTGTATAAGGCTTATGCAAACTGTGTATGAAGTTTAAAGCTACTACTCAGCTTCCTTGACTCCCTATCCAGAGGTAGTATCACATAAATTCTTATTTGTTCTGTGTTATTCCTTAGCTGACAGATTGGTGTATTTGCTCTAGAATGAAAGGTAAGGCGCCCTGAGTCTTGACTCTTCACCATACTTGGTTTGGAGTCTTTTACAACATTCATTCTCCAGGGACCCTTTTTAATGAGATGACTGTAAATTAGTGTCTGGTGAGATTCCTGTGAAGAATCAACTAATTCCTAAAAAGGACTTAGCCCAGTGCTTGGCACACAGCTGCAAGTGTTCTCTTCTGTAAGTAATAGGCTGGCTTGAGAAACGCTGCATTGGTTCAGTCTTTGGTGGACCAATGCCCTGCAGCGGTAGCTATAGGGCTTGTCTTGAAAGTGCTCTCCGGATTGCCTGTTACAGTGCTGTGGTTTGAAAAGAACCAGAGCCAGGGATTGAGTTGACAGTCAGTGGCAAGCACAGTGGCACAGGGACAGGGGAGGAGGGGCACAGGGCCCACACAGTGACTGCCCATGGATGATGGGCAGGAGGAACAGTCACATTTTAAAGATCCTTACATAATAGGTTTTGTGTAAACAATCATCTCTGACAGAGAACCGGTCTTTGTAAAGTTTTGGTTTTTTCCTTAAATTTCGTTGCTGGGCTGGGTTTGGTAATTCCAGGTTCCTTCAAGTACAGGCACCCTTAACCTACATAGCCTGGGCTATGCATGTCTGTCTTGAATAACATTGTGAAGGTTTAAGCATTTATTCAAATGTTTTGTTTGAGTTAAGAGCACTACATAGAGGAATGAAGGGCACATAGTTTGTATTTCTGATAATTACAAGATGGGGATTCCCTGTGGTCTCCTTCTGAGAAGTGAGGACAGGGGTCTGACTCTTCTAAATATATTTGGATTTACTTATCTTTCTTTACTCTGCTTTTTCATTGGTATACTATTGTAATATTGCTAACATTTCTATAACGTTACTTTAAGTTATTTGTTCATAGACTGTTACAGCACTGCTTTCATATATTTCCTGATAAAATTAGCTATATTTCTTTTAAAATTAGGAAGTGGCTGTTTTTGTCTTTGATAAAAAGCTGATCGACAAATATCAAAAGTTTGAAAAGGATCAAATCATCGATTCTTTAAAGCGCGGAGTCCAACAGTTAACTCGGCTACGACACCCTCGGCTTCTCACTGTCCAGCATCCTTTAGAAGAGTCAAGGTAAGTGTTTGAAACTTCATACAGGAAGTGTCCTGAATAAATAGTTAAAACGTAACATTTTGGTCTATTTCGAATAGTATCAACAAAAAAGTTCTTGAAAAGTAAGTGTTGAGATCACGTGGATCATTGGTTACCCTAAGATTTATATCATCGTGTATGCATGTGTCTGCTTATTTTGTCTGTGCATGCGTGTTTGCTTGTGAGTTTATGTGCACTATGTGTGTAGCCATCAGAGCGCAGAAGCTGGTGTCACTCCTGGAAGTGGAGTTAGCGGCAGTTGTGTGCCACTGAGTGGTGCTGGAACAGAACCTGGGTCCTCTGCAGGAGTGCAGCAGTCAGTGAGTCTCTCCTAGTGAGCCTCCGCATGTGTCTAATGGAGTATTGGTACTTTCCACATTTGCCATGAGCCCATATTTGTTTATAGTAGTCATAGTGGGTCTGCGGGACCTGGAACACAGTCATTGCTTGAAGGAGGATGCTCTTGCCATTTGGCTAGAATTTCTGATCTGCGTTTTGCTAATGATTCCAGGATCGATGCTGTGTATGTGTATCAAAGTGCTGTCATAGACATTAAACCTTTTATGTCCAATCTGTCAGTCTGTAGTCTCTCAGTTATTTCACTGTCAATTTTACTGAAAGATAAGCTTAGGAAATGTTGCTGAGATAATCAGAAAATAGGACTTATGTAATCTTGACTGGACCAATCCTTTAGATACCCTCCCTACCTTTGTAAATTTTTTCTATGTTATTCATAGTTATTTTTTCAAACTTATTTCTTCTGTCCTCCTTAGCCCACTGTCCCCTTGTCTTAAGTCAGAAGGTTTTAAGTTGTTGGCAGGTTGTGTTCTGTGGCCTTTAGGATGTTAAGGACGAGACAGGAACAGGCAAGCAGCGGATTCCGAGCTTCCCTCCCCCTTCAGCTGGGAAGGTTTTGCTTTTGTCTGTTTTACATAGTAGGCTTTGAACGAGATTTCCTTGTTTGAAATCTTCAGCTGAATCCCCACCTTATGATTCCCAGACAAAGGCACAGACATTTACCATGTCCAGAGCTGTGCAGATGTCTCCCATTCCTTACCTCACGTAAGCCTCAGAGTTGCACAGGACAGAGGATGGGGTCGCCACTTAAACTCTGGCTTGACTGGCAAACCTGGGAGTTGGTAGCTGGTCAGCCATACCACGAAGTATGCTCAGATCTTTTATTATAGAAATGTCTCTGTAGTGTTCATGTGATCTATTTGTCTTAAGTTTCATAATGTTTGAAGTTTCCTGAGGTGAGAAAGGCTAATGGACTTTCCTTTATCATATAGCTTTTTATACAGTGATTTAAACATAATAGAGTTATAAAAAAATAAACATTTTTCTTTCCATTTATTAAATTGAGTGTGTGTGTGTGATATATGTGGGCGTACATGTCATGGTGTATGTAGAGGTCAAAGGACAATTTTGTGGAATCAGTTCTCTCCTTCCACCATTATGTGGGTTCTGGGAATTGAACCCAGGGCAAGGGACTTGCATGACAAGCTCTACTTGTTGAGCCTTGAAAATAGGAATTTATTTGCCACTAGGAAGAGAAAATTCAGAGGTTACTTCATCACATGTAGTTGTAAGGGTTATGAAAATTGTAAGCATTAATCATAGGAGACACTTTAAGGACTAGAAGAAATTATTTCTAGTTTTCAGTGTATTATTAGGATTGAGATGATAGATTTAGATTCCACATTTCTTTTCATTTGAAAAATAGGTTCAAGGCAGAAGAAAAACTAAGCAGTATATTACAGACCCTGTATATTACAGAAGGAAAGCTAAGCAGTATATTACATACTATATATTACAAAAGGAAGCTAAGCAGTATATTATAGACCCTTATATTACAGAAGGAAGCTAAACAATATTTTACAGACCCTGTATATTACAGAAAGAAAGCTAAACAATATATTACAGACACTGTATATTACAGAAGGAAAGCTAAGCAGTATATTACAGACCCTGTATATTATAGAAGGAAAGCTAAGCAGTATATTACACACTGTATATTACAGAAGGAAGCTAAGCAGTATATTACAGACCCTGTATATTACAGAGGGAAAGCTAAGCAGTATATTATACACTGTATATTACAGAAGGAAGCTAAGCAGTATATTACAGACTCTGTGTATTATAGAAGGAAGTTAAGCAGTATTTTACAGAAGGAAGCTAAGCAATATATTACAGACACTGTATATTACAGAAGGAAAGCTAAGCAGTATATTACAGACACTGTATATTACAGAAGGAAGCTAAGCAGTATATTACAGACTCTGTATATTACAGAAGGAAGCTAAGCAGTATATTACAATCCTGACGTCAGTGCAGAGCCGCTGTTAAATTACAGACCCTGACGTAAGTGCAGAGCTGCCGTTAAATAACAGACATCTTGGAGCTGGAGCTGGGCTTGCCCTTCGCACTTTGTAGGTTTCCATTGCTAAGCCTGGTTGGGCCTGGACTGGGTGGTACTTACGGCAGCAGTGCTAAGTGAGCGGTGCCCTGCCCTGTACTTTACATGACTATGGCCCTGGTTCGTCTGTTAGCACCACCTTACAGACAGGCTCATAGAGAGGGTGTGCACATCACCAAGATAATAAATAGGAAAGCCAGGGCTGGGAGCCAGATCTTACCTGTCTTTAAAGCTTGAGGCGATCATTATGTCTTGTAACAGGCTGTCAGTATCCATGGTAACAGTCAATGAACATTAAAATCGTTTAAGTCAAAAAATCAGTAATTAAAACTTAAAAATTGTTGAATCTTTTCAAAATGATGTACAAAGTAGATAAAGCTGTTTTGATTGATGGAAGAATGTGGGGGCCTGTTTTCCTCTGCCTTGCTCCTGTGGGGTGTGAGAAAGCTGTAGGTTTCTTGGAGCATATTTTGAAAATTACAGCCTTACAGATAAGTGTAGAATGGGTTTAATGAAACAGTTTTGAGTCAGTCAATTTTTTGGTTTTCAAGCAATCATTTAAAAAGCTAAATTGAAATATTTTTTACTTTTAAAATTTAAAATAAAATGTATCATAGTTGTTACAGTACTTAGTTTAAAAGATTGAATAATTTATCCACGTGGTTTGTGTGTAAATATGCCTTTGTTGGTTTCGGGGTGCTGTAGTCAGGCTGGGGTTATCAACCCCAAACTCTCTTACTGATATGAAGTAGTTTCTTAACTAACTTAACTCTTTGATAGGTTATCTGTTATTTTATATGTACTTAATTTTTATAATATATAAAAGTGATAGAAACTCTTTTTCTTTTTTGATACAGGGATTGCTTGGCATTTTGTACAGAACCAGTTTTTGCCAGTTTAGCCAATGTTCTTGGTAACTGGGAAAATCTACCCTCTTCAATATCTCCAGACATCAAGGATTATAAACTTTATGATGTAGAAACTAAGTATGGTTTACTTCAGGTATGTGGGGTTTTTTTGTTTTTTGTTTTTTTTTTTTTTTTTTAAGTAAGGGACAAGTTTTTTTCTCTTTAAAACACTTTGTATCTATTTCACATTGATCTGCCATGTAGACTACATTATGTCAACCTTGGGTTCTTGACAATAATTTGGAAATTTTTTTCATGTCTTAGAAATTTTGTTGTATTTATCATTAGGCTTGTTATATTTTATGTGTACCCCTCCCCCCCAAAACCCAGCCAAATATACAAAGCAGGTCTTACCATATTGCTCTGGCTGGTCTGGTCTTTGTTATATAAGCCAGGCTAGCCTTGACCCACAATGCCTTGCTAAGCTATTTTAAACATATGAAGGGATGGAGCTGAGGCCTGGCTTTGGCAGCCGATGCCTTTCCCTGCTGTGCGTCATCTGCTGAGGGTCCCATCAGCCTTGAGCACTTGTCCTTCGCTCCTGTGCTGCTGGTTACACCCGAGCTGTCGTCATCTCTAGGCGTTGATTCGCTTTGCTGTTCCTTGTGTCGGCCGTCACATGTTGAGTGCATGCTCTGCCATAGCGCTGAATCTCTAGTTTGAGTTAACGTCTGCAAATGTCATAAATGTCCAACTTCATTCTTCCATAGATAATTTTCCCAGCTTCATTAATTAAGAAGCTGGATTCCCCACCCCCATTGAATGCTTTTAGTGCCACCATAAAAAAAGTCATTTGACCATATGCAGAGACTATTTCTAGGTTCTTTTTCTGTCTTTGTGCCAGCACCACCTCCGTTTTGATTGCTGTTGTCTTGTAGCAAGCAACTGGACTGTTTTCCCAAACTACAAAATAGTTTGAAAGGTTAACAGTTAAAAATAAAAGCAAACAAACAAACAAAAAAATAGAAGCAGGAGAGGAGTTAGTAGATCAGAGCACTTGCTGCATAAGCGCAAGGACCGGGGTCTGAAGTCTGCACTCGCTTAAGGAACTGCATGTGCGCGCCTGTAATCCAGCCTGTGGGCGGCGTCTGCAGATGGGAGACCCGAGAGTGAGTGATAGAGGGTACACTGACATCCTCCTCCACCCCACCCCCATGCGTGCACGCAACCACCCCACCCCACCCCACCCCACACACGGACTCTCGTGCATACAAAAATAACCCCATACACACACACACACAGAGCACTGATGTACACCTTAGAGTTAATATGCTGCAGCACTGGCATTTTAACTGAAGTATATGGGGCATGAACCCTGTATATACATATAACATAACTAAGTCACTCTTTTAAGAATATACGGTAAGTATGTAGCTCGTTTTCTTGTGAAGTTAAGGAAACTTCTTGATTTGAAAAACTTAGTACTTTTTCAAGTTATGTTTGGGAATAGTATTTTTGGAAAAGTACAATTTTACAGAGTTTATTATCATATGTTAACTATGTGGCAATGGGTTTTGTTGTGAATTTCACAGCTATGTGTAATGTGTTTTGATCCGGTTCTTCCATACTCTGTTGTCACCACTCCCTCACCCCCTCCTACTACTCCTTTTTTTTTAAACATGTATTTCTTTGCCTGCATAAATATGTGCACCACACCTAGGCCAGAGGGCTTCAGACCCCTTGTAACTTGAGTTGCAGATGGTTGTACGGCACCCTGTGGGTGCTGAGAATTGAATCTGCTCCACTGCTCTTCCCTGCTGAGTCATCTCTCCATCCCCTCATCTTTTTTAACTAGTCTTTCTTCTGCTTTCATGTCTTTGTTTCTTTAGTGACCCAGTAAGTTTAATTAGGCTTGCTTACAGGAGCCTGGGAACCTTACCTGTCGCTCCTGCTCTGAGAATCCTTAGACTGCCTCTCAGGGAGGATTGGACCCCCTGAGTTCCCACCCCGCGGTGATGAGTGTTGGCAGGTCCAGTATTGTACAGGTAGTCAGACTGCTGTGTGTCTCTGCAGACAGCTCTGCCAGCTGTAAGACCTAAGGAGACAGCTGTATTAATCTGTGAACATGAAGGAAGTGGTTTGGAAGACTCTTCTGTCATGTCTGTCTAACGGAACAGCAGCATTGCTTTCCCTATTAGAGCCTACAGCCACCTCAGCTATAGGCTTTTAACCAGACTTACAGTATTAGATAGGAATTTCTTCCTATGGCCTGGGCCTTAATTCCAGTCAGAAAGAGGTTGGTTACTCCGGTAATAGACTTACTGTTGCACCGGTATAAATTTCCCCTGGCATGGAGTCCACAGCTAAGACCTTTTGACAACCACTTCTCTAGCATCTTGTAAGCTAGCCAGCAGGTGGGAAGCTTCCAGTTTAGTGCCAGCTTGGTTCTTCTGTGTTCTGTGACCAACCGTGTTGTCTTCTATAGTAACGGCTTACATTACAGTGTAGTTCTGGTGGGCATTCAGCAGCGGCAATTACTTAGATTTTGGAGGCCTCCTTGACCTGTAGCTCATAGGAAGGTGGTCTACTCCAGGAGTGGGAGCGTCCTTAATTACCTTAGAAATCCTAACCATACATGACCTTTATGGGTTTTTGGAAGTCAAATAAATGCTTCAGATTTTAATCTGAGAGAAAGGAGGTTTGACTAGGAGAATGAATAGTTTGGGTTATGTTTTAACAGAATACTGACGCACATGTGCAATACATGTCACACACACACATGTCACACAAACATATGTATAGTGATAGGGACTTACTTTGTAACACTGGTTCATCTGGAATTTGCTATGTAGTCTAAGCTGCCCTTGAACTCACTGGGACTATGGGACTCAAGGCAGGTCCCCCCAGGGGGGCCTGATTGCCTAAATTAAAACAACTCAGGGTAGTTCAAATATTTTTGTTCTTAGTAAACAGTTAAACAAAGTAAATTTTTTTTTTTTTTTGATTTGGTTTTTTCGAGACAGGGTTTCTCTGTATAGCCCTGGCTGTCCTGGAACTCATTCTGTAGACCAGGCTGGCCTTGAACTCAGAAATCCACCTGCCTCTGCCTCCCAGAGTGCTGGGATTACAGGCGTGCGCCACCACCGCCCGGCAAGTAATTATTAATAGTATGGAAAACATTATAGGAGGAATGAACTAAATTTGGGGTAGAAGCTCAATTTCGGATTTCTCTGGAATTCTGATGTTTACAGGAGAGTGAAGGGATGAGAAGGTGGCCCCGTAGGTCTGGAGGTCTGGGCATAGCAGGGCCCTGCTCCACGGTAGAGGAGGAGTACTGAGGGTAAGAACTGAGGGAAGAGGAGTACTGAGGGTAAGAACTGAGGGAGGAGGAGTACTGAGGGTAAGAACTGAGGGAGGAGGAGTACTGAGGGTAAGAACTGAGGGAGGAGGAGTACTGAGGGTAAGAACTGAGGGAGGAGGAGTACTGAGGGTAAGAACTGAGGGAGGAGGAGTACTGAGGGTAAGAACTGAGGGAGGAGGAGTACTGAGGGTAAGAACTGAGGGAGGAGGAGTACTGAGGGTAAGAACTGAGGGAGGAGGAGTACTGAGGGTAAGAACTGAGGGAGGAGGAGTACTGAGGGTAAGAACTGAGGGAGGAGGAGTACTGAGGGTAAGAACTGAGGGAGGAGGAGTACTGAGGGTAAGAACTGAGGGAGGAGGAGTACTGAGGGTAAGAACTGAGAGTGAGCAGAGTCCAGAAAGCCAGGAAAGCAAACTAGAAAGAAGGGACCAGTAGAGTTTGAGGAAAGCCAGGGACAGAGGATTCTTGGAAGTCAGAGAGCGGCCACTTGCCAGAACCCACCTCTTCCTGGTACAGACGTCCGTTTGCTCTGTTTACCTGATCCTGTAGTCATCTCTGGGACCTATGTCAAAGTTACCTTGTGGTAGTTCAGTGTGGCTGTAAGCAAACATTAAGTACTTAAAATAAGCACAGTAATTACTACTCAGAAAAGGTGAATTTTAAATATAAAGTAACTACACAAAAAATCTTATCCAACTCAATGAGAAATCTCGCATTTCAAACTGGAAATGAATTTATACAGCAGAAATTTATCTTCTTTCTGTTATTATAAAAAGGAACCCCTTTATAGCTGTAGTTCAGTTTTGTTGCATGATTTCCCCACTATTTTGATTGTTATCTGACTTGTGAAAACTCTTAACTCAGCAGGTGTCTTGTTCCATACAAAAGACATTTTTTACAAGAGTCATTTTTTTTTCTAGGTTTCTGAAGGATTGTCATTTTTGCACAGCAGTGTAAAAATGGTTCATGGAAATGTTACTCCTGAAAATATAATTTTGAATAAAAGTGGAGCCTGGAAAATAATGGGTTTTGACTTCTGCGTGTCATCGAGCAATCCTTCTGAACAAGAGGTAATGGCAGTTTTAGATTTGTTTAGGTTTTTTAATGTTCTAATGTTTAGATTTTTAAAATCATGGAAATCTGTGATTGTATCCGCAGGGGTCAGAACATGTTCTGTAACTTGGTAAAGCACGAGGCGCAGTGACGGTGCACTGCGTCTCTGACTGTAAGGAGAAACCTGCCTGTCCGTGTGCCAGGGAGTAGCTGTCAGGTGATTAATTCTGTAGGTGTCTCGAGAAAGCTGAGCAACTTGGTTAAACAGAAATTTCTTTTTTAGAAATCCAAATATACAAGCTGCTATTGTGATTCCTTAATACCATTGCTCCTGCATGTGAGAGCATGGTCTTCCGCAGGGATCACAGAGCAGCAGCAGTGGTTACATGCTGACATTTATTCAAGTGTTCTCTTCAGTGTCCTTTGACAACTCACACGAGCATATAACTCCCTCCACTCCCCGCCCCTTCCTTTTATCTTCCAAGCTCTTCCGAGCATTTTCATTCTTACTCCTTACCGCAGCTCCGTGTGGTGTGTCGGGAAGGGACAGTGAGCTTAGGTGGATGCTGAACACTTGCCCTCGCCCAGCTGGGACCTCAGCTCCATTTTTCTGCTCCCAAGCGCTTGTCCCAGTAACCCTGGCCAGATACCTGTGCAGTCCTACTCAGAATGCCACCTTAGGCCAGCGTGCTTTGCTTTGCTTGGTTCCTGGTGACCTAGAAAACCTTGGTGATGGGACACTTAATACAGCTCAGTTGTCTGTTGCACATATTTCCCAGATTCACCGATTTGGGAATTTTAGAGTTAAAGGTGATGGTAGCATTTTCCCTTGCTTGACTCTGTAAAATGTTGTTGTCATCGTCTCTTTTAGTTTTGGAAACAGCATCTCTGTATGTAACCCTGGCTGTCCTGGAAATCATTATGTAGAACAGGTTGGCCTTGAACTCACAGAGATCCATCTGCCTCTGTGCCCCTTGTGTTGGGACTAAAGGTATACACCACCACGCCTAGCTGGGTCAATACAAATTTAAAGATAGCTGTGGTGTGTGTGGTTTGCTGTTACTTGCAGTTCTAACCCTGTTGTCCCCTTTCTATCTTCTTACAGCCAAAGTTTCCTTGTAAAGAGTGGGACCCAAATTTACCATCGTTGTGTCTTCCGAACCCTGAATACTTGGCTCCAGAGTATATCCTCTCCGTGAGCTGTGAGACGGCCAGTGACATGTACTCATTAGGAGCTGTTATGTATGCTGTGTTTAATAAAGGGAGACCTATATTTGAAGTCAACAAGCAGGACATTTACAAGAGTTTCAGCAGACAACTGGATCAGGTGTTTGCCTATTAACATGGGTTTAGAGCTCTCCTGGGTTTTTTTTTTCTAAAATGTAGACAAAAAAATTTTCTTAAAAATATAGTATCTTTTTTTAAAAAAAAAATTATTTATTTTTTTTTTATGTATATAAGTACACCGTAGCTGTCTTTAGACACACCAGAAGAAGGCATTGGATTCCATTACAGATGGTTGTGAGCCACCATGTGGTTGCTGGAAATTGAACTCAGGACCTCTGGAAGAACAGTCAGTGCCCTTAACCACTGAGCCATCTCTCCAGGAACCAAAATATAGTATCTTTATTAATTTTAAAATATTTTTATGTCATGTACAATGTCTTTTGATCATATTCTTCACTTCTTTTTCTACTAACTCCTCCCAGACTCACCCCTACCCCCATTTTCCCAAGTGACCTCTCAACTCATGCTCTCTGTTTGGTTTTTAATAAGCATTAGGCTTCTTTTGTGCTGTCCACAGACTCACAGGAGTGTGTGCTTATCCCCTGGAGGGCATTCTTTCCCTCTGGGATGGCTGCCCCTCCTTAGCGAGGGGCGGGGCCTTATGAGCGAGCAGCCTTTCCCCCATTCTGGAGAGTTGGCCTGCTTGGTCCTGTTCAGTTTTTGCAGGCAATCACAGCTGTAGAAATTCCTTCATAGAAATGAGCAATTCAGCTGGATGGTGGTGGCGCACGCCTGTAATCCCAGCACTCTGGGAGGCAGAGGCAGGCGGATTTCTGAGTTCAAGGCCAGCCTGGTCTACAGAGTGAGTTCCAGGACAGCCAGGGCTATACAGAGAAACCCTGTCTCGAAAAAACCAAATCCAAAAAAGAAAAAAAAGAAATGAGCAATTCATTTCAAGTTCATGTAAAGTTAATTCAGTAAAAGTAATTTCTATAAATAATGATTATATTAGTTCCTACAACTTTTATCCTGACATTTACTAGAGTATCTAAAATACTCCCTGTCTTACTTTAGACATGGAAGTACCTAGAGCATTAAAGACATTTTCAGTTATATTGAAATAGAGTTGGTATTTGTGCAGCCAACAGATACACACTGAGTAGAAAGGGTTCTTAACCTTTTGAGTGCTATATGCTCATACCTGTTTTGCTCTTTTGAATAGTTGAGTCGTTTAGGATCTAGTTCACTTACGAGTATACCAGAGGAAGTTCGTGAACATGTCAAGCTGTTGTTAAACGTAACTCCAGCTGTAAGACCCGATGCAGATCAAATGACAAAAGTGAGTACATGGAGATGTTTGTGTTAGATGATGGAACAGAAAATAAGATTGCAACTCTCATAATGCATAGTTTTATCCTTAGAAGCTATGTGCTTGAATGTGTTAAGTATTCAGCTTTTAATGTTAACTAGAAAATTAAGATTTCAAATAAACAGAGATCCTGATAGCACAACCAGGGATGCAGACATTCTGAATTCCCTGAAAAGTCAAAGCTTTGTCTTTAACTTAGTGTGTACATAGTATTCATCATGTTTTCAAGATATTTTATTCTTAAACATTTTATTTACTGTTTTTTAATGGTGTATTTGTTTGTGTCTGGGTAAAGGTATGTGTGTATGAATGCAGAAGTTGTCTGATGTGATGCTGGGAATTTAACTCATGTTCTCTAGAATAGCAACAATGCTCTTCCCTGCTGAGCCATCTTTCTAGCTCTAACTTTCAAACTATTTTAATTTTTCTGTATTTTATAAATAATGTTACTGCTCAGCTGATTCACAGGTACTGGTGATTTGAACTTGAATTCAAATAAATCAATTTTTTATTTGGATTTTTCTAATTAATAATTTTTATTTAAGGTAATGCTTAGAATATTGCTGAATGTTTTTGAATACTTTTTTCACTTTGTTGTGGTGATTTTAGATATGAGTAACTTTTAACTGAGTATCAGAATAATTGGCTTCTGTTTTTAGATTCCCTTCTTTGATGATGTTGGTGCAGTAACACTTCAATATTTTGATACCTTATTCCAAAGAGACAATCTCCAGAAGTCACAGTTCTTCAAAGGATTGCCAAAGGTTCTGCCAAAGCTGCCCAAGGTTCGTTAATCAGATTTTACGTAGTCAGGGGTTTTTAATTTAGTCTTCAGTCGGAGTTACCAAAACCCATTCTTCCAGTGAAGTAAGGCAGCTTTCCCTGAGGTCCATAAGGGACAGGAACTGCTGCATACTGAGGCTGAAGCTTAGGTGTGGTGTAGAATAGATGGGACCTAACCCTTAGGATGCTCCCTGCGCTAAGGCTGCCTGTGCTGGTTGTTACCTGTCCCCCGTGGTGTCTGTAGACACCCCTGGTGGAGCTCACTGCTCACTAGCAGTTAAAGGATGCATCGCTACTGATGCAAACCTCTCTGTTTCCCTGCTCTCTTTCTCTGACTTACTAAGTAGTGGATGTCAAATCACATTCAAAATGTTGGAGGCTGGACCTGATGGCACATGCCTTCGTCTTTAATCCCAGCACTTGGTGGGGTAGGGCAGATGGACTAGGAGTGGTAGGCTAGCCAGACTAAAAACAGCGAATGCTAGAGAAGATACTAGTTGTAAAACTGTTAATTGCTGACTCTGCACTTGTCTGTAAAGCTGCAGCAATCAGCCCTTGTCTGCTACCCTGTACTGACATGGCTGGGAAGCAGAATACGGTTGTTCCTCTCCCAGCTGCCACAGCGCACACAGGCATGGGTGAGTCTGAGTTCCCAGTTAGAGCCTGGGTGCTGCTTCAGGTAGATGGTCAGAGTCATGAGGACTGACAGAATTAAGAGAAGAAACACTGTCAGTGAACACAAGGTGAACTTGGGAAGGCTGGAGCAAGCAGTAACCTGGTTTTCAGACACTGGGAACCTGTGCAGTTTGTCTTGATGTTCTAGCAACAGAGTCTAGAAAGTATTTCAGTTTCAGCATGAACTTTATGGCCACTTTACACTGCAGTTGTAAATAGTGAACTTCTGAAATACTTTTGTTTTTATAAATTTTTCATTTTTCCCTTTCAGCGGGTCATTGTGCAGAGAATTTTACCCTGTTTGACCTCAGAATTTGTAAATCCTGACATGGTACCTTTTGTTTTACCTAATGTTTTGCTGATTGCTGAGGAATGCACCAAAGAAGAATATATCAAATTAATTCTACCTGAACTTGGTCCTGTGTTTAAACAGCAGGAGCCAATCCAGGTATGTTGTGAGTACTTCTGAATATTTATGCATTATTGTGATAGCTACTACCACTAAGAACAAAACAGTGACTATTTTGAGCTTTTAAAAGTTGAGTGTGTAAGAGCTAGAGAAATTGAGTGTGTAAGAGCTAGAGGAATTGAGTGTGCCAGCTGCTTCTGCAGAGGACCTGGCTCAGTTCTCAGCACCCGCATGGTGGCTCTCGGCTATCTGTGACGCCTGTCCTGGGGCATCACAGGTCCCTGTCCTGGACTCTGGACTCCAGGAACCAGGCACAGACATACACATTCAGGCAAAACACCCATACATGTTAAAACAAACAAAAAATGTTAAATGTTTAAAAAATTGAGGTAAGTATATTAGATCTTTTTTTTTTCACTAGACAGAAAGCTAAAATTATAATTAAACTTAGCAAATGAATGTTTGTGGCTTTTCATAAGTCATTGTCTTAGAAAATAAGTTGCAATCAAATTTTGTATGTGTTACATTGTTTCTGATTAAAAACTACCAGTTTGGAAAAATCAAGTTTTAGATATTTTTATTTGGCTTGATATTTCCATTAGTTAATTTGTAGATGATATGTGTCAGTTGTTTCTCTTTATTTTTTCTAATAAATTTTATTAAAAGAGGAAAATGTGTAAAGTATCATAGAACTAATATGTAATCTGTATATGCATGAGAAAAATACAAATTATATATATACATATATATATACACAAAATGCATATGTATCTAATGTATATGTGTAAGTGAAATAAATGATACAGATTTTGTTATGGTATATACTTTCTTGAGTTTAAGAACTGTGGGGTTGCATAGCCTGGATTAGAATCTGGGTTTATCTCTGTTCTAGAACTATAGTCATTATCAGATGAAGGCTTTCATCCTCCTTTCTAACATGGAGAATTGTTGGATAAAATACCATTAGGTGTTTCTGCTACTAGGCGGCAGTAGCAGTCAGTATGAACGGTCTGATGTACCGGTTTTGTGATTGAGTGCAGTCGTTCCCTTGATGGAGAAATTATTCTTTTACTTTTTAGAAATTAGCATATTATGTCTCATTCTGACATTTTGAACAGTGTGCATTTGAGTGGTTCTCCTTGTCTCCCCCTCTCAGCCCTCTGCTGTCCCTCATCCCCAGCCCACTGACGCAGGGTCTCACCACATAGCCCTGGCTCCCTTGGCACTTGCTCTGTAGACCAGGCTAACCTCCAGCTCACAAAGATGGGTCTGCCTTCCTCTGCCTCCTGAGTGCTGAGATCAAAGGCGTGTGCTGCCAGTTCTTGTGGCTTCTCCCCCAGTTCCCTTTCCTTAAAGAGAGATGTAGAAGACAGTCTGTGGGGTGCTCCTGCTAACCAGGGAAAGGTCACAGGATGGAGCTCTAAGCTTTAAAGCTGGGCTCCCTGACATTTGTCACAGTGTGGAGGACAAGTTGGCATCACGTCACCCAAATTGTTCATCAGTCATGATGAGAATCCCAAGACACATGATTGACCCTCTCTTTATTTTGGTAACTTTTGATTGTTGGCTATGTAGAATCACCAGAGAGGAGTCTCACTATGTAAGTGTCTGGATTAGATTGTCTGGTGGCTATGCTTGGGAGGGCTTTTCTCAAGTAGATTAGCTGAGGTGGGAAGCTGTACCCTGACCGTGGGCAACAGCAACACCTCACAGACTGTCCTGTAGTGAAGAAAAGGAGGGAGCTGAGTGCCAGCGAGCATTGTTTGAGTGGCTGTAGCCTGCTGCTCAGGTTCCTGCTGCCTGACTCCTTCCCCACAGTGCACCCACCTGGAACTGTGGTCCAGTCAAATGCTATATCCTTAAATTGCTTTTACTGCAGCATCAGGAAATGAAACTAAGGTACCTTTGTATTCTTCCTCTTAGTTTTTCAGTTAATAAGCCCTCCTGAAAACTTAATTGAGTGTTGGAAAAATTAAGTATTCTGGGACTTGGAGAGGTGGCTCAGCAGTTCAGAGCACTGTTCTTACAGAGGATCTGGGTTTGATTCCAGGCACCCACACAGCAGCTTGAAACTACCTTAACTCCAGCGTCGGAACTCCAGTGCTGCCTTCCGGCTTCCATGTAGTACACATGTATGTGCAGGCAAAGCACTAATACATGTAAAAGTAAAGGGCTCACCTAAGTATTTTGGTTTGTTTCTTATAATTTAGCTATGTCGAGGCAGCCAGCAAAATAATGTGAGGAACAATTAAAAATTTCTCACAGATCTTTTCATTTTTGTTGGCTTTTATTCCTTTTTAAATACAGTACTTTTCTGGATAATTGGACCGTGTAGGGAAGTCATGTGTTCCTGTAGCTATTTGGAGGTTAGTCTTTGTTTGAATGACTAAGTATTGCTACAGTCATATAAGAGACTTGATCTGTGTGTTTTTGTCTTCCATGCCTTCAGGCTAGCAACATGGTGAGTGTCCCCATACAGAACTTACTCTTCTGAAAACACTTTAAATTGGGCAAACACTGACTTTCTTAAAGATTGTAGATTTTAATAACCTTCCCCTTTCTCACACAGATTTTGTTAATTTTTCTACAAAAAATGGATTTGCTGCTAACCAAAACCCCTCCTGATGAGATAAAGAACAGTGTCCTGCCAATGGTCTACAGAGCTCTGGAGGCTCCTTCCATTCAGATCCAGGCACAGTATCTGCTTCCTTTGCCCTCATGAAGGTCGTAAGGCAGGAGAAAGAAACAGCAAGGCATATTTTAGGATTAAATCTTAACCTTTAATATGCAACTCAATAGTTAACATAGTTATTGACTTATACTGCTGATTCACTGTTGTTACTGCATATTGACTTCTAATTAAAGAGTAAATTGGAAAGGACTTGGAGAGATTGCTCAGAGGTTAAGAGCAGGTGCTGTTTCTATGGAGATGGTCTTACTATGTAGCCCAGGCTGGCCTTGAGTTCACAGAGCTCCATCTGCTTCTGCCTCCTAAGTGCTAGGATTAAAGCTGTATGTCCCTGCACTGGGTAGATAGTCCTCTTATAAATAACACATGGTGGGTTTCCAGCACCCATGTCAGGCTGCTCACTGCTGCCAGATACTTCAGTTCCAGGGGGAAAAAAGAAGATGGAGTCCAGTGTGGTGGCACACACTTATAATCCTAGCACTTGAGGGATAGAGGCAGGAAGACCAGGAATTGTAGGCCATAATATCCTGTCTCAAAAAAAACCTGTAGGTTTGTACTGCCTTGTATATATCTGCTTCCGCCATATATCTCAAGTCACAATTGTCTTTCTCTAATTTTATTTAAGCGTGTGAGGGTGAATTTTTCCATGTAGTTAAATCATGCCATAAGTAGTGGAAGCCATCCTCATCTCTGCTTTTCAGCTCTCTACAGTTATAGCCCTGTATAATTAGGGGTGCTGGCTAAAGTACGTAGGCTAAAGCAGAGGGCCTGTAAATTTGAGGCCAGCCTGGGCTACATAAAGATCATGTCTCAAGGGAAAACAGAACTAGTTGTAATTACAGCCCTGGAAACACTACTGCAGGCCCTGTGCAGCCATGCCATTTTCCAACTGATCATAACTATTCTTTTTTTAATCCCCCCAAATTGGTATAGGGACCAAATACTGTGAAGCATACGGAAGCTTATTTTATGCTGGGACAGACTAGCTGAGCAGGGGAGAGGAAGGTCGGGCGCCTTTCCTTAAGACTGATCAGATTTGTCTTTTTAATAGGAGCTCTGTCTAAACATCATTCCAACTTTTGCAAATCTTATAGACTACCCATCCATGAAAAACGCTTTGATTCCAAGAATTAAAAATGCCTGTTTACAAACGTCTTCCCTTGCCGTAAGTGCTTACGTGTCAGTGTTTGTCTTTGACTGCTCAGTACCTGACATCATTTCCCGTGAGCAGCATCTCACTTATGCTGCTACCATTATAAATGCTTGTATGTAACTTATTTTCTATGTAGATTTTGTGTGTGTGTATGTGTGTGCATGTGCGTGCGTGTGCACACACACACAATCATGCATGTGGCGTGTGTTTGAGTGCCTGGGTGAGCATGTGGGATGGGGGATGGGTCTCTCCTCCACTACGTGGTCCCAGGATTCAAACTCACACACTTTGGCAGCTCCTTTCCCTGAGATCTTCTCTGCCCTTCCTGAAATGTATATTTTCCTGAACTTATTGATAAATTTGCCTTTTATAAAGCTTGACTTTTGGAGCTTCTCCTCCATCTTTATCTAGTGCAGTGTGAATTAGAAAAACCCATAGACTCATAGGCCAAGGCAGCATAAGTGGCATGGGTTTGCTTTGTAGACATCTAACCTGTTTCAGTTGGTGTTTCTTCCTGGAAGAGCTCTGAGATGAAAGGCAGAATACCGAAGTGTAGAAAAAAAAATCATCACTGAAATGCAAGCATGCTGGGAAATGGAGTTTATTCTCATTTTGTTACTAACTGCCTATGGCCTTGAGCATGCCCTAATATTTCTAGGGTGTCCTGATTTTATAATCACCTTTTAAAAATACATGATAAAATTTCAGTTTTTAAAATGCTGCTTCAGAAGCCTAATGCTTTATTTATGCCGTTATGAATTTATCTTAACACACATCTTCTCAAGAATATTCTAATTCAGTTCTATAAATATTCAGGGGTAGATGTAGGACACACAGATACTCCATGACCTGCACAAGTGCCTTGTTGAAGTCTGTGTCTTCTAAAAATGCTGATTGGGCCCTGGGCCTTGAAGACATGGTACTTCTGAGGACAGATGTGAATATCTTTTAGAACACTAATTCTGGAGTGGGCGTGCATTTTATATCTCCACCCCCCCCCCTTTTTTTTTAACTTCGAGACAGGGTTTCTCTGTGTAGCCCTGGCTATCCTGGAACTCACTCAGTAGACCAGGCTGGCTTTGAACTCAGAAATCCACCTGCCTTTGCCTCCCAAGTGCTGGGATTACAGGTGCGCACCACCCCCGCCCCCGCTTCATAGCTCACGTTAGCAGATGCATCTAGATGGAGCTTGCGGCCGCACTCCTCGCCCACCTCCGAGCAGCGCAGCTGTAGCGCTGTATTTACTTACAGCCTCGCTCTCTAGGGTCGGCTGGCAGTGTTACTTGGGAAATGCCTAAAACATAAATCATTGATTAAAATTGTCTGAAAATGAAGAAAACTAGTGCATAGCTAGATAAAATGTATCAGGAGGTGTATTCATGACTTGTCTAATATTGTATACATCATGAAGGAAAATAAAGTTACACCAACATTGTAATTTATACCCAGCAGGTGCATTAGCTTCTCATTGTAATAAACAGATTCTAAGAACAGTTAAACCTGCAGATAGTATTTTAAATTTATAGTATTCTGCGTTTGCTTAAATTTCAGAAAATAGTCATTCATATTTTTCAGAAATAGAAAATTTTCATTTTTCTCTACAAATATTAATGAATTTTCTGCTTGCTTAGTTTTTTTTTTAGACTTGAGTTTCATTGATATTATGGTTTAATTAATACTATGGACACGATTTTACAATACTCTGATATTTGGGGTTTGGGGGAGGACTTGGTACTCAAAGTTTGAATCCATGGTCCTAAACACGCCAAAGAATATTCCCACTGGAGGACTGTATTCCTAGCCCCCTCCCTTTCTTTGTGTGCAGGATTTCTGTGTTTTAGAGTAGCCCAGGCTGAAGCTAACCTTGAGCTTGCTTGCTGTATCAGCTGACCTTTGCACTCCTGCCCTCCTGCTGGCTTCTCCTCCCACTGCTGAGCCCCAGCCCACTTCTTGTTATCTTAGGACAGTCTCACTGACTTGCTCAAGCTGGCCTTGAGCTTGCTCTGTAGCCCTGGGAGGCCTTGAACCTGAGCTCTTCCTTCTCCCATCTCCTGAGTAACTGAACTGGAGTCCTGTGCCAACAAACCCAGCCTAATGGACTCTGTCCTCATAAATCCAAGTTAAAGGGGCTGGTGAGATGACTCAGTGGGTAGCAGTGTGCGCTGCCAACCTGAGCCCCGTTTTGATCCCCACAATCTACTTGCTGGGAAAAGAGAACCAACTGTGGCAAGTTACCTTCTGACTTTCACAGGCATGCCGGGGAACACAGCCACCCACATTTAGTCAGTAAATGTAATAAATTCCAGCCAAACCTAGGCTATGATGTCTGTCAAAAGTTGAGTGCATTAGAAATGTTAGAAGCGGGCTGGAGAGATGGCTCAGCAGTTAGGAGCACTGACTGTTCTACCAGAGGTCCTGAGTTCAATTCCCAGCAACCACACGGTAGCTCACAACCATCTGTAATGGGATTCAATGCCTTAGTCTGGTGTGTCTTAAGAGAGTGACAGTATACTCATATACATAAGTAAATAAAACTTAAGGGCTGGAGACATGGCTCAGCGGGTAAGAGCACCGACTGCTCTTCCGAAGTTCATGAGTTCAAATCCCAGCACCCACATGGTAGCTCACAACCATCTGTAAAGATAACTGACACCCTCTTCTGGTGTGGGAAGACAGCTACAGTGTACTTACTTACATATAATAAATAAATACATTTTAGAAATGTTAGAAACTTACAAATGGTGGATGTTAGTAAGTATATTTAAGAACAACTTTATGTGGATGTGGATAATTTTATATGAGATTGGGAGCATCCAGGGTAGTATGGCCATAGATAAATGTGGATAATTTTAAAGTACTTAATCTTAAGAGTGGCTTGAACCTCATGTAAAGTAGCTGAATCACTGTGAAATGGCTGCTTGGTGGAATATATTCCTTTTTATAATTAAATCTTACTAGTAGACATACATAAAAGCTTTTAAAGACCGGATATAAACTGTAGCACTGGGGTTGTTGCTCAGCTGGTTAATAGGCCCTGGTTTCATTCCCTAGCATCATAGAGATGAATGAGTGAATGAATGAATGAATGAATGAGTGTTACAAGGTTGACCCTGTTACTTATTTTTATGTACTAGTATCTCAGTGAACCCGTGTAGTTCTTTCTGTAACATGTTGAGTAAATCAGTAAATGAGTGAATTTCTTTTTATAAAATCTACTTCAGTAAACCAGTTTTTATTGAGATTTTAGCATCTGTCTATTTGATGAGTAAATTTACACTGAATATTTCATTTTATATTAACAAAACCATACATGACAAATTTATATGCATTTTCTTTTTTTTAATAGGTCCGTGTGAATTCATTAGTGTGTTTAGGAAAGATCCTGGAGTACTTGGATAAGTGGTTTGTACTTGATGATATCCTACCCTTTTTACAGCAGATTCCCTCCAAGGAGCCTGCAGTCCTCATGGGGATTTTAGGTAGCTGGCAGCCTTATGTCATTTTCATTTTATATAATAGTTGTGTAGTAAAATGTTGAATCTATAAAACCATTGTACTTTATGTATATGACATTAATCAACTGTAGAATGATTAAATAAATGCTACAATATAACTTTTCTCTGTTTTAACAGCAAAGGAAGTAGACTCTTGTCATTTATAGAAGGCCTGGACTATAGTGGGACATGTGACTAGTGTGGGCGGGTTCTGGATTTGATTTCCAGAGTGAGGAGAAGTAATATAATCTTGGTTGATATGATAGTGTATAATTTTCTTCTATAAAGTATTCTAAAGCACAAGAGGCAGAGCTGCTGCGGTGAGTGTGACTTGCAGAAACGAGTGGAAACGCAGACTATGGTCCTCCGGCACCTGTGTTTAAACACTGCGAATACATGGTTCCGATTTAAGGATGACGTAAAACCTCACTGCTGGGTCACAGTGACTGTGCCTTTAGGTTTGGGTTGTCATTAAACCAAAAGAGCACAGGACGGATGGCCCATGATGTTACTCGCCTGGGCTGAGAGTGTAGCGGAAGTCATTGTGGTCCACATGAAAGAGGTGTCGCCACTCTAAGGAGGAAAGCCACACCAGTGTCCAGAAAGAGTTGCTTTAGATACAGTATTTTCATGGTTTTTACGAACTTTGTGTGTTAATTTCTAAAACTTATACTGTTTTCTCTCAGGTATTTATAAATGTACTTTTACTCATAAAAAGTTGGGGATCACCAAAGAGCAGCTGGCTGGAAAAGTACTGCCTCATCTCATCCCCCTGAGCATCGAAAACAATCTTAACCTCAATCAGGTGGGCCGGTGTGTGTGCTCAGTTTCTTTCCCCGTGTGCTGCTTGCATTATGTGCTTTATTATATCACACACTTAGGTGGCCAGAGCAAGTAGAACATGCCATGAAGTTACTTAAGTATGGAGTGGAGGGTAGGCGGATAGGCGGGTAGGCGGGGAGGCCTCGTTGGAGGAGCTGGGAGGGCACTGGAAGACACTAAGATTGCCTCCACTTTCAATTGGGGTCTGTGTGTTGGAGCGAACAGTCACAGACTGTATTTGGATATTATTGCTACATAACAAATGACCATAAGTTGAGTGTTTTAGTATTTTTAGCAATGCATGCTTAAGTAATCTTACATTTTCTATGAGTCAGCCATGCCAGGTCTTAGCTTAGTTGAACTTATTACTATAATCAAGAACTTGGGTCTTGAAGGTTCACCTGAGGACGAATAGGGTTCTTAGTTTGCATAAATGGTTGTTGGCAGGATTTGACTCCCTTTGGGCTGTTGGGCTTTGTGTTAGCTAGATGCTGCTGTCAATTCTATACACAGTTCACTTTCCAAACAGCCTTGTCCAGCCAGACTGAAGCCAGTGTCGTCTTATGTAGTAAAGAAAGTGTGATACCCTGTTAGCTTTGTCATATTTTGTTGTGTAGAGGCAAGTGTGGGTCTTAACCATACTCAACAATAGGGAGGACACAGTGACTTAAATAGTAGAAAGGAGTGGGGACTGTGAACCATTTTAAGACTCCCTGTTCCAGAGAAGGATTAACGAGATGAAATAAAGTAAGGTAATAATGATGGGCTTAGATATAAATCTAACTAAATCTATGCTTTAGATTAAGTATTTAACTTTGAAGATGTAAATGGAATTGCCTCTCTGCATGGCTTTTGTGGTAGTTCTCTCACAGCTGTGTGCGCACCGATGACGGGGCACGTATAGTCTCGAGGTTGGCGGTCTGTTGCTGCTTCATTATAACCCAGTCAGAATGCAGTCAGAAAGAGAGACCGATCAAGAGCAAACAGCAAAGCCTGCTGTCTAATGAAACATGTCATGTCCGAGAAAAGTTACTGTTTAATGAAGGTCAGTGAGAGACAGCCAGGGAAGATCTAGAATTAGGATGGAAAAACAGCAGTGAAGGAAGAAGAGCAGGGGTGGGGGAGGAAGGCTTGTGTACTGGGGGGGGGGGCAGGGGGGAGCGGAGAGAATGCTGAGCAGGCAGAGTTCTGAAGGTGAAGAAATGTGTGGTTCGCTAGCCCCAAGCTTTCCTTTGAAGTAGTAAAGCAAGACTTGGAAGCCTTGTTCCTTGATGCAATGCTTGCTTTCTACCTCAGGTTATGGTTGGCAGGCAGGAGACAGTGACTTTTATAAAGAGGAACAGTACAGTGTGCCTAAAACAGTCTGATTTAGAATATTGTCAAACATTCCCCATAGGAAATGGCTGGAGAGAAGGCTCAGTGGTTAAAAGCACTTGTTGCTCCCGTGGAAGGCGCAGGGTTGCTTCCTTACACCTAAGTGGTGGTTCACAGCCACTGATCCAGGGCTCCGATGGCCTCTTCTGACCTCTGCGGACACCAGGCATGCACATGGTCCGCGTACATACTTGCAGGCAAAACAGGCATATACATAAAATAGAATAGAATAAATGTAAAAAGGTGTTTATTTTAGGATACATAGTTCGGTCTAAAATGCTTTGTGATTTTGGAGGGCCTATTTCTATCTGTAGAAATCATTTGAATCCTACCTTTTGTTATTTTTTCCTTTGGTTTAGGATGGCTGTGGTCTGTTTTTCTGTTCGTTTTATGATTAAATGTGCTAACTCAAGAGTGCCTTCTTCTGTTGGTTGTGATTTTAAGTAGTTTAAATATATTAAGTAGAAAAAGAGTATATTTATACAGACAATTAAGAATTGAAAGCCACTATTACCAGTTCCAAGATAGCCAAAGTCTGTCTGCCTTACAGGCAGATCGGAGCCTGGCAGGTGGCACCTGCTGCCTTCAGCCCGTTCTGTACAAGCTCTGGGAGAAACGGGGTGGGTTGTTGAACCAAGGAGGCTGGACACAGAAGGCGCTTTCCTGAGTGCTTTCACTCATGCACGGATGAAAACTGTCTGATGCATGCTACTGCAGAGTGGAACAGTGTTGGCCCAGAGTGTAGGGTTGGGAGACAACCAGAAGTTAGGACCAGGAAGCCTCTGAGGTGCGGACAGTGCTTGGTATTAGTTGCCTTGGATAAGTCCAGTCTCTGCCTTATTTGAGGTGTATACATAATATTTTGTTACCATGCCAAGTCCAGTCAGCAGGAAGTCATGGTGAGCTTAAACAAGTGCACTTTTCATCACTCCTAAGATGAAGTAGTGCTGGTAGAACACGCTGCGAGGTAGAGGATGCTGGGCACAGCATGGCTGTAACCGCCGTGCCAGCTCTGCCATCTTGGGCACTTCTGGGTCTTGCTTAGTCCATGTCCTCGTCTGTAAAATTGAAAGTCTTAAACTTAGTTTGAAGAGTTGAAAAGACTGAAAACATTGTAATACGTGTTCATACATGCTCGTAAGACTGATGGAGTGGGGGCACGCACGCTCTTTCTAGTTTTTGTATATATAGTATCATTCAAATAAATTGTGATAGCTAGGAAGTATCATAAGACTAAATTTTAATGAAAATTTAACCTATATTAAATTATAGTAATAGATTACAAACTTCCATTATCAAAGTAAATTATGAATGTTTAATGTTTCTACTATCTTTTCAGGAAACAAGTTTATTTTAGCCAAACATTATTTTTTATGACCAAACAAGTATTTCTAGGTATTTTAAAATGAACTTTTCTCCTGGTTGGCACAAATTATCAATGTGTGACTTAGTACACTTCCCTACACTTCTGAGAAGTAGCTATTAGATAAATAAAGACAGGACACTTGCTGAGATGTGTTTCCCAGAGCATAAAGCCTTATTTATTAACCATCGTGTCACCTCCATTCAAGACTGGGCGCTTGTCCTGGTGTTCCGAGTTTAAACGGACAGCCCTTGTTGTGCTTGGGTGTGTGAGTGGGTCCTGTTCCCTGGGGTTCTCACTGAGTTGTTGGAAGTGATTCCACGAGCTGCGAAGGCGCTGGCCCTCACCATATCCATCTCTTACTATGCCAGTTCAGCTCCTTCATTGCCGTCATAAAGGAGATGCTGAGCAGACTGGAGTCTGAACACAGGACTAAGCTGGAGCAGCTTCACATAATGCAGGAGCAGCAGAGGTGAGCAGGCTGCGCATGTGCAGTGTGGACCCTGACAGTGTGCGATCGATGTTTCTTCAGGAGTGACAACCATTTAAACATTTCCAACAGATTAGCAATTTTAAATTCAATATAATAGGGTGTTGTTAAAATAGACTGCAGGTATGGAATATGATATGATCTCAGTATTTTATCTATAGGAGGAAATCTGTTGTCAGCATCAGCCAGTGGTATTGTCAGCCCTGCCGCTGAACAAGGACATAAGTGTTTTTGGAATCTGTGATCCCCAATATTAAGGTTTCTTCATCTCTTCTCTAGCCCCAGGAATATGGAAGCGTGTAGTACTACAGCGTTTGCCTCTTTATTGTTAGAGGATTTTCCAGAATTACTGCAAAAACAAAAAAACCCAAAATATAAATATATGCAGACATTTCAAATATCATTGATTGATTGATTGATTGATTGATTGTGTATTTAAGAGGGTGAGAGGGAGAATGAATGAGCGTGTGTGTGTGTGTGTGTGTGTGTGTGTGTGTGTGTGTGTGATGTGTATGCATGAGTGCAGATGCATGCATACCACAGAGCACTGAGGGTGGTTCAGAGGACAGCCTGCTGAGGCAGGTCTCTTGCTGGTGTGTGCTGTGTACCACAGGCTTGCTGGCCCTGGAACTTGCGGTAGATTCTCTAGTCTTCGCCCCATGTTATAGGAGTGCTAGACTCAGAGACACACGCTGCCACCCCTGGCTTTTTTACATGGCTTCTGGGGGTTGAATTCAGGTCATCAGGCTTTCATGGCCCCAGATGATGATGATGTCATTGTCATTGTCGTCATTTTCACAAGCAGACATTAGCAGTAGAAAATAATGGAAAACTCTGAGCTGGGAATGAAGTTAATGTTTGTTTGTTTTAACTACTGTTCCGTGATTTTATCTGTCTCGTAGGTCTTTGGACATAGGGAATCAAATGAGCACTTCTGAGGAGACGAAAGTTACACATTCTGGAAGTCAGGTCAGAAGACATTTATTTATAGGAAACATCTGAGTGCCTCATTTAAGAGTTCTTAGTCTTTAAGGAACAAAATGACTTTGTTATTGAAATGTCTTCAAGTATTGGACTTGTATTTCAGCAGATTGATAAGGTCTTTAACAACATTGGCGCAGACCTTCTAAGTGGTGGTGAGCCGGAAAACAGAGAAGATGGACTGCAGGGGAAACAGAAAAGAGTGAGTTTCTCTACTTTACAAAAACATGTTTCTACTGTGAGACTTCCTATAAACCACAGAGCGTTTCTGGGAAATGCTGTGCAGCCTCTTGACAAGTCTGTGAGCATGTTTGTGAAGTGTGTGGGGAAGGAGTGTGTAGAGGCAGGTTTTATTTTCCTTTGCTACTTGACCCCCCTCCAACCCCCACCCCGCCCACCCACCATGGACCTCGTCTCCATTGCTTGACTTTGCCTGTCCATGTCCTCATGTGCAGTTGGGCTGCTGTCTGCCTCTCCTGCATCACTGCTTTTCAGTCACTGATTGTGTGTGTGTGTGCGTGTGTGTGTGTGTGTGTGTGTGTGTGTGTGTGTGGTGGGAGGTTGTCCACACGAGTGTAGGCGCCCCCAGAGGTCGGGAGTGGGCGGTGGGTCCTCTGGTGTAGAGTTACAGGGACTTGAGAGCTGCCTGAGACAGATGTGGGGAGCTGCCCTCAGGGCTAGTGCGCTCACTCACCGCTGAGCCATCTCCAACTCCAGCTTTTTAGTGTATGAGCTCTCTCTCTCTCTTTTTTTTTTTTTTTTTAAGATTTACTTATTTTATTTTATGTGTATGAGTACACTGTAGCTGTGCAGATAGCTATGAATTGCTGGGAACTGGATTTAGGCCCTCTGCTCGCTCTGGTCAGTCCCACTCACTACGGTCGGCCCTATTTGCTCCTGTTAACCTTGCTCACTCAGCCCCTGCTTGCTCCGGCCCAAATATTTATTTATTATTATAAAGAAGTACACTGTAGCTGTCTTCGGACACACCAGAAGAGGGCGTTAGATCTCATTATGGATGGCTGTGAGCCACCACGTGGTTGCTGGGAATTGAACTCAGACTGGGAAGAGCAGTCAGTGCTCTTAACTGCTGAGCCATCTCTCCACCATTGAGCTCTCATCTTACTGCATTCCTGTTACTGTGAATACCAAGTCATTGTCCATTCCCTGTTAGCCCAGCAGCCTTACCTTTCTCTGTATTTTATTTTGTTCAGTGGTGATACCTAACATTTATGGCCTCCAGATATTCACTCCGGTTGGGTTGTTTGTTTTTGATATTGCTCAGGCTATTCCTGAACTCTGTATGACCAGAGGCTAGCCTTGGCTCCCTGGCCTCCTGCCTTCACCTTTACATGCGGTGGTCCCAGGCTTGTGCCCCGCCAGCTCGGTTACCATGACATATTCAGGCAGTTTGTCATAAGCATATTTGGGTCATGCATACTCACGCTTTTCCTTGGTGTGTGAGTATCTGCATATGTGGCATGCATGTGCTGTGGTGTGCACTGGAGCCAGAGGACGGCTGTAGAAGTCAGTTCTTTCCTTTTAGTGTGTGTGAGTCTATTTGGTGGCAAGTGGCCTTACATGCTGAGCCATCTTATGGAGCCCAGGCTATACATTTTTGGCAAAAATACTATAAAAGTGATGGGGGTCCTTTTCTTGTTTTATTTTACTAAGAATGTATAATGTTGATATGACTTATTAGTTGTGAGTGATAATTTAAAGAAAAATTTAAATAAAATTTTACTTTACAAGTAACCTGAAATTTGAGTACAGGTTTTGTTCTGTTTCCATTTTAAAGATTTGCTGTCCTTATGATTTTGAATAGGACACTCTAAGGTAATACTTTCCTATTGAAATTTTGGTTAGTATCCAATAAATCACAATAAATTTCCTACTGATGTTGAGTTCATTATTTATAAAATATGATTATCATATTTCTATGTGTGCATATATCTGTGTGTATAGAGCTTAGAGACAGTTGGATACAGAGGCTTACAGAACTGTAAAAGGAAGTCATATGAACTTGCTGTTTAGTGAAATAGATGAGTGCAGAGTCGGATAGCAACTTGTACAGATGTCAACAGCACAAGAACATGTTTGTCTAATTCTCCCATAGTCCCTCACTGCTTACAAATGTTGTGGTACTGAGATTAAACCAAGGGCCTTGGAAATCCTCGGTGAATACTTCAGCACTGAGCTCCGTCCCCAGCCTGCTTTTTACTTACATTGATTATATTTATCTATTTTCTTATTTTGTATGTGGGAATGTGTGTGTGCCAGAGCATTTCTGTGGAGATCAGAGAACAGCTGTGAGAGTCCTTTGTCTCCTTTCCACTCTGCAGGACCCTGGAATTGAACCCAGGTCATCAGACTTGGTGGCAAGCTCCGTTACCTGCTGAGCCATCTCACTTGCCTCTTTGTGTGTGTGTTTGTGTGCACATGTGTGTACACATACATGTATGTGTGCATATGTGTGAGTGTGTGCTCATGAGCATGTGTGTGTGTATAATACTTGTTTTGGTATCTGCACGCTTGTGTATGTGTATAGCAGTACTCAATTCTTGCTACTCAGATCGCGCCCGGCAGCGCAGGCACTCCTTGCTACATGCCTAATGCTCTGGGTTCCCGAGTGAAATAAGTGCTAACTCTGCCTTTACATTTTGTACGCCTTGAACAGCTCAGTGACTGGGCCACTTCCTAACCTCCAGTGGTAATCCTCCCTCTGATATACCCAAGTTATTACTTACTAAAATCTGTATTCCATCTTTGCTGGCCTAGACCCAGACACGTAGACATGTAGCCCTTTTGGGCGGTGATCCCCTGACTCCAACATGGCGGCTATGTTCTCTGGCTGGCACCTTCTTCCTGGGTCCCTTTCCCGGAATCCTAAAAGCTCTTCCTCTGTCTCCCTGCCCACCCATTGGCTGCCGGCAACTTTATTTACCAGCCAAAACCAACTGGGGCAGGGTCCCTCAGCCTTACGTGTAGGACACTGCAAACAGGTTTTTGGGGAACCTAAATGGCATGAGAATACAAGCAGCTATACATGTGTGTGAGTGTGTGTGTGTGCGCTCACAAACATGTATCTGTGTGCACATTACCTGTTTTGGTGTGTGTGTGTACCTGCTGTGGTATATGCTTGTCGGTGTGCACCTGGGTATATGTGTGTGAGTATATGTGTGTATGCATGTGTACACATATACCTGTTACGTGCATGTGGCGGGTCAGAGGACAACGCAGGTGTCAGTGCTGGCTCTCTACTTTGGGACAAGGTGACTTGTCTGCAGCCGTGGAGCCAGGCTGGCTGGCCTGCAAGCTTTCTGGGATTCTCTGTCTCTGCTGTGTGTCTTCTGTAAGATACCAGGCTCCCAGATGCTGCTGTGCCTAGCTTTCCTTGGGTTCTGGAGTACAAATTGAGGTCTTCCAACTGCTTTACCCATTGGTCATCCCTCTAGCTTCTTCTTTTAGTTTGTGATTTGAGACACCATCTCTGTAAGTTGGCTTGATTGGCCTTGTACTCTGCAACCCAAGTCACTGAACTTGTAATGCTCCTGCCTCAGACCTTTAAGTAGCTAGGTCTGTGCCACTAGGACTGACTCATTAAATCTTTAGACCAAGATTTTAAAGTTGAACAAGAAATCAGAAATTGTAGTTGTAAGTTGTCTGAGACTGGTCATGTTGCAGCAGGTCCTGAGAGTTTCCACCTGAGGGCAGATGTGGTAGATTCAGGGTCTCCCACACTAGACCACCTGCCCTCCATCAAGTAGTAAGCTTTGCTAAATGAACTGTGCTACACATACCTTACCACAAATGAAATCTTGTTTTCCAGATGGGGTATAAAGTTGTGGTTGATTTTTGTTTTGTTTTGCTTTGCTTTCAGGGGTCACTAACACTTGAAGAAAAACAGAAATTAGCAAAAGAGCAGGAACAGGCACAGAAGCTCAAAAGCCAGCAGCCTCTCAAGCCCCAGGTGCACACTCCCATCGCTCCTGTCAAACAGGTCTGGCGCTTTCTGCACTTTCAAGCATGTTTACTAGGAGGGAGCAGAGTGGTAAACAGTAGTGTCTGTAGAGAGGTGCCTAAAGGCAATATGCTGTTCACCCGCCCCACATACAACCCAAGAGGAAGTGCAGGGAGCCGGAGATTTTTAAGAAAATTTGTGGGTTAATAGTACCATTATCAGGAGTTTTCTATTCAGGTCCTTAACTATTTCTCAGCTGGAAGAAGCTGCCTGTTTCTATTTTCTCAGTTCTAACTGGCTTTGGAGCTAGGTTAGAAGAGGCACCTTGGTGGCCTGTACTGACCCCCCTCTGGTTGGGGGACCGCTCCCCTCCCAGTGCTGCTGCCCTCGCTGGTCCTGTGCGCTCACTGCGGAATCTCAGGGTTCTCACCAGCTATGTCCTGGTCTCATCTCTTACTCACCGAAGCTCTTCCTCAGAGGAAAGATGTTTGCAGGCTAAGGACAAACTCAAGAATATCTATCTGTTGGATACTTATCGAAGAACAGAGAAAAGAAATTCCCAAAAAAATCTTGATGAAATTCAGAATAAAAAGTATACAATTTTCCTGTTTATGATTAGTGTAATGAGAACGCCGATCTATCTGGGGAGCATTTCACTTGTTTGAAACTCAACATGTGCTGTCATCAAATCCATTGCCAGAATTTGCTTGCAAGCTGTATAAAAATAAGTCGGAGTCATTGTCTGGTCTCCAGGTGGTAGCTCTCGGACTTGGTGTAGTCATCAGCTTGACTGTAATTTGTCCTTTATCGTGTGATCTGTCAAATAGTTACTAATTGGAAAGTAATTTGGGTTTCTTGGAGATAAAGTAATTTGCTCTTGTATTTTCAGACTAAGGACTTGACAGACACGTTGATGGAGAACATGTCGTCGCTGACCAGCCTTTCTGTTAGCACGCCTAAGAGTGCTGCCTCGAGCACCTTCACCTCGGTTCCTTCCACGGGCCTCAGCATGATGTTTTCAACACCAATTGACAATACAAAGAGACATTTGACAAACGGCCTAAATGCCAACATGGGCTTTCAGACTTCAGGGTTCAACATGCCGGTCAATCCAAACCAGAACTTCTTCAGTGCAACAAGCACAGCTGGCATGAGCACCATGACTCTGGGAGCACCTCCCACTATGTCAAACTTCAGTCCTTTGAGTATCCCTCCTGCTAGTGTGAAGCAGACTCAACAGAGACCAACTGACATGTCTGCGCTTAATAATCTCTTCGGCCCTCAGAAACCCAAAGTTACCATGAACCAGCTATCCCAACAGAAACCAAATCAGTGGCTGAATCAGTTTGCACCTCCTCAAGGCTCTCCAGGCATGGGCAGCGCAGCCATGGGTGCCCAGGCGAATGTGCTGGGACAGGCTGCCTTTGGGATGCAGGGCAACCCTTTCTTCACCCCACAGACCTTTGCACAGCCGCCACCAACTACTATGACCAGTAGCAGTTCTGCTAGCAATGATTTGAAAGACCTTTTCGGGTGAGGTGTCCTGGGCTGCTTTTTGGAGGGACGGTCGTTGCAGTTTCCGACATGGGAAAACTGAGTTTCATCCGTGTGTGGCTGTCTGGAAGAAACTGCTTCTGTGGAGATGGACTGACTCTGACAGAGAACACCTGCTTCCATGCCAGCCAGCACAGGGGCTGTGTGGATCCTGACAAGTGAATTGTAAAGCATGGGGGGTTTCTCCCTGTTACAGACTTCTCTTCAGGTTTTTAAAGATCCAGTCCTTACTAGCCTCAAAGTGCAAAAGGACAACTGAATTATCCTGAATAGCAGTTTTTACATCAGATGTTTTATTTTGGCTTGTAAATCTTATTAAAAATCTTGAGTTAATGGTAACTGGAAGTCCATCTGGTAACTACCTTCATATTCGTTTGTCTTCATTGAAAGGGAAGAATCTTAATGCTGTGCTAATTTGTGTGCATTTGTAAGACAGTGGGCAGTAACAGAAAGGATTGGGTCATTGGCTTTTCCAGTCTTATTTTTCAAAGAAATGTATGTTTAGTAAAAGCACAGCAAAATGCTGCAAAATTAGCTTATATTAATTTCATTGGTTTAAAAACATTAACCATTTTAAATGCAAATTAATCATTGTAAGTTATATTTTAGCATGATCTGCCTCAAATAGCAGTGTATTTTTCTGCCTTTACTTGAATATATTTAGGCTCACTTTCTTCCCTGTTGTATCACAGAAGAGCTATGTACTGATCTGTACAGAAGACAGAGCACTCTGACACGATATTCTCAACTACTGCCTTCATACTTGATTTTCAGTTCAAACTTCTAAGGTTGCAGCATATATGAATTACATTTTCAAAAGGAGATTTGTAAAAAAATAATTACACTATATTTAATGAATAAACTTTTGAGATTTCTGCCATATTGTTTCAAGTATAGTAAAGTCTAAAAATGAGCGAGCTATTGGGTACCAACAGGTTCAATGTTAGCTTGCCATGATGTCTGACCTCACTGGTTACTACTACTATAATCCCAGAAACTTCGTGTTCGGATATTTTAGTGTCTGTAATCAGGAAGGAGTCAATTCTAAGAGGCCACACCTCACTTTTCAGAACTGTTCTGATGTCTGTTGTTAACTTGCTGATTCTACCACAGAGCCTTATGCTATAGACGTCATTTGTATTTTTAAAAAGTATATTCCACTGTTATGTGATAATTATAAAACTCCTTAAAAAGTCTGTATGTATTATAGTTGCTGCCATACAGTTTGTGGTTTTTAATTATCTGGAACCAGCAATCCTTAAATAAATCATATGAAGTTTATTAAATGGCTGAATGTTCATTCAGAGTATATATGTGTGCACATGATGGGTATAAATTATAGGACTTGATTACAAAGTACAGTTCATGCTGATACCAATGCTGATAGCATCCAGTTAAAGCACACTTGTAAAAACCGTGAGTCAGCAGTCACACCTTGCTCCTGAGTGTGCTGCACTTGGGTGGCGTGACATCTAAAAGACTGGAGGACCCAAGGAAGTCACTCAAGAAATGAAAAGTCATTTTTGTCAGATATCTTCACAACTTTACCTGATTTATTTTTAACATGATACTAATATTTCTTTTGGGAAATGTTTTATATGGAATAAAATTGTTATTGAAGAAAATTTCTTTGGAACAGTTCAGTAGTTATTTTAAATTTTTTATGTGTGTGTGTTTTGCCTGCATAGATATAAATAGATGCACTATGTGCGTGCAGTGCCTGCAAAGGCAAAAGAGGGGTTGTATCCTGTCTTGGTTATTTCTGTGACAAAACACCACGACCAAGACAACATATAATAGAAAGTTTTCAATTGGGGGTTTATGGTCTTTCAGCATGGTAGGGAGCATAGTACTGGGCAGTCGCTGAGAGTCTACATCCTGAGCCTCAGGCATGAGGCAGAGAAAGAGGTGGGGCACTGGGAATGGTGTGAGCTTTTAAAGCCTCAAAGCCCTACCTCCCAGTGATACACTTCCAACAAGGCCACACTCGCTAATCATTCCCAAACAGTTCCATCAATTAGGGACAAAGCATTCAAATATAGGAATATACATATATTTATTACTGCTTATATTAATTTATTATATTAATATATTTATATAGGGGGGATTTCTCAAACTACTGCAGACACCCTGGGCCTGGAGTTAAGATGTTTGTGAATCACCATTTAGTTGCTGGGATTCAAAGTCAGACTGTCTGAAAGACCAGCCCCATAAGTACTCTTTACTGCTGAGCCATCTCTCTAGCCCTCCTTTTTCATTTTATAATACTTGATTATTAGTGTTGAATTTCTGATTAGGAGATAATATAGCCATCTATTTGACTTAACTTTATGCAGAATTACTTGAAGAACCCTGTATGTAACCCTGTATGTAACTTACACTTGTTGAAAGTTGCTTATTGGCCACCCCTCCCTGAGGGCTTTTGCATGAGCGTAGCCATTATAAAGCCCCATGCTTCTTAAATGCTTCTTAAATCGCCCTAATGAAATTCAGACATACATGGAGAAAAGGGGTAGTTGGACAGAGGAAGGACAGGAGTGGGAGATGGGTAAGAGAAGGTAGCGAAGTGAATATTAATGAAATTATGTACAAGAATGGAAACATCACAATGAGACCCACTATGTATAATTAATACATGCTAGTTTAAATGTGATAATTGGGCTCAGGGTATAGTTCTGTCAGTAAAGTGTTTGCCTTGCAAGTATGAGAATCCGGGTTAGATCCAGAATGCATGGGAAATTCCAGGGATGAGGTGCACACTTGTAATCCCAGTAGTGAGGAGGTGGAAACAGGGCTTGCTGGCAGTCAGCCCAGCCTAACACTCTAGGCCAATGGGACCTCCTGTCAGAGGAGGTGGGTGTGTCTCTGAGGATGATTCTTGAAGCTGCACAGCTTCCATTCACATACATACAAATGTGGGTGTGGTCCCCCCCACATTAAAAAATTACTTTTAAAAATTGCTTTTGGGGCTGAGTCTCAGTTGATAGAGGTCTTGCTTAATGGCACAAAGCCGTGGGTTTGCTTTTCAGTATTCTATAAGCTCTATAAAGCTTATAGAGTATATAGTATTCTATAAAGCTTATAGAGTATATAGTATTCTATAAAGCTTATAGAGTATATAGTATTCTGTAAGCTCTTGTGCTGATCTGTACTCTCATCAGTGTAGAGTTGGAAACAGGACCAGAAGTTCCAAGACTATCCTTGGCTGTAAGTTCAAGGCCAAACTGCTAAAAGAGAGCCTGCCTTAGGAAAAAAAATCATTGAGAATTGGGCAACAAACTTTTAACATTGTTCGATTTTGTCAATGGGAGTTCAAATTTGTCAACTATTTCTATCAATCGAGTTTGTGCTGTTGATGCTGCAGTTGTGAAATTGCCCTGTATTCAGGCTAATGTGTTTCCTTGTGAACTCAGTTTTTAAGTTGATAGATATCCTTAAGTTCAGAAACAAGCATTTAAATCTCTTGCCTTAAAGTAGGAAGTTGTATTTGCAGCCATCAATCAAAATAAATTGATTTTGTTGGTTTAAGTTTGAAATGAGATGTACATTGGATATATAAACAGAAATAGATCACTTCTTCTGTTTTCTTGTTTTTACTTTGGAATGCTTGTAACCCTCCTTTTCATATGTTCCCCATCACATCTTCAACAACACATGTGTGAGAATACCCAGTGGCAAGCAGAGTATGCGTCAGGTCCATTTGAATGTCTTGTCATGTAAGGTTCTGAGTTCATATTTTTTCCCCGATTTGAGACGTGTCCAGTTAATGTGCCCACTCAATGATTGAACTATTTGCTTTAAAAATTTGAGGTCTTGCTGGTTGGCCTTGAATCAGAGATTCACTTGCCTCTGCTTCCTGAGTTAAATGGGTTAAATGCCAGACAATTGTTAGTTAAAAAAAAAAAAAAGAAAAAAAATAGCTTCTAGAATTTCACTAATTTCACATATATATATCATGCTAATACATCACATATATGTGATGTGTCTCGATCCCAACCACCCCTAATTCTTCCTTTCACACACCTCCCCATATTTTGTATTTTATTGCTTTTGGAATATTTTAAGACAAATGAGTCTGTAACAATCCAAGTTACCTAAGACTTGAATGTCTTTCAAGCTTAAACACACAGTAAGACATACATTTGTTTGTTTTGATACAGGGTCTCACAGTATAGCTCTGGTTGGCTCCAGACTCCAGTCTCCCACCCCTCCCTCCCCCCCTCAGCCTCCTGAATGACATAACTACAAGCATACACTGGCTTAAACACATTTTGTATTGCAACCACTATGTAAAATACACAGCTGGAAAAAAAGCCTGAGAGAATGCCTTTTAAACGTCTAGTATGCCTTATTTTATGGTTGGTAGTCAAAACCCTAGAAGGGTTTCACCACGTGATTTGGGTTGAATGGAGCTGAGTCCTGTTCCCCTCTCTCTTAAGTGAATGTAGAATCAGGGTCCAAGAGGTCAGACTAAGAGTGGATGCAGTCCAGTGTTCGGTATCTCTGTATCCTTTTGTGAATTCTTCAGATGCTTTAGTTGAGACTGATTTACGTAGCAAGCACTGTTGATTTGGCCTCACCAATATGTATGCTGGGAAATTCCTGTTGAAGATGGCGCAAAGTGGGAGATGCCAGAAATCTATGCAGTCAAACTCAGTGTCAGGGCTACTGATGTGGATAACAGATGAGGATGGTTGTAGGGGGCAGGGTGAGGGGATGGGAGTGGGGGAGGACACAACACTCAGGCCAGTGGTGCTGGCAGCGCCCAGATGTGTGATAGAAAGTTTGTAGCCTTGGGGAGGAGAGAGCACAGCTGGAGCAGCCAGCTCCCTAAATGGTGCTTGTCGGATGTTAGAAATCTTTTCTATTCCAGGCACCAGGTTGTTGCCGTAGCCTGGGGTACCTACCTACCTAGGCTGTAAGCCACACGTTCCCATTTAAAAAGGTTGAACTCATTTTGCCATGCCTTATTTAACTTGTACCATTTGGGTATGGGCTGCTCTGTTTTCATTACTTTTTTGGCTTGTTAAGAATTTGCATGTATTTTACCTTGAGCATAGTCCCAATTAGACAACTGAATCTCCACGTGTTAGCTATTCTATTAGATAGTGCGAGATATATATAAGCTGTGCTCAGCAGTGCAAAGGTGAAAACAGTGGCACTTTTTAGCTTAGCTCCGAGCTCCAATCTGCTAGGACTGGATGCTCTAAACTTGCTCCTTTGCTGACAAGTGCCAGGCTTCGTCAGGAGAGGGCACTGGGGCTCTGTCACAGAAGCCTAGCTGTCTAAGCAGGGAGCTGCCTCTGGGCCACTGTGGAGCAGAGTCAACTCTGCCACTGTGACCACTGCTTTGCTCCCCAGTCCTTACAGTGGAAGCAGATTGGGATGTCCCACAAACGCAGTAGTAGGGCTGAGCCTCTCCGCCTTAGGTACCCAGCTTTAAAACAAAGCCCCTTCCTTGGCACATCGCCCCTGCTTTGCTGCCTTTTAGAGCACCAGCTACTTGGGTGTCCTTTTGTATCTTACTCCTCTTTAGTTAACTGGCTTCTAGCTAATACTTTCTTTTTTTTTAAAAAGATTATTTTTATTAGATATTTGCTTTATTTACATTTCACATGTTAACCCCTTTCCATGTCACCCCACTGAAAACCCCCTGTCCCATCCCCCCTCCCCTTGCTCCCCTTCCCCACCCAATTTCCTGACTTGCATTCCCCTATTCTGGGGAATCTTCACAAGACCAATGGCCTCTCCTCTCACTGATGTCTGAAATGGTCATCCTCTGCTACATATGTAGCTGGAGCCATGGGTCCCTCCATGTGTACTCTTTGGTTGGTGGTTTAGTCCCTGGGAGCTCTGGGGGTGGGGTACTGGTTGGTACGTATTATTGTTCCTCCTGCAGAGGTGCAAACCTCTTCAGCTCCTTGGGTCCTCTCTCTAGCTGCTCCACTGTGGAGCCTGTTCTCATTCTATTGGTTGGTTGTGAGCCATGGGTATTTTGATCCACTTTCCAATAAGAATCAAAGTGTCCACACTTTGGTCTTCCTTATCTTGAGCTTCATGTCGTCTATGAGTTGTATCTTGGGTATTCTGAGCTTTTGGGCTAATATCCACTTCTCAGTGATTGCACACTGTGTGTGTTCTTTTGTGATTGGGTTACCTCCCTCAGGATGATAGTTTCTAGCTCCATCCATTTGCCTAAGAATTTCATGAAGTCATTGTTTTTAATAGCTGAGTAGTACTCCATTGTGTAAATGTACCACATTTTCTGTATCCATTCCTCTGTTGAGGGACATTTGGGTTCTTTCCAGCTTCTGGCTATTATAAATAAGGCTGCATAATGGAGCATGTGTCCTTATTACATGTTGGAGCATCTTCTGAGTATATGCCCAGGAGGTATAGCTGGGTCCTCAGGTAGTGCTATGTCCAGTTTTCTGAGGAACCACCAAACTGATTTCCAGAGTGGTTTTACCAGCTTGCAATCCCACCAGCAATGGAGGAATGTTCTTCTTTCTCCACATCCTCTCCAGCATTTGCTGTCCCCTGAATTTTTGATCTTGGCCATTCTGACTGGTGTGAGGTGGAATCTCAGGGTTGTTTTGATTTGCATTTCCCTGATTTCCCTGATGATTAAGGACATTGAACATTTCTTTAGGTGTTTCTCAGCCATCCAGTATTCCTCAGTTGAGAATTCTTTGTTTAGACTTTTATCATGAAGAGATGTTGGATTTTGTCAAATGCTTTCTCAGCATCTGGTGAAATGATCATATGGTTTTTATCTTTGAGTTTGTTTATATAGTGGATTGCATTGATGGATTTCCAGTTATTGAACCATATTCCTGGGATGAAGCCTACTTGATCATGGTGGATGATCGTTTTGATGTGTTCTTGGGTTTGATTGGCAAGAATTTTATTGAGTATTTTTGCATCAATATTCATAAGGGAAATTGGTTTAAAGTTCACTTTCTTTGTTGGGTCTTTGTGTGGTTTAGGTATCAGAGTAATTGTGGCTTCATAAAACAAAATTGGGTAGTGTTCCATCTCTTCTATTTTGTGGAATAGTTTAAAGAGTATTGGTATTAGGTCTTCTTTGAAGGTCTGACAGAACTCTTCATTGAACCCATCTGGTCCTGGGCTTTTTTTGGTTGGGAGATTATTAATGACTGCTTCTATTTCTTTAGGGATTATGGGATTGTTTAGATCATTTATCTGATCCTAATTTAACTTTGGTACCTGATATCTGTCTAAAAATTTGTCCATTTCCTCTAGATTTTCTATGTTTGTTGAGTATAGGCTTTCGTAGTAGGATCTGATGATTTTTTGGATTTCCTCAGTATCTGATGTTATGCCTCCCTTTTCATTTCTAATTTTGCTGATTTGAGTACTGTTTGTGCGTTCTGGATAGTTTGGCTAAGGGTTTATCTATCTTGTTGGTTTTTTTCAAAGAACCAGCTTCTGGTTTCGTATAGCTCTTTTTGTTTCTACTTGGTTGATTTCAACCCTGAGTTTGATGATTTCCTGCCATCTACTCCTCTTGGGTGTATTTGCTTCTTTTTGTTCTAGAGCCTTCAGCTGTGCTATTAATCTGTTAGTGTATTCTCTTTCCAGTTTCTTTTTGGAGGCACTCAGTGCTATGAGTTTTCCTCTTAGCACTGCTTTCATTGTGTCCCATAAGTTTGGGTATGTTGTGCCTTCATTTTCATTAAATTCTAAAAAGTCTTTAATTTCTTTCTTTATTACTTCCTTGACCAAGTTGTCATTGAATAGAATGTTGTTCAGTTTCCATGTGTATGTGGGCTTTATGTTGTTTTTGTTGTTATTGAAGACCAGCCTTAGTCCGTGGTGATCTGATAGGGTGCATGGAATTATTTCAATCTTCTTATATCTACTGAGATCTGTTTTGTGAGTATGTGATCAGTTTTGGAGAAGGTACCATGAGGTACTGAGAAGAAGGTATATTCTTTTGTTTTAGGATAAAATATTCTGTAGATATATGTCAAATCCATTTAGTTCATAACTTCTGTTAGTTTCACTGGTTCTCTGTTTAGTTTGTGATTCCCTGATCTGTCCATTGATGAGAGTAGGGTGTTGAAGTCTTCCACTATTATTGTGTAGTGTGCAATTTGTGTTTTGAGCTTTAGCAAAGTTTCTTTTATGAATATGGATGCCCTTGTATTTGGAGCATATATGTTCATAATTGAGAGTTCATCTTGGTAGATTTTTTCCTTTGATGAATATGAAGTATCCTTCCTTATCTTTTTTGATTGCTTTAGGTTGAAAGTCAGTTTTATTTGATATTAGAATGGCTACACCAGCTTGTTTCTTGGCACCATTTGCTTGGAAAATTGTTTTCCAGCCTTTTACTCTGAGGTAGTGTCTGTCTTTGTGCCTGAGGTGAGTTTCCTGTATGCAGCAAAATGTTGAGTCCTGCTTATGTATCCATTCTGTTAGTCTATGTCTTTTTATTGGAGGATTGAGTCCGTTGATATTAAGAGATATTAAGAAGTGATTGTTGCTTCCTGTTACTTTTGTTATTAGAGGTGAAGTTATGTTTATGTGTCTCTCTTCTTTTTGTTTTGCTAAAAGATGATTAATTTCTTGCTTTTTCTAGTGTGTAGTTTTCCTCCTTTTGTTGGTGTTTTCCATTCATTATCCTTTGGAGGGCTGGATTTGTGGAAAGATACTGTGTAAATTTGGTTTTGTCATGGAATATCTTGGTTTCTCCATCTGGTAATTGAGAGTTTTGCTGGGTATAGCAGACTGAGTTGGCATTTGTGTTCCCTTAGGGTCTGTATAACATCAGCCCAAGGCTCTTCTGGCTTTCATAGTCTCTGGTGAGAAGTCTGGTATAATTCGGATAGGTCTACCTTTATATGTTACTTGACCTTTTTCCCTTACTGCTTTTACTATTCTTTCCTTGTTTAGTACATTTGTTGTTTTAATTATTATGTGATGGGAGGAGTTTCTTTTCTGGTCCAAACTATTTGGAGTGCTGTAGGCTTCTTGTATGTTCATGGGCATCTCTTTCTTTAGGTTAGGGAAGTTTTCTTCTATAATTTTGTTGAAGACATTTACTGGCCCTTTAAGTTGGAAATCTTCACTCTCTTCTATACCTATAATCCTTAGGTTTGGTCTTCTCATTTGTCCTGGATTTCCTGGGTTAGGTGCTTTTTGCATTTTGCATTTTCTTTGACTGTGGGCCAATGCTTTCTATGGCATCTTCTGCCTCTGAGATTCTCTCTTCTATCTCTTGTATTCTGTTGTTGATACTTGTATCCATGGCTCCTGACGTCTTTCCTAGGTTTTCTATGTCCAGAGTTGTTTCCCTTTGTGATTTCTTTATTGTTTCTACCTCCATTTTTAGATCCTAGATGGTTTTGTTCAATTCCTTCACCTGTTTTTTTTTAATTTTTTTATTTGATATAATTTATTTACATTTCAAATGATTTCCCCTTTTCTAGCCCCCCCACTCCCCGAAAGTCCTGTATGCCCTCTTCTCTTCCCCTGTCCTCCCACCCACCCCTTCCCACTTCCCCGTTCTGGTTTTGCCGAATACTGCTTCACTGAGTCTTTCCAGAACATGGGGCCACTCCTCCTTTCTTCTTGTACCTCATTTGATGTATGGATTATGTTTTGGGTATTCCAGTTTTCTAAGTTAATATCCACTTATTAGTGAGTGCATACCATGATTCACCTTTTGAGTCTGGGTTACCTCACTTAGTATGATGTTCTCTAGCTCCATCCATTTGCCTAAGAATTTCATGAATTCATTGTTTCTAATGGCTGAATAGTACTCCATTGTGTAGATATACCACATTTTTTGCATCCACTCTTCTGTTGAGGGATACCTGGGTTCTTTCCAGCATCTGGAAATTATAAATAGGGCTGCTATGAACATAGTAGAGCATGTATCCTTATTACATGGTGGGGAATCCTCTGGGTATATGCCCAGGAGTGGTATAGCAGGATCTTCTGGAAGTGAGGTGCCCAGTTTTCTGAGGAACCGCCAGACTGATTTCCAGAGTGGTTGTACCAATTTGCAACCCCACCAGCAGTGGAGGAGTGTTCCTCTTTCTCCACACCCTCTCCAACACCTGCTGTCACCTGAATTTTTAATCTTAGCCATTCTGACTGGTGTAAGATGAAATCTCAGGGTTGTTTTGATTTGCATTTCCCTAATGACTAATGAAGTTGAGCATTTTTTAAGATGCTTCTCTGCCATCCGAAGTTCTTCAGGTGAGAATCCTTTGTTTAACTTTGTACCCCATTTTTTAATAGAGTTGTTCGGTTTTCTGGAGTCTAACTTCTTGAGTTCTTTATATATATTGGATATTAGCCCTCTACCTGATCTAGGATTGGTGAAGATCTTTTCCCAATTTGTTGGTTGCCGATTTGTCCTCTTGATGGTGTCCTTTGCCTTACAGAAACTTTGTAATTTTATGAGGTCCCATTTGTCAATTCTTGATCTTAGAGCATAAGCTATTGGTGTTCTGTTCAGAAACTTTCTCCCTGTACCGATGTCCTCAAGGGTCTTCCCCAGTTTCTTTTCTATTAGCTTCAGAGTGTCTGACTTTATGTGGAGGTCCTTGATCCATTTGGATTTGAGCTTAGTACAAGGAGACAAGGATGGATCAATTCGCATTCTTCTGCACGCTGACCTCCAGTTGAACCAGCACCATTTGTTGAAAAGGCTATCTTTATTCCATTGGATGTTTTTAGCCTCTTTGTCGAGGATCAAGTGGCCATAGGTGTGTGGGTTCATTTCTGGATCTTCAATCCTGTTCCATTGATCCTCCTGCCTGTCACTGTACCAATACCATGCAGTTTTTAACACTATTGCTCTGTAGTATTGCTTGAGGTCAGGGATACTGATTCCCCCAGACTTTCTTTTGTTGCTGAGAATAGTCTTAGCTATCCTGGGTTTTTTGTTGTTCCAGATGAATTTGATAATTGCTCTTTCTAACTCTGTGAAGAATTGAGTTGGGATTTTGATGGGTATTGCATTGAATCTGTATATTGCTTTTGGCAAAATGGCCATTTTAATTATATTGATTCTACCGATCCATGAGCATGGGAGGTTTTCCCATTTTTTGAGGTCTTCTTCCATTTCCTTCTTCAGAGTCTTGAAGTTCTTGTCATACAGATCTTTCACATGTTTGGTAAGAGTCACCCCAAGATACTTTATACTGTTTGTGGCTATTGTGAAGGGGGTCATTTCCCTAATTTCTTTCTCAGCCTGCTTATCCTTTGAGTATAGGAAGGCCACTGATTTGCTTGAGTTGATTTTATAACCTGCCACTTTGCTAAAGTTGTTTATCAGCTGTAGGAGCTCTCTAGTGGAGTTTTTTGGGTCACTTAGGTAGACTATCATGTTGTCTGCAAATAATGATAGTTTGACTTCTTCCTTTCCAATTTGTAACCCTTTGACCTACTTATGTTGTCGAATTGCCCGAGCTAGTACCTCAAGTACAATATTGAGAAGATAAGGAGAGAGGGGGCAGCCTTATCTGGTCCCTGATTTCAGTGGGATTGCTTCAAGTTTCTCTCCATTTAGTTTGATGCTGGCTACCGGTTTGCTGTATATTGCTTTTACTATGTTTAGGTATGGGCCTTGAATTCCTGTTCTCTCCAAGACTTTAAGCATGAAAGGATGCTGAATTTTGTCAAATGCTTTTTCAGCATCCAATGAAATGACCATGTGGTTTTTTTCTTTGAGTTTGTTTATGTAGTGGATTGCATTGATGGATTTCCGTATATTGAACCAACCCTGCATTCCCTGAATAAAGCCTACTTGATCATGGTGGATGATTGTTTTGATGTGTTCTTGGATTCGGTTGGCAAGAATTTTATTGAGTATTTTTGCATCGATGTTCATAAGGGAAATTGGTCTGGAGTTCTCTTTCTTTGTTGGATCTTTGTGTGGCTTTGGTATCAGCGTAATTGTGGCTTTGTAGAAGGAATTGGGTAGTGTTCCTTCTGTTTCTATTTTGTGGAATAGTTTGAAGAGTATTGGTGTTAACTCTTCTTTGAAGGTCTGATAGAATTCTGCACTGAAACCATCTGGTCCTGTGCTTTTTTTGGTTGGAAGACTTTCTATGACTCCTTCTATTTCTTTAGGCATTATGGGACTGTTTAGATGGTCTAGTTGGTCCTGATTTAATTTTGGTATTTGGTATCTGTCAAGGAAATTGTCCATTTCCTCCAGATTCTCCAGTTGTGATGAGTACAGGCTCTTGTAGTAGGATCTGATGATTTTTTGGATTTCCTCAGTTTCCGTTGTTATATCTCCTTTTTTCATTTCTAAGTTTGTTAATTTGGATACTTTCTCTGTGCCCTTTGGTCAGTCTGGCTATGGGTTTATCTATCTTGCTGATTTTCTCAAAGAACCAGCTCCTGGTTTTGTTGATTTTTTGTATGGTTCTCTTTGTTTCTACTTGATTGATTTTGGCCCTGAGTTTGATGATTTCCTGCCTTCTACTCCTCCTGGGTGAAATAGCTTCTTTTTGTTCCAGGGCTTTCAGGTGTGTCATTAAGCTGGTAATGTATGCTCTCTCCATTTTCTTTTTGGAGGCACTCAGGGCTATGAGTTTTCCTCTTAGCACTGCTTTCATTGTGTCCCATAGATTTGGGTATGTTGTGTTTTCATTTTCATTGTGTTCTAAAAAGTCTTTAATTTCTTTCTTTATTTCTTCCTTGACCAAGGTATCATTGAGTAGAATATTGTTCAGTTTCCACGTGTATGTGGGTTTTCTGTTGTTTTTGTTGCTATTGAAGACCACTTTTACTCCATAGTGATCTGATAGGAGGCATGGGATTAGTTCGATCTTCTTATATTTGTTGAGGTCTGTCTTGTGACCAATTATATGGTCGATTTTGGAGAAGTTACCATGAGGTGCTGAGAAAAAGGTATATTCTTTTGTTTTAGGATAGAATGTTCTCTATATATCTGTTAAATCTAATTGGTCCAAAGCTTCAATTAGTTTCATTGTGTCCCTGTTTAGTTTCTGTTTTCCTGATTGGTCCATTGAGGAAAGTGCAGTGTTGAAGTCACCCACAATTATTGTGTTAGGTGCAATGTGTGCTTTGAGCTTTAATAAAGTTTCTTTTACGAAAGAGGGTGCCCTTGCATTTGGAGCATAGATGTTCAGGATTGAGAGTTCTTCTTGTTGTATTTTTCCTTTGACCAGCAAGAAGTGTCCCTCAGAGTCTCTTTTGATGACTTTGGGTTGAAAGTCAATTTTATCTGATATTGAAATGGCTACTCCAGCTTGTTTCCTGAGACCATTTGCTTGTAAAATTGTCTTCCAGCCTTTTACTCTAAGGTAGTGTTTGTCTTTGACCCTGAGGTGTGTTTCCTGTAAGCAGCAAAATGTAGGGTCCTGTTTACGTATCCATTCAGTTAGTCTGTGTCTTTTTATTGGGGCATTAAGTCCATTGATGTTAAGAGATATTAAGGAATAGTGATTGTTACTTCCTATCATTTTTGACGTTATTTTTTAAATTTGATTGCTTAACTTCTTTTGGGTTTGATGAAAGTTTAGTATCTTGCTTTTTCCAGGGTGAAGTTTCCATCCTTGTATTGGTGTTTTCCTCCTATTATCCTTTGTAGGGCTGGGTTTGTGGATAGATATTGGGTAAACTTGGTTTTGTCATGAAATATCTTAGTTTCTCCATCTACGGTGATTGAGAGTTTTGCTGGATATAGTAGTTTTGGTTGGCATTTGTGTTCTCTTAGAGTCTGCATGAGATCTGCCCAGGACCTTCTAGCCTTCATAGTCTCCGGTGAAAAGTCTGCTGTGATTCTGATAGGTCTTCCTTTATATGTTACTTGGCCTTTTTCTCTTACTGCCTTTAATATTCTTTCTTTGTTTAGAACATTTGGTGTTTTGATTATTATGTGACAGGAAGTATTTCTGTTCTGGTCTAGTCTGTTTGGAGTTCTGTAGGCTTCTTGTATATTCATGGGCATCTCTCTCTTTAGGTTAGGGAAGTTTTCTTCCATAATTTTATTGAATATATTTGCTGGCCCTTTAAGTTTTAAATCTTCACTCTCATCTATGCCTATTATCCTTAGGTTTGGTCTTCTCATTGTGTCCTGGATTTCCTGGATATTTTGGGTTACAAGCTTTTTGCATTTTGCATTTTCTTTAACTGTTGAGTCCATGGTTTCTATGGAATCTTCAGCATCTGAGATTCTTTCTTCTATCTCCTGTATTCTATTGTTGATATTTGCATCTCTGTCCCCTGATTTCTTCCCAAGGCTTTCTATCTCCAAAGTTGTCTTCCTTTGAGTTTTCTTAGTTGTTTCTACTTCTGATTTTAGATCCTGGATGGTTTTGCTTAGCTCCTTCACTTGCTTGTTTGTGCTTTCCTGTAATTCTTTAAGAGATTTTTGTGTTTCCTCTTTCATGACCTCAGCCTGTTGACCAAAGTTCTCCTGTATTTCTTTAAGTGTTTTTTGTGTTTCCTCATTGTTGGCTTTTGTATTCTCCTGTATTTCTTTCAATGATTTTTGTGTTTCCCTTGCAAGGGCTTCTAACTTTTGATCCATTTTCTCCTGAATTTCTTTAAGTATGTCCTTCATGTGTTCCTGTACCAGCATCATGACCAGTGATTTTAAATCCAAATCTTGTTTTACTGGTGTGATGGGGTATCCAGGACATGCTGGTAGAGGAGAATTGGGTTCAGATGTTGCCATATTGCCTTGATTTCTGTTAGTTACGTTCCTGCGTTTGCCTTTTGCCATCTAGTTCTCACTGGTGTTAGTTGGTCTTGTCAGTGCTGGACTCACCAGTGCAAGCTGCCCCTTCCCAGGTGGCCTCTGGTGCACAGCTTACCTCCTGCACTGCCTGTAGACAGGGTGCTGCTGCCCAGGCTGTTCAGATCCCGAAGCAGGCACCCGAAGGCTCCCGCTGGGGCCCGCTGGATTCACTGGAGCATTCCGAGTTCTCCCCGTTGGCCGCCCGGAAGCCCCTCTAGCCTCTTGCAGGACCTGGAGATGTGTTGCTGCTGTCCAGGCTGATCTGGATCCGGAAGTGGAGTGAGTTGAGCTGAGGGCTCCCGCTTGAGGCCTCAGAACCGGGACCCAAGCTCTGGGCAGCAGGAGCAAGCTGAGCTGTGAGCTCCTAGACTGCCTCTGGGTGTACACTGGGTCCCCCGCACTTCCTGGAGACCGAGTACTGTGGCCCTGGCTGTTCAGATCCGGAGCACACTGACTTCTCCCCGCTGGCCACCGGGAAGCCCCTCTAGCCTCTTGCAGGACCTGGAGTTGTGGTGTTGCCGCCCAGGCTGATCTGGATCTGGAAGCGGAGAGAGTTGAGCTGAGGGCTCCCACCAGAGGCCTCAGAACCGGGACCCAAGCTCTGGGCAGCAGGAGCAAGCCGCGCTGCGAGCTCCCAGACTGCCTCTGGGTGCACACTGGGTCCCCTGCACTTCCTGGAAACTGAGCGCTGTGGCCCTGGCAGTTCAGATCCCAAAGCAGGCACCTGAAGGCTCCCGCTGAGGCCCGCTGGATTCACCGGAGCACACCGACTTCTCCCCGCTGGCCGCTCGGAAGCCCCTCTAGCCTCTTGCAGGACCTGGAGATGTGGTGTTGTCGCCCAGGCTGATCGGAGCACACCGACTTCTCCCCGCTGGCCGCCCGGAAGCCCCTCTAGCCTCTTGCAGGACCTGGAGTTGTGGTGTTGCCGCCCAGGCTGATCTGGATCCAGAAGCGGAGAGAGTTGAGCTGAGGGCTCCCACCAGAGGCCTCAGGACCAGGACCCAAGCTCTCCTTCACCTGTTTTGCTGTGTTTTCCTGTAGTTCTTTAAGGGCTTCTCCCTGTTTACTTGTGTTCTCCTGTATTTCTTTAAGTGAGTTATTTATGTCCTTCTTGAAGCCCTCTATCAGCATCATGAGCTGTAATTTTAAATCTAAATCTTGCTTTTCCAGTGTGTTGGGGTATCCAGGACTTGCTGTTGTGGGAGAACTGGGTTCAGATAGTGCTGTGTTGCCTTGATTTCTGTTGATAACGTTCCTATGTTTGCCTTTTCCCATATGGTTGGTTATCTTTGGTGTTAGTTGGTCCTGCTGTCTCTGTTGGGTTCTTGTCTCTCCTGTGGGCCTGCAAGCCTGTCTTAGCACCTCTGGGTGACAGGCTCTCCCCTGGTACAAAGTGCTGTGGCACTGCCCAGCTCCTGGGTGCAGGTGGAGCCCAGACTGTTGTCGGAGAAAAGATGGTGGTGCCTGACCTCCAAAGCTGGAAGTCAAATCACTCCCTGCAGAGTGGTTCTCCCCGGTAGGATTGGTGCACAGAGGACTGTGGAGCCGCCCAGCCCCTGGGTGCAAGCGGAGCCTGGATCGACCCAGCTGTTCTGCCTCTCTGATTTCTGCCTATACCTGCCCACTTGATCACCAGAGAGAAGATGATCTGATACTTTCTTTATTAAAAATTTCCTATTTATGAGTCCTTAATTGCCCTATCCCTCCCTGGAAAACAACTAATGGATTGTGAAGGACCTTGTCTTCAGCTAATGTTAATTCCATTAATTGGATAGCTGTCACCCCTGTTCACATGAAAGGCCCTGGTTAAACTCAGTGGGACTCAAAATGAAACAAAGAAAAACTCAAGTATGGGAATGGGACTTGTGAGGTGTTTGATGGAGTGAGAGTCTTCAATACGTCATACATGAAATTGACAAAGAATAAATATTATTACATTTTTCCCTGTTCAAATAGCATGATGTCTGTCTCCTGTGTGACCCTGCTGCACAACTTCTAAAAAGCAGGTCCATGGTCTACATATGCTGCCAGCAAAAGGCGTGGCGTGTTATTTGTTAGTTCTATATTAAAGCTTCCCTTTTGAAAAGTTCTGAGCTGGGCGTGGTAGCTCAGGTACGTAATCCCAGCTTTCGGGAGGCTGAGGCAGGGAGATTTCTGGACTCCAGAGGCCAGTCTGGGCTACGTAGTAAGTTTAGGGGCAGTCAGAGTGATAAGGTATCTCACAAGGAGAACAAGCGGGGTTATTGTGAAATGTGCTGGTGATTGTGGAAATATGGTTCAGATCTATTTCACACACACACACATACACACACACACAAATAAAAATAAAACCAGTGACCTAGGTTGCTGATGAACTCTGTGTTTGAGGTTTTATGTAAAGGTACAGTATAGAGACAAGTTTGGAATTTGTACATAAGAATCAACATTGATGAAGGTTTAAATCTCACTGCAGTGATGTAATGTCACCAAAGTAAGGTATGCCAAAGGCATGCTAAAAGCATGCAGTGCATGGACTTTGGAGCCGGATAAAGGTGTATTTGTCTTCTGTTTTATAAAGAATTAGGCCAGAGTTACTTATTGGTTCACGAGTTGGAACAAAGCCAAAATTGTAACAGGAAAAAAAAAAACAAACAAACCAAACTGAAGTCCTTTTTGATTATGAGACAAAGTCTTGCTGCCTAGACAGTCACCCCAGCCTCTTGGGTTCTGAGACTACAGACATTCATCACTGAGCCGAGTTTTGGAAGGTCATTTCTGTAAAAAAGAGGAAAAGGCTTCCCATGGAGGCAGCCATCATCTTGGGACTGCTCACAGCTAAGGAGTTACCATTGGCGTCAGCTCTAGTTATGTGATTATGTGACTGACATTCTACCAGCACCGACCTTATATCCACTCACCAGAGCAACTGTCGACATCTCATTTTCAGAAATGTCTGTGAACAGTCTGAGTTAAGGCTTCACTTTTCTAGATGTTCTGAAAGAAACCCCCTGGAGCCTTCTGGGCCTGGGTGGCTGAGGCCATGTGCTGTCATGCTACCTTTATCTCATTTAGCTTAGAACGGTTATGAAACCAGTACGCGTGCCAGGAACATCTGGCATGCTCTCATCCGGAATAGCTTCTTTGAGTTGGCGAAGGACAAATGTTGGCCTTCAGGTCAGGGGAAGTGAAGGTTGTTAGTTGTCAATTTATTACAACCTGGAATCCTCCCGTGTGATGGTCTCAGTGAAGGTCTGTCTCCATTTAGTTGGCCTATGGACATGCTGGGGGCGGGTATCTTAAGTCAATGGCCTGGAAAGACTCAACTCACTGGGGAGGGGGGCACCATCCTCTACGCAGGAGATTCCGAATGGTGGAAGAGCAGAGAAATTCACGGAGCTTGGAAAGGAAGCGTGCATTTGTTTCTCTCTGCCCCTCAATGTAGATACAAATGTATTTGCTGCTTTCAAGTTTCTGCCTTGGCTTCTCCACAATGACAAACTATAACCTGGAACTGTAAGCTGAACAGAACTCTCTCTCTCTCTCTCTCTCTCTCTCCACTGCTTTTTTGGGGGGTTATTTTATCACAGCAACAGAAGAGGATCTAGAGCATGTAATTCTAAGCAAATGGTAGCTCTGTTCTTTTTAGATTCTCCAAATAGCAAAGTAGGTATCAACAGCAAAAAGGAACAGCCAGTTTTCTAGGGCATTATACCAAACACACAGGGTGTCGCTAGGACACAGGGTTCAATGCTTAGATTTCTAGCCTGAATGGTTTTTTTTTGTGTGTGTGTGTGTTGTTGTTGTTTTGTGCTTAGATTTCTAGTGTCAATTTTTTTGTGGTTTTGTTTTTTAAAACCCTTCTTTGATGTGAGTTCCTTTTTTATATAAATATTTTATTTTAAATGATGTATATATGTGTATGCCTGGGTGCAAGTGTGTGCACCTGAGTGCAGTTGCTCTGAGAAGCCAGAGGAGGGCGTCAGATCCAGATTGCTGCGAGCTAGCAGTGTGGATGCTGGGAACCAACGGTAGGCTCTCCATGAGCATCCATCCACAATGCTTGTTTAACCAACCACTGAGCCACATCTCCAGGCCACGATTTGCTCTCTTAAAAATAGAAGCACACGTTTGTGGCTTGGAACTAGTTCGTTCCTGCTTGGGAACTAGAGTAAATATTTACACGGAATGAGTTTGAAAATCTTTGTCTTTCACAACACAGAGCAAGTTTTCTCAGGCAAATTACAGCTCACACTTGCCCAGCACAGGGAGGGAGGTAAAGTGTGTGAAGTTCCTGGTGTGGCTGCTCTAGACTGGTAAGTACCCTAGATACTCATGCTTCATCACAGTGCCGGATGCCTTCAAAGCACTTGAATGAAAAAAGAATGTACAATTTGTCACCCAACACCAGTGGAAAACTTTCATTCTTCAAAAATAAGTTTCCACCAGGCAGTGGTGGTGCACACCTTTAATCCCAGCACTTGGGAGGCAGAGGCTGGTAGATTTCTGAGTTCGAGGCCAGCCTGGTCTGCAGAGTGAGTTCCAGGACAGCCAGGGCTACACAGAGAAACCCCGTCTCAAAAAAAAAAAAAAATGCTTCCAAGGTACTACAGACTTGGAATTGTGAATTTCTTGGGGTACAAATATGAACAGGCTGTGGCCTGGCCCCCTGCCCCCGTTTGCACTGCAGTTGGGCAGGAAGCTTAGTAAGCAGGCAGAGAGAGAGAGAGAGAGAGAGAGAGAGAGAGAGAGAGAGAGAGAGCACATAGGCTGTGGCTAGGAGCCACACTGTAGCTAGGAAACAGGCATTTGGGCTAGTCTAGGGAAGCTCTTCCCAGAGGCGACAGGGCCTGAGCTTGGGCGTCCAGAGCCCTTTTGGAAGGGTGCTTGCGTTAACACAGGATTACGGAGGAGCCACATTTTCTCCCATTAAACTGGAGATCCTGGGCATGGGGCTGGTTGAGATAACTCCCTAAGTCCTTCTGAAATCAGGGGTCATATTGAATTGACCAAATTTGCTTATCATCATCACCATTGTTATTTATTCTATTATTGTTTTGGTTTTTTGAGACAGGGTTTTGCTGTGTGGCTCAGGTTGTCCTGGAACTCACAGACCAGAGAGGTCTTGAATTCCCAGCGATCTGCCTACTTCTGCTTTCTAAGTACTGGAATTAAAGGCGTGTGCTGCCACCACCACCATCTGGCAATACTATTTTTAAACACGGTCTCACTATGCATCCTAGAATGGCCTAAAACTTGAGATCCTCCTGCCTCAGCTTCCTCAAGGGCTGAGATCACAGGAGTGCACCACTGTATTGGTTGGCCAGTTAACACCTGGTTCACATTGTAGCCCAGGCTGGCCTTGAGCTCCCCTCGCTTCCATCTATCGAGTGCTGGGATAACAAGCATGGACCAGGGACGCCTGGCTTGGGATAATTTTTCTATGCCTATGTTGTGTGTGTGGTGTGCATGTGTATATGTGTGTCCACATGTGTGGGCACGCATGTGCCTGGGCATAGATGGTTAGCATTGGGCATCTCTTTCTGTCACTCTCTATCTCTTCTGCTCTGAGGCAACATCTTACTTTAGCCAATTTGCTCTGGATTTACCCTGTCTCTAGGGTGCTGATCATACAGGTGGCCACCATGCCCTCTGGGTATTAGAACTCTGCTCCTCATGCTCGTGTGGCCAGCACGTGTGCCTGTTGGACCACCACCCTGACTCTCTTTCAAACACTTTTGATGAGAAGAAAAAGTGGAATTAGTGTTGGGTTAAGGCAAGAACAAAGCAAATACCAAAACAATTGGCAGTGTTATTTGTATCTAAAGATTGATATTTTGAAATATTTTAAAGTATTTTAGAAGAATTCACAGGGTTTGAAACGTTTTAGAATAAATAATATTATTTGAAGACAGTGGCTGATTTCTGGGGGAAGTGCGTATCCTGTGACTCTATTAAATCTACAAACGACCAGAAGATGTCGCTGTTGCCCAAGCAAGTCACATTAACTAGTTTCCAGTCTGGAGAAAACCTTGTCAGGGATAGTTCGCTTGTGGTTAGGAGTCCTTAGAAGAACAGCACGTCAAGAGAAAGGCTTGCAGAAGATGTGTGAGTTTCTTCTTCTCCATTCTCAACACAATGAAATTATCTGGTCCCTCAGGTTTTTGTCGTACCCCGATAACAGCAAAGGGAGAGCCAGTGAGATAGCTTAGCAGGTAGGGTGCTTGCCACCAGGCCTGATGACCTGAGTTTGATTCCTGGCATCTACATGGAAGAAGGAGAGAATCGACTCAGGCATGTTGTCCTCTCTCTCTCTCTCTCTCTCACACACACACACACACACTAAATTGGAAGGTGAAGGTGATAAAAATATCTATGCTTTGTGACATATTGTGACATTCTGTTACAACTGCATTTGTGGCATTTGTGAAATTTACCAGATTTTATAATTTATTTTGGCTCTGGATGCCATCTAAGTATCTATGAAAAATTTAAAGTCATTCTGCATGGAGTATAAAGCAAAGTCATGTCCTCCCCCGCCCCTCCCCCACGTTCCCATGGCTTAACGACACAGGGTCAAAGGACCGGACGTCTCCCCATTTCTTCAAAAGGAGGGGTCAGTGATTCATGGTACCTACCAAGCAGTATTTGCACATAGCCCACAGGTAGCAGGTGGTTCAGGAGAAAGAAGGACAATTCCACTGTTTTTACCACTGGAAACTAGAGTACAATCTTAATGTGTTTTGTCGCGGAGAGCGATGCCTTCTAAACGGAGAGGAGAGGCAATGGAGGACAGCGAGCAGATGGACGCACGGCTCGGGTTTACTTGTTTTTGCCTTTTGAGACAGGCTCTTACTGGAAAAAAGGCCACGGAAAGCCTCAAGCTTGTGGCGATCCCCCTGCCTCTGCTTTCTAGGTGCTAGAATTAAAGAAACATGCCATTACCCTTGGCTCATAAGTATGAGTTGTTTTATAATAAATCTTTTAGAGTGTGAGTGTGTATGTGTGTGTATGTGCGTGTGTGTACTTGGGAGTGTGTGTGCACACATGTGTGTGCAAGAGAGAGAAAGAGTGTGTGTGTGTGAGATGCAGGATGCACACACACACACACACACACACACACACCATGGTGATCATGTGCCATCCTGCCACGGGCCTCTGGGTAATGTTTCTGTCTCCATCTCCCATCTCCCCAGAGGAAGGCTGGGGTGACAGAGGCACCCCATACCATCAGACTTCTTTTAAAGCATGGCTTCTGGGGGTTGAAGTTGGGTGAACTGGCTTGCCCAGCAAGTGTTTCTCCTGAGCCACCTTGCCAGACAATGAGCATCACTCCAGTCCCTTTTCCGCCTGATGCCCCAATACATTAAGTCATCTCCATCCCTTCTCTTTCAACAGTGAGGGGCAGAGTGGGCCTGATCCAGTTCTCTGGGAAGTTACAAGGCTCGAAGGGGGAAAGTTAACAGTTTTATAAATACAACAAATCATTTTAATTTGTAAAGAGTATATTTATGTGTGAGTATGTATATGTGTTTTGTGTGTATGTTTGTGTGTGTGTGTGTGTGTGTGTGTGTTATGTGTATGCAGGTGCCTGTGGAGACCAGAAGAGGCATTAGAACTGGAGCCACAGCTGACTGTGATCTTAGAAGTGCTGGGAACTGAACTTGGGTCCCCTAGGAGAGTAGCAAGTGCTGTTAAACACTAGGATATCTCTCCAACTCATTTTCTCTTATTATATATATATGTATATATGTATATATATATATATAATTTCATACATGACCACTGCACTGCATCTATGCCTTCTCCATCCCTCTTCCAGAGTCTTTTTCTAAGTTCCTGGGGGCCCAGTTAATTGAATTCCAGTCCTGACTGGACTCAGATGAAGCTGGTGAGAGAAGTTTGGCGGAGTAAAGTGAGAATTTGCCATCGGGTTTACCTATTGCCCCTCCCCAAAACTGACTTTGGATACATTCTCGACTGGGTTCCAGAATCCTTCTATGGAATACGGGCATAACGTTTGCTCTTCCGTCTTTGGCATATCCTCGTCTCCATTCTAGTTTATAAGAGTGGGACCCTAAACGTAAGAAGATAAGGAAGCAGTCACAGGGGGTTGGGATGAAGGTTCCCGTTTGCCTTCCTGTGGGGGCAGCTCATCCAGTCTGCGGTCCACAGTAGCCCCCTAAGCCAGGACCTAGGAAATCACTGCTCTGTGTTAATATCTTTTCACTTTGTTATCAGTTTAATTTCAGCCAAACGCTTTATCGAAAGCAAATGTGTTATTGTGGCATCTTGAAAACCAGCACCCTGCTCTTTGTTTTAAAAAATGTCTATAAGTGGGGCTGGAGAGATGGCTCTGCGGTTAAGAGCGCCAACTGCTCTTCCGGAGGTCCTGAGTCCAAATCCCAGCAACCACATGGTGGCTCACAATTATCTGTAATTAGATCTGATGCCTTCTTGTGGAGTGTCTGAAGACAGCTACAGTGTACTTACATATAACAAATAAATTAATCTTTAAAAATTTCATTTAAAAAATGTCTATAAGCTTACCAACCGTTCGGCTCCCACATTAACAAGTTCATACAGCACCGCGCACAGCATACGCGGCACAAGGCCGCTGTTCCCCCTGCTCTGGCCTGCCTTATGGTCTCTTCCTGACGCTCACACCACGCCCTCCATCATAAGGGAGCCCTCCCTCTTCCAGTCCCATCTACCCGCTGCAGCCGACATCCTTGCTCACGGTTGAGGGACCTCTTCCTTCTTCACGCTTATTTGTTTTATTAAAAGAAATATTGTTTCTATGACAGCACCATTGCCTAAAAAGCCACCCAGAAGACCTTCAAGAAAAGGAACACAACAACAAAAAATATCGGTGAATAAAATAAACCTTGGTTCTGAAAAGTCTGGTTGTATGAGTCCTAACTGCCCGCTCGTGTAGTAAACTAACTACTATACCGCGAATATCTATTTTGGCTTCTGTTTTTGGAAGCACTGGTAAATGGTTAGTGGGCCCTGTTCCTTTGGGTCTGTCGTGGCATGTCATGGTAAAAGACGACGTCCTGTGCCCTGGGGCTGAGGGAAAAAAAGGCACAGAGGAAGGAAGGGGGTGCCACTTTGGCTTCAAGCATTCCAGCAACTTAAAGACCTCCCACTCGATCCCGCCTCCTCAGGACCTGGAGACTCCAAGCTAAAGAGGCAACCTTTGCCACTTGGACGTTTTTGGGTGTTGGGGGAGCAAAGTGTTTATTTTATCTTACATTTCCAGGTCACAGTTCATCACTGAGGGAATTCAGGGCAAGAACAGATGCAGAGTCCATGGAGAAATGCTTTTTACTGGTTTGCTGTTTAGTTCTTCATTTAGCTAGCTTCCCTCCCTCCCCCCCTCCATCTTTCAACAGAAATCTTTTTTTAAAGATTTTATTTATTTTATTTATATGAGAACACCATAGCTGTCTTCAGATACACTAGAAGAGGGCATCAGATTCTGTTAGAGATGGTTGTGAACCCTCATGTGGTTGCTGGGAATTGGACTGAGGACTTCCTGAAGAGCAGTCAGTGTTCTTAACTACTGAGCCCTCTCAACAGAAATCTTAATACCCCACAGCAAGAAAAAATTATGGAGTTGTATCAATACATTAGTATAAATACATGACTTAGGAAGCATACAAACAATTTTGAAAGGTAATTAGTTAAAGATTAAGTTTCCTGTGTGTCATAGTGAATGGAAAGTGGTAGAACAAATCAACAGCTCTTAAGTATTGAATCAAAGCAGGAAGAACAGCCTGTGGCACACTGCGATGTAATATAACTTCAAAAAATCTCATACCTGCTGGCATATGCCTTTAATCCCAGTACTTGGCGGAGGTGGGCAGGAAGAAGAAGTCTGAATTTTTGTGCGTTTGAGGTCAGCCTGGCTTACATAGTGAGATGCTGTCTCAAAAATAAAAATAAAAACATTCAAATGAGTTTCATTTCTCTTCCAATTGTACTTTAACACATAGTTATAGCCATACACAGACTCTGATTCCCTATATTTTTTCTAGTAGTAAGCGTTAGTGATGCAGAAATTTGTAAGAAAAAACTTTCCTATAATACTTAGCATCTGATAAAGTCTTGCAAATTATGTCAACATCATTAAGGGCTTCATTTCAATCAGGTCTATTTTAAATATCTTTTGATTTTTAATATTATAATTTAATTCTAATATTTTGGGGGGTGGGGGTGGCCACTCCGTGTCTGAATTAGAGCACTGAGCGCACACTCTTAACAACAACTCTAGTGTAGCATTAGGAGACAAGTTTTAAAGCCAGGCTTCTTATCCCGTCATTTCAGTCTCTTAGTTGTGTGAACTGCAGCAAATTGATGTAACCCCTCCCTCTGTGCCTCAGTTTTCTCATTGTGTGTCATATAGTGGTAGAACCTCCTTACGATCATTTTTGGGGAGGGAGCTAAATAAATCAGTGAATAGTAAAAACTTGATGTTTGTGTGGTGGATTGAATAGGTTTGGCTTCCACTGACTTGTGGGTTTGAAGGCTTGGCCATAGGGAGTGGCGCTTTTAGGAGGTATGGCCTTGTTGGAGGAAGTGTGTCACTGTGGGAGGGCCTTGAGGTCTCCTATGCTCAAGCCATGCCCAGTGTGACATGCAGTCTCCTACTGCTTGAGGATCAAGATGTAGAACTCTCAGCTCCTTCTCCAGCAGTATGTCTGCCTGCATGCTACCATGCTTCCCACTATGATGATAATGGACTGAACCTCTGAAACTGGAAATCAGCCCCAATGAAATAGTTTCTTTTTTAAGGGTTGCCTTGGTCATGGTGTCTCTTTACAGCCATTATAGTCTATCTAAGACAGTCTGGCACCTGGGAAATGGCCCCCAAATTATAGTGATCATTATCATCAACCATCCACAGCACCAGTTGACCCAGCTTGTGCTGCGTGCCCAGGGCTTTCTGCAGGAATGGTGCTCTCAGTAGCTGCTGATCCTCAGAGACCGATGCGGTCTCTACTGAGTTCTGCTCCTAGATATGTAAAATAATATATAAGTAGCGTAAAGCTATTTGGGACTTGGAGAGTGGGTTAGAAACTTGACTAGCGCTGTGTTCTGTAGGAGAAACTGCTTACATTTTATTGGCTTGCATGTGCTTTGAACCAATGAGTGACCTTTGAGGGGGCAAGATAAGGAGGGAGTGCATGTGTAGTTTCCTGGGGCCTTAGGGTTCTGTATTGTGCAGGGGTGTATTGGGAAGGTAGGTGACAAGAAAATGTCCCTTTAAGAGTGCAGGCCTGGGCAGGATTGTGCGTGCGTGCGTGTGTGTGTGTTGTATATGCAGGTGTAGATGTGTGTCTTATGTGTGCATGTGTGTACATGTGTGTGTGTGTAAAAAAACTGAACAAAAACACTGAAAAACTATTCTTAAAGCTCATATGCAAAAATACTTAGAATGAGCCAAGGCAATTTTTTAAAAGGGCAAAAGTTGAAGGACTTTCATTTTCTCATCCAAAGCTTATAAAGCTACAGTCGAGACGGTGAGACACTGACACATTAACTAGGCACACAGACTGGTGGGACAAAATTCAGAGTACAAAAGTCTTCATGGTTTTGTTTAATTGATTTTTTAAAATAAAAGTGTCAACACAATCCGCTGGAGAAGAGATAGCAATTCTTGGGCCGGGGGATGGTTCGGCCACTAAAGCATTTAATTTTAAGTAGGAGGACCTGTGTCCAGTCTCCAGAAACCGTGAATAAATACCCAGCAGGTGGTTTGCACTTGTAATCCCAGCAGTGAGGAGGTAAGGCAGGAGGGTTCGTGAGACCACTTACTCTAGCCTACTAATCTCCCAGTCAGTGAGAAACCCTGCCTCAAAGGATCCTGAGGAGAACACTTGAAGCTGACATCTGGTCTCCACAAGCACATGCGTTCATATTCACACGCACGCACACACAGATGTGTTAAAAAGACATCGTAGCAGTTCTAACAAATGATGGATTTTCACACGATGAATTCGAATGTTAGTCTCACGAGACATGCATAAACATGGACTCAACATGGCCGCGGGCTCGAGCTTACAGGATCAAGCAGTAAGGCTCTTAGAACAGAACACAAGAGGAAACCCTTGAGACCTCGGGACAGCTGAGACCCAGTTTGTGAAAGAAAAAAAATGTATCCATTTTTTTTTTCTCCACAAAATGTAAAAAGTCTGCACTTCAAAATACAGATGGACAAATGGAAGCACAGACAGACTTGGGAAACTGTTTGCAGAACACATATCTGACAAAGAACCTGTGTCCACAACATGCACCTGTGGGATCATTAATAAGCAGACAAAATCCACTTAATATATGTAAAGTATCTAAACAGACATTTCACACACCCTGAAAGATGTCAGTGACTCTTAGGCACGTGGAAAGACGGTCGATGTGTCATTAGTCACTGTGGAAATGCAGATTAAAGCCACAGGGGACGCTGTTACACCCACCACATTGATTATACTTTTAAAAAATGGAAATAGCATGGATACGGAGAAACGGGAACCATCAAATGGTCTAGAGGAACTGTCAATTATAGCCACTTTGAAAATAACTTGGCAGTTTCTTAAAAAGTGAAATGTGCATTTTCATATCACCTAGGAATTTTAAACATTTTCTCCAGAGAAATAAAAGCAGCGAAACATATACAAATGTTCATAGCAGTTTTGTGTTTTTGTTTTTATGTGTTTTCATGTTTTTAATTGGATATTTTCTTTATTACATTTCAAATGTTATCCCCTTTCCCCGGTTTCCCCTCCCGGAAACCCCCTATCCCATCCTCCCTCCCTCTGCTTCTATGAGGGCCTCCACCCACTCGACTCCCACCTCCCTGCCCTCGATTCCCCTACACTGGGCATCTATCAAGCCTTCATAGGACCAAGGACCTCTCCTCCCATTGATGCCTGACAAAGCCATCCTCTGCTACATATGCTGCTGGAGCCATGTGTACTCCTTGGTTGATGGCTTAGTCCCTGGGAGCTCTGGGGAATCTGGTTGGTTGATATTGTTGTTCTTCCTATGAGGTTGCAAACTCCTTCAGCTCCTTCAATCCTTTCTCTAACTCCTCCATTGAGGACCCTGCATACAGTCCAACAATGGTTGGCTGTGAGCATCTGCCTCTGTATTTGTAAGGCTCCCTGCCAGAGCCTCTCAGGAGACTTGCTTCCGTTTCCATCCATTAAAATTGGGAAAAATAAGAAGTCCATACATCTAAAGCAACAGTAGGACTCTGACTACGGTGTGGACACCGTGGGAAACACAGCATCGACTGCGGAAGCTCTCGGCAGGTGCTAGTTCCACTCAATCTACTGTGATCCAGGGCTAATGCAGCTTAATTCAGATCTGAAGAAGGTTTTGGATTTCAGTGTGTAGAGAAAACAGCGAGCCTGGTGCAAACAGATCCTGGGATCCTGAGGGGCTACATCTGTACATGGCCGTCTCATATCAGTCTTGAGCTTAGAGCATCAGTGCCTCCCAGACAAGGCTGTTTCCTCGTGGTGGCATAGTCCTGAAGTCTGTAATGTGGAAGCAACTGGTTGCTCCCACCCAGGTCCAGCGGGTGTTTAGACAACATCCACTATCATCCAAGTCTAGGTAATTTGGTGCCTCAGAAGAGGGCCAACTCTCCCAGTCTAGAGGGCTTTGAAACGATGCCTTTGTGAACCTCTGGAGGCTATGTAGATGCAGGGGCAAGGGAAGTTATCAAGGCAAGGGGTACCACTTGAGGAAATCTCAGAAGCAAGAGGGAGCTGGCTGAGTTTGGGCTAGTGTTGCTGTGGAGAGCAGAAAAGAAGCAAAGGTCAGGGTCTTTGGAGATGTTTCAGGCGCCACAATGAAGTTTCACTTATCTTGAGGACAAGTGGTGAGGAGCTCAGAGCAGGTGGTAGAAAAAGCTCAGATATCCTTGCTTGGTCCTAAAAGCACCTGTGTGCCACCGCTCCTAGATGTTGTGACCCGGGACGAGCATTCAACCTAAAGGGTGCTGTTCCTTGAACCACATCCACGCTTGTGGCCAGCTGAAAAACCACCTCCCAGCTACCCTGAAGGGACTTAAAAGGCATGCCGTGGCGGCTGAGAGCCAGTGGGGCTGGATCTTAGAAAAGCAGGAGACTTGTAAATATTTCATAAACTTTACTCTGGGCGCCTGCCCTGGCCGAGAGCCCATTCGGTAAGGCAGGGATGCAGAGGGGCAGGTGGGCTGGTTTCTATAGCATCGCCCCAAGGAGAAACTGACAGCGCCACTTGCGAGCTGAAGGAGGCAGGGCTGGCTTCAGAAGCTCCTGCTGGGCTCAGGACCCCTCGTGCACTGAGCTCACTTTAGCTGCAGCCAGGGATACAGCTGTGCTCAGTCTGAGCGTGGCTACCCGCCACAGCGGCGACTGACAACTGCTCAGCTGGGAGCTTTTTGCAAAGCGCTGTATTCCTAAGCAGCGACTCCTCACCCAGCTTTGTCGATTCTGGATGGAGAGGAGAGGGTTTTTCTCTTCTGGAACACCTGAGCTGGGGTTTTTACCTCCTTTCTGATTTTAAGTAGTTTCCTCCGTGAGAACTGAATTTCAAGTGCTCCTCAAGGGTAAACGCAGCGCCCCTGGGCTGGAGATGAGAGAGGGCAACAGCTTCTGAGGTTGCCTGCTAGGGGCTCTGAGGTGCCTCCCCCACCATCACCCCCCCCCCATTCAAAATGCCATTTAAAGCATTTGATACCTTCAAAGAAAAAATTTTGAAACCTGGGAAGGAAGGAGTGAAGAATGTCGTGGGAGATTCGCTGGGGATCTTACAAAGGTAAACTCTGAACTCAAACTTTAGGTTGATTTCTGAGTAGCTTCACATTGCTTTTGTCTAAGATATTTTGTCGTGTTTATAAAAGTGCATTTTAACGGGGAGGGGGCGGGTCGCATTAGACGGTTTCTGGTGCCTCCTCTAGAGTCAAGTTTATATCTGGACAAAAACGGTGCGTGGAAAGTATTGGGTCTTGCCAAGAATGCACAAGTTTCCGGGTTCAATCCTCAGCACCAGGGTGTGGGCTGGGAGGGCTTATTCAAGTCAGGAATATACCAAGACAAACACTCTGTTTTATCTGTTGAATTACCGCTTACCTGTTATTCTGTTAGGAAGATCACTCACTGCTGCTGGTATTATTTTTTATGCTTGTTATAATAATCAAAAGGAATTTTGGAGTCAGAATTTCATGTTAATTCAGTAGCAATGGTGTGATTTGAGCTGAAATAACTTAAGAGAGTTTTACTATAAATTATAGTCAAATATTTGCAGTATTTTTTTCAGTTTTAGACCCAAATACATAATATAAAACAAGTGAAATGTCTTTTCGTGATATCATTCTCAAAAAGGAGAGTGGCTGCCCTGTAACTTGTAGATGGTAATGTAGAACATTATCATTCTATAAGGGAGAAAAATCTTATGTAGTAGCAGTGGGAAAATTCCAAGACCGTCAATGAATTCAAAGAGATATTTAGTCCATGACAGAATCAACATTTTTAATATCAAATATATTACTAATAGTAGGAGAGTTTGCCGTGTATGAATGGTGTCACATTTTAATTTGTTCCTTTTTTTTGACAATAGCAAATGTCTTCTCATGTGTTGTGAGTTAATCAGTAGTCATTATGTGCAAGGTAACATGATTTTATTTTCATTTATTTTTATTTCTCAGATATAGGGAATGTTAACACTAACCTTGATATCTTTTCTCTTTTGGTGTTTGAATAATTATTTCTAATCCTAGTGAGAAAAATGACATTTGTCTTCTTCTTTTAGCTTTTTTTTAACATAAATTTCAAAGCATTAGTGCTCAAGAGACCGCTTCTAAGTAACCTGCATGAGGTCTGAGAAGCTTCCTGTCTCTTGTTTTTGCACCACACACTCCTCTTGATGCTGAATTTTTCCTGTGTCTCTTCTGATGAAGGTTCATCCCATAAGAGGCTAGAGTTAGCAACCGTCTCACTTCAGTAATTAGAAAGCTTCCCTCTGAGATGCCAGGTCGTCACGTGCAGGGGAGGACTCCGTGAGAGCACAGGAACCAGCCAAATATAGAAAATGATTATAACATTTTTTAAAATAAGTCTTCCATTTTTTTAAGTGAGTCTTCTGCCGATCACTCTCCAGGTAGCATCTTCCTGTGGTGGTGCTCACTTGATAAATGCAAAAGGAAAGCGCATTAGTGTAATTGGCTGACCTGAGGGATAACAAAGACATCTGACAATGTCAGGAATGAAAACCCTGGCTTTGGACCAGGGTCAGCACTGCCCTCCCAACATCTTCTGAGTCTGTGAAGATCTGACAGAGAGTACTTAGTTCTTAGAAATGGTAACTTTGAACCCCAGTTAAGTTGTTATCCACCATCTTTCCCATGAGTTCATTCTTCCCATGAGAGACATACGGTCAGATTTTGTCCTCAATTATTATACATTGGGTTTTATCAATAAGAAGAAGGGGCATTTGATTCCCATCTCATTGTAAACATATTTAACCTTAAGCAAATTTCTGCGTGATTGCTTTTTTGTGTGGGGGGGACTTTATCCTTTTTGAAAATAGGAAGCATCAATTGTAAGAGTGATTTCTAAGGTTTGGTTCGATGATTTGTAATAAGAGATTTTTGTTTATGAAGCCACTAGTCAGGTTCATGACTGAATTAGTAATTTCTAAGTCACACAGCCCACTTGAAATGGAACTATGAGTCGGGGCTCTTTGACCAGCATCTGAAGCAGTGGTCTTCAACCTTCCTAATGCTGTGACCCTTTAATACACTTCCTCATGTCGTGCTGACCCCCAACTATAAAATTATTTTGCTCATACTTCATAACTGTAATTTTGCGACTGTTATGAATTATAATGTACATCTCTGATATGGAAGATATCTGATATTCAACCCCCAAAGTGGTGGAAATCTCCTTGAGGTTGAGAACTACTGGTCTGGAGACTTGTACCATAAGAACAGCGAGCACAAGGCTAGGAGGAGAATACACTGAACAAACTCTGGGCAGTGCCATTATTGACACAATACCGATGACTTTAGAACGAACAAACCAAATCCAAGATTCCGTGTGTTCATTGGTGGACCTTAGGTGGAAATTGCTGGCAGGGAGGGAAGGAGAGTACTCAATCCTCAGTCCTGTGATCTCTATCAGAATTTTTGTTTGTTTGTTTTGTTTTGTTTTTTTCGAGACGGGGTTTCTCTGTATAGCCCTGGCTGTCCTGGAACTCACTCTGTAGACCAGCTGGCCTCAAACTCAGAAATCCACCTGCCTCTGCCTCCCTAAGTGCTGGGATTACAGGCATGTGCCACCACCACCCGGGGAAGCTCTATCACAATTAACCAGACAAGCTCTGGTACAAGTCTAGAAAATGGTTACATGCAAAGCCTCCTACTGTGAGCCCAGCATAGAAAGAGGCATTTCCTCCTTATTCCCGGACCACCAGGTGATTGAATCTAAGCTTAACAGTGAAACAAAGTATCTTTTCTGTTTCCAAGGGCATTGGGAGGTCAGAAGCCCTGCTTTTAACTACGGAGGTGAAGGGAGTTATAGGTATGATCCCATCAGAATGTTTAAGACTGTGACTCACATACATTAAACAAACAAACAAATTAAAACAAACAAACAAAAAAAAAGACTGTGAGTGCCACCTCAATGGAATTCCGAAGATTCTCTTTTTAAATCATGGGCTGCTCCTCCTGGTTTCCGGGAGTGGTCACCAAGCAGGGAAGCCTTTGAGAGTTAGCACTTGGGTTTGATTACAGTCAGCTTTTTCTGGAGAATGGGTTCTGTGGAGAAGCAGCTAAATAATTGCTCAGCTGAAGGGATAGTGAGAGTTTAGAAGTTTGGAGTGAACAAAGATTCCCCACCCTTATCCCCGGAGCCTTGGGCTGTGTAGTTAACATGGAAGGCATTGAACTTGGGGGGTATGTCCCAAAATTAGCTTGGAAATTTGTTCAGCTTTGGTGACAATGGGAGCATTCCATGACTGTTCATCCATAAAAATATAATAATTATGGCAAGCACATACAATATTCCAGACACTATAGTTTATTTAATACTATTAAAAACCCCGCGAAGAGATTACCACCTGTGCAATTTTATAGATGAAGAAATCAAGGCACAGAGAGGATGACGGAGTTGTCCAAGGGCACACAGCTTACAGAGAGCTTAGGTTTCAAACCAGAAGTTCTATGTCAAAATTCTTTTTTTTTTTGCCACATTATTTTTTAATTGACATATAATAACTGTATATTCGTGGGGTATGGGGTGATGATTTGATGCATTATCCGATGTAATTTTCACATCAAGATAATTAACACTCCAATCTCCCTAAGCATCCAGTATCCTTTGCTTTAGGAACTTTGGAACTCCTCTTGTTCTTTATAAATTAGATAATAAGTTGCTGTAAACTATGGCTGACCTCCATTCCGCACTGCTTTCTCTTCCCTTTCTAGTTTCTGGTGAATATTATTCTACACGTGGCTTCTGTGACATCACATCTCTCCTTTCCCCTCCCTCCCCCTTCCCTTCCTTCCTCTTCTCCTCCCTCCCTTCTTTTCTCCCTCCCTCCCTCTCTTCCCCCCTCCCTCACCTCTGTGTAGCGGGGTGACTGGAATCGAACCCAGGTCCTTACACATGCTAGTGTTGCATTTCCGTAATAAACAGATGCACCCTGTCCCACCATCAAAGATCCCTGTTAAAGATGCTCTGAGATGACATGAGCCTAGAATCCCACTGCTGTGATGTCCGCGATCTATCTGCATGACCCACGGCAAATACCATGGTGATGCCGGGTGACTCTACTAAGCCATGCCAGACCACACCCCATCAGCGCTCACGACACCCCACAAAGTTCAACTTCATTCCACCAATGTCTTCTCAGTCCACTCTGGACTATATAGACTTCTTGGCATTTTCTTTTTACCGAGACAGGGTTTTCTCTGTGTAGCTTCGGCTGTCCTAGAACTCAACTCTAGATCAGGCTGACCTCAAACTCACAGAGATCCCCCTGCCTCTGCCTCCCAAGTGCTGGGATTAAAGGAGTGTGCCGCCACTACCTGGCGGACTTTCTGGTGCTTATTGGAGTTCCTCTAACCCACTGTCCTGGCTTTCATAAAGCCTGTTCCCAGGGAGAGTTATTCTAACTTAACCTTGCCCCTCTCGCCCACTTCCCAGTGCCTCTTGCTTCCTTTGGTTCTACCGCTGTTAGGCAGGATTCTCTAAAAGCAGCGTGTGAGTCAGGGAGTTTGTGGGAACCTGAACTATAATCCATGAAAACCAAACTAATTCATAAAACGTAATGGAGGAAGCAAGGCAGGGTAGGAAAGCCAAGAGGGCTATGCAAAGCTGTAGTCCCAGGCAACCGGCAGGGTAGGCTGGGGAAGGTAACCCGCACGAGGACCAGCCTTGTACGTCGTCGATGCATTAGTCAGTCAGGGGCTGTGAGCTCAGCAGGCATGGAGACCCCGTACCTGTGGACAGTTTTAGAAGGGATGGCTGTGCTGCTTAGCAGCCCTGAAAGCAGAGGCTATGTGGCTGCTCCAGGCATGTGCTGGCCTGGTCATCTTGCCCATGCATCGCAATGCCTGAACAGCCAACCATCCCATGACTCAGACCTACTTGGCTTCTCTCGGAGATGATGAGTCCTTCCAGGTTCATCTGCTCCCTGGCTCCATGCTCTTAATCCCCGAGATATCTTCCAGAGAAGCTACCAGAACAAACCGTAGGTCCCACTGTCACGACTGGTCTTTCTTCTTCCGCTTCTGTTGGAATTGTTTTGATTGCTTCCACTTCTGTTGGTTCCCCTGGGAAGTTGACCCTGACCATCAGCCTGGAGGAATCTGAAACCAAGATGATATTTCCTTCCTGGGGCTTGGTTAATGAACCTACCCAATTTCAGGTAACGTGAGACCAAAGAGCACCAGGGGATGTCTCAGTAAGTATCTGGGTGCCAAAACATTTCTTCTTTCATGATAAAGCCACAGTCCTAATCTCTCCTCAGGACCAGGATCCATTTTGCTTGTTGATGTGGTGATCCTTGGTCTTTCTGTCGTGTTTTGTGAGGGCCTCAAAGTGGCCAGGCAGTAGTCATAGCCGTTCATTTAATGGGAGGTCCTTTGTGTTCCACACATGATCTTAGCCAAGAGGTCAAGAAGCGATTCCAAGGTGCTGGAGAGATGGTCCGGTGCTTGGGAGTGTCTACTGCTTTTGCACAGTACCCACGTTCAGTTCACAGCACCCACATCTGGATGGAAGCTGCGTATAGCAGCAGCACTAGGGGGTCCATTACTCACGCTGGTCTCTGTAGGCACTGCGCACATGTATACACCCACACAGACACATAGACACACAAAAATAAAAATAAAATCTTAAAAAAAAAGAAATGCTTCTATGAAGTTCCAAATGGGGTAGTTCTTCCTGGTGAGCTAGGATCTGTTAAGCCATGAGCTGAACTCTGGAGACCTAAGTTACACCCCAAATGTGACGGAGGAGTAAGGGTGGGCAGGGGTACTTCTCTCATCTTTTTTCTCAGCCTTAGTCATTCCAAATTAATTAGTCTATGATTATCAGGGTGGGATGCAGGAAGGCATGGTGGTAGAGGGGTAGCTGAGAGCCTTATATCCTGAGCTATGCTATAGGCAGCAGCAGAGCAGAGAAGAAGAGGGAGGGGAGGGGGAGGAGAAGAGGGAGAGGGGAAGGGAGAGAGAGATTGGGCCTGGTGTGAGCTTTTAAAGCCTCAAAGCCCACCCCCAGTGACACACCTGCTCCATCAAGAACACACCTCCTAATTCCTCCCAAACAGTTTTCCCAAATTGGGACTAAGCATGCAAATATCTGAACCTGTGGAAGCATTTCTCTCTCTAGCCCCCAACATTATGTCTTCATAGCTTTGATCGTGCCAGCTCATGAAAGCTATTTTTGACTATATTGTTTCTTGATATCCTGTGTTGAAGTGGTCCTTGTACTCTCCCCACAACCCTCCCCCCACACCCCACTCAGTTGCATGCCAGGACCTGGGCCTTATCTACTAGAGAGGCGTGGCCTTGTTCTAGAATGCATGATGTTGTTCATTGAGATTCTGTTAGGAAGCTCATAGGATACTTTTCCTCGTATGGAGTCATAGGTGTTCCAGCAGTGAGATGACTTTTACTACATCCTGGGTTGTGGTCCACTTTCTTGTTTTTGGATCTTACCTAAAACTAACAATTTTCAGAGTATAGTTTGTATCCTGGAATAAATATGTCAGAACAATATTCCCTAGTGTTCAGTACAGTGTGTCTAAAGCTCAAAGAAAGTCACTAGGCTATGCATATCTTTAAATAGTAGAAAATACCAAGTACAGCAATTTTTCCTTTACTTGGGAGGGAGTGTTCTGGAATGCCCTGAACCAAGTTTGGATGTGTGCATATGTTCATGTGTGTGTGTATGTGTGTTCATGTGTGTGCGTGTGCATGTGTTCATGAATGTGTGTGCCTGCATGTGTTCATGTGTGTGCATGTTTTCATGAATGTGTGTGCCTACATGTGTTCATGTGTGTGCATGTGCATGTGTTCATGAATGTGTGTGCCTACATGTGTTCATGTGTATGTGTGTTCATGTGTTCATGAATGTGTGCCTACATGTGTTCATGTGTGTGCATGTGCATGTGTGTGTGCATGCATTTGTGTGTACATGCATGTGTGTGTACACACCTATAAATCCTTAAAGCATCTATTTGTCATACTCAGAAGGATATGTATTTTATGAGTAATTGGTATTGTTTTGCTAATGAGCTCTATAAAACACTTTATCCACTTGTCATAATGGACCACTGTGGTATTATTATACAAAAGTTCCTGAAGGTCTGAGACTATGAATCACAATACATCTCATAGATCTCCCCACTGGGACTTGCTTCCAAGGATGTACCTTGAGGCAGGGTCCAGATGTGAGCCTTTAAGGTTTGAACTCTCAGGTCTCTTTTCTAACCACAGCCAGGAGATAGATTCCATTTCCTCCCCCACCTCTCTCCCTCCTCCTCCTGTCTTCCTTCTCCTCTCTCCTCTCCTTCCCCACTCCCCCTCCTTGCTCTCCCCTTCCTGTTCTTTTCTCCCCTCCCATCCTCGCTTTTCCTCTTCTTCATCCTTCTCCACTTCCTCTCCCTCCTTCCCTTTCCACCCACCCTCTCCTCCTCTAACCACCATCCTCCCAGCTCCTTCCCCCCTCCTCTTCTTTACTCCCTCATTCCTTCTACCTCTCTCCTTCCTCCTCCTTCTCTTCATAGAAGATGGACCCAGGGCCTTGTTCTTGTGAAACACACACCCTGCTAGGTCTCTGCACCAGTCCTGGAAGTTTGTTGCTGCTTTGCTTCTGAGACAAGGCTAAATAGCCCAGGCTGACTTCAAACTTGGCCTTCCAGGTAGCTGGGCTAATAGGTTCTAATGATAATGCCTGCACTCCACCCCTCCCGAATCTCCCTGTATTGCCAAGTCCTAGGCTCAGTCCTCCTACCCTAAACTTTTGAGTAGATGTTATTATGGGCATAGGCTACTGTCTCTGGCTTTTTATATTTTTATATTTTTCTGAATTCTCCAATACATATGTATGACACCCAAAGTCTTTAAATGCTTGGTTTAGGTGTACTATGTAAAGAACCTGGGAAAGGACGAGTTTCAATTTTGGACATGGACATATGTAATGTGCTAACATACAGAAGTTCTCTTGGCTTCCATGGAGCGGCCTACTGCACCACCCAAAGGGCTTGGTCACAATCAGCAGATGGATAAAGGGTATCCACCTTTGATAAAGTGGACAGGAAGTTAGGAAGGCAGGACCAAGCCTGGATGCGGGACCTGCAGAAGGAAAGCAGTGGGAACATCCTGTATGATGCCACTAGATTGTTCTAGATGAAACATCATTACTCCTGATCATGTCTGTTGGTACCAGTTATGGTTTGTTGGGAGTCCTCTGGCTGTGACCATAGGGCAACAGCTGCCTCTCCATTGCATAACCACCCCTGGCACTGTCCTTCTTCCTGCCTGTGTTCTCTTTTTTTTCTTTCTCCTCTTCCTCCTCCTCCTCACCTCTCCTCCTTTCTTCCTCTTTCTTCCTCTTTCTTCCTCTTTCTTCCTCTTTCTTCCTCTTTCTTCTTCTTCTTCTTCTTCTTCTTCTTCTTCTTCTTCTTCTTCTTCTTCTTCTTCTTCTTCTTCTTCTTCTTCTTCTTCTTCTTCTTTTTCTCCTCTTTCTTCTTCTCTTTCTTCTTCTCTTTCTTCTTCTCTTTCTTCTCTTTCTTCTTCTTCTCTTTCTTCTCTTTCTTCTTCTTCTCTTTCTTCTTCTCTTTCTTCTTCTTCTCTTTCTTCTCTTTCTTCTTCTTCTTCTTCTTCTTCTTCTTCTTCTTCTTCTTCTTCTTCTTCTTCTTCTTCTTCTTCTTCTTCTTCTCCTCCTCCTCCTCCTCCTCCTCCTCCTCCTCCTCCTCCTCCTCCTCCTCTTCCTCTTCCTCCTCCTCCTTCTTCTCTTTCTTCTCCTTCTCCCTTCTCCTTCCTCTTCCTCTTCTTCTCCTCCTTGTTCTCCTTCTCCTTCCTCCTCCTTCTCTTCCTCCTCCTCTTTCCTTTTCTCCATCTTCTCCTTCTCTTCCTCTTCTTCTTCCTCCTCCTTCTTTTTGTTCTCCTCCTTCTTCTCTTCTAAATCTCACTCAAGTGTTTCTGATACCAAAGCATCTACCTGGACTATGAAGATAACTTCCTGAGACTCCAGAAAAAGCATTTTTTTTCCCATTGTTCAGGCAAGATCAGAGTCTCAATACACAGTTAAAACTCTGGGCAACCATGAATGCCATTTAATTACTGAATTTATTTGTTCCCAACTAGGATTTTTATTTTTCTATTTTTCATAGTGACATGGGTAAAAAAAAAATCTTTTTTTCCATTTTGACTTTTAACTGTAAGTATACTGGAAGTATAGTGTGGCAATAGGGAATGGTAGGGATTGTAGCAAAAGGGAGACCCAGGAGAAAGGGTGCAGCAGGAGAGAGTGTGGATTTAACAATTCTAGGTCTTGAAAAGTTTCAAAAGAAACAAAGCCTCCGTTAATTTCTAGACCAAATGATGATTTTTAAACTCTGGCAATTAATTCAGATTCCAAAACCACTCTCCGCACACACATCATGCATGCTAGATGTGACTGTTGAACTTGTTGGTGTGTCACCAGTGACCTAAGGTTTTAGAATTAACAACAAGAACAGCAGAGAATAGAACTTGTACTGGGGCAGGAAATAGCAAGTCTGCCTGAAGGACAGGGCAGGAAAGGGGGAAACTACAAAACAGCGAGGACTGACCCCTGAATGCTGAAATTGCTGGATGCTATGGTGTGTCCTAATCCAATGTGATTGCAGATGGTTGGTGTTCTTGTAAGAAGACACTTGAGAGGCATCGAGGATGCAGACCAGTGGTCCTCAGCCTCCTTTACTGTGACCCTTTAAAACAGTTCCTCACGTTGTGCTGACCCCCAACCATAAAAATATTTTTGTTGCTACTTCATAACTGCAATTTTGCTACTGTTATGAATCTTAATGTAAATATCTGTGCTTTCTGATGGTCTTAGGAGACCCCTGTGAAAGGGTCATCTGACTCCCAAAGAGGTCGAGACCCACAGGTTGAGAACCACTCATGTGCGTAACCAAATACTCACTGAAAAGCAATTTAAGTGGGGGAGAGGTCTGTTTTGGATCCTGGCTTGAAGATACAGTCTAGCATAGTGGGGAAAGCATGGAGGCTAGAGTGGATTATGGCTGTAGAGGTTCAAGAGAGAGGCTGCTTGTTCACATCTGGGTATATCAGGAAACAGACATGGGGCAGGAAGCAGGGCTAGGTTATAAATCTCAAAGCTTAGCTTGGCTCTTACTCCAACTGTACTGTATAAATAACACACACACATATATATGTTATATATATTATATTACATATAAATATATTATAATATATACAATATATTAATGCATATAATATAAAATGCAAATATGAAATAATAATATAAAATACAAATTACATACACACATATATATATAGGGTTTCTATTCTTGCACAAACATCATGACCAAGAAGCAAATTGGGGAGGAAAGGGTTTATTCAGCTTTTTTTAAAAGCTCACTTAAAAAAAAAAAAAGATTTATTTATTTATTATATGTGAGTACACTGTAGCTGTCTTCAGACACACCAGAAGAGGGTGTCATATCTCATTGGATGGTTGTGAGCCACCATGTGGTTGCTGGGAATTGAACTCAGGACCTTTGGAAGAGCAGTCAGTGCTCTTAACCATTGAGCCATCTCACCAGTCCTGGGTTTATTCAGCTTACACTTCTACATTGCTTTTCATCACCAAAAGAAGTCAGGACAGGAACTCACACGGAGCAGGAACTTGGGGGCAGGGCTGATGCAGAGGCCATGGAGAGATGTTATTTACTGGCTTGCTTCCCCTGGCTTGCTCAGCTTTCTTTCTTATAGAACCCAGGACTACCAGCCCAGGGATGGCACCACCCACAATGGGCCCTCTACCCTTGATCACTAATTGAGAAAATGCCTTATAGCTGGATCTCATGGAGGCATTTCCTCAAGGGAGGCTCTTTCTTCTGTGATAACTCCAGACTGTGTCACGTTGACACAGCTGGTACATATATATTCTCCCTTAATTCCAAACACCATCTTGAGAGGACTTAACCCATTTGACCTGGAATCTCACCATAAACACTTATCCAACGCTGGCAAGTGGGTGGAGTCTAAGCACTCATGGAGTGATCTTCGGGTTCTGCTCGTGTGCACGACCGACATTGAGCTTGTTTCTTCTCAAGTGAAAAACCCTCTCCATAGTCCGTGGGACATTTGGATCCACTGGCAGGTTAACTGTTCTGAAAATGCTTGAAGACTTCTCAGGCTATGTTCCCAGCCAGACCTCAGGGCTTAGACTATTACTAGACAAGCATACATATGAACCATGCAAGGAACCTCCTAGTGTGTAAAAGACCCCAGCCCACAGTCTGCAGCTTTCTATATCTGGAGAAACAACAATGCTGGCTGTCACCCTGGAAAGAATGAAGCATCTCTGATCTAAATGAACAACCACAGGCAAACATGGAGAGATGCCAGAGTGGTCTAAACAGCTATTATGGATAATTAAAGCCCTCCATTTCTCAAGAAAGGAATTCTTTTTTTCTCCCTTATTCATGACCAAGTGGGCCCTCCATCCTTCATAGAGAGATTATTTGAGGGTAGGAAAAATACATTCTCACCCCATCTCTGAGGGCAGCAAGTCTGGAGTGACGTGTGGGCTGATGCCCCAATTCCGTTCAGCTGAACGAAGACTCATTGTCTACATGAACGGTGCTGAGTCCTGGGAACAAAGACGAGGTGGGGGCTTCTGCCCACCAGGTGGGGCAGGTCTTCATTCATTCCTGCACATATGCATTCATTCCTGCACATATGCATTCATTCCTGCACACATGCATTCATTCCTGCACACATGCATTCATTCCTGCACATATGCATTCATTCCTGCACATATGCATGATGTGGTGTATTTACTCTCTACCCCTATGCTGAAGAAGACAAAAAAAAAATCACATCTCTAGCTCTCAACATGATAAGCATCCAGATAGAGGAAAATGAAGTCGTATGGTGCCATGGGATGCGGAGAATGTGCTTAGCACGAAACAAACAAAACAGAAGCCACAGCAATGCATTGAATGCAGAGGATAGGGTAGAGCCTATAGGTTAGTCCATGCGTATGCCTTTATTGGCTGTGAATTTTACTCTTTGTAGCAAAAAACCTTAGCAGCTCCATAACCTATTTGTTATAGAAGTGATGGGAGATTCAGAATAGCTGAGATACTTGCCCAAAGGCACACAGCTACTCAGCACAGCATGTTGTCTGACTGTCTCAAGTGTGCTTTGTCCCGGTCTTCCTCTTTGAGCTTACCTATGTAAAAACACCAACCCAACCCAACAACAGCAAAACACACCAAAATCGCAGCAATGTATTTATTTTATTTCCGAGACAGGGTCACATTATGTAGCCCTTGCTGTCTAGAAAGTCACTGTGTTGACCATACTGGCCTCGAAATCACTGAGATCCACCTGTCTCTGCCTTCAGAGTCCTGGGATTAAAGGCATGTTTCACCAGGCCTGGCAAATTTAAGTTTTTTAATCATTGGTATGTTTCTGTTTTGCTTGCTTTTTATTTTTATTTTTAGCATAGAAGATGAAGCCCACAGTCTTATACACACCAGGCAAGTGTTTCTTCACTAAACTATGCCCTCCCACTATTTAAATATTTTTGAAACAAATCAATCTGATTTTTTTTATACCTTCTCTGATAAAAATGGAATCTTCGCCATTTTGATGTCTTCTCACCTCCATCCAGACTGAGCAAATGCCTCACACACAGCTCAGGAGGTCTCTCTAGGATCACATTTGCTTCTGACCCTGTGGTCTCTTAAAGCAGTGGCTCAGCTGTCCCTTTCACAAGGGAGACTGAACCACGCACCCAGTGACTTAGTTGCTCTGTTCAATCAGTCTCTGCCTCTATTATGAGGGAGTGGCTTCAGATCAGTCAGCTCTAGATCCTGTTGTTCATAGAGCCTGCCCTTCCTGCATCTGGGGGATCATTACCCTTTTTACATTACTACTGTGACCCCCATAGTGTTGTGCATTTTCTTGGGAAAGTCTCAGATTATCTTAGCAGGTACTATGCACAAGAGGATGCTCATGTTGATCTCAGGATGTCTGAGCATGTCCTGTGTACAAGAAGGTGCTCCTGTGTTGATCTCAGGATATCTTAGCAGGTACCATGTACAAAAGGATGCTCACGTGGATCTCAGGATGTCTTAGCAGGTACTTGCACAAGAGGAGGCTTATGTTGGTCTCAGAATGTCTTAGCGTGTAGTGTGTACAAGAGGATGCTGTGTGCATTTGGGTTTCTAGGCAGCGGACTGTAAGACAGGACTAGAAAAAAGAGGCACATGCTGAGAGAAACCGAGGAGGTAGCGGGGTGTTTCTGGGGGAGCATCCAGACCACGTGCTGTCTGTGGACAGAGTGGGAAGGGATCCAGGTTAGAGAGAAGCATTTGAGGTCATGGTACACAGCTTCGTCTAGTGACTGTTACTGGGTATGTGTGCATCTTCCTTCCCTACCAGCACAGGAGGTGGAGGAGAGCAGAGAGCATGCCACATTCAGCACTGCTCTTTGTCAGTGGCACAGTGCCTGGCACATAGTAGGTGCTTAGTAAAAGTCTGCTGTGCTGACCCGAATCTAAAGACTGTATGTTTTCCTGTACATGTGCTTCAAACCTTGTCAAAAGAAGCTGCCAAAAGTATCTTCTGTATGGATTCGTGGGGAAAGGAAAGCACTTTGTTTTTATAAACTGTTTTATTAACAATTATATTAGCTACTTATAGTAATCTAATATTTATGAAAACAGAATCATACTCAGAAGGATTACAGTGTCACAGGAAACAAATAGCTCCTTTTGTGTGTTGAATATGTGTGTACATATGTGTGTGTATGTGTGCCTATGTGTGGGTGGGAGTGGAGGTCAGAGATTGACTTCTAGTGTCTATTTCAACTACGATCCACTTTATTCTTGATTTTGTTTACTTATTTATTATTATTGTTAGAGTATGTGTGCACATGTGCATGCACACCCATGCATGTGTGTGCATACATGTGCTTGCCTCTGTGTGCCTGTGAAGGTAAGAGGACAACTTTCAGGAGTTGGTTCTTTCCTTCTACTCTGGGACCCGAGGACTGGACTTAGGTCCTCAGGCTTGCCTGGCTGGTAATTTTCCCTTCTGAAGCTTCTTGTCTTCCTTCTACTTTATTTTTGAGATAGCGTCTTCATCGAAGCGGGGCTCATCAGTTTGTCTAGGTTGCCTTTATCTCCTTCTCTAACCTTATAATTACAGACATGCTCTACAATGAATGCCTCAGTTTTTTATGGATGCTGGGGATTCACACTAGGGTCCTCACATTTGTACGGCAAACACTTACTGATTGATCTCTCCACTACACAAACAACTCTCGTTTCTTAATTGATACTGTACAGTTCACTCAATTACTTTTATTGCTGGAGAAACAGGTAATGGGCTACAAGAACATACTATCACTTGAACCTATAGAAATATGTGGAAATAACCTGCAAGTGTTTTTTTTTTCCTTGCATATAATCTTAGCAAGCTTCAAGTGACTCTAAAATAAAGGTGTCCCGTAACAGTTGGCTGGACCACACCATGAGGTTGTCCCATCTTTCTTTCAGCAGGAATTCAGTATGGTGTACTGTTAAGGACATGGATTCTGTCTCAAATGAGATCTCCTCTGTCAATGGCACTGAGGTATTTCACCTCACTGGGTTTGTGTGAGATTTAAGAGACGTTTTTCCTTTTTCTTTTTTTTTTTTTTTTAAATAAGGCCATGCTCTGCAGTCCATGTTGGAATCAGACTTGCTTTGGCATTCAGATTTATACTTAAGACCCTCCTGCCCTCACCTACCATGTGCTGGGATCAGAATAGACACTGCTGACCTCAGCAGATTTGGGTGATTTCGCCCCTATGAAATTCTAGCACAATGTCCAGAACATTGGTCATTTCAACCACAATTCTCTACTTCAATCATAATGATGATGATGATGATGATGATGATGATGATGATGATGATAAGTTTTACAGCAGAAGCTGAGCACTCCTGTGGGCTTCCTCTTTTGGTTACTTGGCGCCATCTTTATTTTTACTTTGTGCATCTTGCCTCACCTTGAATACTGGCTTTTTTTTTTTTTAATTCTCTGTCTGTTCCTTTCATGATGAAGAAAAATTGATGGGACCAACGAGGAGGGAGATACCATTGAGCTGAATGAAGAAGGACAGCCCGTGCGGACATCCAGAACACGCCTCCCTGTCTGTGACTGCAGCTGCTGTGGCATCCCCAAGCGGTACATCATCGCTGTCATGAGCGGCCTGGGATTCTGCATTTCCTTTGGGATTCGGTGCAACCTTGGAGTGGCCATTGTGGAAATGGTCAACAATAGCACTGTGTATGTGGACGGGAAGCCAGAAATTCAGGTCAGTGTGGAGCTACAGCAAGAGGGTCTGTGTGTGTGTGTGTGTGTGTGTGTGTGTATTCATTGATTGGTGTAAGAAACACATGGAGTGACAACCCCATTCTGGGTCCAGGACATGGTGACAGGGATAGAATGCTTCCTAACACCGGCTGGGACCTTGGGCTCCGGGAGACATACAGTATAAGTGACAATTTTGTATGTCAGCTGCTATACCAGTGTGACTGTACTAAATTCTTGGGCTCCCCTAGGAGTGGATATACCATGATTTTGCTATTGTGACTTTCCAGAGAAAGTGATGGCTGAACCAGACAGATATTTGGTGGGACAGGAAGAAAAATGTTTGAAAAAAAAAAAGAACATTGTATGCAAAGAACTGTAAGAGAGACAGACAGACAGACAGATAAGCCATAATGTGTTAGGAACATGAGAACCTCACTTTTTGTGTATGTGTGTGCTATGAACCCCCTTGAACAACTTAGTGAAACTTTGGCCAAAGATAATGTTTGAAATCTTTAGTATAATAGAAAAAGGATTATACAGGGAGGTAATTATATTAAAATGTAGAACATGTTTACAAGTTAAATTTATGAGGTAGAAACTCCGGGCTTCCTTACCAATACATCAGATGGCAAAACCTAGCAAAGTGCCTGAAATTGCTACAATTTTAAGGTCGAAGTATAAACAATAGCTTGAGATCATGGCAATAACTATAATGTAATTCGAATGTGTTTCTGCCTTTTCCCTCATGACACAGTTGTGGGACTGATATTGCCATGTTTTTAAACTATGCTTATATTTGCAGACATTCTAGCTTTCAGTCAACAGGCAATAAAGATAAAAATACTGACTTTTCTATAGTTTATTAGAACACTCTACTGCAACTTTGCAAAATCGCCCATTGAGATTGGAATTCCAGGGAAAAGGATGGTTCTAGAAGCTTAAACCAAAGGAACTCACCCAAGAACATTCTATTCCAAAGTTTTTACCCCAGAGATTATGCAAATCAATGAAGTGTTTTGCCAAGTATCTTCATGAAGCTCTTAATAAAATATTATATATTAAGTTTTAAAAAACCCTGACTTTTCCCCATCCAAGTTCTTAGACACAGGATCCCTCCACAGATCCCAGGATGATCCCTGATCAATAGGAAGAGACCTCTAGACGTAGATAAGCATTGGGACTCATTTAGGTTCTGGTACTGGGCTGGTGTTGTCATGCGAAAGCATGAAGTTATTTAATAAACTGTTTCATGGATGCTGGAAACATAAATCTAGTTCATTTTTTTACCTAGGCTTCATAAGTTATGGAATGAGTAAATGAAAATGTCTCCTCATGGGCCACTCCATAACTGTCTAGTTCACTGAACCGAACACAGACTCTGAACTGACTGTGGTAAAGATTGTTCACCTATGGTTCACTGAACTGAACACAGACTCGGAGTTGACTGTGGTAAAGATTGTGCATCAATGGTTCTCTGGATGCTTGTGTTTGGATGCATTGCGTAGATCCGGGTTTCCCATGTTAGTGTTGTGGATGCCATGCTTACAGGGTTTCATAAGAAGACATTGTGTGACATAAAGCCTACTCTGTTCCTGAGTGCTGTGTGACTCTGAGGTGGGGACATGGGGAACTATTTCCTCAGCTGACAACATGGTAGTCTTCTCCTCTTAGACATCAATCACATCTGTCAGTATCACCTAGAACACTCCCCTGCCAAGGGCTGCCTTGGGGAAATTTGATGTCAGTTCATGAAAAAGAGGTCTTTAGCTGGCATGCAGGCTTTCCCCTTTCTTTCTAAGAGATTGTTCTGTCGGAGGGAAACAGCTCCATGGAGATGCTTCCGCCTGCTTTTCACGGCTCAGCTGAGTCTGGCTGAGACAGATAGCCTGTTTAGTCAGGGTGGGGGGGGTGGGGTGGTGGTGGTGGTGATGGAAGGAGGTGAGACAGGGAGAGGACATTCGATGCCTTTAAAATAAAGACTCCGGTGGGGTTTCAGATGTGCCTCACACATATTCTTTCAGCCTTTTGTGAGCAAGGCTAGCTGATGAGAACTTGCCTGCAGAGACACAAGTCAAAAAGAGACGATGTCTGCATTTGTTTGTTACCGGTCAACCGAGTCTGACTTAGGGAATATAAAAAAGACGGATCGGTGCTCCAGTGTGCTCTTCAGTTCCTATGATTGTGCTTAGAGGATCTGATTAAGATCTATAAAATATGTTTTATATCATTTTGTCTTGTGCCGAGGATAGGAGTTTAGAAACTGGGTATAGTGGCTTATTCCTGTAATCCTAGCACTCAGAAGACCGAGGCAGGGGAGTAGGGCTGAGTTCAGGCTGGCTTTAGCTAAATAGTGAGCTCTAAGACAAACTAGGTTACATAGCAAGACCTTGTCTCAAAAACTAACCCAAGAAGAGAGAGAGAAATAAAAGGGAAAACACAAACCTAAAATAGTACCCTAAACAATAGTAGACCCCCTTAATAAGAAGAATAAAAAAAACCTCACCAAAACCAACCAAACAACAAATGTTCATGTTCTAGCAAGCAAAACTAATTTATAGCATACTGTTCCTCTCTTGTCCACACAGAATGAGTTAGGTTTCAGCTGAGTGTGACCAACAGGGTGTCAGGGCTCTGGGTGGCTGGCATTTCTGTTTTTGTTTTTGCTTCATGGGAAAACGTAGTTATTTTACGCTGAGATTTTTTTGTGGAAGCCTCATTTGAGGAGCTGGAGAAGGGCCAGGACCAGAGGAGACCTATGTGGCACACTTCCCGCAAGTGGTGCGATGGAGGACTAAGCTGATGTGTGGCTAGTTGCGTTTTTATTCTAATGCCATGAGTTACCACTAGGTTAAAGTTCAGTGGGCAAGTGTAGCCGTCCAGCAGCCATGGATGAACTGGGTTACCTGAAAGGGTGGCTGGAAATGAAAAGGGACGGGGTGCGAGAGAAGAATGAAGCCAAGACAAAAGTTTCCGATCAAGGCACCACGTTTATTACTCAGCACTGCGTTTATCTAGGGAAAGCACAGACCCCGTCCTTTGTTTCAGGGGAACTGAATGGCAAAGCAATTTCAGCAGGCAGTCTGCTCCTGTCGGAAATTGATTCCACCTTGGTAGTTAAGGTCCAACTGTGGCAAACACTTACGGTCTATTCAGCCTGCTCGAGGCTGTCAGGAAGGGCACAGAAAAGCACGTGCCTAGCATAGGCCAAGCCCTGCCTTCAACCTTGGCACTTCTCCCCTGCAAACTGGTAAGTTAAAGCCCCTGTGGCCCTCAGTAGCTGGCATATGGCAAACAAAAAGCAACCAAAGGCTGAGAAACTTTGCAGTGATTTCTCACTATCCAGGAGTCTTGCAGGGTTTCAGGGATGGACTTTAGGATTTTCCAGACTTACTTTTAAACATCACTGCTCATTGGCTCTGAGATCCAAGAAAGGTGTCCTGGTGTCCTGGCCAGGATGGCTGGTTGTGAAGAATAGAAGTTGAGTGAGAGCTACTCACACTAACAAGGGACGTGCAGAAGACTCAAGTGGAATCTCATGGAAGTGAAGAGCAGATGGCAGGTTGGGAGGGGAAGTTTGTGTGCATGATCCATCGTGTGGGTAGGGAACTGAGGTCCAGAATGCCCTCTACCAAACTGGGAAAGGCATCTTTATGAGTTCTTGAGACAGGAAAAGAACCCCCATGGGAGATGTAGACTCTGTTTTACCCCAGGGGACCTGGAAAATACTTTGCTAGGGTTTCCAGCTTGTTGGCACCACACGCTCTCTCATCTGCTTCCTCCAGTCTGCTCCCGCTCCCCATGTCTCCTGATGACTGCTTTCTGTCATTTACGGTGGCTTCTTCCTGCCCCCATGACCGAGTCCTGTGATCCTGTGGCTCAGCTCTCTATTCTAGTGTCCATCAGCTGTGGTAGACAGAGGGGGAGTATCCTATGGCTAGGGAAGCCGAATTCTCTTGGCAGGAGGAGGCTGAACAGGACAATACAAAGCAGCATGTCTAGCAGCCTTTTGGTAATCCTCATGGCTCTTATTGTGATGGAAAGAAAAGGACTTCTTGCAGATCAAGTGGGTACTTCTATGAAGCACCTATATAAGCTTCCTTTTCTATTATTTCTATTAAGTACCTTTATAACGTTCCTAAGTACCTTAACCCTTGGCCTTCTCCCTTTTAAGGACACTTGCCTTTTGTTTAAGGGTTCAGCTGGCTAATTCTCAGTGTCTCGTTTTGAGACTCTTGGCTTTTTTGCATCGGCAAAGACATGTTTTCTAAATAAAGGAGCATTTTGGGGGCTTTGATATGGGCATCTTTTGGGGTAGATAAAGCACTCTATCTCCAAGCTATCTTTCTGGCCATTCTCTTACTCTTTATTGGAGATAGGGGCTCACTAAGTTGCCCAGGCTAGCCCTGAATTTACTCTGTAGACTAAGTAGGCCTTGAATTTGAGACTCCTGCTTCAGACTTCTGAGTAGCTGTGACGAAAGGCCTGTCCAACTGAGAGCAACCCTCTTGATACACATTTATCGTTGGCTGTGAGTGCAGCGTCGATTTCCAAAGCTTATTCACTAGCTGGATGAATATATATTTTACCCATTGATTAATAATTCTCCATTTCCCTCCTCCCAGTCCCTGAAAAATCACCACACCCTCTTGAAGTCTATCAACTGACAACTTCAGATGCTTCATGTAGGAAGGAGCACACAGCATTGCTCTTTCTATGGCTGCCTGACTTCCCTTGGCATCTGTGTTCTAACCCCATCTGTGCCATTGAGTGTTATGAAATGTCTTTTTATTTTCATTGAAAGTACACACCACACTGTTCAAGTTCATTTGTCAGTGGGCATCTAGGTTGCTTTATATCTCAGGTATCAAATATATCAGATATATCAGATGTCCACAATGAATGTGGGAGTACAGACTTACTTGAGATTCTGATGTCTTTTGGATACTCTAAAGTATAAGTGGTGAGTTTTTTTAGCTAAATTTTTAGTTCTGTTTTTAAGTGTGTGAGGGAATTCTCCTTTCATGAGTGAGGGAACCATTCTGCCTTCCCAACAGCAGCATAAAACATTCCAGATTCTCCACATCCTCACCAGCTCTCTTCTTCCTCTTTCTATATATGTAAGCATACACACACACACACACACACACACACAGACACACACATACACACACATACACACACACCTGTGTGGGAGGCTATACATGCTATCCTGACAGATATGATGAGCTAATTATATTTCCCCAAAGGTGCCAGGCTAGGCACCAATTTCCCAGTGGTGATCTGTATGGCTATTGTCCATTAGCTTGTCTTATTTGGTGAAGTTTATGTTCAAGCTGTCATGTCATTTCACACTTATTATCCAGTAGGGTCAGGTGATGCCCAAAGTTGCTTCTCAGCAGGTCTCAGTTCTTTAAAAGATGACAGAAGCATCATCTTCTCAGAGAGAGAAGGGTGCGGACGGGATGCTATTGCTGACAGTTAGCAGCGGGATGAAGAAGGTAGAATAAGTTTGTCTTAGGTATGCTTGCAGACAGGAGACTAGCATGGCTATCCTCTGAGAGGCCCAACGAGCAGCTGAAAGAGTCAGATACAGATACTAGCACCCAGCCAATGGACAGAAGCTGGAGACCTCTGTGGTTAAATTAAGAAAAGGCTGGAAGAAGCTGAGGAGGAGGGCGACCCTATAGGAAGACCAGCAGGCTCAATTAACCTGGACCCCTGAGGTTTCTCAGACACTGATCCACCAACCAGGCAGCATATACCAGCTGATATGAGGCCCCCAACACATACACAGCAGGACTGCTGGGAGACTTGAGGCTCCAGGGAGTGGGGAGGTCTAGTGGGTGGGGGTGGGGTAGAAGCATCTTCTTGGAGATGGGGGGAAGCATGGGATGGGGAACAGTCAGGGGGCAGATTGGAAGGGGGATGAAGTCTGGACTGTAAAAGAGGATTATAGAATAATAAATAAATAAATTTTAAAAAATTAAAAAAGAAAAAAAAGAGAATTGAGACTCAATCAGGCATGGTTGTGCATCCCTCTAATCCCAATATGCAGGGGACTGAGGCTGGGGGATCACATATTTGGAGTCAGCCTGGGTTACTCACTGAGACCCTATCTCAAAACAATGACAAAAGAGGGGTTTGCTTGTTCCTTATTTATCCTGAGAATTAAATCCAGAGCCTCACACAAGCAAGGCAGACGCTCTACCACTGAGCTATCTCCCTAGCAAAATACATTCGATCATACAGTGACAACTTCGTTTTTTTCTATTTTGGAGATTGAGCATGGGGTCTTCTTAATGCAAGGTGAGTGCTTTAACTACTACACTGCATCTGCCTAAGACTGTAGTTATCATTATGTTGTCACTACACTGATAGCTGAACAACCCAGGAAGTCACATGCTAAGTCCAGAGCTTGTTTGTTGGTTTGTTTTGTTCCTTCGCAACCCATTTTATTTTCTTCTTAGCACACATGGCTCTTGGGAATATCACATTTTACACATGTATGGTCCGTGTGTGTGTGTGTGTGTGTGTGTGTGTGTGTGTATGTGCACTTAAATTTATACATCTCTTCCCTCTCACCAGAAGGTAAGTTTGTAAGACCAGAGACCCCTTTGGTCCACACTACCACTGCCACAACCCAAGTATTCAAGGTGTGTTCCAGAAATTTACCAGAAAAGGGAGGAGCTTATGAAGCTGTCACGTGGTGACATATGGTATCCACTGTTCTCTAAATACAATTGCATCTGATTTTTGTTTCCAGATGGCGCAGTTTAACTGGGATCCGGAGACGGTGGGCCTGATCCACGGATCTTTCTTCTGGGGTTATATTGTAACACAGATTCCGGGTGGCTTCATTTCAAACAAGTTTGCTGCTAACAGGTAAGAGTGATCGTGACAAATCCTGCCCAGGTTATCCCGGGGCCATGTGCCTTTATTGAATCTGTGGATTTGTTCTCAGGGTAGAGGTGCAGAGAGGAACATAGGAACCACACAGGCAGATGCAATTTGGAGGAGATATTGATCCCTCATGGCACTGTTTGTTTTTAAGAGTCTCTCTGGATTTGCTTCCCCCCACCACCTCCCCACAATGTAATTTACCTTGTAGCTCATTAAGCGATGCTGTAAACAGAATAATTATTTGTGAGTTTGGGGAAGTGGTTCACGACCCCTCACTGCAAAACCATTGACTCACTTCCCTTTCTTGGTTTCCTCATCTGAGAAATGAAACAGTAGGTTAAGTTGTGGTTTGGAGCATTGTTGGTTAGTACTCCTACATGTTTACATCAATGTCACCAGCACAATAGAAGCACGGTCATGTGAACACCGAGGACTTGCCTTTAGACCACGAGATGCTTTCAATGTTCTTAAATGACCCAGCACTTGTCTGAGGCACCAACTCTTCAGAACAGGGTGGACTGTCACCAGAGGAAGTGAGTTTTCTGTCACTGCCAGTATTTGATGAGAAGAGTGTTCCCTGGAGGGAGATACTGTAGTCTGGATCATGTTGCAGAAAAGGAGTGGGTCAAATATCCAGGTCCTTCCCAGGATATTTGTCACGAGACCCTGTGTGAGTCAACTCCGTAAAAGAGATCAAAGTTTGCAAGGGAGTTTATTTTTCCAGTCTGAAATCACAACTGTCATGGCTATGAAGTTGGCATAGTGAGTCACCAATGGGAATTTTATTTGAAAAAGAGAGGAACAGAAAGGAATGTAATTAAAGAGAATAAAGACAATGAAACATCACAACATGTGGCCTATGAGAGTAAGTATTGGTTTCTAAAACTGGTCTCATTCACATGTGTATATGTATAGGCTGGGTGGTAATATGAAATATATGTATATATACATATACATAAATATATATATATATATACACATACATACACACACACATATACACACCCCAGATATGTGTGGTGTGCACACGTGCATCTGCACACATGCAAATGCAGGTGCATGTGTGTAGGGGCCTGAGGTTGATGTCAAATGCCTTCTCCAATCACACCCTATGACCTTAGTTTTTTGAGACAGGGTCTCTCCCTGAACCCAAAGCTGATTGAAGTGGCCTATGTGGCCAGCAAATCCCAGAGATTCTCCTGTCCTCCTCTCACCAGGCCTAGACGCCCAGGCTCACACTACACTTGGCTTTTTATGTAGGTTCTTTGGGATTGAATTCAGGTCTTCATGCTCGCCTGGAAAACACTGTACTGACTGAAGTGTCTCCTCCCAAGCTTAATTGGAAATGTGTTTTTAAGATGCTTGAAAGCCACTGTCATAGGATCTAAATATATATAAGCACAATTGTCTTTATGTGTGTCCTCTAGCCTATTCCTTTTACTTCTCACGGTTACTTGCCTGTGGTATTCTCTTAAGACTGATCAAGTGCTGATGGTCACTGGCTCTTCAGCAGTCACTGCTTATAATCCTGCCTCTAAAAGAAAACCACTCATACAAAGATTTCCTACTGTGTATGGAAAGTGCGAGAGTCATTGAAATATGTGAGGAGGGGCATTTGGGGGTGTATCTCAGGTGGTGGGGTACTTATTTAGTAGGCATGGAGCCCTAGGGTTGGTCCCCAGCCCTGAATAAAACTGGGTATGGTAGCATAAGCCTGTAATCCTGGCATTCAGGAAGTAGAGGAAGGAGGATCTGAAATTCAAGCTCATTCTTAGCTATATGTGTGTTCAAGACTAGCCTGGTGTATGTGTGTATGTATGTACATATCACACACACACACACACACACACACACACACACACACACACACACACATACACACGACTCTGCCTCAAAGAAAATTATGAAAGGAGAGAAGAAAATGGTGCTTTCTTTTTAAAATTCTTCCTTCTTTCCCAGAGACTCTTGGGTTGGCAAGGAGGAGGGAGTAAATGGCTGTGTCAGGAAATGGGAAGTAAGATAAGTAGTTCACAGCTTGCTCCAAGGCCACAAGCTGCTTTCTGGATTGTCAGTATTCTCTTCTGGTCTGTTGAGAGGAGAGTGGGAACAATCCCAAACATACAGAAATAGGAAGGGTCACTTGGCTGAAGCCACGGTTGGATGTGGGTGTACCTGAAGTTCCCCTTAGCACAGTTGTCCTGTGGCCTTCTAGGGCATTGTGCAGGTTGGACATCTTGGGCTTCTGTGAATGTGACTACAAATGGTCCATGGACTACGAGTTGAAAATCAAAGCAACCCAGGTGTCTAGCTGGTGGCACAGCTGATTTTAGCATACTGTCTATTTCTTTGAATTAGTTTCTCTTAATTTCCATCATGCTCTTTCATGAATGTTTAGGCTGTTTTCTGATGTTTAATTGAAGTATTTTAGCCACTGTCATCCTGGATAATAATGCAGTACTTTGGTCCTCTAGGGTCTTTGGAGCTGCCATCTTCTTGACATCGACTCTGAACATGTTAATCCCTTCTGCAGCCAGGGTGCATTACGGCTGTGTCATGTGTGTGAGGATTTTGCAGGGGCTGGTGGAGGTAGGAGAGACCCTTGCTTTATAGTTAAGAGTGTACTTGGCCTCAGTGGTGCAAGTCCTGTTATCTCAGTTACCTGTTATCTCAGTTACCGAAGAGGCAGAGACGGTGGGGGTGGGGTGGGGGGAGATCTCAAGTTTCAACAATTCCTGGGAAGCTCAGTGAGGCCCCGTTGTAAAATAGAATTTAAAAGGGGCTAAGGCTATACTAGTGATAGAATACTTGCCTAGCGCATGCACAGCCCCATGAAGTTCCGAGGTTACCCTTCATAAGAAGAAAAGGAAGAAAAATCTAGATTGCTGTTGAGACGTCAGTGCAACTTTAGTTCTCTTATGAAAGGAGATGTGCCGTACTTCCATAGCCCCCAACATGGCAGAAAGAATGTGGCACTTATAGCTGTGACAACCAAGGTTAAGACCCATCCTTAACAAACTGGAGCCTCAGATTCTGGGCCTGGAAATGAGGAGACCAATAGGTTGATTGTGGAAGTCACTTTCTACACGTTAGTTTTTTTTTTTTTTTTTAAGATTTATTATTTATTATATGTAAGTACACTGTAGCTGTCTTCAGACACTCCAGAAGAGGGCGTCAGATCTCGTTACGGATGGTTGTAAGCCACCATGTGGTTGCTGGGATTTGAACTCAGGACCTTCGGGAAGAGCAGTCAGTGCTCTTAACCCCTGAGCCATCTCTCCAGTTCCCACAATATTCTTTAATACTGTGAAATATGGATGTAAGATATCCTTTTATTCTCCATGGCCCTTATATTTGAACTATATTTTTGAACATCAGCATCGCTGTTATAGGAGTCAAAATTAGTTAAATTATGTGATTCAATGTCTTCAAAAATCTGTTTGGGTGTCAGTAACAAAGTATTGCCCATAACAGGCACTCAGTTCTCACGGTTCTGGAGGCTGGGAAGTCTAAGACCTGTGTTGCCAATCTCTTCAGTGACCATGAAGGCTTGCTTCCTGGTTCTAAAGGTCTTTTCTGTGTTCTCCTCTCCTAGGGAGTAACCATCTTCCCAGAGTTGCTCCTGTAAGGGCACTAATTCCATTCATGAGGCCTCCGTCTCTGTGCCCTTGTTGCCTAGTAACACAACGCCCATATTCAAATACCACCACTACAAGAATTTGGTATCAACATAAAAAAATTGAGAGGAACATAGGTGTTGTATTTGGCAATGTATACAAATTACATTTTTATATTGTAGCTTGTGTGAAGCAGCAATACTTGCATCTTAAACACAAAAAGAAATTGGTATAAGATGCCATCGTCAATGTTTAATCTTTTGGCCAGGGTGTGACCTACCCAGCATGCCATGGAATGTGGAGTAAATGGGCACCTCCCCTGGAGAGAAGCCGTCTTGCCACAACTTCTTTCTGTGGTAAGTGTGCTAGAATCATACGTTGCTTATGGAATGTTTTTTGGCTTCAAGTAACTGAGAACTCTACCAAGAATCTTCAAGAGCACTTTTTCTTTTCAACTGAGAGAATTCCTAAGGTGAACAGTTGCTGGTGTTGGGTCCATAGCTTTCTGAGCTGTCCTGGCCCATAGATGTGTTCAATCCCTGGGGCCAACTTCCAGAAGTTGTCCTCTGACCTCCACTCCTGTCCCATGCCTTGTGTATGCCCCTCATGTGCACATAAAAAAAATAGTTTTTAAGGTAGAAGAGATGGGATTCCCAAGTTCTGCCTCCCCCTTAATTTCACAGTGAAAATACACAAAATTGTATTTTTTTCACAAGCAAAAATACAAAGCCTTGTTTAAGATTGTAAAGCCCCTCGTCCACGGAGCTAAGCTGAGACCACTTGGCTCATAATATGGACTTTTTGTTACTACACATACCTACCACGTACAAATTACCACCGACTTAGCTGTGGGCATTATATTCTACATCAAAAAGGGAGTGGTCCATTTATCTTACCTGAAAGTAGACCAGAGTCTACGACTTCCTCAAGGGGTAACACGACTTCAGTTCTGGGGTCTCTGACTTTCATCTTGCCAAGGCTGCCTCATCTCAAGCCATCTTTTCTACGTCTTGGAGGAATCAGTGATGGGAAGGGTGTATCTCATTATGGACTAGTGAGAGAAATGGGAACCAGCAGTACAGATAGAAGATTTAAAATGCATAAAGATAAATTTAAAATTTATTTGCAAATATTTATTATAGAAGGGGTCTGGGAAAGCAAAAGTACCTTAGTCCACCCAAGTTACTGTATGGCCAGTGAGGATTAGAACTTAGGTGTCTCTGATTGGTTTTCTATAAACAGACCATTATTTTTGCATTATTGTGAAGTTATGAAAATAGATATATTTTGCAAAACCAGTTTGGTCTTTAACAGAATCATTTGCTATGAAGAAAGCTACAGTTGTATTAAATATTTAGGATACATTTGAGTCAATGTTCCAAGGGAGTGTTCTTGTAAAATTTTTAAATTTACTTTTACTTAAAAGTTCATTTTTGACTCTCTTAAAAAAGAGTTAAAATGTAATTATGGTCTAAGTGTTCTGCCCGCCTGTGCCTGTGCACCACGCCATGTGTGTTCCAAGTGCTTGAAGAGGTTGGAGGAGGGCATGGATCCCCTGGATCTGGAGTTTCAGAGGGTTGTCATCAACCGTGGTGTGCTGTGGGGACCAAACTTGGGTCCTCTGCAAGGGAACAGACTGCTTTTAACTGCTTTCCAATCTGTCTCTAGTCCCTGATTTTTTATTTTTTTCTTTTCTTTCTTTTTTTTTTTTTTTTGGTTTTTTTGTTATTTGGTTTTTTGGTTTTTTGGATTTGCGTTTTTTGAGACAGGGGTTCTCTGTGTAGCCCTGGCTGTCCTGGAACTCACTCTGAAGACGAGGCTGGCCTCAAACTCAGAAATCCGCCTGCCTCTGCCTCCTAGAGTGCTGGGATTACAGGCGTGTGCCACCACTGCCTGTCTCTGATTTTTGATTCTTAACTACTGGTATTTATTTATTTGTGTGTGTTTGTGTGTGTGTATGTGTGTGTGCATGTGTGTGTATGTATGTGTGTGTATGATAATGATGATGATGATAGTGGTGGTGTGTATATGTGTGTATATGATGATGATGATGGTGTGTTGGTGTTTGTGTGTGTGTGTGTGTGTATGTGTGTGTCTGTATGTGTGCATGTGTGTTCGCCTGCATGTGTGCATGTGAGTGCATGCCATGATGCATATGTGGAGGTCTGGGAAGACCGTGGGTGTTAGTCCTCACCTTTCACCCTGTTTGAGAGAAGGTCTCTTGTTTTGTTACTGTCTGTGACAGCCTGGCTGGCCTCTCCTCCTGCGCCTGCCTCCCATCTTGGTGTAAGAACTCTGGGATTACAGGTACTCACCACCGTTCCCAGTTTTACAAAGGTTTGGGGGGGAGTTGAATCCAGATCCTCATGCCTGTGCGGCAGGTGCGCTGCCCACTGAACAATCCCCCCAACTCTGCTTCCTTTCTTTGAGGCAGGGTTTCAGGTAGCCCAGTCTGAACTTTAATTTGTGATTCTTCTGCATCCATCTGCATTGAGCTGGGATTGGTGCACCACCAAGTCCTACCTCTTGGTTTTTAGTCTAAAAAGATACAAAATATCCCACACTCCCCTCAACTTGGGGCTCATTTTCACTGACTATGTAAAGATTGGGTCACTGAATTCCAATGACTGTTATAGTTTAGGTGACCATTGGATGACAGTAGGTGACCATTGGATGACAGTAGTGACTACTGGACTACAATAGTGACCACTGGACTACAGTAGTGACCATTGGACTACAGTAGTGACCATTGGACTATAGTAGTGACCACTGGACTATAGTAGTGACCATTGGACTACAGTAGTGACCACTGGACTATAGTAGTGACCATTGGACTACAGTAGTGACCACTGGACAGTAGTGACTACTGAACTATAAGAGTGACAACTGGACTACAGTAGTGACCACTGAACTATAAGAGTGACCATTGGACTACAGTAGTGACCATTGGACTATAGTAGCAACCATTGGGCTATAGTAGTGACCATTGGACTACAGTAGTGACCACTGGACTATAGTAGTGACCATTGGGCTATAGTAGTGACCATTGGGCTATAGTAGTGACCATTGGACTACAGTAGTGACCACTGGACTATAGTAGTGACCATTGGACTACAGTAGTGACCACTGGACTACAGTAGTGAGGATTGGACAATAGTAGATGACTATTAGACTCTAATAGACAACCATTGGACTCAGGATCCTCACCAAAGGAACCAAGGCCCCTTTCTTTGTACAGTTGGTTTGTGAAGTCTCTGAATTCTCACCTTGCTGTCTCTATGAACCAATATTTCATCAGCATGACCCCACATGTCAGATTCTTTTATTCATAAAGAATTCTTAAAGATGTTATTTTTTTTTCTCTTAATGCCTCCTTAGTATTTTCTGGCACAATTCAGCTGGCTTCGTCAGTTATGAAGATGGTTTGTATATAAAAAGCTGTTCAAATTGGTATGTCTATGGAAACTGGATCTTCAGAGAATTTTTCTTTTTTTTTCTTTTTTTTTTTTTTTTTTGAGATAGGGTTTGGCTCTGTAGCCCAGGCTAACCTCCAGATCATAATCTTTCTGCCTCTGCTTTCCTAGCGTTGGGATTACAAGGTATGCACTGCCATGCCTAGGAATTTGATTTGGTTTTTTTTTTGTTTGTTTGTTTGTTTAGCATGAGAGAAGGAGAGGTGGGAAGAGGGGGAGAGAGAGTGTGTATTCATGCTAGGGCATCTGTAGATGGCCTATCCTCCCACCATATGGGTTCAGGGGATTGAATTTGTTGGGTTTGGTGGTAGTTGCCTTTATCTGCTGAGTCATATATTGGTCCAATCTATCTAATTTTGTAAAGCTGCCATGTCTTTCCTAAGATAAGCTGATTTGAACTTCTTTATCAAAGGGATAAATCCTCTTTATTAGTATGATTGTTTTCATATTTTCTTTTAAAATTATTTATTTTATGTATATGGGTATTTTGTTTGCATGTATATCTCCATACCACATGCATTCCTGGCCCCTATGGAGGCCAGAAGATGGCAGTGGATTACCTGAGATCAGAGTTACAGATGGTTGTGAGCTGCCATGTTGGTGCTAGGAATTGAACCAGGGTTCTCTGGAAGGTGGCCAGTGCACATGACCTCTGATCTATCTCTCTAGCCCCATTAATTCTTTTTCTTATTTTCTCTATATCTCCTTTAAATCATCGTTAGCACTGTAAAATATTTCCTGGAAGTTTAGTGGGAGATATGGTCTGTGCGCCTGTTTTGTGCCTAGTTTCACAGAGTGCATAGCTGTGATGTTTTTTAGCTTCTTGTCTGTCCTCTTGATTGCCAGAGTGTAATCTCCACCCTACAAAAGTTACAACAACCCCAGAAGATGTCAGACTGCCCCGCTGACAGTGGGCGGTGTGACCTTTGACTTTACTTTCTATGACAGGGATTGGCAAGACCTTTCAGTTTGATTTGCCAGCAGAAAGAGAGTGAGGAGCGGCCACTCCTCGGTCTCAGAGAGGTTTTACAACCCTGATGTAAACATGGCTTGACTCAAAGAAAGTTGCCTGGTCAAGGTTGCAGGCCTCATTACTGTTTCCCAGATGAGGCGTGGCTTTGTTTCAAGGAATGGTGGAGGTGAAAAATGTCCCTAGAAAGAAATTTAAGCTTGAGGTAAATCCCATTCTTGGTCTCAAAAGATCTTGGAGTCAGGAGAGACTCTAGAAGCCATGGGTCACAGCCTGACACTTCAGAGTTGAGGAAAGCAGGGAGGAGAGATGGAACGACATGGGGAGTGAGAATGAAGCCAGGGTCGCCTACTCACAGACATCTTCATTTCTTCTCCACGGCACACCACTCTCTGCCAGCTTTGTCTGCCCTCGGTGGTTAACACATGGGTGCTGATGTCCACTCTGCTCTCTATGGTAGTCTGAGGGCTGAGTAGCCTACTTGGAAGAAACTCAAGGGGTTGTGAGTGCAGACAGGAGATGATGTTGGAGCTGTGACTGAAGAGGAAGGAGAGTCTAATAGGCAGGGGAAGCAGTGTGAGCCACTTATAGTTTCTCCAGTGAGAGAATGCTTTTTTATAAAAATATTTATTTATTTTATATATATGGGTACACCGTCGCTCTCTTCAGACACTCCAGAAGAGGGTATTACATCCCATTACAAATGGTCGTGAGCCACCATGTAGTTGCTGGGAATTGAACACAGGACTACAGGAAGAACAGTCAGGGCTCTAACTGAGGAGTCATCTCTCTAGCCCGAAGAATGCTTCTTAGAGTGGGGGATTGTTGGCATTTGATGGTGAAGGAGGCAGGGTTGCAAAACCACAGGGTAAGATCTTCTCTGGGGTCTTACACCCTTGTCACCATAGGCAACTCATGGCTTCCCCAGCCTTGTTTTTTCTTATAAAATGGGGGCTAACAGTTGTATCTCCTTCATCAGGTTGAAGTAAGCTGAGTACAAATTAAAGGTTCAGAATTCTTGGCCCAGTACTTAGCATGCAGCATGTATAGTAACTGGTCATTCTTTGTAATTTTTTCTGTCTCAAGGACAACTTTGCATCATGGAAACTTTGCATCATGGAAACTTTGCCTTCCTGCTCCTTGGGGGCAGGAAGACCATCTTATGTGCACACACACACACACACACACACAGAGAGAGGGGGGGAGATGCTAATGTTGATTTGGAGTGCTTGCTTTATTGCTGTGAAGAATTCTGAGCTTTAAAATACATGCACTTCAGGACTGGGGTTGTAGCTCACTTGAGAGAGAGCCCTTGCCTGGTTTTCAGAAAGATCTGTGTTTGATCTTAATATCATCTAAGAACAGATGTGGTGACACATCACCTGATAGGCGGAGACAGGAGAATCAATAGTTCAAAGTCATAAGTGATCAATTCAAGGCCATCCTAGGCTACATAATAGCCTGTCTCAAAGTGAAATGCGTGCTTTTGCTATTCTGCACACAATAAAAGCATTAGCAGTTGGCAATCGTGTGGCCCTTTCCAGCTTACAGAGCATCCTGGAATACACTCCTAGTTTACCCTTATACTACCCAGGAGGCGGAGTCTTCATTCCTATCTTATCTCTGAACTAGTCTTTTTGCTTCCCCATATCTCACAGTCACATTCCAGGGTCAAGGCTGCTCCGATTTTAGAGATAACACCAAGCTTAGGCAGGTGTGATGTTTTCCTATTCCCCCTCCCCCTCAGCCCCACCCACTTCCTAAAGCTTTGTCTTAGTGTTGGATTTGGGGAATGGACTATCCATTCATGCTGCTCATGTTTCTTAAGGAGCAGCTTCTCATTCACAACCCTTAGGGGAATCTCAGAGAAGGACTTTCCCATTCAGTTAGCAGTTACTGGAAAGTTATAGGGCTTTAGTTTTCCTAGCAGAAGTCCGGGAGCTGCAGCAGATAGGGAAACCAGGTGACTGCCTCTAGTTCCCACTCTCTTCTCCCGGACAAGACAGATATTCTCACCCAAGTCCACGACGTCAAAGGACAGAATCATCAAGGTCTAAGTTTAAAGATTTCAACTGGCTTTTTTTTTTCTTTCTTTCTAGAATCATCGACAGTTCAGTTCCTATGAAAGAATGATTGTTGCAAAGGGGCCAAGTGGGAGAGATTAGCTCATGGGCAGAAACTAAGAATAAAAACCAGAGGACCATTTTAGTGACTTCCTGTGCATGGCAGCAAGGCAAAGACCCAGGACAAGAGAAAAATAGCCAATTGCATCATGTGACCCTTTCAATAGAAGGACCAAGGCAGGGATACTTTGTTGTCACACTCAAGGAAACTAGCTTGCTATTTTTCCTGGCTTCTTAAAAGAAATTCGCTAAACAGCTTAGCTTCTTTGCCTTGGTGATGCAGAACCCTGGAAGTAGTGACTCCATTTTGATTTTTAGTGTGGTCTGTTTGGGCCCAGTATAAGAATCCCCGTCGCCTAAAACATTGGTCTCCGATAGTTGTTATTCAGTGAAATGATCTTGAAAATATACCTACTTAGAAAGTGAACGGAAGCTCGGCGGTGGTGGTGCATGCCTGTAATCTCTCTGGGAGGCAGAGGCAGGGGAATTTCTGAGTTCGAGGCCAGCCTGGTCTACAGAGTGAGTTCCAGGACAGCCAGGGCTATACAGAGAAACCCTGTCTCTGAAAAAAAAAATCTAAACAACAACAACAACAACAACAACAACAACAACAACTACAACAACTACAACAACAAAGGTCCTGGGAGCTCTGAAAGCAGATTCTATGTGTCTTTAGTTGCTCTCTTTAGCATCCAACACTGTGCCTGGCTGCATTCAAATTGTTCTTTTATACTTTTCTCATTTCTGGATCCTTTTTGCTCAAGAAATTCTAAACTGTGGTGCCTGAGCAAAGTTTGTCAAATCCCTGAATGTGTCTCTCAGTGAAGTTAAAGAGCATCCTGAAGATGATGTTCTCCTGATTGCTCTGCTTTAAGGCATGCTTGGGGGCTGGGGTAGATAGCTCAATTGCAGAAATATGGCTTTAGTCTCCTGTACACTAAAAATAGCAATAATGTTCACTGGGAATCCCAGACTGTTGTCATGGAGACATCTGACTCGGACTTCATCACACATACTTCTGCCTGGACTAGCAAGGCTTCATGATGATTGGCTGGTGTCCCTAAATTTTTTCTGCTTGCAGGTTCCTATGCTGGGGCAGTGGTTGCTATGCCCCTTGCGGGGGTATTGGTGCAGTACATTGGCTGGGCCTCTGTTTTCTACATTTATGGTGAGTGGTTTGGTTTCAGGAGTTCATGTGCTGACACACAGAGATATATTTTACTACGTAAGGGTATGCTTAAGGGCTAGCTGTGGGAAAACAGAAATACAAAACTCAGTTCATTGTAGAAATGGAAGCCTGTCTGTGATCAATTTAATGCTTATATTAAACTTGGCATTTTGAAAATCAGAATGTTGCCTTATGTTAGGTCTCAATGAACATGATGAAAATCAACAAGATACTTCTCAATGAACATATTTTTAAAAAAAAGTAACAGCCTAGACAGGGAGCCATTGAAGATAACACTTAAACATTGTTACAGGGATGCTGAATTATAGCTCTCCATAGCTGGTGGCTTCTGGTGGCAGGGTGTGTGTGTGTGGAAGGACTCAGTTTTCTTTAAGGGGCTGGCCACTGCGAGTTTGATAGTGCTCCAGGGAGAATATGCACAGTATAAATAGGACTTGAGGGTTTTCTTTTGTTTGTTTTTTGTTTGTTTATTTCTTCTTGCAGGTGTGTGTGTGTGTGTGACAAGGATGGGGAGGTAGACCTGGGAGGACTGGGAACTGTGATCAGGGTGAATTATGTGAAACTCCCAAGTAAACAATACAAATATTATTTTGGGAAAAACCTGGGCAGTTACAGAGATGGAAGCCAGTGAGGCCACAACGCTGAACCTTTTGGTTGTTTGTCTGCAGGTATGTTTGGGATTATTTGGTACATGTTTTGGCTGCTGCAGGCTTACGAGTGCCCAGCAGCTCACCCAACAATATCCGATGCAGAAAGGACCTACATAGAAACAAGCATAGGAGAAGGGGCCAACTCGGCCAGTCTGAGTGTAAGTAGAGACGGAAGGTAGGCTTTGATCTCTTTCCCATATGTGTTTCTCTCCATGACTGTACTACCCGCAAAAGCTACAGCTGGTGGAGGAAGATTCATGCAAAAGCAAGAAGGAAATTCGGTTCAGCGCAGTTCAGTAGCCAGTGTGGGTTCCGACTTCTGGAGGCTGACCCTATGCTGTTTATTTTAGACATAATTAAGTACATTGTGCTTTTGGAAAAAAGTTCCTGGTAACAGTGTTTTCAATCCCACATGCATAAGCTTAAGGCATGATGACATTTGTCTTAGTCAGGGTTTCTATTCCTGCACAAACATCATGACTAAGAAGCAAGTGGGGAGGAAAGGGTTTAGTCAGCTTACACTTCTGCATTGCTGTTCATTACCAAAGGAAGTCAGGACTGGAACTCAAGCAGGTCAGGAAGCAGGAGATGATGCAGAGGCCATGGAAGGATATTCCTTACTGGCTTGCTTCCCCTGGTTTGCTCAACCTGCTCTCTTATAGAACCCAAGAACACTAGCCCAAAGGTGGTCCCACCCACAAGGGGCCCTCCCCACTTGATCACTAATTGAGAAAATGCCCCACAGCTGGATCTCATGAAGGCACTCCCCCAACTGAAGCTCCTTTCTCTGTGATAACTCCAGCCTGTGTCAAGTTGACTCACAAAACCAGTGAACATCGAAACTCTTTTGCAAAAGTATGTGTGACTTCTACTGTGAAGATACATTCTATAGCTTAAGGGACTAGGGTCTGTTGTGGTCTCAGTCCTAGAAATAGTGTAGAGATCACCAGGCTATAAAGTACATATAACATCTCCCATAAGGATGGTCTATGGATGGAGAATCTGAGATAAGCATCATAGTCTTGGAGATTCAGGTAATTAACTATATTAACGATACCCACTCCCAACCTTCTTGATGGAAAACAGGTATATACATCCTTTCTATTAAAGAGACAAGTTTGCATACTTAATATGCTTGGTTTCTCTAGTGCTTATCTGAGCACAAAGACCTCATGTTCTCTATGCCTTCTTACCGAAGTAAGATGCTCAGAATTTCATGGTCTTTTTTTTTTTTACTCCCTAGAAATTCAACACACCATGGAGAAGGTTTTTCACATCCTTGCCTGTCTATGCCATCATTGTGGCAAACTTCTGTAGAAGCTGGACCTTCTATTTGCTCTTAATAAGTCAGCCTGCTTACTTTGAAGAGGTCTTCGGATTTGCAATAAGTAAGGTAAATGCACAAATGCTTCCAATGTTTTTGAACTTTAACTGTCTTGATCCAATTGAGTATAATTTTGTATGATGAAATAATTAATGGCTATCATCATTCATAACAGTTCTGTGATACTTCGCATACCAAAGTTCATAAAATAGTCTATTCAATTTCTTCTTAGTAAGGATCAAAGGTGTATTAATCTGCTTTTAAAAGCCATGCTCTATCTAGTCTGAGAGTGTTTCTGAAGCTAATGTAAACATTGAATATTAGTTCAAAGGTAAAAAGAGTCAATGGTGTGGGTTTATAAACTATTCATTATTATTGTGTGCAGTTTTACACTCTACCTACCTTTGCTCTGGGAAGCAGCTGTGCTACCAGTCCCCTCTGAGTTTCCCTTGAATCTTCAGATAAAAGACACACATACACACAGTTGTTCATTTTCAACTTGCCTTCTTGGCACAATTGCTGGGGGCTACTATCACCTCCTGCCTGGAAAAGCATAAGCCCTCACCTATTTCTTATCTCTATCTCCCCCACCTGCCCTAAACTTCAGTTGCTAAACTCCCCTGACCACCCGCCTGTAGGAGAGGCCACAGCCCACTGCTCCTCCGAGACCTCACATGGTGGCCTGGTTCTCCTCTTTCCAAAACATGTCGAACTCCCTCTCCCCTTCCTTGCATCCCTTTTCCTCCCAGCTCTCTGAAGTACCACCTGTACCTTCCACCCCCCAATTGACCCATTGCTTTCTTTACTGACAGATCAAGAACCAATTGGGGAACAGGACCTTAATATCAGAACTCCCCCCTATACATTGTGAGCTAGCAAGATGATTTATTGGTAAAGGTGCTTATGATCAAGTCTGATTACTCACATTTGGTCTCCAGGACTCAGATGGTAGAAGGAATGAATCAATTCCTGTAAGCTGTTTTTTTTTTTTTTTTAACTTCAACATATGTGCTATTACCAGATTCCTTCTACCAAATAAATAAGTGCAACAACCTGCTCCTTAGGAAGCCAAAAAACAAACAAACAAACAAACAAACAAAACCAACCACAACACTGAGGCTAAGTTCAGACCAGCTTTTTTTTTTTTCCATAATGGTGAATGTAGTAGTAGCAATGGTTACTTATAACAGTTTAGAAAGAACCTCCCACAATGCCCCCTGCCATTGTCATTAGGTTGCCTGTGACTCAGGAAGGTTTTGGTAGTGAAACCAAACTAATCATTATAAGACCAAAAAAGTTCCTGTCTTCAAGAGAAAGGACTGCAGCCAGGCAGAGGGAGATGCCTGACTAGCTACTGGCTTGATAGCAAGCAGAGGTTGGAAGAACCAGCATAGACTGGATACTGGTACCTTTGTGATGAGTAAGTGCTGTCTCTGACCCCAGGGAGCTTTCAGTCTGGTGGGGAAGACAGTTGGTCCATACACAGGATCACTCTACCATTCATTGCTTAATGGTTAGTGCAGACCTCCTGGATCCCACATTAGGTGACTGAACTTGGTAATGACTGTGGGGCTGTGTAGGAGGGGTAAGCAAGGACTTGTAAAGGCCTCTCAGTAGAATGGAAGGCAGCTCTTTATTTCTTTTCCTTCCAGGTGGGTCTCTTGTCGGCTGTCCCACACATGGTGATGACAATTGTGGTACCCATCGGAGGACAACTGGCTGATTATTTAAGAAGCCGAAAGATTTTGACCACAACCGCTGTCAGAAAGATCATGAATTGTGGAGGTACCGTATATGACAGGAGGTTCAATGGTTTCTGTAGAATTAGAGCAAACAGAATTGCAGAGACTACTTTAGAACAAGCCCAGACAGTCTCTCATTCAAGTGTTAACTCAGATCAACCATGCTTAACTTCTGAGACTGACCTCTATAAGGCTTGGTTAGACTGAGTGTAACCATTGTAATGGATCTCAAAGACCTTTGAGTCCATCTCCTTGTATACAGTTGAGTGTTGTTCTTCTTATCCCTGCCAAGTGGTCATGTTGCCAGTACTTGTGAAATCTGGGACAGGACAACTTAGTTGATGGCTGATGAATCAGGACACACTTAAAACCACAGAAACACTTCCATCTATTCTGAAGCCAACATAATATAACTTCTGGCCATATAGCTGCTTAATATCTATCTTTTCCATATATCTATCCATTTATTATTTGCTTACATAGTTTACCTCCTTTTCTTCTTCATTTTATGTGTACATATATGTTTGGGTAAAACACAGAGGACATGTAATTTTGATTGAGGGACCTGAATGGTGGGAAGGAAATGAAGATTTAGTGCACTGTATTTAGGATCTTGTTTATTCACATGTCAAATAGGACTTTGAAGGTGTGATTAGCTTAAAGAGTTTTTGTTGAGATAGGGTCCCATGTATCTCAGGCTGGTCTTGAACTCTATGCATTGCAGAGGCTGGCCTTGAACCCCTTGATCCTTAGGCCTCTAGCTTCTGAGTGCTGACATTATAAGCATCCATCACCATACCCTATTTATCTGGTGCTGGGGATCTAACACAGGGCTTTGTGCATGCAAGACGAGCAGTTTACTTAGCCATATTTTCATGCCATAAATTAAAGGGTCTTGAGATGGAGAGATTATTTTACATTAATTAGGTACACCCAGTATAGCTATAAGTTTTCTTGAGACAGGAGGCAGTAGGTTAAGGGTCATGGCAGTGGAATTGGGATGATCCCAAGTAGACTCTAGAAGCCAGCTGAGGCAAGAACAAACTCACCTCTAGAGTTGTCTCAATGGATGCAGCTTTGGTGGTAGCTTGCTTTTATCTCAGGGTGGTCCACTTAGGATGCCTGACTTACAGAGCTGTATGATAATAAATGTGTGTTGTTTTGAGATGTTAAGCTTATGGTAATTAATGACTGTAAGCTAATAAAATAGCAGATGTCTCACTCCTCTGTTTCATTCCACACCAGCTCATCGCCCTCCAAGCAAATGTGCACATATCTTCTGTCTATGGCATTGCTCACTCACAATTTCTTCACCGTGAGCTCTGCTCACATTCTCTCCCTACCCCATTTTTCTCTACAAGTATGCAAGAGTGTAGATATGAATGACCTCAAAGGGTGATGTGTTGAATGTTTGGTACCCAGTTAGTAGAACCATTGAGAAGTGATTGGGTCATGAAGCTACAAATTTCATGAGTAGGATGAGGCACAGATGAATAAATGAGATCTTCTTCTTCTTCTTCTTCTTCTTCTTCTTCTTCTTCTTCTTCTTCTTCTTCTTCTTCTTCTTCTCCTTCTCCTTCTCCTTCTCCTTCTCCTTCTCCTTCTCCTTCTCCTTCTCCTTCTCCTTCTCCTTCTCCTTCTCCTTCTCCTTCTCCTTCTCCTTCTCCTTCTCCTTCTCCTTCTCCTTCTCCTTCTCCTTCTCCTTCTCCTTCTCCTTCTCCTTCTCCTTCTCCTTCTCCTTCTCCTTCTCCTTCTCCTTCTCCTTCTCCTTCTCCTTCTCCTCCTCCTCCTCCTCCTCCTCCTCCTCCTCCTCCTCCTCCTCCTCCTCCTCCTCCTCCTCCTCCTCCTCCTTCTCCTTCTCCTTCCTTCTCCTTCTCCTTCTCCTTCTCCTTCTCCTTCCTTCTCCTTCTCCTTCTCCTTCTCCTTCTCCTTCTCCTTCTCCTTCTCCTTCTTTCTTCTTCTTCTCCTCCTCCTCCTCCTCCTTTTCTCCTCCTCTTCCTTTTCTTCTTCCTCCTTCTCTTCCTCCTCCTCCTCCTTCATATAGTAATCCTTTAAATATTTTCTGCAATGCCAGCATGGTTGTCATATTGCCATAGTTTGTGTTTATCTGGGTGTCTTATGGAATATTATTTTCCCATCAATTGAAAATATTATTTTGCTGAATATAGCATGCTTGGTTGGAAGTTACTTTCAGGGCTTGAAGCATCTCCTGACACTTTCTTGTGTTTTTAGGTTTGACGCCAAGAGAGCTAATATTATTCTGATCCATTTCTATTTGTAGACAAGTTGACATTTCCTTTAATATAATTTCTTTGCTTTGTAGTTTTGGCATCCATCAATGACACAGAGAGGTTCTTCTCTGGCGATACATGCTTGAGAGTCTAGATACTTCTTGGGTTTGGATGCCTACTTCTTCCTCTAGATTTGGGGGGCCTTTTCAATATAAATTTAATCAAATACATTGTCCACTCTTTTTTTACTTTATCTTAAGTGCTTCTTTTGTCTTGTGGGCCCTTAGGGGGTTTGCTCTTTTGGACGTGTCTTAGAGTTCTTGTGAGACTTGCTCATGCTCATTTACTTTTGTTTTCTTACATATGTCTGATGGATTATTGTCTTGACCTTGTCCTCTGTCTGTGACATTCTACTTCTGCTTGGTCTTGTCTGCTGATGATATTTTCCACTGTATTTTTTAAATGGGTCAATTGATTCATCTCCAGCATTTCTGTTTGCTTCTTTTCCACCATGTTTTAAAATTTACCTTCCCATTTGCCAATAATCCGCCTTGGTAACTTTTTAAATCTAGGTCCTGAATATAGTTCCTGGCTTCATCATCTGCTTATTTCAGTGCTCCTTGTGCTCACTGATCCTCTTCCAAAGTAAGACTCTGAAAAAGTTTTTGGCATCTCAACTCCTTTATTATCTTTGGTTCTCAGTATTGAGTAGTGTCAGTTTTCTTTAAGGGTGTGGGTCCAGGTAGCTTAATCATGCTTTGGTGGATGGTCCCACACTTAAAAGTATATGGACAACACAAATTAGAGTCCATAGGTTATTTAAAAAGAACATGGAGTTGGTGTCCAGAAGGTGGGGGGTGGGTTTTGGAGGAGTTAAAGGGAGGAATTGGAGTGAATATGATCAAAATACATCCTATGAAATTCTCAAAGAATTAATAAAATATTTATGTTTTTAAAACAAATATATTCTGTCATTATTTCTCCTACCTCTTCAGCATAGTTTAAGATAGATCCAACTTTCTGAAGAGTGGTCTCTTAGTCAGGTGACTGGCATAATTTTAAGTCTCTATCAGGCCAGTGATTCTATGCTCTTAGGGGTGGGTAGGAAAGGAGAGAGGGAGGAAGAAAGAGAGAGCATTCATCTAACAGCACACAGAAAGATGGTGTAAATACCACTTGCCATACACAGAGGGTGGGGGATAATTAGAGCAGAGGCTTCACGCTGGAAACCATCACACTGGTGGAGCATGAGGATGCTGTGAACCCACAGGAAGTGGCTAAAGGCCTGTGTTGCTACCACACAGAAGCCTGCATTGAAGACTGGGTGAGGAGCAGAGGTGAGATCTGAGGCAGAGAGAGATCTAGAGGAGGGAGAACGGCTGCCATTTGATTGTATTAGTGACTCGGTTGGCCCTTGGCAAACAGAGTCTCACTGAGCATGTCATTTAGAAAGACTGTATGGCAAGTGTGTCAGAAGTCAAAGAAGGAAGGCCACCAATCCCACTAAATGATACAGGTAATGGAACCCAGAACTGAGGCCAAGGCAGAGATGACAAAAGCAGACATGAGATGTGAGAGCAACGTCTAAGGCTGAGCACATGCAATTTCATACGGAAACCAAGGATTCAAGAAAGTGTGCAATGGTCCTGAAGTTTCTGCTTGGCTGTCTGTGACACATGCACACCTATGTGCATTTCAGTGCCTTGAATAGCCAACTTCCTTTCCTCCTCCACTGTTCCTCCAGGCTGTCTGGCTCTGCTTTTTAACTTGAAGAGATGAAGAGATGGTCCAAGGTTGGCATGAGTTGTGATTTTGAGGCAGAAGCTGATGTCAGGCTTTTCTGACTCCGTAATTTAAGCCTTAAACATGGGTAGGCTGTTGACTGACCTAGAGAAAGGGAGAAGGAAGTGGGAGCAGTGGTTTGCTTTGGGATGTTTGGGGAGTATAAAGAAGAGGAACAAACACTCAATTGGTCCCGTTGACTTGGAAGCAACTATAGGATTATTGTGTGGAGATATGCAGACTCAGCAGATGGTTTCCAGAAGGAAGCCTCTGCTCTAATCCCCCACCCTCTGTGTATTGCAAGTGGTATTTCCGCCATCTTTCTGTGTGGGGTTAGATGAATGCTCTCTCTCCCTCCCTCCCTCCCTCCCTCCCTCCTTCCTTCTCTCACCCCCATGGGAAAACATGCATTCATAATTTTCTCATCTTTCTTTTTGTTGTGTTGGAATCATTTATTCTGGATGAGAAGAACTGAGAGTACATTCCCCTGCTATGCTTTCTGTGCAAGTGTCTCATGCTGTTATCAGAGGCCTGAAGACTTGGGTGAGGTAGTGAAAGGGAGGAAGGTTGACCTTGCTTCACTAGGAGTGAGGCATGATGTTGTTTGTTTGTTTGGTTGGTTGGTTATTTAGTCTTCCCTTTTCCTTACTAGAGATGGAGCCTAGACTCTTGTGCAAGCCACTTGAGCATTCTACTACTGAGCTATCACTAGCCAGTTTTTCATTAACAGTCCCCCCCCTCTCTTCCCTTGCCCTCCCCTCCCCTCCCCTCTCCTCCCCTCCCCTCCCCTCTCCTCCCCTCCCCTCCCCTCCCCTCCCCTCCCTGCCCTCCCCTCCCCTCCTCTCCCCTCCTCTCCCCTCCCCACCCCTTCCCTCTCATCTCTTCTCTTCTTCCTCCCTCCTTCCTATCTTCCTTTCCTTTCCTTTCCTTTCCTTTCCTTTCCTTTCCTTTCCTTTCCTTTCCTTTCCTTTCCTTTCCTTTCCTTTCCTTTCCTTTCCTTTCCTTTCCTTTCCTTTCTTTCTTTCTTTCTTTCTTTCTTTCTTTCTTTCTTTCTTTCTTTCTTTCTTTCTTTCTTTCTTTCTTCCTTCCTTCCTTCCTTCCTTCCTTCCTTCCTTCCTTCCTTCCTCCTTCCTTCCTTCCTTCCTTCCTTCCTTCCTTCCTTCCTTCCTTTCTTTCTTTCTTTCTTTCTTTCTTTCTTTCTTTCTTTCTTTCTTTCTTTCTTTCTTTCTTTCTTTCTTTCTTTCTTTCTTTCTTTCTTTCTTTCTTTCTTTCTTTCTGAGACAGAGGCTCACCATGTAGCTCTAGCTGTCCTGGCATTCACTCTGTAGATCAGGCTGGTCTTGAACTCACAGAGCTCTGTCTGCCTCTGTCTTTCAAGTACTGGAATCTTCTTGGTTTCATTTTTTTTAATTGAAGTAGGATTTCACTATTTGATAGAATTACTTTAAACCACTATATAGCCCAGGCTGTCCTTAAATCTTCAATCATTCTAACTTGGCCTCAGTCTCCAGGCCTGAGCCACCACATCTGACTGAGGGACTTTTATTTCAGAGGATAATTATAGCTATTTGCTTTGGGAAGAAAATATTAGAGGAGTGTCGTCATGTAGGAGACCACAACATAGTCAAAGGGGGCTATTGATACACACACACACACACACACACACACACACACACACACACACACACACATATATTCTCAGATTATCAGGACCAATTACTGATGGATTGACCACTTACCTTCCTCATCTCAGGGTCATCACTGACCCTACTAGGACCATTTGTTGTCCAAGGTGCAACAGGTAGCAAGGTAGAAAGTTCACAGGATATCTAGGCAATAACATAGTCATGTAGTCATGACCATCGAGGAATATTGTAGATGCTGAGCTTTGGTGTATGCACTAAACACTCAGGTTCACAGACACGGGTGAGTTTCATGTGCCGAGCCAATAGCTTTGGCGGACAGACGGAATCATGACAATTTGTCTTCTGTTTCTATTTGCAGGCTTCGGCATGGAGGCAACCTTGCTCCTGGTGGTTGGATTTTCCCATACCAAAGGAGTGGCTATCTCCTTCCTGGTGCTTGCTGTAGGATTTAGTGGCTTTGCTATTTCAGGTAAAGCATTCTCTGGGTTTCTGAGTCATGTGTAGATTCACTAAGCCCGAGAAGGAAGGACAAGGACATTAGAGCATGTGCATTTATTTAATAGCCCAGATTCCTAAGACACAGGGACACTGCACAGAGTTTCATTGTGTGAGGCAACATGAGACTCACCTGGGATGAGCTCAGAGCCCTCTGGGATTGTCCATGGGACAATCCTACCATGGGAAGGCGCATGAATGTAGCTGTTTTCCCTGAGATATAAACAGAACCCAGGCATGTGTCCCAGGCTAACCCCAGGTCACTACCCTACCTGAAAGACTCACTTCCTACTGGAGGACTGCTAATTAGAGCTCAAATGGTCATGCCATTTGACACTTGGTCACATGCACTGGTAGTGCTTTAAAGCAGTTTCTATCGTTTTCAATAAGTTTTTGTCTACTTTATTATTTTTATTTTACAAGCAAGAAGGTACAGGTCTGGGGTAAGGTGGAGTCACTCAGAACAAATAAAAATGATGATGATGATGGTGATGGTGATGATGGTGATGACGATGATGGTGATGATGTGGGCTTACTGTAATCAAGCACAAGATTCCATGCTGCCGATGCTGTCACAAAAGCCACTGCGTGCCATTCTCACAACTACCCTCGGGGGTTTCAGTGTTATTTGGTCTCCATGTGAAAGGAGCAGAAGTCAGCTGACTGTCTGGAGAGGAGAGCGTGCAAAGCACTGTGCTTACAGACTCTAGAAATGCCCTGTGTGAAGCCCAATGAGAATGTTGACATAATCACTCTGTCCTACAGCATCATGAACCAAGTGGTGGTGGCAATATTTTACTGAGTTTTTCTCTATTTTACTGAATGATAATAATAGTAATAATCATCATCATCATCACCATCATCTTCCCATTGCCACACAGTTAGCGGTAAAGGAAGGACAGAGACAAAGGTTCGCTTGCCTCTAAGTTCTCTTTGTCCCCAAGCCACTTTAAGCATCAAACAGAATGGAAATTTACCAGAACAGAAAAATACTGTATCTGTTTCCCAAACTACCCTAAGAGAGGCCTGAAGTGTCTGTCAAAATAGAACTCATCAGTAAGTACATTAGGGAAAGGATTGTTTTCAAAGAGTTTGTAACCCACAACTTGGGTTTGGGGGTACACGGAACTGGGCCTGAGACACTTCTTGACTGTTTGTGTGTATCGATAATATTGTAGATTACTTAAATTCTGATCTGGAGACTGGAGGCACGTGACTGCAGTGTCTGTATGTCATGGGGGGGGGATGCTCTGGGGTCTTTCATGATCTCTCACAGTACTTGCTAGATCAGGGCTGTTCTCATCAGCACTGGGCAGCCATCAGTACTGGGCTCTCTCAGCACTGCAGAGATCACAGCAACCAATTAAAAGTTTTTACACTCATAGAATTTATGGTCTAGGGAAAATCAGCTACTCAAAGTTCTCACCACAGTGTTGCTCGAGGAGTAAAGTTTTATGTATTTACTATTCTCATTGTTTAAGTTCTCTGAATACTATGGCCCGGCCCATTGCTTCCCAAATGTTCGTGCACATAGAAGCTACCCCAGGACCTAACAAAATATAGTTTCTGATTTGTTAAATCCAGAGTAGGGCATACGATTCTGCATTTCCAACAAGCTCTGCAGAGTGACCTGGATCAACTTCAACACTTTTTTCTTTGGAGGAACTTTGTACATTCTAGGCAAGTCCTCTGTCACTGAGCTATACCCAACCCCTGGTCCTTTTGGATGATGATTTTTCTATGTAGCTCAGCTTGATGTTAGCCTTCCTATATAGCCCAGGCTAGCCTTGAACTCTGGATTCTCCTTCCTCTGCCTCCCACTATGAGGACTGTACATGTGTGCCGTCATACCTGATGACAGTCTATATGCTGACTAATGAGGATGCAGCTCTCCGCATGTGTGTCCAGGATGCTGAGGGAAATCTCTCAATAAGTCTCTTATACAAAAGAGATTCATATTCTGGCCCCAGAGATACTGAGAAACCTTCAAGTTCACACTGTTTCCTTTCTTCACGACTGCCAATTAATTCTCAAGAAGAGGTTTCCAACCACAGCAGCTGCCTTGGGCATCTACCCCATGTTGTCCATTTTCCTCCTTTTTTTTGAGATTATAATTTAGTTGTAATATTGTCTCCTTCCCTTTCCTCTCTAAACCCTTCCACATATACCTCCTCATTCTCTTTCAAATTGATGGCCTGTTTTTTTTTTTACTAATTGTTATTGCATGCATATATGTATATATATGTATATATATATATATGTGTGTGTGTGTGTGTGTGTGTGTGTGTGTGTGTGTGTATGTATATGTATGTATATATTCCTATATAACTGTTCAGTCCATATAATGCTACTCGTATGTGAGTTTTCACGGCTGATAGTTTGGTGCTGGACAACCAATTGGTGTGTCCTTCCCAGGAGAAGGCCACGTCTCCTATTTCCAGCTTTCCCCAGTTGTCTATAGTTCTCTCAGACTGTATGTAATATTTTCAATTTTTTGCAATATGCTACAAAAAAATCTATCAGTGCCCCAGTCTCTCAGTGACTTTCCCATTGGAACACCACCAGCACTGTGTAGACAGAAACCTCGTGGATTTCCTCAAGTTCTCTTTAGCTGGATGCAATGCCCAGGCTGGCTTTGGATCAGAGTGGAATGCTCCACAACCCCATTAATTGCCTCTTATCTCTGTTTCTTTTCAAATAGAGTATTTATTGCATTCAAATCACAGTAAGATTAACTAATCGAGCAGCTGTTTTATGTTTCATTTGTCTGGTACTTTGATCTGAAAGAGGTGTATTTATTGCAGAAGAGGTTTTTAAAAATGTCTCCCTGATGTAGGTAGAGAGAGTTACCCAGATTAATGAAAATATTATTTTAAAATCTATTTTCAGGGTTTTCTTTTGGGTGGGGGGATGTACAGAATAGAGAATTAAAAACCAAACCAACAGTCAGTCGTGAATGGGCGAAGGGCTAACGGGCCTTCCCTTCACTCCTCACTGTTTGCTATACTGGTGGATTCTGGGAGAAGGGAGTCATTGCCTGAGCTGTGCACTGGTCACTGAGTCCTCTGGGCTTCACTGGATAGCTCTAAACCCATGTTCAGATAGAGAGCCTATTTAAACTCAGCCGGTTATAAAAACAAAACAGACAAGAATGTGCAGAAGGGATTTGTAGAACAGAGGGGAGGTAGGTAGGGGTGGCAGGTGCGACTAAGCAGTATATATTATATACATGTATGAAATTGTAAAAGGACAGGGTGGGGCTTGGAGAGATAGCTCAGCAGTTAAGCTTGCTGAGTTTGGTTCTGAGAAACCATGTCAGGTGCCTCAGGACTACTCATAACTCCAGCTTCAGGTCATCTGATGCTGCCTTCTGGCCTGCTACAGATGTCTGTGCTCATGTGCAGACTCATGAACACACCCACAGAACTAGAAATAAAACAGCCGAGCCCCATTTTTTTTTTTAAAGAAAGTGTCAAGGGACAAATTTCATATGTGAAAAGTAGCCCATAAAACAAAAGGAAGCAGATGTGTAACCAAACAAAACCCAGAATCCTTTGCTATATGTTCAGTAGCTTAAACTGGTAAATAATCATGAGTGTTTGAGTGATTCCTATGGGGCAGATACAAGACAGATGGCTGCTCATGTCTTACAGTCATGGGTATGCTAGACACCATGTATGCCTGTGATCCCAGGGATTCAGAACGCTAAGGCAAGAGGAGAGCTTAAGTTCATGAGTTTGAGACTAACCTGAGATGTTAACTCTAAATGAATAAAATAAATGAACAGAAGGTGAATGTAAAACAAATTAAGTAGACAAGAGTGGACTTGGATGTCACTTCCAGTTACGATTTACTCACTTAGCACACTACTACTTAATTTCTGTAACAGTTTTATAAGAGTGATCACTCTAATCTGTAGATGAAGACTTGGATGTCACTTCCAGTTACGATTTACTCACTTAACACACTATTACTTAATTTCTGTAACAGTTTTATAAGAGTGATCACTTTAATCTGTAGATGAAGACTTGGATGTCACTTCCAGTTACGATTTACTCACTTAACACACTATTACTTAATTTCTGTAACAGTTTTATAAGAGTGATCGCTCTAATCTGTAGATGAAGAAACTGAGGGCCAAGGATGTGAAATCTTTGTCATCTCAGTTAAGTTATCAGAGCTGAGGTCTAATTCCAAAATGCACCCCTGGGTTATATGGCCAGGATTGGTTTCTGGGGACTTTGAGCTTCTTGCAATGTTTGTCTGTCCTCTGTCTCCTTCACTCGATTTACTCTTCCCTTCTGGTGGTGGGTTAGCCATGGAAATGTATCATTTTGCTGCTTCCAGTGGCATCTTCTCTGATAGAAGACCTTAATGATAGGGAGATAGCAGATGCTTCTCAGTAACAGCAGCAGCAGCTATAGTCCAGGAACTACTGTGTGGTAAGAGTAGCATAGCTGTTTACCATGGCATTGGGCACTGTGTAGTTAGAATAACATAGCTTTTTTTTTTTTTACCATGGTGTTGTGTAGTTAGAATAGTGTAGCCGCTCACCATGGTATTGCGTGGTTAGAATACCATAGTTGCTTATACAGGTGTTCACATCTATATATTTCCTATGTCTCATGTCACAGCACCTTTTACAGATAGATAGTAAGATTATTTCTCTACCTGATTACACATGGGAAGTAAGCTTTGAGCCCATACATACCGACTTGAAACATGAAGATCCTTTGTAAGTTAATTTATAATAATAAGTTATATTTATACAAGTAGCTAGAAAACATCTTCTGTAATACATCATGTGACCACCAAGGCAAGTCTCTTTCAGGACTGTTAGTGGTGGCTTTGGAGATGCCACATTGGAAGGTCAAGTTCTGTTCTATAGGATTTGATTGTTTGCTTTAAATGGATACAGTCTAGGGTTCTTTTGGTTTTGGAGTTCCAGATCTTCTGGGCACATTTGCTCTAATTCCAGAGCCCATAGAAACATTACTAATTAGTGCATAAAGTCACACTTTGTGAAGGCGCAGCCTGGAAATATGCAATCAGAGCTTCTTGGCGGAATATCCACTAAACATATACTAGAGAGGATCAAACTGATTGACACGTTTCCCAAAGGGCATTGGGTATTCTGTTTCAAGTCTGACTTTGAGGTTTCTGCTTTTACCACAGGTTTCAATGTCAACCACCTGGACATTGCTCCACGATATGCCAGCATCCTCATGGGGATCTCCAATGGCGTGGGGACCCTCTCTGGAATGGTTTGTCCCCTCATTGTTGGGGCAATGACCAAGCACAAGGTAATGGTCTCTTTGTGGCGTGGGCTGCAGTGTCAGGGCGGAAGTCCCACGTGAACTTGAGAACTTGGTGACTCGCCCCAGTGTATCAGTGTGTGTGTGTGTGTGTGTGTGTGTGTGTGTGTGTGTGTGTGTCCCTGTTCTTGTCTAGGTCTTGAACAACTGTCTCTTCTTCCTCCTCCCTTCATTTCCCCCCACCTCACTGGTTACCAGTGGCAGTGAGACCAATTGCTATCTGGTTCCACATTTTCTTAGCTGAGAAATAAATGTTTGTGGGAGAGGAGTAAAGGCCATACAGACTGTTTAGAGACACAAAGATGAAAGTCAAGCAACCAAGAGGAACGGTTTATTTAAGTCTGCTCTATGATTCTAAGTGCTAACCCTGGGTAGCCCATTTCCACTCATTACACATACATTTGTAGTGCAAGATCGTAATGAGCTTTCTTAGGAACCTTAAAGAGGGTTAGAGGATGGGTCAGAAGCTCAGAGCACTAGCTGTTCCTTAAGAGGACCAGGGTTTGGTGGCCCGTACCCACAAGGCTCATAGCCATCAGAACTCCAGTATCATATCCCCTGGAGCTGGTGTCACAGACGGTTATGAGGCATGCTGTGGGTTCTGGCAACTGAACTGGGGGCCCTCTATAAAAACCTCCAGGGCACTTAACCACTGATGCCCTCTTCTGGGTTCCCTAGAATCAGCACACACATGTTGCACAGACCTATATGGAGAGACAACACTCACACACATACTTTAAAAAGCCCTGAACCTTCAAGGATGTGGTACATAGTCATTATTAAACCTTTGTGGTTTTTAAACTCATTTTTAACTTTAAAAAGGTTTATTTTATGTGAGTGAGTGTTTTGTCTGCTTGTGAATATAAAGACCACACACACACACACACACACACACACACACACACATCAAGGAAGACAGAAGAGGGCATCAGTTTCCCCGGAGCTGGAGTTATGGATGGTTGTGAGCTATCACATGGATGCTGGGAATTGAACATGGATTCTCTGCAAGGACATACAGAACACTTAACTCCTGAGCAGCCCCTCATCCCTATGTTACCTGTATTTTTTACATATTTATTTTAATATGTATTTGCATTTATCTTAAAATGGCATTTATTTCATTTTCAACGATTCAAATGAAGTATAGGTTCTGGATGTTGATTTTAATACGGTTCTACAGTCTATGTGGAAGCACAATGTGGTCTTTAAGAGGCAAATGCTAACCTCTGGTTTTCCTTAACCCGTTAACTGCCACTATATTTCCTTTGTTAGACCCGGGAGGAATGGCAGAATGTGTTCCTCATAGCAGCGCTGGTGCACTACAGTGGAGTCATCTTCTATGGGGTCTTTGCTTCTGGGGAAAAACAGGACTGGGCCGATCCGGAGAATCTCTCTGAGGAGAAATGTGGAATCATTGACCAAGATGAATTAGCTGAGGAGACAGAACTCAACCACGAGGCTTTCGTAAGTCCCAGAAAGAAGATGTCTTATGGAGCCACCACCCAGAATTGCGAGGTCCAGAAGACGGAGTGGGGACAACAGAGAGAAGCTGCCTTCGAGGGGGAGGAGCCATTATCCTACCAGACCGAAGAAGGAGACTTCTCAGAAACATCCTAACGTCCATCTTTCCCTCAGCTTACAACCGGATGTAGCCACACCCATCGCCTTTCCCATACCTCACCTTGCCAGGGGACCAAATCATGGGAAAGGGGGGAGATTAAATCAACAACAAAGGAAAGAGAAATGCCTTCTTACAAGGATGGGAATATGGATCTTGGTCTCAGTTGATAAAATAGTTGATAATATTTTGGAGGGGGGGGTAGATTGGACATTGGCCGTTGAGCCTTCTCTCAAAAGAACTAGTTATTCAGGAAGAAATGGCTAGAAGTAGCTCATTGCTCAAATAAACACTGGAAGAAAGCCCTCTTTGGTCTGGAGAAGAGTACATAGTGGTTGCCACCACATCTCCTAGGATATCCATGCAGAGGAGAGTTTCCTAAACCTAATGAAGGGGATCACTCATGGGGGCCCTTGTTCGTGCCAGGTGCTTTATGAACATTCTTCTTTAACCCCACACCCTCCCTAACACAGTTAGGATACTTGTTTTACAACTAAGAACACTAAAACAATCAGTTGACCTACCCAAGGTCATCCTCTCAGGGCCAAGGCTGAGACTGGCAGGTGAGCAGGAGTTATAGGAAGGCAAGAAGGAAGGAAGGAAGGAAGGGTCTAGCTCAGTGTAGGAACATTTTCAATATCAAAAACTAAACTGGAATCAGCTATTTTATGGGTAATTCCATGTTTGGTCAAGGGTATGTGTGTGTGTGTGTGTGTGTGTGTGTATGCTTGTACTATGTAAATATTTAGACTAGTGTGGCAGAAGGAATTCAAACATGGGACATTCTAGCAAAGACCCTCAAGGTGTTATATTAATTGTTGGACCAAACAATTTGGTAAATCAATGGCTTTTTTAAAGTCATAGATTAGTAAAATATATAAAGCTAAGTAAGACTGCTCAGTTTCCAGGAATGGTTGAAAAGAAGCATATGAAAGACTGGCCATTAAATTAAAACTCTCTACATTATCAAGAATTTGGCTAAGTAATCCCAGAACTCAGTAGGCAGAGGCAGGCAGATTTCTGAGTGCAAGGCCAGCCTGGTCTATAGAGTGAGTTCCAGGATAGCCAGTGCTACACAGAGAAACCCTGTTTCGAAAAAAAAAAAAAAAACCAAAAAACCCAAACCAAAACCAAACAAACAAACAAAGTAATGTCTCAAGTTAACTATAAGCCCCTAAGACATTTAACACATAAGCAGGTTCAGGAGAGACTATGTAGGTAATAGTCTCTTGAAAGAATCCTGTTCAAACAAATGTGTGCCACCAGCTTTCTTGGAAAGTATGGTCAGATGATATAAAACCATGCCCAAAAGACTCACGATGACTCCATCTGGAATGTTCATAGAAAGCAAGAGCATAGCAGTAGTTTTATAGAGAAATACTGCAGTCAAAATATCCAAGAGAACCAGGCCTATAATTGGTACGGAAGAATTCATCTGTGATTGTGTAGGGCAACAACATGGATACTCTAAATACATTTGAAATGTAATGTTAGCATGTAAGGGCATATTAGAAAATAAAATTAATTTCCTGCTCCTTAGTTTTGGAATTTTTATTTCTATTTTCAGGAGGAAAATTTAATATGATAAAATATAAATTTACTTGCATAATATTTATTTTCTAGGTTTTTTTTCTATTTTATTTCTGGACCCTTGTTATGCTTAAGGAGTTATAATGCACTTTATAAAAAGACTAACCATGAATTTTAAAAGAGAAGAGCCAACTTCCCATTAAATTATGTTCTTCATATCATTTGTACATAGTTTGTGTGATCAGATGTTAAATCTCCTTATTGCGTGAACCCATGTAAGTCCCCTCGAGCAATTCTGGGCACAAAAAGCACTCAAGAAATAGCTGTCATATCGGCATTATCTTTAACTCTTGTATGACCATGTCATCTGTAAAGAAAAGATGTCATGTCATTTCATGCACTGGCCACAGAGTTTATTATGAAAGTTATACTGTTTTCTTGGTCAAAAAAAAAAATAGGAAAAATAGAGTTTATTTCTTTGTGTGTTAATAAAGCAAAAACTTTAAGTATGAAAAAAATCCCTCATGATGATCTTGAAGGTAATGTAGAGTATAACACAATCTATTGTTAGTGTTGATGTCATGCAGAAACACCACATTTTGCTTTTAACCTGTGTGTATGATATATTTTTTTTAATGGTGGGCTGGCTTGTGGCATTAAACATTATAAAGCACGTGGCCTGGTGGTGATGTTATTTCCATGTGGAACCCAGTATTTCTGTTTCATACTTCAACCCCCCAAGCTCAGCAAACTTGTTTTTCCTTCCCTTTTATCTTTCCTTGGTTAATCACATCATCCCGGAATTCCATCATACCGGAACTCAGAACTGTCTTTGACTTAAGAAAGTATCCAGAGTTCTTTCTTTTCTCTGCCAAGTTTCTATTTCCATCTATAGATCCATGTCTGACACAGCTTTGGAAAATGGTCACCATCCTCTCTTAAGATGTGGCTTTATTTTAAATATTATTAGCATATCTTAATTATTTATAACAACTGGTTCATTGTGACAATTTCATTAACACATACACGCAATGTCTTTTGATCATATTCATCCCATTACTTTGATGGTGCCCCCGCTTTCTGATCCTCTCTCTTTCCATCTAGTCCCCCTGTCTACATTCAATTTTTGTTATGGTTTTCTTTTGTGATCCAATGACTTGCATTAGGGCTCACAAGAGCATGGGCATCTTTTGAGTAGTGCTTATAAATGTTCCTTCTCCCCAGCAACCATTAACTGCTTGTAGATCCTCAGGGAGGGGGGGGGGGGAAAGGGAGGGCCTTGAGTTCCTCCCTACTCTATGACAGGATGTTGATGTTGTCTCAGACTTTTGTGCAGGTAACCACAGTTGCTGTAAATTTGAGAGCACAGAAGCCATGGTGTACTTGTCAATTAGCATTCCACAACATTCTACCTTTTCTGCCCCCAGCTCTGATAATTTTTTTCCTACCTCCTTTTGCCCAGTGTTCCTTGAGTCTTAGAGAGGGTGATAGAGATGTCACATCTAGGGTTGACCGTTCAACTGCTACTTTGATCAGTAACACATCTCTGAAGCTACCTTCTCTGACTAAAGCTGACAGCTACATTAATATATAGGCATAAACGTGATTTTGATGGAAACTTGATAGGCACATCATTCCATTTAGCAAAATAGTAGCAGTGACTCCCTTGGTGGGACCTATATTTACTGACAAGTTTTATAGCCCAAGTTTTAAGGCCTGAATTTCTTACTGTGAAGTGGGCTTCACTTCCAACTAGAAAGTGATTGGTTGCCCAGATAATCACCATACCACTGGTGCACAAGTGGGCATAACTTGCCTGACAGTTTGAATGTAGGAGACAATGTCCACACTAGTTTAAGGCTATTGATAAACTCTACTCCCCTCCAAGTAGCCTGCATTCCAGCCTATAAAGGATAGCCTGCAAAGAAGAGACTTCTTAGTTCCAACAATTAGGAATGGGGTTAAACGGTTTCCTGGTTGAGCTAGTAGTGGTGGAAAGACTCTGGGCTTCTGCTATCCCATTCTTGAATTTTAAGGGGGATGCTAAATCGAGCTTCCCTACATTTCAGCCAATCCTAGTGCTTTAGCCCTTCCCTTCCAAACACGCTTCGTTCCTCTTGCTCTGTCCTCTGGAGGTGCTGGTACCCAGTGTCTTCAGTTTTGCAGCTTTCCTGGTGGCTGTGACACAAGACAGCTCCCTTCTTTTTGAGTTAGTTCTTCAGAAGCTGACTTAGATTCACATATACCCCCACAAAACATCCTAAATTTGAGAAATCTTACATTGTGTTTAATAAGTCAACCAGAATGTCCCATCATCAGCATAAACACCATAGATTTTGAAGAATATCCACTGGGTACCCATAAATGCTGTAGGGCATGTGACAAGTTTTTTCTAACCCTGGATGCCTGGGAGAAAAATTCTGTGCCCCGATCTCTGTCTCTGTCTCTCTCCTTCACTCCCTCCCTCCATCCCTCTCATTTTCCCTCCCTCCCTCCTTCTCCCTCCCTCTCAGGCTTATCCCACTCCCAACATAACTACCAGGTATCCAGGGGAACAGAAATCAGGAACCCTGGTTCTTATGCCTCACTCCAGCTGAGCAGCTGCTGGGAAGAGGAAGCCCACTGGCTCATCTGGTTTTCACCTCTGCCTGTCCTTGGGCTTTTGGATCAAACTCACAGGCAGGTTTTTCCACTCCACACTAAAATAAACGAGTCGCTGGTCCTGAGTCTGAGGACATCGCTGTCTGCAGTTACTGCTGCATAAGAGAAGCTGAGAAGAACAAAGGAAACAGGAGGAACTAAGCCAAAGATTAGACTAAAATTAGGCTAAAATAGGAACCTAATCTAAAATCTGATATTTAATAAGTTCATTCATTGGATGAAGCCTCCTATTTAATTAGATTGGGTTAAGAGCAAGGGCTGCTATCTAGTGTGCAGCAATGAAACATTTGTTTACCAGTTCTGAGGTCTTATGTTTTTTAATCCTCAGCACATAACAATAAGACTAATTTACTAATTGTTTAAAGGTTTATTTGTTTCTATGTATATGTATGTGCATATGTATGAGTGTCTGTATGTATGAACGTGCTCCATGTGTGTGCCTGGTGCTCTCAGAGGCTGGAAAAGGGTGTCAGAACCCCTAGAACTGAAGTTCTAGGAAGTTCTGAGCCATGAGTGAGAATGTTGAGAACAGACCAGGCTCCTCTGCAAGAGCAGTAAGTATTCCTAAACCACTGAGCTACATCTCCAGCTTAATCTTAATTGAAAACTAAGAAGCTAGATGTGATGGTAGATGCTCATTCTCCTAGCATTCAGGAAACTGAGACAGGAGGATTGCTATGTATTTAAAACTGGTGTTGGGTACAGAGTGAGTACCAGGAGTCTCAGGGATATGTAGCATTGTTCCAACCAGCAGTGACTAAGGGTTCCTTCTGCCCACATCCTCACTAACATGTGCTGTTGTTGATTTCTTAAGGACAGCCATCCTGACCCTGGTAAAATGTTTGTTAGCCATTTGTGCTTCTTCTTAGAACCCTCTTCAGATCTATGGCTCCTATTTTGTATTGGGTTGGTTTGTTTGTGTTGATTTTGTTTTTGTTTTTACAAAGGCCCAGAAGTAAGGGCTTACTTCTTATCATAAAATTATCTGAGGTGGTGGAACTTAGTAGGTAGGGCCCAATGGGAGTTCTTAGATCCCTTCAGGTGTACCTTCAAAGTGGATTGAGGGAGCCCTGTCTCCTTTGTACCAAGCTATGAGGTAACGGATGCTTACCGCCTCGTGCTTCCAGCATAAGCCCTAAGCAGCAGCTGTGATCAGAGCAACCGATTTCAATGTGGCTGTCTTAGTTAGGGTTTCCATTGCTATGACGAGACTCCATGACCCAGGCAACTCTTATAAAGGCAAACATTTCATTGGGGCTGGCTTACAGTTTCAGAGGTTAGCATCATAGCAGGAAGCATGGTAGCATGCAAGCAGACATGGTGCTGGAGAAGGAGCTGAGAGCTCGGCATCTGGATCCAAACAAAGGCAGTCTGAAGGAGAAGACTGTCTTCTAGGCAGCTAGGAGGAGGGTCTCAATGCCCACCCCTACAGTGACACACTTCCTCCAACAAGGCCACACCTCCTAATAGTGCCATTCTCTGGGTCAAGCATATTCAAACCGCCACAGTGGCTTTGCAATGTATTTCTTTAGATTTGAAATTAGACAAATGACTGAAATTCCAGGACTTGAAAGCACTTTATTAAAGTGAGTACACAATATAATTTTCACCCCCTCCCTCTTTTCAGTATAATGCCTAGACTCTGAAACAAAGTTTGCAAGCAACCACTAAGACATACCATTGATGTGGGAGATGGTTGGCCTTGTTGGTGATTTATCTGGTAGAATTCGCCCGGAGGCACTGCTCAGCTTTCTCCAATGGAGACAAATGGCATCAAGCCTCAGCCGGAGCAGATTAAGTTTCCTTTTCTAAACCAGCATGAGAGTAGAGATTTTTGGTGCAGCTCATACATCGGTTCCTGCACCTTTCTCTTGCTGAGGACATCATGAAGGAAGAATAACTGTAGTCACACCCTGAAGTTAGACAGGCATTCGGTGTTCTGGCTGCAGTCTATAAGCGAGAACTTCCAGTGAGTAGAGCTGAGGCCTCCAGACCTACCTCCTCATTTGTGGCCCACGGGCAAGACTCATAGAACACACTTGGGCAGTGTGATGGGAATATCAGAGGATCTGTTAATTCATCTTTGTATTCATCACCAGCTGCCACAACCTTGGTGTTGACTTGATACCACAGAGGCTACAGCTTGCTCAGAGTAGGGGCTGCAGAGAAAAGTTCTAGCTCGTGGTGCCTTTTTCTGGAAGTCTGGTTCCAGAGCTCAAGCTATAGTTTTCCTTCTTAGCTTATTTTCTTCTCTCCTTGTTTATCCCCCTAGCACAGTTCACTCCTTCCTTCCTCTATTTTTCTTGACTTTTCTTGACTATCCATCCTCTTCTGTACCCCCCCCTTCCTCCTTTCTCTCCTAGGTCACAGAAGGGTGCCTTTCATCTTGAGTAGTTAGGCAGGTAAGAATATCTTCAGTATATCCATCTCTCTTAGATCCAACTCTACCACTCCACATGGAAACTATAAGCCACTGAAATTAAAAGGCTAAACTCAACTGGAAGGTCCTGGCATAGTTTCCTCCCAAACCATGCATTACCTGATTACAGTATGTACCCAATCAAGATGAATAGCACGCTAGAGCAGTGGTTCTCAACCTGTGGGCTTCAGACCCTTTGGGACTCACATATCAGATACTGTGCATATCATGTATTTAGATTACGATTCATAACAGTAACAAAATTGCAGTTATGAAGTAGCAATGAGATAATTTTGTGGTTGGGGGGGTCACCACAGCATGAGGAACTGTATTGAAGGGTCAAAAGATTAGGAAGGTTGAGAAGCATTGCTCTAGGGAGACGGTGCTAAATGTCTTTGAGAAATTAATGGAAAATACTCTGAGGTACTGGGAATAAATAGCCACAAAGACTGGCTAAATACTACTACTTAAAGAATTGTTCAAAAATAGGGCTATTTATATAATCAAAGTGAATCTCATTTCTTTCCAGATTAAGTGATTATGCACAGCATGAGTAAGCTTTTTAACGAATTATATAACTTTCTCACAAAACAACATTTTGTTTTTAAGAGTTTTTGTTTAAGAGCGCCACTTGTTCAAAGTTGTTTCCGAGTTTTTATGGTCAAAGATCATCACTGAAATTTACATTTTAAAGAATGATGTAATGCTTTCTTGGTTATTTTGGTCTCATGGGATCTGAGTACCGTGGAGTTCACGCACACTTCATCTTAAAACTCTTCTTTGGGCTCTTGCTCTCTTGTTCCCTTGATCTCTTGCCTCCTTCCCCCACCCTGTCCCCTCCCCCTCCCCCCTCCTTCCCCATTCTCTCTCCCCCCTCTCTCCACTTGCTCATGGCTGGCCTCTACTTCTCTACTCTCTCTTTCTCTGCCTCTACTACCCTCTTAACTCCTCTCCCCATGTCCTGAATAAAAATTAAAAAAAAAAATCTTCTTTGGGAGTAAGTTTCATAATCAGTTGTGATCTAAACTATGATCCTGATTATTATTAGGAGTTCTAAATCATTTGTGGAAATGGAAGTTAAGAGTCAAATGACTCTGCTGTGAAAAATAGTATGTTGTCTAGTGCTTGTAGGTCTACGTGGTTTGACCATGCATGAGGAAAGAGTTCACTTTGAGGAGGAGATTGTAAGATCCAGTGGTCCAAGAAAGACATGTGATCAGCTCTCTCTTTGATGAAGGCCATTTCATATATGTGTGTATATATGTCTATGTGTATATGTGTTTTGTGTGTATATATGTATATGTATTTGTGCATATATATGTGTGTTTGTATATGTGCACATACATATGTACACATGTATACATATATGTGTATATCTATATTGTATATATGCATATGTATATGTAAGTATATGTGTATACACACACACACACACACACACATATATATATATATATATATATATATATATATATATATATATTCCAGCCAATACATATACATATATACAATACATTATGTGTGTATATACATATATGTATTGTGATGGTTTGTATATGCGTGGCCCAGGAAGTGGCACTTTTAGGCGGTGTAGTTTTGTTGGAGTTGATGTGTCACTGTGAGGGTGGACTTTAAGATCCTCGTCCTAGCTGCCTGGAAGCCAGTATTCTGCTAGCTGCTTTTGGAATATATACATATTTTAGAAATACTGAAGACTTTACTTCTAATTGATGGATTCATCCGTGCATTTGAGACAAGTACCTTGAGGAGTTGTATGATATATATCAGTAAGTGGTAAGCTATTACTAAGTTTCTATGCTTTCAGGGCACAAACCTATTTACTTGCTCACAATTCTCTGAGTCAGAAGTCTGGACTGTTCTCAGGGAGATGGTTCTGCTGCTGGCCTCTCCTCCGGTCAGTCCTGTGACTGCAGTCATGTGACGTTTGGCTGTGACTCAGCATCACTGGTAGTTGATGCTACCTGTGGACTGTGGCTTCCCATTCCATGCCATGTGACCTCACATGCTCCTTTCAGGTAGACCCAGAGTCTTAAACCAGGGTAGACTTGGGTCAGTGTTGTGTGGAGGAGATAGCAGGAGATGCAGTGCCTCTTGCGGACAGCTCTCAGACTGTCTCACAATGTCATGTCTTCTGCGTTCTACAGAAGAATACAGACAGTTCGAATTGGACTTATCGGGCTATTTTAAGAGAGCATATGAAGTTGGGGGAGGGCATGGAAGGTGGCAGATGTGAGAGGAGTTTGAAGAGTGTGGATGAATATGATCAGAACACATTGAATGAAATTCTTAAAGAATTGATACAAATATTTTTAAAATAGAAAAAGAACTGAGACCACGTGCCCACATGCCTTTAATCCCAGCACTTGGAGACGAGTCAGGAAGATTGTCATGAATTTGAGGCCAGACTAGTTGACATACCAAGTACCAGTCAGGGCTAGAGAGCAAGAACCTGTCTCCCAATACCAATACATAAACAAAAATCCAAACCAAAGAAACCAATGACCGACCAAGAGATGGCTTGGTCTGAAGAGACCGAAGAGATGACTCAGAGCTTTAGAGCACTCTCCTTCCAAAGAACCCGGCTTTGATTCCCAGCACCCACACGGTGGATTACAACCATAGCTCCAGTTCCAGCAGACTCCAGTTCCCCCTCTTCTAACCTCTTCAGGCACCAGGCACACATGTGGTGCAGATACGTGCAGGTAAACGATTATACCTGCATCTATCTGCACCACAATAAAAAAAAAGAATAGAAACTACAACAGATAAGAAGTGATCCAAAATAACAGCAAAAATGAGATACAAATTATACACATCGACTGTGTAACTTCTTAATTTTTTTAAAATTTTTTAATTCTCTTTATATTCCCATCACAGCCCCCATTCACTCCCCTCCTCCCAGTCTCACACCCTTAGAAAACCCTCACCCATTGCCCCTCCCCTTCTCCTCAGAGAAGAGGGAGCCCCCTTTGGGTACTATCCCACCCTGGGACATCTAGTCCCATCAGGACTAAGCACTTCCTCTGTCACTGAGGTCCAACCAGACAGTCCAGGTAGAGGGAGGGGATCCAGTGTCAGGGAACAGAGACTGAGACAGCCCCTCTCTCACTTGTTACTGAACCACATGAAGACCAACCTGCATATTTGCTACAAATGTATAGGAGTTCCAGGTCCAGCTTCTGTACGCTCCCTGGTTGGTAGCCCAGGCTGTGTTGAGCCCCCGTGGTCCCAGGTTAGTTGACTCTGTGGGTCTTTTGTGGTGTCCTTGGGACTTTTAATCACCACAGAAACACTACACTCATTAATGGCCATCCTTCCCTTCCCTCCCTACTTCTGTATCTATGGGTTTGCTCATTAACAACACTTCAGATAATCAGCCTCTTATAAAGTTTGGCCTTTTGTGTGTGGCTTCTTTCGCTTAGCCTGGTTTTGAAGTTCATCTATATACTACCGCCATTTCCCAAGGAACAGTATTTCACTGTATGGATACACTGTGCATTACTTTTGTGCATCAGTTGATAGGAATTGGGTTTGTTTCTACCTTTTGGACATTAGAAACAGTGCTTAAATCCTGCCTCTTTAAGGAAGCTTTTGATTACTATTTCATAGGCTTTTTTCAATGTTTTATAGATATGGTGGAAACATTTCATTGGCTCCCCATAGTTATTAGAAGGCTGTTATTAAAATAGAAGATTGTGGGGGCTTGGGAGATGGCTCAGTGGGTATGGGCTCTTGCTTTGCAAGTATAATGAGTTTGAATCTGGAAAGCTCACGTGAAATGTGTGCCTGCCTGTAACCTTGGCATTGGTTGGGCAAGGGCTGAGCAAGGTAGGCGCTGAGAACTATATGCAGAGAACTGGATCCTGAGAGCTTGCAGGATAGTTACCCTCTCCAAAACAGAGAGCTCTTGGTTCAGTAAAAGACTCTGCCGCAAGGCAGTATGGCGGAGGGGTTCAGGAAGACACTGATGTCTTGTTCTGGTCTCTGTGTGGCATGTGCACACATGGGCACATGCAGAGTGCACATACACTGTGCACACACACACATTTCTCTCTCCCCCCCCATCTCATGCATACACACAAAGATTGGTTTCCCCTTAAAAAGCTGGCCCTCAGCACACCCTCAGACCGTCTTCAGTTTGTTCTCACTTCATTTCTTTGGCTGTCTCCTGTGTGTGGGCCTCACTGGGCTTCTGTCTGCTGCTCAAGCACATGACTGTGCTCTAGTCAAGGCCTTCCAGTGTGTATTCTAGCTTTTCCATTCAAATGCAGAGCCCACAGGGCGGAGGAAGGACTCACCTGTGTATCCCTTTTACTGCTATATCTGTGGCACACAAAATTGTGCCTGACAGATTGATTGGTATTCATTAAATATATGTAACACAGGCAAGTGAACATGTTTCTTCACCAAGTGGTTGGCTCAGCCTAAATAAAAACACCAGATTTCTTTGTGTTTGGTTGCAAGTGTGCCTTGTGTCACTACTGTGAGTCTAATCCATGCTGATCAAAAGTTCTAATGAGTATAGAGAGATCTTTAACCAGGTTTGTCAATTAGACCCATTTCAAAAAACACAGATACGATTATATAATGCATCAATATATTTGGTAGAAAAAAAAAGGGTTGAACGCCTAGGATTTATGTGAGGGAGACTGTGGGAAAACAAAGGGATGAGAAACTTGGGGTCAACTTCTCCAAATTTCCATCTAAAAGGGTCTTGGAACATTTAGGTAACGACTGAGAAATTCCAGGAAAAGGAGCTTCATTGGAAATAAACATTTATCAGCACATACCATTTGCTGGGCTGTTCAAAGGTTCCTGATGCAATTCATTTTGGCAGCTCCTGTATTAAACTGAGGCAGTGGAGAGTGGCAAAGGTTTTATTTATCTCCTGTTATTATCTGTTGACCTTTCGAAAGACCCAGTAGCACGGCAGCTATAGATTAGCTAACCTATCGGGAAGGGTGAAGCAATGTCTTCAAAGACCCAAGGTTCCATCAGCCCCCTCTTCACGGTACAGCTGTCTGACCAGAGATCAGGGAGCAAAGGGAAAACTCAAAACTTGTATTAAATAAAGTCTGGCTGAGGTACATGGAAATTTATTGTTTGAGAGATTGAAGACTAACTGTTCTCAGTTCAGTGATGACCTTTGACCCTCCTTGTGTCATCCCCATCACTGCTGCAACATGCTGTAACAAGGTGTGTGATTTTTCCCTTGACAAGAGATGAAGTCACGGGGAGGTTAAATAATTTCCCCAAGGTCGCAAGCACATGGCAGACGACCTGGGAATTTTGTTTGTTTTGTTTTTGTTTTTTGAGACACGGTTTCTCTGTGTAGCCCTGGCTGTCCTGGAACTCACCCTGTAGACCAGGCTGGTCTCGAATTCAGAAATCACCTGCCTCTGCATCCCAAGTGCTGGGATTAAAGGTATGTGCCACCGCTGCCCTGTTCTACCTGGGATTCCAAATCCTAGTCGTCTTTGACTATGAATGTCTTTGGCCTTTCTCTAAATGACAGTGCATTCAAGTGGGAAACTTTTTCTCCAAGGCCTCGTCATTTCTGTCCCTCAACATCCACCAGTGATTGATGATGACGGCATATTCAGTGGGTGCTGTCTAGGTATACTGGTAGGTATAACACTCGGGCTTCTGGGGATGAACACATATTTAAGAGAAAAGAAATCCTTGTGTTTGTGGAGAAATGAAGACAATAAACATAATGTGCATTTTTTAAAAGGGTGGCAGGAAAGTGTTGAGCAAGCCCGGGGGTTTTGGAAACACCCAGAGGCAAGCTCAAGATTGGTGGTCACGGAAGGCGACCCTGGCACAGAAGCTTGGAGGAGATGTAGCCGCCCCAGTGACATTTTTGATGTAGAAAGGAGAGAGGTGAAGGCTCTGAGGTAGAAACACTCTTTGGATGGGAGAGACGCCAAGCAGAGCGGCTCTTGCTAGAAACAGAAGAAGCAGAAAGCACAAAGTGGAGCTGGTGGATGGTGAGCCGAGCTGAATGTGAGCCTGTGGGTGGCCTTACAGAGCCTTGTTCAGTGTAGACCGCCTGCGGCTACATGTGAACTGGGTTGCCTGTTAAGAGAATTTTGAGGTTAACGGGAAGGAGGAGGCGAGAGAGATTTGAGTCAAGGCGGGAAATCCGGTCAAGACTAACTTTAATATTTTTAATGACATGTTATATAGTCTTGGGGGAATCCGCCACCCCTCCCAGAAGCCGGTCACATCAAAGGCAGGGCTGTGAGTCTTCTTTGGCTCCAGGTCTCAGCGGGTCGCCTGCCTTCAGCCTGGCGGGGTCTCTGTTGGGTGTCTGGTGAAACCGTCCTGGGGCGGTGTTGATAGTCAAGGTGAGGCGCCTTATTGTTCACAGGAACAAAGGCCGGAGGTAGCCCATCGGAAGAGTTGGGGGTTGCCAGCCAGCTTAATGTTGTGGGGGAAGAGACAGTTCAGTCAGACACTGCTTCCTCCAGTGAAAAGAGGGAGCCTCGGAGGGGGTTGGGAAGATAAAGAAATAGGATCCATAGTACTATTGAAAGGGTAGGATCCAGATTACTACTGAGTGAAGGGTGGGAAGGAAGGTTAGGGCAGGGCAGCGTCTTCAACAATGTAGAGAGCACTTGCAGTTAAATCAGGTAGAAGCAACGCTGGTAGAGGGCAGTGGTGGAATTTGGATAAAATTTGCTAATGGACTGGAGGGAAAGAAAGGAATCAAGTACACCTTCCCCATTCCTGACAGGGATCCATCTCTCTGACTGAGCTGGATCCTCTAAGCACGATGCCACAAGGGAACGGAGGGTTCCAGAATCTTCCCAATGTATGTAACACATTAACAGGTAGTTTATGGTCAGAGAAGACATTAAAATTCCATAAAGCAGTTCATCAAAATGCTCCATTATATGGCTCAGTCTTTAGAGTACAAAAATCAGAAGCTAGTTCCCTTAGCCCTCCCCTTGGGCCACTCTTGAGACTGTGGTCAATAGAGCCCTCAGACTGAGGCTTCGTTTCTTTTGCTGTGAACTATTGATTATTCTTCTGCCCTGATTAAGAGGCAATAGGACTTCATGGGGACAGTGGCTTGCTGGAATACTACTGGCCGAGGCACTCAGTAAAGGTGCCTGGCACAAAGTAGATCCTTAATAAATAAGTGTTGTTATGACTAAATGAAAGAGAATATCCTCAAAGATGTTTGAGAAAAATACAAAGATCTATGCCAGGTTAATCATTAGTGAACGAGGCAGCTGCTGAGGCCCTGAAGTCACAAGGTAATTACTTCGCTTCACCTCCTCCTGTCATTTCTGGTGGTTGAGTTATGGAGTAACGAAGATGCTTCCTCAGAGTTTTTAGCCCCTGGTACCCAGCACTCTCATTAGCCAACTGCATCTGGATAGGTGACGTAAGAGCGGTTTGCTGAACATAATTTTTCAACGTAAGAACATCTGTTCCCTGATCAGCTTCGTTAGAGCGCCTCTCCACACCATGTATCTGATCCGAGATGAGAAACACAGCAAGACCAGCAGGTACAGAAGCTAGGGAACTCCTGGTCTGAGCTCTGGGTGGGCTGGCGAGTCACGTACTTAGGACAGGGACAGAGGTTCTCCTGCAGGAAGCATTAGCCATACTCTATCCCAAAGCAAACTCTCCCGCTCCCTCCTGGATCCATTTACCTCATATATGATCCCTGACACTAGTTTTATGGAAGGGTATGCTAAACACAGAGGATGAGGAGTGTGACAACACCCCTGTGCATGTGATCATCACGTGCTGCAGTGAGAAAACAATATGGTGATCCTAGGACTGTGCTTCCGTGAGAAAGCCCTTGAGTCTCTGGTTCAATCTCTAGCAATGGGAAATTAAAAAGTGATGCTTTCCCTTGGCATTATATTACTAGATTAATGTAAACAAATATTTGAGGGACTGTCCTTAAGTGCCCTAGATGTTCAAGTCCTTTGCCTTAACTACTACTAAAAAAATAATTACTATAATAGCTAAATATCTGGACTAATAACACATTTTAGCGTTTCACAATTTTACATGTGTCCTTTGGAAACCTCATATGTATATATAATACAGTTTGATCATATCCACACTCCACTTCCTCCTCCAACTTCTCTTGGGTCCTTGCCCCACCATGCTCCCTCCTGACTTCATCTCTTTCCTCTTCCTCTTCTTCCTAACTTTCCTTCTCAAACAATGCACTAGGTTGGGTCCAATTAGTACTCTCTGTATGTACATGATATTCAGCCATCCACTGAGGCCCCGGGCAGCAGACTATGCACAGCACTCCTGAAGAAGCTCATCCTCTCTCCCTTGGGAGGCATTCATTGCCAATAGCACCTCAGCTAGGAGTAGAGTCAGCGACAGCCCATGTCCCTCCATGCTGGCACTCTGATTGGCTTGATCTTGTGCCCATCTTGTTCAGGTGCCCACAGTTGTTGTGAGTTCCCTAGTTCAATGTCCCTGCCATGTCTAGAAGATCCTGTTTCCCCACAGTAGTTCACAACTTCTGGGTCTTATAATATTTCCACTCTAGAGTCTTCCAAAATGTTTCCAGAGCCTTAGGGGAAAGGGGGCAGGGAGTCTGATATAAATGCCCCATTTCATATAGAAAGTAAGTGTCTCAAGCCTCCATTGGTTTCAGAGTCCTGCCCTTGGCTTTCTGAGGACTCCTGTTGGTCATTTTCCCCTCTTTCCCTGCTGTTCATCTGCCTTCTTGCTTCCTACTTTTCCTGTGTGCCATCTGAGCAGACCCAACCCCAGGAAGGCCCAAAGCACCACTCCCCTAACTCAAATCACCATGGAGAAGAGGTTCTTACTACGTGACTTGTTTGGTTCATGATGAGGGGATGTAACTTAAACATGGACCGGGAAAGCAACTTCCTCTGTGTGACAGCCTTTAACTTAGAAATATTTTAACCATCTGCCTCAACTTCCCTATTGGACGTGGCCCCTCTCAGATGTGGGCCTGTGGTTGTCTAAACGGTCACTTTATAGTCCTACAATCCCACGAGTCCTCCTTCTGGCTCCTCTGGCAGGTGGGGCCCGGGAGACAAGGGCATGAGAGGAAGTCAAGAAAGAAGGCTGTGGTGCAAGTCCAGGCAACTGAATTTGGAGATTTGGATCAGCAAGACTAAACAGGTTAAAAAATGAGTGGATAGCATCAGGATGGAAGGTGGACAGTGGTCAGCTCTGCTAGGAGATTAGATGTGCAGTGTAGAAAAAGAAGGAAGGCCAGAGGAGGGTGTGTGACCTTAGGTCTAAGATAGTAGACCTAATAAAAGTAACAATAGTAGACTTAATAAAAATAACTCATGATGAATGCAAATTACTTATATGATAGCTAAAGTATAAAAAGTCAATTCCTGGCTACAATCCTCTTTGTCACTGTTAGACATTATGACCTATTTCTCTTTGGTTATATTTTCTTCTTTACTAATTATTTTAGGAGTTTATATGTAAACAGATGTATACTTAAAATAACCCATCATTAGTGAAAGCATTTTTTTCCCCACGTTAGGCATTGGAATTTAGACAAGCTTCCCTTCTGGTATCTCGAGTATTTCCCAGTATCATCAAAACATTTTAGAAAGAGTAATTTTAATAACCGTATACTATATCTGAGGGTGTTGACTCTGAAGTCATTTTTAAGCTGGTCTTTCATTACTGGAACCCACATTCTTTCTGTTTCTATGAGATTAAAGTAATGTTACAACCTTTTATCCATAAATATTTGTATATGAATTGAATGATCCTCTCAGGAGAAACTACTAAGTGTGAAATACCTGGTTAATATTTTTAAGTATAAAATGACTTTTTGATTATTGATCATTTTCTATATGATAACTGTCATTGCTCTTCTTGGCTGTCAACTTGACTATATCTAGAATTCATGAAACTCAAGTGGCTGTCTACACTTGGGAAGGATTTTTTTTTTAAAGACAATTCACTGTACACATTTTATTTACAGTTTTGTACACTGTCTTAATATGGATGGGACTGCTTTTCTACTTAAGCCATTGTAACCAAAGCAAAATAACTTAAGTAATTCATAGTGTTAAAGTACAGCATAAAGATACATAAGCAGACATACTAATTCTAGTTGCGAATGTAATTATGGTGTTACATTTTTATAGTCCACAATTATGTTTAGGGAATCACACAGACACAGATCACAGATCATTTGAATGAAATGCATACATTTGTAGCAAAGCTTTGTAGGTACAAAAGACAAAAAAAAAATTACCAAAGAATGCACAAATTTAATGTCTATTCCACCTTTCTGTCATATTCCTGAACCCTTCACCAATGTTACAAGAGGAAAAAAAAAAAAAAACCAAAAGGAAAACAAATGAAAAACTGAAATCAGAATCACTAATGTTATCAAGGAGGGAAGCAAATAAATTAAATCTAGCCGCCCTCAGTAAGAGGACAGCAAGGGCAATGCTGTGACAGGAAACAGAAGGTTGCCAGAAAGCTGTACTCAGACTCTCACACCAGCAAAGCCCACTCCTGCCGGAAGTGAAACAAAACCAGATCTTTCCTGCTAAGGTAATAGAAATGCAAGTTCTTTTTCCGAATACTGTGGAAAGGCAAATGCGTGTGTCATGGTAATTCTAACTGGCTGTTACAGAGAGGGCCAGGAACACATCTGCGGGTTCTGGGGTGATGTATACTGTAATTCTTTGATTGGGATAGTGGACACACTAGCAAAAATTGGAGACTGGAGGAGGAGAATGAACACAGGAATACAAGACAAAGGCGAATGAAACTTCCCTTATATCTTAGCAACACTTGGGTGGAATCAACTTCAGTGCAGTCCGCTCTGCTTTGATGAGGCTTTGGTTCAGCTCCCAATCTCAACTGAGTGACGCAGTCTCCTGTGAGAATACTCAGGAGGTGTCTTCTTAAACAGCAAACCTATTTTTAGTGGTGGAGCCACTCTTTGATCTTCCGTAGCTGGGTCTGCGTGGGACTGATAACCAATTACTATCTTCGGAGGAAGTCCTAACCTTTCCTTGCAAACCCTCCCTATGTGTGTGACTGCGTCTGTCTCTTGTTTTCACACTCCGAGGTCCATATTGTTATCTTATCGCCTTTAGCTCTAACGTTAACAATAGCTCCATACACATCATCACTGTAGTCATCAAAAGATTCTCCAATAAGGCACAGCAGTGTCTAGCCAAAAGCGATCGAGGTCACTTCGTCTCTGCTGCTTGTTCAATGTAAACTCCTCGTTTGTTTTTCTCATCTTCCCACAAAGGCTCAATACTATCCTTAAAAAGTGAGCAGTCACAGACAGGCATTACATTACTAGACAATTGGATATGGTTGTATAGAGCCCAAAAGTCTTCAACAGATTCAAACTTAGAGATCAATCGAAGGTTTGCTTGCCAAGTTCTGCTTTTATCATTTTTAAATTTAAACCAGAGTGCCCACCTGCTCTATAGAGGGTGTTTAATAATAGCAACCTCCTGACTAGACTCTTCTAGAACCCGCAGTTCTAGAAGAGACTAGTAGACTGTAATATCAGTGAAGGGATAATCTTGCTAGAACCACTTTACCCTCTTTTGCAGGTGAGGGATTAGTGGTAGGGGTGGTTTCCGGTTCCACAGTCACCATCTTAGATCGATCTCAGGATTTTTTTTTTTAATCAAGTTATTTGAAGTGGGAAGACCCACTTTTAGTGCAGATCTTTTTGAGGTGGGGAGATACACATTTAATCTGGATCTTTTGAGGCAGGAAGATCCACCTCTAATCTGGGCCATACTTTCTGCTGGCAGCCGGTACCAAGGACGTGGAAGAAAGGAAGCTTGCTTTCCTTGCCTGCTTGTTCTTATGCTCACTTGCTAAGGTCTGGTCTGCTGCTATGTATTGTAATGATAAATTCTGTACCAGAAGGGAAGGTCTAGGCCCACAGTGAAGTATCACATTTACAAGTTTTTGCTGTGCAACCCTTGTTCCTTCATTTAAAACTATTGGTTAAAATAAATTGGCTAGAGCCAACTACTGGAGGGATTAGAGGTAGGTGGGTTTTGAGTTACCTGGTTGGGGATGGAGTAGAAGGAGAAGAGGAGAAGAAGGAGGAAGAACAAAGGGAGAGGAGGAAACTGCCACAAGAGGAGATGGACCATGATCACATGGCCAGGAGAAATAGCAAGTACCTGGGGTCCACTGATGGGGAGGTAGCCAGGCCAGCAGTTAGAAAGGTAGATTAGGGGTTACACCCCCAGTAACTGCCAAAGCCAAATAAAATAACCATAGTCTGACTCATTTATTTGTAAACTAGTCATGGATAAGCTTAAAGTGGTTCTAGCAAGATTATCCCTTCACTGATATTACAGTCTACTTCTTCTGGTCCCTGAAGACCAGTTGAGCCATCCAGCCTCATGAACTGAGCAACTACTGGGTTATTGGACCTTCTATTGGTAGGCAGACATTGTTGGATTAGCTGGCCCTCAATCTCATGACAGGGAGCATGCTGGCTCCTGATAGGCATGAGTTTAGTTCTCAGACTACTTCCCTAGAGCTGATACTTTTTATTCTACTGAGACTTAGAAAAAGCGAGACTTAATTTTGCACTGGGGTCAAAACTCGCTGCCAAACTGTCTGACTTCAGAGCTCTTTCTCAGGCTCTTTCTTCTCACTTGTGCTAAGTTAGTTTCCCTTGAACATTTCCAGAATTTCACAGCTTTCTCAATGTAGTAGTATCCACTGACCTCATCTTCTGTGCAGCCTTCCAGTAAGAGTGTTGCTCCCGTAAGCCACCAAGCGAGCCACCCAAGAATAAATACATTGTACGCACAGTGTAGTATCAGAGAGCTTACAAATATTTATTCTAAGTGAAGGCAGAGGGAGTAACTTATCATTTCCATTCACAATTAGATACTTGGCAAGAGCAGGAGATTCGAAGCTGGCCAGTTCACTAATTTGGTGTGAGGTGCTGTCAAAATTATTCATCAGTTTAGCTTAAAGTTGACAAGCAATTATCTTTCTCGTGCCAAGTGAATTTCATGAGCATGGAATTTAAAGATGCCCATTCTGTCTACTCAGATGACTTCACATGAGTTCCTGATTAGAACAATGTGCTGGAGGAGTGAGAGGTAGATAGTAGCTCCCAGAAATTAAAAATAAAATACATATTTTCAACAACGATAGGCTCTGTGTTTCTCCCCTCCAGTATCTTTCACTAAAGAACAGAACAGGATTGCACCTTACAAGTTAAATTGGTAATCTCAAATTAATTACATTTTCTTCAAATGACTTTAAGGTTTAGAGTGGTTCGGGCATCACAGCAACACTGAGAACAGGCTGTAGATGCTCCCCACATATGCCTTGCCTGACATGGCCACCTCCCCGCTATAACAAATGCTACATTTGTTATAACTGATGAAGCCCCAACCACTCAGCATCACCACCCGAATTCCATGGGGATCATGTCTGGAGTTGTGCATTCTGTAAGGTGGACTGTGTGTATGTGTCTTCCATTCCACTACCACATGGATATTTTTATGGCTACACCTCCTTTCATTCATTCCTCTGCCAAAGTGCTAAGCCGTGATACTGCTGTGATACAGTGTTAGTATCTGCTGAGTGAGTCTGCCTTTTCACATTGGCATCTTTTCTGACTCCCTGTAAAAGTGTATTCAGTGCCATGAAGGCCGGGCTCTCGTGGATGAGGCAGCAGAAAGGCAGGAGCTTGCACATCAGCTGTTTCCTTTCTTCCACTGTTCTTGCAGATCCTTTCTTCCACAGTTCAGAAGAGTAGCGATTGCATGCAGTCACCCAGTAGCTGTCCCCCATCAGTAAGCAAGCAATGGTACTCAGTTTCCCCAACTCACTCCTTGTATTGACAGCTCATTAGGACAGTGATCAGCTTGGAGAAGCAGTCTCTGTGGGATTCTGTCCTATGCAACCTGTGCCCCACGCCTAAGCCCAGACCGTATCTCTGGGGAGAGAAAATGTAAGACATTAGGATATGAAGTGATAGTGACAGTATCTGGGACACAAGCCATCTCTGGAATGGCTGTTACCAGACAGAGAGGCTGGAGAGTAAACGAGGGGGTAGAGATCTTCAGCTGGGTATGAACTGAATTCTATATAAACACTGCACACCACAACTGCATGTCCCATGGAGGAGTGGTGGGAGGACCCTAAAGGACTCAAAATCTGACATAAGAGAAAGCCACGCCACACATACACACACACACACACACACACAAACACCCCCACACACAAGCATGCATAAATAAATAGATAAGTAAATAAATAAATAAATAAATAAGTGGGAGTACAGACACACCCACACAGACACACCCACCACACACAAGCATGTATGTGCACACACACACATGCATGAATGCATGTGTACATTCACACACAGAATCCACATACAGAGACACACATGCACATGCACACACAGACACACCCACACAGATACACAGACACATGCACATGTACACACACACACAGAGGACATGATTCTTTCTGCTACTTTGGTTTCTGTTTTCTTTGGCCATTTCTACTTTTTCACAAATTTATCATTTTTTTCCTCCACTAATTCCTCAAAATGCTATCATTTGGCCCACTTAGAATGAAAATTTCTACATTAAAATGTTTCATGTATCTTCTCCTCAAATCAAATCCTTGTATTTGAAAAGTAAAAGTTTAAGATGATTGGCTTAAAATAAAGTAGAATGTTCTCATAAATGAGGATTTATTTTTTATTTTTTTGGTTATGAGCCTAGCCTTTAATGACTGGGCCATCTCATCAGTCCAAAAGAAGATTTCTTAATCAGAAGAGAGTAACCCAGAGAGAAAAAAGAATGAACTCTGAAATGTTAAAATTTTGTGGGTCAAATTAAAAAACCTAGAGAGAGATTTTGCCAGTGCTTACATCTAAAACGGTATAAAAAGAATAACATATATCAACCAGGAACCAAACAAACAAGAATAAAGCAGGGGAAAAAATTAGAGGAAAATAATTGAATAAAAAATTTAACAGCAAAAAAAATCTAAAAATAAATAAATAAGTAAATGCAAATTAAAATGAGAAATCTGTTATTCTGAATTTAGTATATTGAGAAAAAAGGACAATATCATATGCTAGAGAAGATGCAGCAAAATGAGCGTGTAAACTGTAGAGCAAATATGAAGACTCAATCAACAAAGGTTAACGTTGAGACTGTGGACCCAACACCACAGTACGGCTGCACTCACTAGACAATCCTAAAGGATGATCAAACTGACGTGCCTAAGGTTAAACATCCAGCTACAGCGCTGACTGACATTGTGAAAAGGAAAAAACAACTGTTGTGAGGTTTTCCTAACCAAAAATTTGAAAATACAAGAGTGTTATAAGTGGTTTATGTTGTAAGTGTATGTAGAAATGTGTGTGGAAGTTTCTACACAGAAAGGTTACCATGCTCACAAGCTCTCTCTTTGTCTGTCTGTCTGTCTGTCTGTGTCTGTCTGTCTCTTTGTGTGTGTGTGTGTGTGTGTGTGTGTATACATGCCTTGATAGGTATGTTTGGAAGCCAAAGGAAGACACTGAGTGTCTTTCTGTATTGCTTTTAGCCTTTCTTTGAGACATGAACCTGAACTGTACCCTTTGGCCAAGGCTAGCTGGTCACACATCAGATTCTGCCTGGGTTTTTTTGTTTGTTTGTTTGTTTTGTTTTTTGTTGTTGTTGTTGTTGTTCCTAAGTTCTGGGATTACAAATACATGCAGCTACAACTGGTTTTATGTGGATGCTGTTGAATTTGAATTCAGGTTTTCATGTAAGAAGTCTTACGCACTGAGCTATTCCCCTGGGCCCTGACTTTTGGTTTCTTGGGGTTTAAAAATGTGTGTGTGTGTGTGTGTGTGTGTGTGTATGTATGTATAAACATTTGAAGGCATTTTACTTTTCTGAAAAGCAGAAGCAAGTCTTGAAGGAGTGGAAGCTGTAAGCTTGCTGAAATTTAAATAGAAATTTTAAATGGAACTTTAGTCTACAGTTAAATTTAGGAGCATGTAGCATTAAGTAGAATTAGCTGAAATATAGCTTAGTACATGTGAAATGAAAAGTTTTTTAAGTGTAACCAAAACTACAAAGTTCTGTTGAGTTGATAAAGGCCTATGGGGTGATTTTTTTTTTTTCATGAAAGAGTAAAACAAAAAGAGAAAGGGAGTAAAGGACAGAGTTGAGGCTCAGGCTAATCCAGTTAGATGCTTGCCATGATATCGATTGATGTTGCTGATGTTTGCCAGTGTTTGAGTAAAAAAATGCATGAGGTAGGATGCTGTTTTAGCAGCTGCCACTGGGAACTAATGAAATAGCTTAAACAAGGGAGAACAATCACCTCCTTCCCTTTCTTAGTGTAGTGTTGGAAAGGGAACTCTGCAGTGTAATTCCTTTTTTTTGTTCTCCCAGTGTGTGTGTGTGTTGTGTTGTGTTGAGGTTTGATCTCAGGTTCAAGTGCTTTATATCAGTCAACCACTTTATATCCTGTGTTATCTCTCCAGACCTGTTTTATTATTCTCAATATATGCTGTTCTTGTTGGTGCTGCTCTGGCTTTCGACATTACTTCAGCCAACACACAGGAGGTAAAAGGAAGAAAAGGGTGAACTCCATGCAAGTCACTACATCAGCTCTACATTTATTCCATGGCTACACCTAGCTGCAAGGGAGTCTGAGAAAGACATTCTTTATTATGAGTATCTATGCACCCAGCTAAAATTCAATAGTCCTAAGTAGAAAGGTGAAAATAGATGTTTGGTAAAAATTAGAAAATTCTGCTCAAGCCATGAACCTAAACTTTTACCTGTTGGTGTGAGGAATTTCTAAGTGAAGGAAATACCTTTGTTTTGGGAGAAAAAAAAATGGCCTTGCATATTATTAGGGCATGAAGGTAGAAGAAGTAAGACAACTAAAAAGAGAAGGCAGAATAAAAGAAATTTGGATATTTTTTCTATAAGCATCAATGAAGATGGGAGGATTAGTTTTCTTCACAAAGAGGGGAGAAGTGTCAAGTTCCATGACCCAAGCCTGGCCATCTTAAATTTATAGTAAGTCTGCCTCACAATGGAAGCCTCCATGAAGCCAGGTGGTGGTGGTGCATACCTGTAATCCCAGCACTCTGGGAGGCAGAGGCAGGTGGATTTTTGTGTTCGAGGCCAGCCTCATCTTACAGAGTGAGTTCCAGGACAGCCAGGGCTATACAGAGAAACCCTGTCTCAAAAAAAACAAAATTAAAAAAAAAAAAAAGGAAAGAGAGCCTCCATGAGCCTGGGTTTTATATATGATTCCAGGAGGAGAACTGATATTCTGTGTTATCAAATGTTGTTCATGATAGTAAAAGCATCTGGGAATGAGACAGGTTACAAGGGTAGTGTGGTGGCGCTCTGGAAACATTAGTTCTGCCCCATGGATCCTATCAGGCACAATACAAAATGGTTTTATCTGAACTGAACATATCCAGGTGTGTGTGTGTGTGTGTGTGTGTGTGTGTGTGTGTGTGTAAGATTATGCCATCCATAGCACAATGTACCAACACTTACACTGTAATAGTTGAAAGTGTACAGGCCAGTGTGGGTAGTTATATACAAATACTATGCCATTCTACATGAGGGCCTTAAGTGCCTGAAGATTTGAGTATCTGTGGGGATGCCAGAACAACCCTCCACACTAACATACTCACAGCCACTGTCAGCGTCACACCTGACGGTTACCTTCAAATCAAGGTAGTGTTATTGGAAGTGTTATTTCTCAAGACTCCTTTCAGGGTACCTTACTCAGGCATGCTGCTATGCCTGGGCCCTTGGAAGAATACAGACAGGCCTTACAAAGGCTCAAATCACTAGAGAGATGCTACAGAGCCAGGACTTCATGGCAGAACAGTGTATGAACTCACACCTCTCCTGTTTGAGAATTTGGATAAAAATAATCACAAAACCAGTCATGAGTAAAATTGCCATGTCATCGATCGGGTATGCCTCTGTGATTTAAAAAGCTATTGTTTTGTAGCTTAAGATTAAAAATAATATTTAAGTTGATATTGTTTTCAAAGTTCTATATATCCCAAGTAGCTCAATGGAATGGCTGGATGGTCAGAGACTTGGAAAGATCACGATTAGAAAATTGGTGAGAAAGACATCTGGAGAAATATGTTCTGTATAAATGCTCATAAAAAGGTGACTTTAGCTGAGGAGGAACTCAGTAACCAAGTGGATAAGATGACCCGTTCTGTGGACAGTCAGCCTCTTTCCCCAACCATCCCTATCATTGCTCAATGGGCACATGAACAAAGTGGCCGTGGTGGCCAAGACGGAGGTTATGCTTGGGCTCAGCAACATGGACTTCCACTCACCAAGGCTGACCTGGCTACAGCTGCCTTTCCTGCACATTGTGATACTGCCAAAACCGCCATCTGTGGACTCACAGAATGCTTTATCCACCATCATGGTATTTCACACAGTATTGCTTCTGACCAAGGAACTCATTTCACAGCCAGAGAAGTATGACAGTGGACCCATGATCATGGAATCCACTGATTTTACCATCTTCTCACCATCCTGAAGCAGCTGGTCTGATAGAAAGATAGAGTGGCCTTTTGAAGACATAGTTACAGTGCCAATTAGGTGGCAGCAGCATGCAGAGCTGGGGCAGAGTTCTTCAGAAGGTAGTATATCCTTTGAATCAACGTCAGATATATGGTACAGTTTCTCCTATAGCCAGGATCCATGGGTCCAGGAATCAAGGTTCAACAACCTCATTAAAGGATTTTGTTGTATATATTCCTTGCACATGTGTTATATACCGGCAATTTCATGTAAGTATGCATTTTAGATTGAGCACATTTCCTGCATACTCCACCATCTTTGTCATCCCATTCCCACCAGGCCTCTTTGTTCCCTTAGATATCGATGCTTTTACTGTCATGTCATATATACACATGTGATTTAGTGTGTCTGTATGAAATCTAAGAGCCACATAGAAAAGAAAACCTAATATTTGTCTTTCTGAGGCGGGCTTAATTCCCTTGCTATGATTATCTGCAGGGGTGATCCATTCTTCTAACACGCCATAAATTTGTTTTTCTTCGTGGCTGGAAAAAAATCCATTTTGCATACACATCACATTTTCTTTATCCATCCCGCCACTGACAAACACCCAGGTCAGTTTAATAACTTAACTATTGTGAATGGTTTTGTGATAAACACGGTATCAACTATCTATGTGATAGTCAGCGAATATTTTGGAACATCTATTATACACATGGCCCTGAGCTAGAGACAGTAGATGAATAAGGAATGAGGCCACCTGTAGCCCTCAAGGACTTTACCAGGGCTGAGGTAGACATAGGAAACAACAAGTAGAAGATACTGCAAGCCTGCTACAGAATAGACAGGCTTAGTGGGCTGTGCTTTTGGATGCCAAATACACAAGTTTTTAAGCCACAGTTATTCGTGGTATCTTTTAGATTAAAAAAAAAAGAAGGAAAGAAAAGAGAATAAATTGCAGACTGGGAGAGCCCTTCTGGTTTCCAAAGCATCTGGGATTTCTTGGTGTTGTTTATAGAACAGAGCCTGAGAAAAATCTTCTCTGCTAACGAGCCAAAATTTAGTTTATAATTAGACAAGAGGGCTTGGCAGCAAGAGAAGATGGAACACAGCTAGGAATCAGAGAGCTGATAGGAAGGAAGCAGTCTGAAATTAATTTCAAATTTCAGCTTTTAAAAATGTCTGTTAAAATAATAGATTTCCACTGATACCAAGCTCGACCCATCTCAGGAACCAGACAAAAGGCCCCATTGTGTAGCTACCTTTCAAAATATAAATAGTAACCATTAATGACAGTGTGCCAGGCAGTGCCAGGAGCTTTTTATATGTGGTCTCAATCTTCACGAACATGTCCTGTGGGGATTCTTAACCTAATTTTATAGAAGTGAAAAGTGAGGATCAGAATGCATAATTTGTTCACTTTGTGATGCTAGAGGGGCAGAAATGAGCTTTGTATTCCGAGCCTCAGAGCCTATAATCTTTACAATAAGACTATTTAGCTCTTTATTATATATATATATGTGTGTGTGTGTGTGTGTGTGTGTGCATGTGTATATGTATGTATACCCTTCTCAATTCCAAAAGATATGTGTAGTAAAACAAACTTTAATGAGTATATATAGAAACCAGTTACAATGAAGGGAAAGAAAGTCAAAAGCTCTTTAAAGGAGAAGCAATGTCATCAAAACCAATAATTTTTCACACAAAGGTCTGGTTTGGTGAGAACGTAAATTAAGGAATTAAACTAAAACCAGATTGAACATGGAAGTCTCTAGAAGCTACAGTGAAGAGGGAAACATGTGCATTATATATATCTGTCATAAAAAGGCATATACATAAACTCAGTGAACCAGTTTGTCATACGGACATTAACGATAGGGCAGTGTAGATGATGTATAGGATAATAGTGTAGAAGAAATTGAGATTATTCATACACACATAGACACACACAAACATTTTCATGGTGTGTAAAAAAAAACCTGGCAAACCCTTATGAGACACTCTTTATCAGGAAATAAGTTAATATTCCCTAGGCCTGTCTCCTTCTATTGTGTTAGTTAATGGAATCAGTGAGCTTATACATTGCATGGTTATAATAGTAGTAGGTTGGGTAAGAACTCACAGACTCCTAAAGACTTGAGACAGTGTGACAGAACAGAGAGACTCAGTCGGTGGGATATTGCTGACTGACCATGGTCCAAATCTACATCCACCTCCATGTCGTCTTTTCCTCTCTTGTGTATTTATGGAGCACAGTGACAGATGCTGAGGTCAGTAAGAATGGCCACACGGTTATGGAGGTCATTTGGAGTTTTTGGTTTTTTCCCTCATATGTAATCAGGAAAGAACCACCCTTGCCTTCTCACAATCCAGCCACCACCAAGGTTGTCTCCCAGCAGCTGAGAGGGAGCATGTTTAGGTATCCACTTAGTTAATGACTTTGACCCATAGCAAGCCAGGGACACCATCTTGTGGGAGGTTTTATGCATAGACTAATAGGCATGCCCTACTGGCCACCAGGTACTCCCAGAGGCCCTGGTTCTGAGTGGAGGACAAACTTCTTCCCAGAGATTTCTAGATCTAAAAGAAAGAGTGCAGTGTTGGGAGACTGGTGGGCCTCTGTTCAAACATCATTATTTGGACTTGCTAATCTTTGCCTTTAGACAAACCCTTACCCAGCATCAGCTACCTTAGCTGTGTAGAAAGGGGGCTGGATCCATTTTGGAAAGTGTGTGTAAGTGTTAAAATAATTCTGTGGAAGTAGCACTCTTTACACGATGGCTGGGATGAGATGGAGGCTCCTCTTCATCGTTGTGGTGAGAAGACATCTCTGTGTTTGGACAAGTATTTATAGAAAGGGCTGACTGACCTGGGAAGAGTCACCTTAAAGGTGGCTGTCACCATCCATGTGGCACAGGGTCCCAGAGTCAACAGAAAGAGGACCAGCATTTACCCCTTTCTCTCTCTCTTTGCTCTCTCACTGTGAACCCAGGTATCAGCAGCCTGACAGTCCTGCTGTCATGATCGAAGAAGGCAGCCTGAAGTTGGGAGCCAGAAGAAACTCACCAGAACTGAGTCGCTTTGATCAGCAATTGTGCAGTTGTAATGAATTGTGATGTGTGTGTGTATATTCTTTTACACTTCTTCTTCTTCCTCTTCCTCTTCCTCCTCCTCCTCCTCCTCCTCCTCCTCCTCCTCCTCCTCCTCCTCCTCCTCCTCCTCCTCCTCCTCCTCCTCCTCCTCCTCCTCCTCTTCTTCTTCTTCTTCTTCTTCTTCTTCTTCTTCTTCTTCTTCTTCTTCTTCTTCTTCTTCTTCTTCTTCTTCTTCTTCTTTTCATTTTTTTAAACTAGATGATGATAGGATGCATCAGACAGGAAATGCCCCCGACTTCTGCACTGTTGAACAGCCAGGGACTGCCACAGAGCAGGGGCGCCACACATAGTTACTGAATGAGTGGGCGAGTTAATACAGGAATGATGGGATGAAGTAGGAAGGGTTTGTGTCCACAACTACCCTCACCTTCATCACACAACACACTAAAGTTCCTGAGTTCACAACTATGGTCTCTCACATTCAGGGCACAAGATATCATTTTTGAAAGAGCCAAGAGAAATGATCTTTTATCATCTGCTCACCGACCTAATATTTTCTTTCTTCTTCTTTTTTTTTTAAAGAATTATTTATTTATTGTATATGAGTACACAGTTGCTGTCTTCAGACACACCAGAAGCAGGCATTGGATCCCATTACAGATGGCTGTGAACCACCACGTAGTTGCTGGGAATTGAACCCAGACCTTTGGAAGAGCAGTCAGTGCTCCTAACCACTGAGCCATCTCTCCAGCCCAACCTGCTTAATTTTTTTTTTTTTTAATCCTCCTATCTGCTTCCTATTACACCTTCAGATGAGAAACAGGCTCCATTTCTGATGATAACTTTAGAACTTTTGTATGGTTCCTCAGGAAACGCTTCTTATTTTATTATACAGATCGAGAGACTTGTAGGCTGAGTAGTTAAATACAGGGGCATCCACATTTGCTGGTAGGTGCTTACTATTATAAAGTCAGTACTTTGATAAATTAGCCATTAATTTTTAAAAAAAAACCCATACTAGTTGAAGTTGATCATCGGCCATGATTTCAGCAGGAAGATATTACCAAAATGATTAATGGAGAGTGATGTTAGGATTGAATTAAAAATCAGTTTAAAATGTTAATAAGCCAAGTATTTAATCTTCATAGATAGGCAATAAAATCAGAAATGATGAGAGTAACTTCCAAAAATTCTCTCTAAAGGAAGAAAATTAAAGATGGCATCCGTGGCAAAGTTAAACTAGGTAATTAAAATTCATTGAGTAACGATCCAGTTTTTTTTATTTTTAATAAAACAGTGTTGGGCTTTGTAATGATAATCTGAATGCCTTTGTTAAAGACAATAACAGGGATGGATAACAATTTCAAAGTGAGCTTTGATAAAATAACAGGTCATTCCGTCGTTTTAGCTTTATCTATGTTATCTGATCGCCAAACCCGATACAGATACACTCACATCCTTTGCCTAGGAACAGGAAATAAATCCTGGGCATACTTGCGGTGGCAATGATTCATCATCCTGCAGCGAGTGTCTCCCCAGAGCGCCACCTTTTCTTATATTCTCCAAAGACAATGGAGCATGACAAATGACAGTCGTAAGAGCCCCAGTTTGTTTCAGAAATGCAAAGCCCCAGAGATTAGCACGGAAATTCAGCTGATCTTCTGCCTATTGTCTAAGCCCTACATGTAAGAGAAAAACCTGGGAGAATATCCCCAAAGGTATATGCTCTGACTGGTGGCCTGGACCAGGGAATAAGTTCCCTAGAATGGAAGAAACTGAGCATAGCTCAGGAAGGAAGATAGCAGCCATAACTGCACAGGGGTCAGAATGGCTATCACCGGGAAAATAAACAGCACCAAATTTTGGATATGGTGTGTGTGTGTGTGTCTATTTCTGTGTGCACATATGTGTGCAAGTACATGTACCTCTGTGTGTGTGTAAGTCAGAAGCTGAAGTTGGATGTCTTTATCACCTACCCCCTACTTTATTTACTAAGGTAGGGTCTGTCACTGAACTTGAAGAGATTCCTCTTAATCAGACAATCTGCACCAGGGGTCTCCATCTTTGCTGTCTAGGGGTTTGGATTACAGGCAGGCAGGCTGCAATGCCTGTCTAGAGGCTCCGAACTCCATTCCCCATACTCAGGTAAAATGCTTTATCCAAAGAGCCACCTCTCTAGTCCCTAAACCTTGCTTCTCATCAGGACTCTGCTCCAGGGTTGGAGTAAGATCTTATAGTCAAAGCCCTTCCAACTGCAAGATATCCACATCAGCCATTATGTGGCTGCTCATTGTTCCAGCCTGAGCTCTTGTGGCGTAGCAGTTTTTCACACTTACTTGGGGTACCAAATTTCTTTGTAAGACTTAAGAACTTTGTGCCTACAGGCCTGACTTTCCAGAAGCCTCTTGTAGCTATCAGTTCCCTTGGAAATCTTCCCATCATTCAAGGTTGGGTGGTGCATGAATTCTCATTATCTCTTGTCTACTTCCCAGTCTTAGGGCTCTGAAGCAAAGCCAAAATAAACACCCAGCAAAGACATAGAGAAAAGTTCTTATGTGTAGAACTTTCTGAAGAATTCAGAAGTACAAAGAACTTTGGTCAAATGAAAAAAAAAAAGTCTAATTAGATTTCCTGTTACCGACACTGTTTATTAGTATTGTTTTTGTCTCCAGTTGTTTTTGGAGAGTGACAACTATGCTGGTTTGTTTTTGTCATCTGTAATTGCCCACAGTTACATCGAACAGGTTACCTGGAAGGGAAGCTGGGGATGTATGGGAAGGCGGCAAAAAGAGACGGAGACCAAGTTAACACTTGCTATTCAAGGTCTCAAAGTTTAATGAAGAACTCCAGGGGAAAAGGCTGGAAGCTTCTCAGCAGAATCAGTTCAGTTGCTCCACAGGTGGCTAGTGTTTCCCAGGAAACTGCAGGTCCTTGAAGAACAATAGGCTTCACCTTGGTCTGAGCACTCCACCCTAGGTGGAGGGGATTATGGCTGACACAGGAGTTCCAGCTCAAAGACTGGGAGAGGAACTTCACATTGATTGATGTCAAGTTCCTGCCAGGTGGCATGGCACCTCAATAATGCTCTCTACAGTCAACTTGACCCAATTCAGAGACACTTAAGACGAAGGAACCTCAATGGAGAAATTGCTTCCATTGGCCATGGACACATCTATTGGGCGTTCTCATGGTTAATGTTTGAAATGGAAGGCTCCAATCCCCTTAGGGGGATGGAATCCATAGGTAGGTGGTCTGGGCTGTATCAAAAAGCACTGAGCAAGCCTTTGGCGAATGAGCCAGCGAGAAGGGGAGCAGGGCTCCTCTATGGTGCCTGTGTCTGCTCCTACTTAAGTTCCTGCCCTCAGTTCCCTCAGTGATAACCTGCAATGAGGATATGTGAGCCAAATAAGCCCTTTCCTCCCAATCTGCTCTTTGCCACAGTAATTACCACAGCAATAGACAAACTAGAGCAGTAGTCTTGGTATCCTATTCATGCTGGGTACTTTAAAAGTCTTGATTTTGTTTCCGTGTTTCCTGCTCCCTCTGCTTCCACTAGCTTATCTTCCCATAGCATTTGTTTATTTCTCAATCAGTATCTCTCTGTCTCTGTCTCTGTGTGGGTCTGTGTCTCTCTGTGTTTCTGTCTGTCTCTGTCTCTGTCTCTGTCTGTCTCTCTCTCTCTTTCTGTGAGTGTGTGTGTGTATTTAGGAAATGCATAAACTCTTCCCCTCCCTGTGCTGAGGGGTTGAATTTATGAAGGACAGACAACACCCACAGTGGCCACTCACTGACTACCCTGTCTGGTTTGTCAAGGTTAGAAATTATAAACATAACCCAGAACAGAATTTGAAAATACCTTCATTTGGTTTCTTCAGGACCAAGGACTATAATGTCAAGGATCGAGTTGAAGTGTATATGTATCTATAGTTTTTTCTGGAAATTTGTTTTGAACGACAATGATGTATCTTTCACTTAGTAGGAGAAAGAGTTCTCTGACACTAAGTTTTCTGCACCCAACTCACATTTGTTCCTTAAGAAACAAAACATTGATCATATTTTTGTTTCGTATTTTTGCTGCTGGGAACGGAAACACTTAGGAGTGTCTCTTCCCTACACAGGTCCTGTTGTATTCTGCCTTCACAATGAAGGACACGTGGTTTTATTTTCTTCTCTCTGTGGCCCCCAGACTCTGGTTCTCAGGAAGGCTTTAAACTGGGTTCATGCTGTGGGCAGCCACGGACGGGTAGCAGTAGGTAGCAGTGGGCAGCTGTGGGCTCCTTAGTCTGTTTCACTACTATCCCCTCTTATGGTGCTCCTAACTTCTGACCAGCACTTCTGAGCTGTGGCTTGTGAAGACAACTGCCACATAATAGCTAGAGGGTCTCTGGCCTGTCACTTGAGTCCAGATGAGATCAAGGCTTTGAACAGCTATTCTAAAGACAACCTATGTCACAGGAGGGCCTGTGACATAAATATTAGGCACAGCTTATTTTGTTTCCAGACCTGCATGCAAGATAGGGACCATTTAATTCCCCTTTATCTAATGGACAAGTAGAGCAATTAAGAAAGCTGGCCTTAGCTGAGAACGTAGCTCAGAGGTAGAGTGCTCGCCTAGTCTTCAAAAAGTCCCAGGTACTGAAGAAAACACAAAACCTTTGCCCAGTGCTATTAAACCTGCTCAAGCTTTTCAAACAGTGGATCATAGTCATTGATAGAGAACAAAATCAGTTTAGGGGATCAGGATGTATTAAAAGAGCAAAGAATAAAGTAAAATAGAAGATATAGAAATAGATCATAAATAAAAATTATATTTTACTGTAGGTTTCCATCTTTGTTTCTGTTGTATGAATGAGCATTTGTACCATGTTGGAATATGAAATTTAGTTATTACTCTGAGTCATAGTCCAAATCATTAGAAAAACAACAACAACAACAACAACAAAAAAAAAAACTTCTTGTTTTCTACTGCAGGGTTACAGAGGTTGAGTTGCTGGAAATGCAAAATTTGGAAAAATGGCTAACAATGAACTTCTTTTTTTTTTTATTCGATATAATTTATTTACATTTCAAATGATTTCCCCTTTTCTAGCCCCCCCACTCCCCAAAAGTCCCGCAAACCCCCTTCTCTTCCCCTGTCCTCCCACCCACCCCTTCCCACTTCCCCGTTCTGGTTTTGCTGAATACTGTTTCACTGAGTCTTTCCAGAACCAGGGGCCACTCCTCCTTTCTTCTTGTACCTCATTTGATGTGTGGATTATGTTTTGGGTATTCCAGTTTTCTAGGTTAATATCCACTTATTAGTGAGTGCATACCATGATTCACCTTTTGAGTCTGGGTTACCTCACTTAGTATGATATTCTCTAGCTCCATCCATTTGCCTAAGAATTTCATGAATTCATTGTTTCTAATGGCTGAATAGTACTCCATTGTGTAGATATACCACATTTTTTGCATCCACTCTTCTGTTGAGGGATACCTGGGTTCTTTCCAGCATCTGGCAATTACAAATAGGGCTGCTATGAACATAGTAGAACATGTATCCTTATTACATGGTGGGGAGTCTTCTGGGTATATGCCCAGGAGTGGTATAGCAGGATCTTCTGGAAGTAAGGTGCCCAGTTTTCGGAGGAACCGCCAGACTGATTTCCAGAGTGGTTGTACCAATTTGCAACCCCACCAGCAGTGGAGGAGTGTTCCTCTTTCTCCACACCCTCTCCAACACCTGCTGTCTCCTGAATTTTTAATCTTAGCCATTCTGACTGGTGTAAGATGAAATCTTAGGGTTGTTTTGATTTGCATTTCCCTAATGACTAATGAAGCTGAGCATTTTTTAAGATGTTTCTCCGCCATCCGAAGTTCTTCAGGTGAGAATTCTTTGTTTAACTCTGTACCCCATTTTTTAATAGGGTTGTTTGGTTTTCTGGAGTCTAACTTCTTGAGTTCTTTATATATATTGGATATTAGCCCTCTATCTGATGTAGGATTGGTGAAGATCTTTTCTCAATTTGTTGGTTGCCGATTTGTCCTCTTGATGGTGTCCATTGCCTTACAGAAACTTTGTAATTTTATGAGGTCCCATTTGTCAATTCTTGCTCTTAGAGCATACGCTATTGGTGTTCTGTTCAGAAACTTTTTCCCTGTACCGATGTCCTCAAGGGTCTTCCCCAATTTCTTTTCTATTAGCTTCAGAGTGTCTGGCTTTATGTGGAGGTCCTTGATCCATTTGGATTTGAGCTTAGTACAAGGAGACAAGGATGGATCAATTCGCATTCTTCTGCATGCTGACCTCCAGTTGAACCAGCACCATTTGTTGAAAAGGCTATCTTTTTTCCATTGGATGTTTTCAGCCTCTTTGTCGAGGATCAAGTGGCCATAGGTGTGTGGGTTCATTTCTGGATCTTCAATCCTGTTCCATTGATCCTCCTGCCTGTCACTGTACCAATACCATGCAGTTTTTTAACACTATTGCTCTGTAGTATTGCTTGAGGTCAGGGATACTGATTCCCCCAGATTTCCTTTTGTTGCTGAGAATAGTTTTAGCTATCCTGGGTTTTTTGTTGTTCCAGATGAATTTGATAATTGCTCTTTCTAACTCTGTGAAGAATTGAGTTGGGATTTTGATGGGTATTGCATTGAATCTGTATAGTGCTTTAGGCAAAATGGCCATTTTAACTATATTGATTCTACCGATCCATGAGCATGGGAGGTTTTCCCATTTTTTGAGGTCTTCTTCCATTTCCTTCTTCAGAGTCTTGAAGTTCTTGTCATACAGATCTTTCACATGTTTGGTAAGAGTCACCCCAAGATACTTTATACTGTTTGTGGCTATTGTGAAGGGGGTCATTTCCCTAATTTCTTTCTCAGCCTGCTTATCCTTTGAGTATAGGAAGGCCACTGATTTGCTTGAGTTGATTTTATAACCTGCCACTTTGCTGAAGTTGTTTATCAGCTGTAGGAGCTCTCTAGTGGAGTTTTTTGGGTCACTTAGGTAGACGATCATGTTGTCTGCAAATAATGATAGTTTGACTTCTTCCTTTCCAATTTGTATCCCTTTGACCTCCTTATGTTGTTGAATTGCCCGAGCTAGTACCTCAAGTACAATATTGAAAAGATAAGGAGAAAGGGGGCAGCCTTGTCTGGTCCCTGATTTCAGTGGGATTGCTTCAAGTTTCTCTCCATTTAGTTTGATGCTGGCTACCGGTTTGCTGTATATTGCTTTTACTATGTTTAGGTATGGGCCTTGAATTCCTGTTCTCTCCAAGACTTTAAGCATGAAGGGATGCTGAATTTTGTCAAATGCTTTTTCAGCATCCAATGAAATGACCATGTGGTTTTGTTCTTTGAGTTTGTTTATGTAGTGGATTGTATTGATGGATTTCCGTATATTGAACCAACCCTGCATTCCCGGGATAAAGCCTACTTGATCATGGTGGATGATCGTTTTGATGTGTTCTTGGATTCGGTTGGCAAGAATTTTATTGAGTATTTTTGCATCAATGTTCATAAGGGAAATTGGTCTGGAGTTCTCTTTCTTTGTTGGATCTTTGTGTGGCTTTGGTATCAGCGTAATTGTGGCTTCGTAGAAGGAATTGGGTAGTGTTCCTTCTGTTTCTATTTTGTGGAATAGTTTGAAGAGTATTGGTGTTAACTCTTCTTTGAAGGTCTGGTAGAATTCTGCACTGAAGCCATCTGGTCCTGTGCTTTTTTTGGTTGGAAGACTTTCTATGAATCCTTCTATTTCTTTAGGCATTATGGGACTGTTTAGATGGTCTAGTTGGTCCTGATTTAATTTTGGTATTTGGTATCTGTCAAGGAAATTGTCCATTTCCTCCAGATTCTCCAGTTGTGTTGAGTATAGACTCTTGTAGTAGGATCTGATGATTTTTTGGATTTCCTCAGTTTCCGTTGTTATATCTCCCTTTTCATTTTTAAGTTTGTTAATTTGGATACTTTCTCTGTGCCCTTTTGTCATTCTGGCTAAGGGTTTATCTATCTTGTTGATTTTCTCAAAGAACCAGCTCCTGGTATTGTTGATTTTTTGTATGGTTCTCTTTGTTTCTACTTGATTGATTTCGGCCCTGAGTTTGATGATTTCCTGCCTTCTACTCCTCCTGGGCGAAATAGCTTCTTTTTGTTCTAAGGCTTTCAGGTGTGTCATTAAGCTGGTAATGTATGCTCTCTCCATTTTCTTTTTGGAGGCACTCAGGGCTATGAGTTTTCCTCTTAGCACTGCTTTCATTGTGTCCCATAGATTTGGGTATGTTGTGTTTTCATTTTCATTGTGTTCTAAAAAGTCTTTAATTTCTTTCTTTATTTCTTCCTTGACCAAGGTATCATTGAGTAGAGTATTGTTCAGTTTCCACGTGTATGTGGGCTTTCTGTTGTTTCTGTTGCTATTGAAGACCACTTTTACTCCATAGTGATCAGATAGGAGGCATGGGATTAGTTCGATCTTCTTATATTTGTTGAGGTCTGTCTTGTGACCAATTATATGGTCGATTTTGGAGAAGGTACCATGAGGTGCTGAGAAAAAGGTATATTCTTTTGTTTTAGGATAGAATGTTCTCTATATATCTGTTAAATCTAATTGGTCCAAAGCTTCAATTAGTTTCATTGTGTCCCTGTTTAGTTTCTGTTTTCCTGATCGGTCCATTGAGGAAAGTGCAGTGTTGAAGTCACCCACAATTATTGTGTTAGGTGCAATGTGTGCTTTTAGTTTTAATAAAGTTTCTTTTACGAAAGAGGGTGCCCTTGCATTTGGGGCATAGATGTTCAGGATTGACAGTTCTTCTTTTTGTATTTTTCCTTTGACCAGCAAGAAGTGTCCCTCAGGGTCTCTTTTGATGACTTTGGGTTGAAAGTCAATTTTATCTGATATTAAAATGGCTACTCCAGCTTGTTTCCTGAGACCATTTGCTTGTAAAATTGTCTTCCAGCCTTTTACTCTAAGGTAGTGTTTGTCTTTGACCCTGAGGTGTGTTTCCTGTAAGCAGCAAAATGTAGGGTCCTGTTTACGTATCCATTCAGTTACTCTGTGTCTTTTTATTGGGGGCATTAAGTCCATTGATGTTAAGAGATATTAAGGAATAGTGATTGTTACTTCCTATCATTTTTGACGTTATTTTTTAAATTTGAATGCTTAACTTCTTTTGGGTTTGATGAAAGGTTACTATCTTGCTTTTTCCAGGGTGAAGTTTCCCTCCTTGTATTGGTGTTGTCCTCCTATTATCCTTTTTAGGGCCGGGTTTGTGGATAGATATTGGGTAAACTTGGTTTTGTCATGAAATATCTTAGTTTCTCCATCTATGGTGATTGAGAGTTTTGCTGGATATAGTAGTTTTGGTTGGCATTTGTGTTCTCTTAGAGTCTGCATGAGATCTGCCCAGGACCTTCTAGCCTTCATAGTCTCAGGTGAAAAGTCTGCTGTGATTCTGATAGGTCTTCCTTTATATGTTACTTTGCCTTTTTCTCTTACTGCCTTTAGTATTCTTTCTTTGTTTAGAACATTTGGTGTTTTGATTATTATGTGACGGGAAGTATTTCTGTTCTGGTCCAGTCTGTTTGGAGTTCTGTAGGCTTCTTGTATATTCATGGGCATCTCTCTCTTTAGGTTAGGGAAGTTTTCTTCCATAATTTTATTGAAGATGTTTGCTGGCCCTTTAAGTTGTAAATCTTCACTCTCATCTATGCCTATAATCCTTAGGTTTGGTCTTCTCATTGTGTCCTGGATTTCCTGGATATTTTGGGTTACAAGCTTTTTGCATTTTGCATTTTCTTTAACTGTTGAGTCCATGGTTTCTATGGAATCTTCAGCATCTGAGATTCTTTCTTCTATCTCTTGTATTCTGTTGTTGATATTTGCATCTCTGTCCCCTGATTTCTTCCCAAGGCTTTCTATCTCCAAAGTTGTCTCCCTTTGAGTTTTCTTAGTTGTTTCTACTTCTGATTTTAGATCCTGGATGGTTTTGCTTAGCTCCTTCACTTGCATGTTTGTGTTTTCCTGTAATTCTTTAAGAGATTTTTGTGTTTCGTCTTTCATGACCTCAGCCTGTTGACCAAAGTTCTCCTGTATTTCTTTAAGAGATTTTTGTGTTTCGTCTTTCATGACCTCAGCCTGTTGACCAAAGTTCTCCTGTATTTCTTTAAGTGTTTTTTGCATTTCCTCCTTGTTGGCTTTTGTATTCTCCTGGATTTCTTTCAATGATTTTTGTGTTTCCCTTGCAAGGGCTTCTAACTTTTGATCCATTTTCTCCTGAATTTCTTTATGTATGACCTTCATGTGTTCCTGTACCAGCATCATGACCAGTGATTTTAAATCCAAATCTTGTTTTACAGGTGTGATGGGGTATCCAGGACATGTTGGTAGAGGAGAATTGGGTTCAGATGTTGCCATATTGCCTTGATTTCTGTTAGTGACGTTCCTGCGTTTGCCTTTTGCCATCTAGTTCTCACTGGTGTTAGTTTATCTTGTCAGTGCTGGACTCACCAGTGCAAGCTGCCCCTTCCCAGTTGGCCTCTGGTGCACAGCTTACCTCCTGCACTGCTTGTAGACAGTGTGCTGCTGCCCAGGCTGTTCAGATCCCAAAGCAGGCACCCGAAGGCTCCCGCTGGGGCCCGCTGGATTCACTGGAGCACACTGACTTTTCCCAGCTGGCCGCCCGGAAGCCCAGCTAGCCACTTGCAGGACTTGGAGATGTAATGCTGCCGCCCAGACTGATCTGGATCCGGAAGCGGAGAGAGTAGCGCTAAGGGCTTCTGCCTGAGGCCTTGCCCCAGATTGTGTCTGTGGAGCAGATGGAGCCCGTGTGCACTCCCAGGGAGTGCCGACGGTGTATGCTACTGTGACCTCCCCTGTGTTCCGCTCACTCCGCTGGGCAGCCGATCCGCCAACCGGGCTGTCGCACACAAGGTTAGCCTGGCCGCCCAGTCCCTGAGTCCAGGCAAAAGCCTGGGAGGCCAAGGTCCGAGCAAAGTTCCCCTAGGGCTATGACTGTTAATTGGGTCTGCCAGGTGACTAGGATGGCGGTCGGGCGTGCGCGCCCGCGCTCCCTGAAAGCGCAGGGAGAGTCTGCTTTGCTAACAATCACCTGGGCGGGTTGACTCACAGATGGCCCACCAAGCCGCCCAGTTCTTGGGGTCAGTCCTGTGCCTTTTGGGGCCTGGACCCCCGCTTTGTTAGCCTTAGGCTATGCCTGTTACAGGTCTGCCCGCCTGAGCTCTCTGTCGTCCTGCAGGCAAAATGGCGGCGGCGCACTCGCAGGCCTGGGCAAAAAACCTCCTGGCTGGGTTGGCACCCCGATGGCCCCCCGACCCGCCCAGGGCCTGGGTGCAGGCCAACGCCCGTCGGGCTCAGACCACCGCGGTGTTGGCCTCGGATTAAGTTTGTGTACCTCAGTCTGTCTGATCCCTGGAGTACGGAACCAAGATGGATGCACCTCTCCTGACTGGTGGGAGGCCGAGTTCTCAACAATGAACTTCTTACAGCCGAATGAATGAGGTGAACAGTCAACTAATCGATTTTTAAAAGGTTACACTTTCTTTGTAGAATAGTGTGCATAGGGGCTGGGGATGTGGTTCAATTGGTACAGGGCTCACCTAGGAAGCACAAGGCCCTAGGCTCTCTCCCCAGCATCACCTAAACTGGCTACGATGCTCTGTGTCTTTGGAAGATGAAGGCGAAAGGACCAGAGTTCAGGGTCACCCTTGGCCATCTAGAAAGTTCAAGGCTAACCTGGAAAGCATGAGATTACAGGTAGTGACACAAGCTGCGAACATGAACCAAGGAGGCACTCCTAAGTTTTAGGACACCTTTGGAGACCATCGGATGTGCGTGTTTGAAAACTTAAGACATTTGTTGTGGATAAATACCTTCTCTATTACACAGAAGAATAGAGGATGCTCTCTACTGAGAATTTACCACATGCTAGGTCCCATTCTGAAAGCAGTGAGCATAGGATCTCTTATGACCCTTATGACATGTTTCTGAGATTGCTTTCTCAACCCACGGTCTTGCTACGGTCTAGAGTTTTCCTACCATTTCAGATGTAGAAACCCATATGGGACAGTAGGACAGCTTGCCTTTAAGGATTGGAATTCAAAGCAGGGTTGATTTTCTCCATCCTCAAGCCAGTTGGGAGAGAGGACAGTGGAGCCACATCTTCATCTAGAATCTTTTCCCTTTCTGCTTAACATTAGTTTTCTTCCCTCCGACAAGGATTTTATAGAGTTCCATTCAAATTGCTCATGCTGAGTTGAAGCCCTTTCCTTCTTTGTCTTCTTTGTAGTAGCACAGAACAGCTGGTCACCATTCCTCTCCCCCCCTCCCCTCCCCCGCCCCGACAATGAATGGTAAGACTGTCATCAAGTTGGGGACAGTAATTGTCCTTCTTCAGAAACGACAATCTCAGCTCCTTCAGCCATTTTTTTCTTGGTCCTATTTTCTCCCAAGCCTTCAATTACTTCTTTGTTTCTTGCCTTGTCCCTTGGGGATAGAGCGGCAGCTTATCCTTATCAGCCCTGGCTGTGGGGACAGAATGAGGTGTGGACATTTCTAGCTAGTATTTATATTCCTCCGTCCATAGGCTGGGGACCATGCGGTGACATTTTATGTGCATCCTGCCAGCCCCTCTGGACCCCACCACACTTACAAGTTAGCTGTCCAGAGTGGTGTGGGACACACATATGTCTAGCAACCTTTGAGGCATTGCTGGCTCCCTATTAACAGTCCCAGCCTCCTCCCTGTTTCTCCCTCACAATACCCTTCCTCTGCTCTCCAAAGCGCCTTACAGGCTTTGTCCTCTCAGAGACTTGCACTTGGTCTGTGTCCTGTTCCTCTTTCTCTCTAAGCCCTTTTTCCTTTCTGCCTTAGACTGTTTAAGTGCTTGTCATCATCCTTTTAAATATTGTCAATTTGTTGTTTAATTTATGAAACATGGACTTGCTATAAAATTCAAACAGTATATAAGGCACACACACATAGGGCATATACTTTTCCTAATCTGCTGTCCTCTAGAGACAGTTGTTGGCAATTTCATACGCATCATTCTTTATTTTATTTTATTTTATTTTATTTTATTTTATTTTATTTTATTTTATTTTATTTTATTTTATTTTATTTTATTTTATTTTATTTTATTTTGGTTTTTCAAGACAGGGTTTCTCTGTGTAGCCCTGGCTATCCTGGAACTCACTCTGTTGACCAGGCTGGCCTCAAACTCAGAAATCCTCCTGCCTCTGCCTCCAAAGTGCTGGGATTAGAGATGTGCACCACCATTGCCCGGCCATAGGCATCATTCTTGACATGTTCTATACAGCCAATTTATGATTTTTAACATATACTCATGGATGTATTTTTCTATGATACATATGTACTTTGTGATAGACACACATGCACATGTACATGTGTGTTATGCACAAACTGGATGGCTACCTTATTCTGTATTTTCTTTACAGCAGTTCAGCTTGGTTAGTGAAATATGCTTGGCCTAGGGAGTGGTACTATTAGGGGGTGTGGCCTTGTTGGTGTAGGTGTGGCCTTGGTGTGGGTGTGGCCTTGTTGAAGGAAGTGTGTCCTTGTGAGGGTAAGCTTTGAGACCCTCCTCCTAGTCACATGGGAGCTAATCTTCTCCTAGAGGCCTTTAGATAGACATACAGAACTTTCAGCTCCTCCTGCACCAAGCGTTCCTGGACAGTGCCTTGTTCCTGCCTTGATGATAATGGACTGAACCTGTAAGCCAGCCCCAATTAAATGTTGTCCTTATAGGAGTCACCTTGGTCATGGTGTCTGTTCACAGCAGTAAAAGTCTAAGACAGTAATTCCATTATGCATTTATAAAGAACGTAGGTTGTATATGGCATTCCATTCCAGGGAATAAATCCTAGTTTATTTCACTGAGCCCTTTCTGATACACACGCGGTTTTAAGAGCGTGGACTGTGGAGTGACATTATCTGAGAGAATTCTGTCACCTTCAACTACTAGCTCTAAGGACATGGCCACCCACTTCTTTGTTGCTTAGCTTTATAACCTCAGAACAAAAAAACGGCAACAGTAACTCCACTTTGGGTGACCTTGAGGGTTCAATATGCTAATGAGTCTCACCTCTCCTGCAGTGTGTGGCACTGAGCAGGCTCCATCCAGTCAGCACCGGCTACTGACTAGACTGTTTCCTAAGTTTGGCTGTCACCCTGTGTGTTGCAGCAAATAACCTTGAACATAGGAATGATATTCATAGAAAGTCTCCCAACCAAAAAAAGCACAGGACCAGATGGCTTCAGTGCAGAATTCTATCAGACCTTCATAGAAGACCTAACACCAATACTCTTCAAACTATTCCACAAAATAGAAACAGAAGGAACTCTACCCAACTCATTCTATGAAGCCACAATTACGCTGATACCAAAACCACACAAAGATCCAACAAAGAAAGAGAACTTCAGGCCAATTTCTCTTATGAATATTGATGCAAAAATACTTAATAAAATTCTTGCCAACTGAATCCAAGAACACATCAAAACGATCATCCACCATGATCAAGTAGGCTTCATCCCCGGGATGCAGGGATGGTTCAATATACGGAAATCCATCAATGCTATCCACTACATAAACAAACTCAAAGAAAAAAAACCATATGATCATCTCATTAGATGCAGAAAAAGCATTTGACAAAATACAGCATCCTTTCATGCTAAAAGTCTTGGAAAGAACAGGAATTCAAGGCCCATACCTAAACATTGTTAAAGCAATATACTGCAAACCTGTAGCCAACATCAAACTAAACAGAGAGAAACTTGAAGCAATCCCACTAAAATCAGGGACTAGACAAGGCTGTCCTCTCTCTCCATATCTTTTCAATATAGTACTTGAAGTTCTAGCTAGAGCAATTAGACAACATAAGGAGGTCAAGGGGATACACATTGGAAAGGAAAAAGTCAAATTATCACTATTTGCAGATGACATGATAGTCTACTTAAGTGACCTGAAAACCTCCACCAGAGAACTCCTACAGCTCATAAACAACTTCAGCAAAGTGGCTGGTTATAAAATCAACTCAAGCAAATCAGTTGCTTTCCTATACTCAAAGGATAAGCAGGCTGAGAAAGAAGTTAGGGAAATGACACCCTTCACAATAATCACAAACAATATAAAGTATCTTGGTGTGACTCTAACCAAACAAGTGAAAGATCTATATGACAAGAACTTCAGGTCTCTGAAGAAGGAAATCGAAGAAGACCTCAGAAAATGAAAAAATCTGCCATGCTCGTGGATCGGCAGGATTAATATAGTTAAAATGGCCATCTTGCCAAAACCAATCTACAGATTCAACGCAATCCCCATCAAAATCCCAACTCAGTTCTTCACAGAGTTAGAAAAAGCAATTCTCAAATTCATCTGGAATAACAAAAACCCAGGATAGCTAAAACTATTCTCAACAACAAAAGAAATTCTGGGGGAATCAGTATCCCTGACTTCAAGCAATACTACAGAGCAATAGTGTTAAAAACTGCATGGTATTGGCACAGTGACAGACAAGTGGACCAATGGAATAGAATTGAAGATCCAGAAATGAATCCACACACCTATGGTCACTTGATCTTCGACCAGGGGGAAAAGATAGCCTTTTCAACAGATGGTACTGGTTCAATTGGAGGTCAGCATGCAGAAGAATGTGAATCGATCCATTCTTATCTCCATGTACTAAACTTCACTCCAAGTGGATCAAGGACCTCCATGTAAAACCAGTTACACTGAAACTAATAGAAAAGAAACTGGGGAAGACCCTTGAGGACATGGGCACAGGGGAAAAGTTCCTGAACAGATCACCAATAGCTTATGCTCTAAAATAAAGAATTGACAAATGGGACCTCATAAAACTACAAAGTTTCTGTAAGGCAAAGGACACTGTTAAAAGGACAAAACGGCAACCATCAAAATGGGAAAGGATATTCACCAACCCTACATCTGTTAGGGGGCTAATATCCAATATATACAAAGAATTCAAGAAGTTAGACCCCAGGGAATCAAATAACCCTATTACAAATGGGGTACAGATCTAAACAAAGAATTTTCACCTGAAGAAATTCGGATGGCCGAGAGGCACCTTAAGAAGTGCTCAACATCATTAGTCATTAGGGAAATGCAGATCAAAACAACCCTGAGATTTCACCTTACACCAGTCAGAATGGCTAAGGTCAAAAACTCAGGAGACAGCAGGTGTTGGCAAGGATGTGGAGAAAGAGGAACACTCCTCCACTGCTGGTAGGGCTGTAAGATGGTACAACCACTTTGGAAATCAGTCTGGTGGTTCCTCAGAAAACTGGACATGACACTTCTGGAGGACCCTGCTATACCTCTCCTGGGCATATACCCAAAGGATTCCCCGGCATGCAATAAAGACACATGCTCCCTTATGTTCATAGCAGCCTTATTTATAATAGCCAGAAGCTGGAAAAAACCCAGATACCCCTCAAAGGAGGAATGGATACAGAAAATGTGGTATATTTACACAATGGAATACTACTCAGCAATTAGAAACAATGAATTCACAAAATTTTTAGGCAAATGGTTTGATCTGGAAAATATCATCCTAAGTGAGGTAACCCAATCACAAAAGAATACACATGGAATGCAATCTCTGATAAGTGGATATTAATTAGCCCAGAAGCCCTGAATACCCAAAGCACAAATTGCATAACAAATGACTCCCATGAAGAAGTATGGAGAGGGTCCTGATCCTGGAAAAGATTGACCTAGCATTGGAGGGGAATATAAGGACAGAGAAAAAGGAGGGGGGTGATCGGAGAATGGATGGAGAGAAGAAGGTTTATGAGACATATGGGGAGAGGGGTCTGGGAAAGGGGAAATCATTTGGAATGTAAACAAAGAATATAGAAAATAAAAATATTTTTTTAAAAAAGGAATGATATCCAAATATTTAACGACCATTACGCGGTGGACACTGATTAAAGAGAGCAGTACTGTCCACAGTGTTGATGTATGGCCCCAGAGGACCCTGGGAGCGATGGGTGCTTGCCTGTTGGCTTGATGAGTTGTGGAAGTCTGCAGGCTCTTGGAAAAGACCTGGATCTCAGACAGCAGTGTTTGCTCTGAAAGGGGTCAGTGTCCCAACGCTGTGACAAGCAGGCCAGCACATGAGAGTGCAGTCAGCTCTGTAGTCAAATCCACTTTCATACCCATGAGTCCATGTCTTTGAAGATAAAAGCCTAAATGTGGAATCCTTAGGGAAGGTTTTGCACACTTGCAGTTTCCCCTCTTGCAATCTTACATCCACAACACCAAAATACAGAAGTGCTGTTCCCTGCCACGTGCTATGTCAGTGAGTGTCCTTATGCCTTTGCTCATCTGATCATCAAAAAATGATATCTCAGTCTTTTTTTTTTTTTTTTTTTTTTTTTTGAGACAGGGTTTCCTGCCTGTCCTGGAACTCACTCTGTAGACCAGGCTGGCCTCAAACTCAGAAATCCACCTGCCTCTGCCTCCCAAGTGCTGGGATTATAGGCGTGCACCACCACTGCCTGGCCGGATATCTCAGTCTTAATTTGCACTCTTCTTTTATGATTGAGTTTGAGTGTCCTTTAATGCATCTAGAAGACATTTATACTCTTTTTATTTTTTATTTTTGGCTTTCAGATCTTTTGTATTATTATTAAAGGAATAAAATTTATTTTAAAATACACAACTCAGTATTGACATTTTTAAGTCATCAAAATAATTTATAATAGCTAAATGCCCCTTAAATATACATGGTATCTTCTGACGCAAAAAAGCAATATGCACTCAACCAGCTTTTAAAAATCTGTTTGGAACATTAAACATGATAGAAGTAGAAAAAAAATCTCTTATGATGTCCTCTATGAAAGGAAATTGTGACAGGTTCCTGATTAGAAAGAAACCGTTCCATCTCTAAGGGAGAATACGCAGCCTAAGTGTGGCTTCCTAGAGTGAATTGGGTAGTGTTCCTTCTGTTTTTATTCTGTGGAATCATTTGAAGAATATTGGTATTAGGTCTGATAGAATTCTGCATTAAATCCATCTGGTCCTTTGGCCTTTTTTTGGATGAGAGACTTTTAATGACTGGTTCTATTCCTTTAGGGGTTATGGGACTGTTTAGATGGTTTATCTGATTCTGATTTAACTTTGGTATTTGGAATCTGTCTAGAAAATTGTCCATTTCATCCAGATTTTCCAGCTTTGTTGAATATAGGCATTTGTAGTAGGATCTGATGATTATTTAAATTTCCGCAGTTTCTGTTGCTATATATCTCTTTTTATTTCTGATTTCTTTTTATTTCTGTCCCTGTGCCTTCTGGTTAGTCTGGACAAAGGTTTATCTATTTTGTTGATTTTTCTAAAAACAACAACAACAACAAACAGCTCCTGGTTTGGTTGATACTTTGTATTGTTCCTTTTGTTTCTATTTGGTTGATTTCAGCCCCGAGTTTGATTATTTCCTGCCACCTGAGTTTGCTAGTGTATGTTCTCTCCAGTTTCTCTTTGGATGCACTTAGAGCTATGAGTTTTCCTCTTAGCACTGCTTTCAATGTGTCCCATAAGATTGGGTATGTTATGCCTTCATTTTCATTAAATTCTAAAAAGTCTTTAATTTCTTTATTTCTTCCTTGACCAAGTTATTATTGAGTGGGGCATTGTTCAGTCTCCTTGTGTATGTGGCTTTCCATTGTGGGTGGTGCCATCTCTGGGCTGGTGGTCTTGGGTTCTATAAGAAAGCAAGAGAAGGAAGCCAGTAAGGAACATCCCTCCATGGCCTCTGCATCAGTTCGTGCTTCCTGATTTGCTTGAGTTCCAGTCCTGACCTCCTTTGGTGATCAATAACAATGTGGAAAATGTAAGCTGAATAAACTTTTTCCTTCCCAACTTGTTTCTTGGTTATGATGTTTTTGCAGGAATAGAAACCCTGACTAAGACAGCCTGTATTTCTTTAAGGGAGTTATTTGTGTTATTCTTTAAGTCCACTATCATCATCATGATATGTGATTTTATCAGATCAGAGTCTGACTTTCTGGTGTGTTGGGGTATCCAGGGCTCACTGTGGTGTGGTGAGAGAACTGGGTTCTGATGATGCCAGGTAGTTTGGTTTCTGTTGCTTATGTTCTTGCCCTTGCCTCTCACCATCTAGTTATCTCTGGTGTTAGCTGGTCTTGCTGTCTCTGACTGTGGCTTGTCCCTCCTGCAAGCCTGTGTGTCAGTACTCCTGGGAGACCAGTTCTCTCCAGGAGGAAATTGGGTATGGAGAGCTGTGGCACAGGGTTAGCTCCAGGATGCAAATGAAACCAGAAGGATCCTGTCTCAGGCTGCTCCTCAGTTCCTGTATCCTGAGGGCTCCCAGTGGAGCAGAAGTAGTGATCTTACCTGGGCTCACAGGCTTCTCAGTAATTCTTGGAGACCAGCTCTCTCCTGGCAATATTTGGATATGGGGCGCTGTGGCACAGGATCAGCTAGCTCCTGGTGCAGACAGAAACCAGAAGCTATACTCTTTTTATTGATCATTATTATTCTGGTTGTGAGTGAATGTCTTTATATGCTTAGCAGATATTTTTACATACTTTTCTGTCTACTTTTGCACACCTTTAGGGTTTTTATTGCTGTGAAGAGACACTATGACAGGAGAACTCTTATGAAGGAAAACATTTAATTGGGGCTGGCTTACAGTTCAGAGGTTCAGTCCATTATCATCATGGCAGAAAGCATGGCAGAGCACAGACTTGAGAAGGGGCCGAGGATTCTACATCTTTTTTTCTTTATTTGATGTATTCTTTATTTACATTTCAAATGATTTCCCATTTTCTGGGTTCCCACTCCCCACAAGTCCCATAAGCCCTCTTCCCTCCCCCTGTTCCTCCATCAACTCCTTCTCACTTCCCTGTTCTGGTATTCCCCTATACTGTTGCATTGAGTCTTTCCAGAACCAGGGGCCACTCCTCTGTTCTTTTTGGACATCATTTAATATGTAGATTATTTCTTGGGTATTCCAAGTTTCTAGGTTATTATCCACTTATCAGTGAGTGTATACCATGACTGATCTTTTGAGACTGGGTTACCTCACTTAGTATGATGTTCTCCAGCTACATCCATTTGTCTAAGAATTTCATGAATTCATTGCTTCTAATGGCTGAATAGTACTCCATTGTGTAAATATACCACATTTTTTGTATCCATAGTTCTTGAAGTCCTAGCTAGAGCAATTAGACAACATAAGGAGGTCAAAGGGATACAAATTGGAAAGGAAGAAGTCAAACTATCACTATTTGAAGATGATATGATAGTATACTTAAGTGACCCCCCCCAAAAAAAACTCTACTAGAGAACTCCTACAGCTGATAACCAACTTCAGCAAAGTGGCTGGCTACAAAATCAACTCAAGCAAATCAGTAGCTTTTATATACTCAAAGGATAAGCAAACTGAGGAAGAAATTAGGGAAATGACACCCTTCATAATAGCCACAAACAGCATAAAGTATCTTGGGGTGACTCTAACCAAACAAGTGAAAGACCTATATGACAAGAACTTCAGATCTCTGAAGAAGGAAATCGAAGAAGATCTCAGAAAATGGAAAAATCTTCCATGCTCATGGATTGGCAGGATTAATATAGTTAAAATGGCCATATTGCCAAAGGCAATCTACAGATTCAATGCAATCCTCATCAAAATCACAACCCAGTTCTTCATAGAGCTAGAAAGAGCAATGCTCAAATTCATCTGGAATAACAAAAAACCCAGGATAGCTAAAACTGTTCTCAACTGTAAAAGAACTTCAGGGGGATTCAGTATCCCAGACCTCAAACTTTACTACAGAGCAATAGTGATAAAAAAAATGCATGGTATTGGTACAATGTCAGGCAAGCCGGTCAATGGAATAGGATTGAAGATCCAGAAATGAACCCACACACCTATAGTCACTTGATCTTCGACAAAGGAGCTGAAAGAATCCAATGGAAAAAAAGATAGTCTTTTCAACAAATGGTGCTGGTTCAATTGGAGGTCAGCATGCAGAAGAATGCGAATCGATCCATTCTTATCTCCTTGTACTAAGCTCAACTCCAAATGGATCAAGGATCTCCACATAAAACCTGACACACTGAAACTAATAGAAAAGAAACTGGGGAAGACCCTTGAGGACATGGGCACAGGGGAAAAGTTCCTGAATAGAACACCAATAGCTTATGCTCTAAGATCAAGAACTGACAAATGGGACCTCATAAAACTACAAAGTTTCTGTAAGGCAAAGGACACTGTCAAAAGGACAAAACGTCAACCAACAGATTGGGAAAGGATCTTCACCAACCCTAAATCTGACAGAGGGCTAATATCTAATATATACAGAGAACTCAAGAAGGTAGAGTCTAGAGAACCAAATAACCCCATTAAAAAGTGGGGTACTGAACTATACAGAGATTTTTCACATGAAGAACTTCTGAGGGCTGAGAAACACCTTAAGAAATGTTCAACATCATTAACCATTAGGGAAATGCAAATCAAAACAACCCTGAGATTTCACCTCACACCAGTCAGAATGGCTAAGGTCAAAAACTCAGGAGACAGCAGGTGCTGGCGAGGATGTGGAGAAAGAGGAACCCTCCTCCACTGCTGGTGGGATTGTAAGATGGTGCAACCACTTTGGAAATCAGTCTGGCGGTTCCTCAGAAAACTGGGCATGGCACTTCCGGAGGACCCTGCTATACCACTCCTGGGCATATACCCAGAGGATTCCCCAGCATGTAATAAGGACACATGCTCCACTATGTTCATCGCAGCCCTAATTGTAGTAGCCAGAAGATGGACTCTACATCTTAATCCATAGGCAGCAGAGGCAGACTGTGCTGCACGACACCTATCTCCAGCATTTATGAGACGTCAAAGCCTGCCTCCACTGTGACACACTTCCTCCAATAAGGCCACACCTACTCCAAGGCCACACCTAGTAGGGCCAGTCTCTATGGGGCAAACATTCAAATGTATGAGTCTATGGGGGCCATTCGTACTCAGACGGTCACATGGGCCTTACTCAACTTTTCTTCTGTTGTTGTTGGTCTCTTACTGATTCATAGGAGCTGTTTAAACGTTACAAGCAATTCATTGTTTTGCTTATTTATAGAGACTCACTGGGTATCTGGGGCAGGAGTGGTGCTCTTTGAAGACTAGGGGCCAGAGGAGAAACAGCAGCAGCAGTGAAACACAGTGCTCAGCTTTATGGAGATGCCATTCTAGTGGTGGAGGCAGATAAGGAAATAAATTCTTGAGATAAAGTTCTGAGCATGGTGATGTTTCTTGAGAACACAGAGGAGGGACACATCCACCTAGTCTGTGTCAAAGTAGGGAATTCTAGAAGTGGTGTTCAAAGCCTTGAATAGTAGATATTTAACGGATGCTTGCTTTCAGTGCGTAGGCTGGTGAGCTCTTCCATCTCAGAGTCAATTCTAAGGAGCTGAACACCGCCATTCTCCTTGGATCTGACTCTCCTCTGCAGTCAGGCTTATTCCCAGCCCCAAGACACAAAAGGAATGGTGTGAATGCAGCAGTCTGCCTGGGAGGTCTAAACCCTTGCCTTCAGGAGAAATATCATTATTTATCTTAAAGGAGGAAAGCTGTCAGCTCTATTTCCCAAAGAGATAGAGCCCTTTCTAAATGGAAAGTGGGTCATGTCCCCCAGCACATTTGTTTGTGCTGCCTATTAATAATCTTTCAGCAACTTCTGCTTTTCAACCCCAGGTTGGACATAAAAGAACACTCAAGCACCCCAGTGACCTTCACCTTTCTATTACGTCTTGTAGTCAATTACTCGCTTTCAGTGTTTTACATCTAATTAACCTGCATAGCAACACATATCATAAAGTGGGTCATCCTGCCTTATAAAAGAATAAGTTGAGTGTAGTTTAGACCATTGATTCCACCTAGGGTGATATAACAGACACAGAAGAACAAAAGTCCCAGGCAGTTAGTGCCCCCTTTATGCCTGGGATATGCACACATGTGTTTGCATGCACATTAGGCTAGAGGAGAGCCTCAAGTGACATTCCTCAAGTGCCACCCCCCCCACCTTTAAAATATTTTTATTTGCTGGGCAGTGGTGGCGCATGCTTTTAATCCCAGCACTTGGGAGGCAGAGGCAGGATGATTTCTGAGTTCAAGGCCAGCCTGGTCTACAGAGTGAGTTCCAGGACAGCTAGAGCTATACAGAGAAACCCTGTCTTGAAAACCAAAATAAATAAATAAATAAATATAATTTTTATTATTTCATGTATCTGAGTGTTTGCCTGCATGTATGTATGTGCACCATGTGTATACCTGATCAGAACAGGACTTTCAGTTAAAAGTGGACTGGACTTACAATGGTGGCAAGCCACTATGTGAGTGCTGGGACTCTAATTGGGTTCTTTGCAAGAACAACACACGCCTTCACCACTGGTCTTCCATTGGCCTGAGGCTCATAAAGTGAGCTGGACTGGTAGCCAGTGGCCCTCAGTAACCTGCCTGTCTCTGCGTTTCCAGAGCTGGATTTCCTAATACTATTCTTGGCTTTTAAAAGGTAGGTTCTGGGAATCGAACTCAAGTCTTTGTGATTGCAGGTGAAATTCTGTCTCTGCCTCTCTGGTTTTTATCTCCTCTCTCAGACCTGATCTGCTGAACTTCTGTCCAACCAGGACTTTCCCAGATCTCCAAACTACCTGATGCTAACGTTCCCCTGAAGTCCAGCTCTTATCAGGGCAGGCATGTGACAGATGGCCACAGGGGTGGGGGGGTGGTGGTTGAGACAGGGTTTCTCTGTGTAGCCCTGGCTGTCCTGGAACTCACTCTGTAGACCAGGCTGGCCTTGAACTCAGAAATCTGCCTGCCTCTGGGCTGGGATTAAAGGTGTGCGCCACCCCCCCCCCCCCCGGATAGTTTTGTTATTGGCACTGCAACCTGTCTCCCTAGTGCAGCCAGCTGTACGGCAGCCTTGAATTTGCTCTGCTGTTCTGCCCACTACTCTTTCATAGACAAGTAACACAACTCGTGACCTACAGACCTTATGAGCCACTTGTGGTCCAGCACACAGGTAAACATGACTCTTGGTTGTCCACATGGCTTCTCTCTTGGCAGGGGAGGGAGAACTGGAAGCCACTCCCACGAAAGCTGCTTAGGAAAAGAACCAACATGACCCCTATGTGCTGCTGTAAGTGTGAAACAGGCACATTTGGATCCTAACAAAGCGTGTGTGTGTGTGTGTGTTTTCTTCTTCTTCTTCTTCTTCTTCTTCTTCTTCTTCTTCTTCTTCTTCTTCTTCTTCTTCTTCTTCTTCTTCTTCTTCTTCTTCTTCTCCTTCTGCTTCTTCTCCTTCTTCTTCTTCTTCTTCTTCTTCTCCTTCTGCTTCTTCTCCTTCTTCTCCTTCTTCTTCTCCTTCTCCTTCTTCTGCTTCTTCTGCTTCTCCTCCTTCTCCTCCTTCTCCTCCTCCTCTTTTTCCTCCTCCTTCTCCTCCAGGGATAAAGATTATATGCTGTCTATTAGGTCTAAATTATTTACTTTTTATCTAGAGAGAAAAGCCTCTGATGGGCAACTCTTACTGAAGATGGAACATAAATGTGTCCTTGCGTAGCTGTTTTATTATGAACTACACACATGGGAATGGAGGAAACAATCCTCTAGGGTTTGGTATCTATGAGCCAAAGACACTGCTGACGTCACTAATGAGCAATGGATTTTTAACATAGTAGTGTTGGGACTGAAACATGGTTTAGCTTTTGTACAGTACGAATGAGTAAGAAGAGATCCTATGCTAAAGTTCAGAATAATAACTGTGCTAGGGAAAGAATCAGTTGACTGAGATGCAACTTCACTTATCACACTATGGCTGACCTATAACTGTCCATCACCTATCAGTCTAAGAGTTCAGGAAAACTCAATTTAAACATTCCTAATAGATTCAGTTGTTAAATAGAATTCATATTGTTCTTAAGCTTCGTATTTTATTATTATTTATCAAACACAGGTTATGTATTACTTATATATTACATATTTTTATTTTATAATTACATAAATACATTAGTCTATATTATATTTATACATTTATTACATATTATATTATGATAAATATTATAATGTGTTTAATTATACTGTATATTATATATGTATAACAATGTACTAAATATTACATATTTATATTATTTATGTGTTATATTAATAATATAATTATATAACACATCATATATTGCATATCATATGGCATATAGTATATCATATATAAGAATATATTATATAATATATTATAATATAATAACATACAATATATGCAATATATCAAAATTATATATATTATATAAAATGTAATTATATATGACATTATACTATGTTATATATAACATATAACATAACACCATGTACCATATAACATATAACATATAATATGCAATATGCAACATACAGCACACAATATATATGACATAAAATATAACATATTATATATATTTGTAATATATAATATCATATACTATAAATCTGTAAAAATATAAATATTTGTATACATATATAAAATATATTACATAAATAATATGCATAAATATGTATGTGTTGCATCAATAAAATATAGAACGTGTGCCTTTGTGGTATATGTGTATATGTGTGTGCACACTCATATGCATGTGGTTATGGTGTGTGTGTGTGTGTGTGTGTACATTTAGCACTCTGAGAGCTGGCTGTTGATCATTCACTACATATCCCTGTTCTTCCCTTCCATTCTACCCTACTATTTTGTTTCTCTTTCCCTTAATGTTTTAAAAACTCTGGCCTGAGTTTTCTCTTCATTTTATGGGATTCTCCAAACTGTTTCTTGCCTCATTTGCTGGTGTTTTCCTCCTTCACTCCCAAATGCATTTCTTTCTCCTCCTCCTCCTTCTCCTTCTTCTCCTCCTCCTCCTCCTCTTTTTCCTCCTCTCTCAATACTCTTCAGATGTTAGCTAAAATTCCTTTCTCTTGTAGACAGACATTCAGAATTCCTCTGACGTGATTGGTACTTGGCTCATGTTTGCATCCTGGTGAAGAAACACCTGAGAAAAATCAAAGGCAGGGATTTTGATTTGTCTCATGATTTCTGTCAGAGGTTAAAGCCCGTGGCAGGCTGGCTCTATTGCTGGGGCCTGAGAAGAGGCTAGACAAGAGAGAAGAGATGTGGGGAAACCAGAGATGCTCCCTTCATGGAGGCCAGAGAGAAGGCAGGTGTGGGGAGAAACCAGGTGGAGGTGTGGCAATGATAGGTCTATCAAAAACAAACTCCTCCTCCCTCCAATCTCCTGAGGACCTATTCAGATATGAACTCTGTAGGGGGTCGGCCTGGTGCTGCTATGTGTTCAGATACTAACCGCTGTACCACTTATGCCAGCTTTTGTTATGTAAATTTTGTCCCCCCCCCAATTGAAAGTTAATTGGTTAATAAAAGACTAGAACATATGATTGGGCAGAGAGAAAGGTGGGACTTGAGGATGGAGTGATGGGTCTCAGGAGAGACTAGGGAAGGAGAAAGGAGACAGAGAGAGGAGGAGGCCACCAGGAGAGGAGATGGACCACAAACATGTGGCCAGGAGCAAGGAATCCTGAGGACAGCCTGATGGAGGAGAAATGACCTGGGAAGACACCTGTAAGTGATAAGGGACAGATGGCTGGGATATCAATTAGAGTAGCTCAAAACCTGCCCAGTTTAGGCTTATAGCTTGTAAATATACATCAGAATTTTCCATCTTTTATACTAGGCTAGCCAGAATATATAATTCATTTTTATGGGACTCATCATGGGATTCATTAATGGATGAAGTTAGTTCTTCCATAATCCAATGACTTCTTCAAAGCTCCGCAGTTCAAAACAAGTCTTCAGCCAGGTTTTTTATCTTTTCCCCAGGTTCACGTCATATGCAATCACAACAGCAAGGTCTTGACAAATACCACCACAGCACCAAATCCTTCTTCTCCTTCATAATATACGGCCATGAGGAAAATTCTAAACCACTCACCTTCACTAGGTAAGTCGTGGGAAGGTGGAGACCATACTGTTCTGTTCCCTGCTGAGTTGGTAGTGCTTTTATGGAAAACATTAAGGGCTTCATAAATGCTTATTCCTTTTCTCCTTCTTTCTCCCTGTGATAATTGGAATTATTCCTATAAAAAGCACATTTTTTTGGTCATGATTAATACAGAACATTTTGAGATGAGCCCTCACTGTATAGCTTTGGCTGACCTGGAACTCACTCTATAGGCCAGGCTGGCACTGAGCTCACAGAAACCCACCTGCTTCTGTCTCCCAAGTGCTGGGATTAAAGGCTTGCAGCACCATGTTTTTGTGATAACATGGGATTTTCCATGAAATTACAAAATATAAATAGATGCCATCTGTTCTTTAGGTGGTTTCACTCATTGTTGTCATCTTGCTGAGTGCCTCTGTGCCCGGGAGGATGAAAAGCCTCCAGGGTTAGGCTGTGGCCTCTCCTACATATATCACCACGTTGTTTCGGTCAGGTTGCAATCAATGACACACCAATAAAGAAGATAGAGATGTCTGTCCATGTTCAGTGTGGTGAGACAAACATTGGGTAAGTAAGTACATGTCACGTGCTATGATGAAAAATAAAGCAAGATAAGATGGAGAATGGAGGGGTTGGAGAGATGGCTCAGTGGTTAAGAGCACTGACTGCTCTTCCAGAGGCCCCGAGTTCAATTCCCAGCAAGCACATGGTGGCTCACAAACATCTATAATGGGATCTGTAAAGGGATGCCCCCTTCTGGTGTGTCTGAAGATAGCAACAGTGTATGCACATATATAAAATAAAATAAAAAATCTTAAGGGAAAAAAAAAGATGGAGAATGGATGGGGTGGGAGCAGGGAGAGCTGTGCTGTTATGTTGTATGTTGCATGTCCAGAGAGGCCTCTCAGATAAGTGAGTGATAAACTAAGTATGTGACAATGGCAGGTATCTGGCCAAAGACCTTCTGGGCTGTAGAACAGATGACATAGACGCCCCTTTGTTAATTCCCTTCCCTCCCCTAGAGGAAGGCATAAATCATACCTACAACAGATTGAGGCACAATTCCACCAAAGTTCCCTATGGGGAATCAGTAAGTTTACAGGTTTCTTACAGACCATAAGTGAGAGGATTACCTATAGGGGTGTGGCTGCCTTCTTCACAAAAACCGAACCAGATGGTCCAGACAGTCTTTACTCAGCAGGGATGATGGCCTTCCTATAGCTGGATGCATGGAGGCCCCTCCCTTAGGGTTGCATGGTCTATATACTCCTATATCCCTCCTTACCCCGGGCTGGGGACAAAATTAGGGCAACATAGACAGAGATTGGCTGGATATTCAGGTGAGCGTCCTGTGATCCACCTCTCTACCAGGGGAGTGTAAACAGTCAACAAGAACAGCCAGGGTCATCATTTTGTGTGGGTCATGACTGAACCTCCCAAGATGATGGCTGCTTGGCCCTGGGGGCCGTCAACCACATCAGGATATAGGTTCAATGAGTGGGACGGAAGCTATATGACTAGAGCGAGCGATAGAAGAGAATAGGGAGAAGTCATGGAGTTGCGGGGCATGCAGGTCTTTATAGATCTCAGTAAGAAGTTTGATTAGATCTTTGGTCTGGAGAAGATGAAAACCCATAGGGGTTTTGAGCTAAGCAGTGGCATGATGCTTTTAAGTGTTTTGTTTGAAATTCTTGAGAATTTCATACTTGAACTCAATGAAAAACGATCAAATCCACCTGCATTTCCCTTCCAATCTCTCTTGTGTCCTTTTGTTATGTTCAGTTAGTGCTACCCAAATGGGGTAAGGGGTATGGGGCCAGGTACAAGGGCGTGGGAAACCTACCAGTGATCAGACTCTCAAAGTAGAATGATTCTTCCTCCCCCAGCAGCTGTCAACCACCAAGAATGCCCAGTAATGGGCAGGGCTTAGAGAGCACTCCCTCACCTGTGCTTGGGCTTTGACTGGCTTGATGGTGTTCAAGGTATGTAGGGACTTGATAAGGGGGATAGTGCTTTTGTCTTAATAGCATTAATTAGCCACAGTGTTGGAATGGATGTCAGGGAATGCAGAAATAGAGAGACCAGTTGGGAGCCTATGGTGTGAATCCAAGAGAAAGCAGCCAGGCACAAACCAGAGGGATCATCGCAGAGGTGGTAAAAGGTGTTAGATTTGGATATATATTTTGAAGGTAAGTTTTAGAAGATTATGGTGGTTTGAGTAGGTTTATTGCCCCCGCCTCTCCCATAGACTCGTATGCTTGAATGCTTGACCCAGAGGGAATGGGATTTTTTTTCTATATTCTTTGTTTACATTCCAAATGTTTTCTCCTTTCCCAGGTCCCCCCTCCACCCATTCCCCAATCATCCCCTCCCATTTCTCTGTCCTGGTACTCCCCTACAATGCTGGATTAAGCCTTTCCAGGACCAGGGCCCTCTCCTTTCTTCTTCTTGGGAACCATTTGATATGCTAATTGTGTCTTGAGTATTCAGAGCTTCTGGGCTAATTAATATACACTTATCAGTGGGTACATTCCATGTGTATTCTTTTGTGATTGGGTTACCTCACTTAGAATGATATTTTCCAGTTCCAATCATTTGCCTAAGAATTTCATGAATTCATTGTTTTTAATTGCTGAGTAGTATTCCATTTTGTAAATATACCACATTTTCTGTATTCATTCCTCCACTGAGGGACATCTGGGTTCTTTCCAGCTTCTGGCTATTATAAATAAGGCAACCATGAACATAGTGGAGTATGTGTCCTTATTGCATGCTGGGGAATCCTCTGGGTATATGCCCAGGAGTGGTATAGCAGGGTCCTCCAGAAGTGTCATGCCCAGTTTTCTCAGGAACCACCAGACTGATTCCCAGAGTGGTTGTACCATCTTACAATCCCACCAGCAGTGAAGGAGTATTCCTCTTTCTCCAGATCCTCATCAACACCTGCTGTCACCTGAGTTTTTAATCTTAGCCACTCTGACTGGTGTGAGGTGAAATCTCAGTGTTGTTTTGATTTTCATTTTCCTAATGACTAGTGATGTTGAACATTTCTTAAGGTGCTTCTCAGCCATCTGAATTTCTTCAGGTAAAAATTCTTTGTTTAGCTCTGTACCCCATTTTTAATAGGGTTATTTGGTTTTCTGGGGTTTAACTTCTTGAGTTCTTTGTGTACATTGTATATTATCCCTCTGTCAGATGTAGGGTTGATGAAGATCTTGGGAATGGCACTATTAAAGGGTATGTATGGCCTTCTTCCAGTAGGTATGGCCTTGTTGGAGGATGTATGTCACTGCTGGGGTGGGCTTAGAGGTCTCCTAGTTAAGCGCCAATCAATGTGGAATCCCAGTCTCCTCCTGGCTGCCCACAGAAGACAGTCTCCTGGCTGCTTTCAGATCAAGATGTAGAACTCTCAGCTCCTCCTCCAGCACCATGTCTGCCTGCACACTGCCATGCTTCCTGCCATGATGATAATGGATTGAACCTCTAGAACTGTAAGCCAGCCCCAATTAAATGTTTTATTTTATAAGAATTGCCTTGGTCATGGTGTGTCTTCACAGCAATAAAACCCTAAGATAAAGATTTTTCTGGTAGATTGATTCAATGGTATGAAGTTCAAACACATAATTGTTGAAATTTTTGAGAAAACAGGTATGTAATGGCCAGTGGTACTTTTTACAGAAACAGTAATCCAAAGGAGGGGGAAACCCTTCTATCCTTAGGAAATATGTGGTCCTGTTGGGAAAGAACTTCCAGAGAAAATTCTAGCCAGCTACTCCTTGCACAGAACCTTCTTATAACATATACTAGCTATGATACCAGCACTCTGCATATACTATTTAAAATCCTTCCATAGAATACACAGCAATTATATCTTCATCTTACAGATGAGAAACTAAGACCAAGACCAAGAGCTGTTAATCAAAAACCCAGGCCTTAAGGTCACTTAGCTCCTGAGTGACAGAGCTGTGAATTAAACCCAAGTGGTTGGCCTGAGTCTTTAACCATCACCTTCACTAATGCTAGAGAACAAAACCATATAGCAGGTATTTCTCCACCAAGAAGTGAGCTTGGAGTTGCTGGGGCAGATTAGAGCTGAAGAAAACAGGAGGTGTTAGCACAGTGCTTCTCCAAACAAAGGAGAATTGGCAGAATCAGAGGAGTGTGCTATAGGATACCAGGAAGACACCAAAAGTAGTAGTGGTGGTAGTGGTGGTGGTGGGATATGATCTCTCTGTGACAAAGAGAAGCATGAAGTAACATTTCCAATAGATTTGAATGTAGATCTCCCATTAAACAAACTTTATACCACACACACACACACACACACACAGAGTACACATAGAGAAACACACAAGTATGCACAAAGAGACACAGGCATACAATAGAGACACACAAATACACAAGAAGACACAGAGAGACACGGACTTGCAACAGAGACATGTGATTGCACACACAGACACACAAGTGTATATGCACAGAGACACATAGTCACACACAGGTACACATATACAGGTATGTCTGCACACATACACAAACACATCCATATGCGCATATGCAGTTGTGCCACTTTGAAAAGTTGTTTGTGTCTCTTCTTGACCAATTGCATTACAAGTAGTGATGGGATGTTTCCTGAGAGGCTTAATGGTAGACCAAGGATCAATACCAATATACCTGCTGCCATGTCTTCCTTCCTGAAGTTTTGCTTTCATAGAAGAGCTGAGCAGAAACAGTAAAGTATAAGTTTAAAAGCATTCAGGGCAGAAATCAGTACAGACCAAGGCTCAGGGGATTTGGGTGAACAGATAGGGACAGGTAGAGAGTGTGTCTGGATGATGTGTTGCTATGCATAGAGGGTAATTAATTTAAGGATCATCTGGTAAAGTCTTGGTATAACATGTGGAGTCAGAAGCTTGTTGTAGGTGGACAGAAGTTGAGATCTCTGGCATACAGCATGTGAGAAAGTTCTAGAAAACCGGGTAAAGAATAGGTGTCTGGGGATCAAGGTGTTTACGAAAGTCTGACATTCTATGTTTACCTCTCAGGTGGTACGAACCTATCAGGAATTCATACTAGGACACCTACTATGTTTCTGGTCACACAGTAGGTAGATAATGCTTTTGCAAGTAATAAAGAAGAGGAAAAAATGGTGTAAAGCTATTAAGCAGTTGCTATATGCTAGGCACATAGCAAATCTTTTAACAACTCATAAGGTTGACTGTTAACACATCCACTCAGGTCCTCTAGATATGTCGGTTCTACAGATGAAGAAACCAAATCTCAAAGAAACCACATGCTCAATGCAAACAGAAGACATAAAAAGTGTCAAGAAGGAAGTGACAGACCACCATTGTTCTTCAGACAGGAAGCCGTGGTAGGCCCAACCTAGCAGAGGATCAGGTTGGCTCAGGAAAGGGAGGCATTCCAAAGAATCATTAGGCATCTTTACAGCTTGATGCAGAAAGCCTGGGGGAGAGACGGCTCAAGGCAGCTCATCCTTTCTAGTTTTCCTTTCTGGCAAGTA